>NC_091059.1:128197033-128822033 GCF_000393655.2 Nicotiana sylvestris | reverse complement strand
TAATGAAACCCTTCTCAAGCAAATCCTGCAACTGTTCCTTTAACTCTTTCAACTCCGGCGGGGCCATACGATACGGTGGGATAGAAATAGGCTGGGTGCCCGGAGTCAAATCAATGCAAAAGTCGATATCCTTGTCGGGCGGCATACCCGGCAGGTCTGAAGGAAAAACCTCAGGAAACTCCCGAACAATGGGTACAAAATCAATAGAAGGGACCTCCACACTAGAATCGCGAACATAAGCCAAATAGGCCAAACACCCCTTCTCGACCATACGCCGAGCCTTCACATAAGAGATAACACTACGGGTAGAATGACCAGGGGTCCCTCTCCACTCTAAACGGTGCAAACCCGGTAAGGCTAAGGTCACGGTCTTGGCATGACAATCCAAGATAGCATGGTACGGGGATAACCAATCCATTCCCAATATAACATCGAAGTCGACCATGTCTAAAAGCAACAAATCAACACGGGTCTCAAGACCCCCAAACACTACAATACAAGAACAATGAACTCGGTCAACCACAATAGAAAACCCACAGGTGTAGACACATAAACAGGAATACTCAATGAATCACTAGGCATGACCAGGTACGGGGCAAAATAAGATGACACGTACGAATATGTAGACCCTGGATCAACTAGCACTGAAGCATCTCTATCACAAACCAGTATAGTACCTGTAATGACTGCATCTGAAGACTCAGCCTCGGGCCTGGATGGAAGTGCATAACATCGAGGCTGGTCCCCACCACCCTAAACTGCCTCTTTGGGACGGCCTACTGCTTGTTTGCCTCCACCTCTGGCGGCTTGAGCTCCACCTCTAGGACCTCTACCTCCACCTCTAACATCTCTGCCCCCACCTCTAGCTGGCTGGGCAGGCTGTGGGACATCTAGCGCCTGTACCATAGCACGAGAACCCTGATGCGGAGAACTACTCAAAGCTCGAGGGCAATACCTAGCAATGTGCCTCGTGTCGCCATAAGTAAAACAAGCCCTCGGTTGCTAGGGCTAACGACCCTGGAAACTCTGAAGCGACGGTGCACTGATAGGTGCTGATGGTGCACTGTAAAGCTGCTGATCAGAATAGTGTGTCTGAGAACCACGACTACCTGAAGTACCATGGGAGAGCTGAAGAGCTGACTGAAGGGGCCTAGGAAGATGGCCTCTACCATATGAATCTCTACCTACAGACGAGGTACCACTGAATCTACCTGAATGACGGGGCCGCATATCTGACCCATGACCACCTCCCTATGACAGAACCATCTCAACTTTGCGGGCCACATTGGTCGCCTCCTGAAATGTAATCTCACTCCCGGCCTCCTTGGCCATCTAAAGACGAATCGGCTAAATAAGACCATCAATAAACCTCCTCACCCTCTCTCTCTCTCTCGGTGGGAAGCATGACAAGAGCATGGCGAGCTAGATCGATGAACCTGGTCTCATACTGAGTAACAGTAATGGAACCCTGCTGGAGGCGCTCAAACTGCCTCTGATAGGCCTCTCTCTAAGTAACGGGGAGAAACTTCTCCAAAAACAACACTAAAAACTGCTCCCATGTCAAAGATGGCGATCCGGCTAGCCTCGCTAAGCAATAATCCCTCCACCAAGTCTTGGCGGATCCAGATAAGCGAAATGCAGCAAAATCAACCCTATTGGTCTCAACAATGCCCATATTCCTGAGAACCTTGTGGCAGCTGTATAGGAAATCCTGGGGATCCTCAGAAGGAGCTCCGTTGAAAGTAGTAGTGAAGAGCTTGGTGAATCTGTCCAGTCTCCACAAAGCATCGGCGGACATAGCCGCTCCATCGCCGGTCTAAGCCACTACACCCGGCAGAACTGCCACCACTGGTTGAACCGCTGGAACCTGAATCTGGGGAGCTACCTGCTCCGGAGTGCGTGTAGCAGGAGTCTGAGCCCCTCCTCCAGCCTGAGAAGTGGTTGGCGCTACAGGAAGCAAACCTGCTCGGGTGACACTCTCCATAAGGCCCACCAATCGAACCAGAGCGTCCTGAAGAATTGGGGTAGCGATAAACACCTCTGGGACCTGAGTTAGGCCAACCGGAACTGTTGGGGCTGGAACCTCCTCCCAATAATCAACCTGAGGCTCCACCACTGGTGCCGCTGCTCGGGGCTGAGCTCTGCCCCTACCTCGGCCTCGCCTTCTGCCCCTAGTGGGAGCTGTTGCAAGGGGCTCGGGCTGTTGCGTGGTAGATGAGGAAGCGCGTGTTCTCGCCATCTGCGAAGAACAGAGTAGAAGTTCAATTGGCATTTGAGGAACAAATCCGCACGACAAGAAAGAACAAAAATGAAGTTTTCCTAACTCGGTAGCCTCTAGGGGATAAATATAGACGTCTCTGTACCGATTCCTCAGACTCTACTGAGCTTGTCCGTGAGTTGTGAGACCTATGTAACCTAGAGCTCTTATACCAACTTGTCACGACTCGGATTTTCCACCCTCGGGAGTCGTGATGGTTCCTACTAATGAGAGCTAGGCAAGCCAATCCTTAACTGTTTACTTCATTAACAATTACTTCTTTTAACAATTATCAATGATAGCATGAAAGCAACGGAATTAAATAAATAAGCAGAAGACTTAAGTTTAAAGAAAACTGAACAATAATGCGAGAATCAACATATGCATCTACCCAAGAACTGGTGCCACATTACTCACGAACTTCTAAGAGTGCTAAATATAACCGTTTGAAAGAAAATATGAACTGTTTGTCTCGAATATATGAGATAACAGATGGAAATAAAAGATAGAGAAGATGTCAGGCCTGCGAACAGCTGTAAGGCTACCTCAGTGTCTCACTGGACTGAACGCTGGCTCCCGCGCTACTACTGTTGTCCAAAACCTGGATCTGTGCAAAAGAGCACAGAGTGTAGTATCAGCACAACCGGTCTCATGTGTTGGTAAGTGTCTGACCTAACCCCGGCGAGGTAGTGACGAGGCTAGGACCAGACTCCAGATAAACCTGTACAGTTATATAATATATGACGGAAAAGTAAACAAGTAAAAAGCAGTTAAAGCAGGGGAAGGGGAACATGCTTCGGGGATAGCAGTTAAAAGAAATAACAAGGAATAATAAGGAAGCTAGCACTATAACTTCTATCACAAATGAAGAAAATAAAGGCAACTTTCACTTTCAATTTTCTCTTGTTGCAGGCGTGCAACCCAATCCCATTTCTCATACCTCATGGTAGGTGTACCACCCGCTCCCATTTTATTCTATCTCGTGGTAGGCGTACCACCCGCTCTCATTTCATTATATCTCGTGGTAGGCGTACCACCCGCTCCCATTTTATAATATCTTATGGTAGGCGTACCATCCGCTCCCATTTCATAATATCTTGTGGTAGGCGTACCACCCGCTCCCATTTCATAATATCTTATGGTAGGCGTACCACCCGCTCCCATTTCATAATATCTTGTGGTAAGCGTACCACCCGCTCCTATTTCATAATATCTTGTGGTAGGCGTATCACCCGCTCCCATTTCAGTTCATTACACAATCACAAGAAATCCCGACAAGGGAACATAAGTAATATAATAACTTCCCGGCAAGGGAACAAGGATATTGAAATAGTCATCCCGGCAAGGGAGAATCAACTATACCCAATCTCACTTTGCTAGTTCTCAGTTCAATTTATGGAAATACTTAATCATAGAGGATCATTAATTAAAGTATACAAGGTGTCATTCAAAAACACAACAACTTTCAAGTTAAGACTCACGGTCATGCTTGACACCAACGTATAGATACTCGTCACCATGCCTATATGTCGTAATCAACAAGAAGCAAGTAGTAAATTTGACTCAACTCTTAATCCTTCAAGCTAGGGTTAAACCAAACACTTACCTCAATGCCTTGAATACCACTCAAGTCTCAATTATAGCTTTACCTCTTGATTCCACCACCAATCCGCTCGAATCTAGTCATAAGTTACTTAATCACATTAATAATGCTAAATGAATCGACCCCAATGCATGAAATGAGTTTTCCAAAGTTTTACCCAAAAGTAAAAATTCACCCCCGGGCCCATGTGGTCGCAACCCGAGGTTCGGACCAAAATCTGATTACCCATTCCCCCACAAATTCAAATATATGGTTTGTTTTGAAATCGGACCTCAAATTGAGGTCCAAATCCCCAATTTAGAAAAACCTAGGTTCTACCAAAATCACCCAATTTCCCCATAAAAATCTTTGATTTGAAGTTAAATTCATGTTAAAAGATGTTAAGAAGTGAAGAAAATAAGTTAGAAATCACTTACCAATCGTTTCGGAGAAGTAAAGTTGTTTGGAAAATCGCCTTTTATGTTTTGGGGTTTTGAAAAGTGTAAAATAACTGAAATTCACGTGTATTTATACCCCTCTGAAGTTCCCACCGTGGACGGCGCAAGAAAGACCGAGGCCGCACAGGCTTCCTGAAGGCATGCGGATCTATGCCCCGTGCGGACCGCGCAAAGCCGACCGCGGCCGCGCTGCACCCACCTCGGACCGCGCAAAGGCGACCGCGGCCGCACCCATTTCCTCGTGGGCCGCGCAAAAAGGTTTAGAGACCTGTCAAAATTCCTGAACCTGCAATATCTGATCTTTTAAAGCCTAAGGAATCCCGGAACCTACTAGAAACTCACCCGAGCCCTCGAAACTCTAAACCAAGCATGCACACTACCTCAAAAACACCCTACGAACATATTCGTGTGATCACATCACCAATGTAACATCATGAACATCGAATTGAGCCTTAAGATCAATGAAATTTCTCCAAAATTCCTTTCAAACATCAATTTCCCAATTATGGTCCGGATCACGTCAAACGACGTCCGTTTTCAACCAAGTTTCACAGGAATGACTCAAGTCATATATAAGACTTGTACCGGGTGACGGAACCAAAATACGGGCCCGATACCAACACGTTCTGATCAAATTTCATTTCAAATTTCTTTTTTTTTTTAAACATTTTCAGAAAACAATTTCACTTAAAAATTCATAACTCGGGCTTGGGACCTCGGAATTCGATTCTGGGCATACGCCCACGTCTCATATTTTCCTACGGACCCTCCAGGACCATCAAATCATGGGTCCGGGTCTGTTTACCTAAAATATTGACCGGATTCAAACTTATTCATTTCGAGGTCAAAACTTAGCAATTTTTACAAGATTTCACATTTAAGCTTTCCGGCTACGCGCCGGGACTATGCACACAAATCGAGGTGACTCTAAATAAGGTTTTTAGCACCTCGGAAACATAGATTTCAATTAGAAACAGGTGATGACCCTTTTGGGTCGTCACAACCCCATCCCACACTTAAAAGAAAGACATGTCCTCATGGCATACAAAATAAAGAACAGTGAGGTAAAGGAACTTCCCTGAGTGATCACTCTTGATCGGAGACTGTGTATGGGTTCAGATTGCAAGCACGACCCTGATCTCTCAGCCAGCCCAAGACTTTCTTCCCCGATTTCACCTACTATTTAGCCAGCGCATCAACACGTGTACTTAAGTCGGCAACCGAGGTACGCAATCCTGCCACCTCCTGCTCTAAAGCTGTGAACCAGGTAACCTGAGCAGGCCCAAATGGTCCTGCAGCCCCAGATGGTGTTGCAGCCTCTTCAATTTTCTCATGGGCCGGTGACTCGGCCCTCACATCCTCCTGCTCAGCCTCCTCTTCCTTAGAGTCATAAGATTCACCACTATCGTCACCACCCGCTGCCACCGGCACCTTCCCAGTAGTTACCTTATCTGCTCGGAACTTGGAGTCTTTTGGCACTATTCCATCCACAGCCAGATTTTTTGGCACCCGAACTGCCCGACATAGTCTAGTAACCAAGGAGGGGAAGAAGAACCCATACTTTTTCACTGGACGACGGGTGAACAATTTCTCATGAATCAGCTTGGCCACATCAAAGTTGTGACCATTGATAAAGCACAAAATCAGAGTCGCTCGAGGACCATTCACCTCCGTAGTGTTGGAAAATGTGACCAAGTGGTTGTTGATAACATACAACCAGCACTTCCCTTCAAAGGTTAGCGACGTGGAGTGAAACTTCTCACCATACTTCATCCAGATAATTTCTTTTTCCGGTACACAGATTGTTGCAAAGAACCGCTCCCACTGCGTGTGTGATCTGCCATACATCTCATAATAGTCTCCACAAGGATCCACAGGAGCGGGCAACTGGCATATCCTCCGTATAGCCTCAATAGAGGCATCCATCGCCTTTCTGCGCATAGTTACTATGCCATTCACATGTTCTTTTACATTGGCGTAGAATTCACAAACAACCATCACATTCCTCTCGTCCGGCTCATCAATGAAGATTTGTAGCTCCCGTCCTACCAGCTTATTATACAAGTTAGGGCAGCCCAGCTGGACTGACCCTATATCTATGCCTCTTTCTGGTATCAGTTTCTTAGGGGCCTTATCCGCAAAGTAGTACTGAGCCTTGGCAGAGACGAACCTGCTACTATCAAAGGGATGAGCAAGAGCTGACCCGCGCGCCCTGGACGATCCAGCTTGACTGCTGGAAGAAGCACCTGTGGTGTGTCGTTTCCTAGATGGAGCCATAGTACCTGGAAAAGGAATAACATTAGCACAGCCTAAAAAAATATGACTCAATGCGGTTACTTAGACTTCACATGCACAATTGGTCACAATTACCCATTTACACTCACTGCAGCATTTAAGCAAATACATTGTGGGCATTATATCCCCACACCCCAATTCAAACATGTTGTAACCCCAAAACTACCACAATTTCCCCAAAATCACCTACTAAGTTAAGAGACAATTCCACCAATATCACCACCCATAAACACTACACACACTACAAATTTCTACTAAGAAAAGAAAAGAAAAAGCTACTACATAATTAAAAAAAATAAAAATCTGTAAAAAAAAATGGCAAAGGGAAACCAATACTTGTAATGAGAGAATATGGGGAGAAGTGAAGAAGAGTAATGGAAGGTGGGGCTTGAGCCTTGGGGAATTTGGGAATGGAGAACAGGGAATGGAGGAGGGGAAAGTTGCAAAAGAGGGGAGTTAGGGTTGGGGAGTTTTTCGTTGGGGAGTTGGAAAATTAGGAATGAAGAATAGAATAGGGGATATTTAGGGGGTAGGTGAAAGAAACGCTAAAAACTAACATATAAAGTAAAAAAAATATTAATTTAAATAAAGCGTCAATTAGGCGGGACTAGCATAGTACGAGCGCGGCCGCGCTAGTGAAGACAGTGTATTTGTCCATATGCGCGGCCACTAGCACGGCCTCCCATGCAACTCCTGATTTAACATTGCGACACAACGCAGATAAGTGCATTTAAGGCTCGCTCGACCTTTAAAGTTCAGTCATATGGATCGCTGACACTTCCTTTGGTTCATCCATGCCTACATATGGTTTCAATCTTTGCTTATTGACTCTAAACGTATGAGAGTCTTTCTATAAGGAAATCTCTACGACACCTGAAGGGAATACTTCGACCACTTGAAATGGTCCAGACCATCGTGACTTGAGTTTACCCGAAAATAACCTTAATCTTGAGTTATAAAGCAATACCATGTCTCCGGGATTGAAATTTCTCTCAACAATGTTCTTGTCGTGCAACCTCTTCATTCTCTCCTTGTACAACCTTGTTCTCTCAAAACAAGATATCGGAACTCGTCGAGCTCGTGCAATTCTGTGACTCTAGTTGTTCCCGCAGCCTCAAATGTCTAGATTCAACTGTTTTATTGCACACCAAGCTCTATGTACTTGTTCCACTAGCAAGTGACAGGCCTTCCTGTACACCAACTTGTATGGTGACATACCAATTGGTGTTTTGAATTCCCTGGCAACGGCGCCAAAATTTGATCACGCCTAACTATGTCTTGTAAAAAGGACAAGCGGTCGTTACAAATATAATTCGAGTATTTAGCCAGAGTGCATCATCTAGCTTTTTGCCAATTAGTTCTTGTGGCGTTCACAGTCTTGGTCAGCACACTCTTTATCTCTCTATTCGACACTTCAACCTGTCCATTGGTCTGAAGATGATATGGGGTTGCCACCTTGTGGCGCACATTGTACTTTTCTAGCAATTTCTTGAAGGCTCGATTGCAAAAGTGAGTGCCTCTGTCACTGATAATAGCTCTCGGGATCCCTAAACGGGTGAATATATTCTTCTTCAGAAACCCTACCACCACTCTTGCATCATTGGTAGGTAGTGTTGCAGCTTCCACCCATTTGGACACGTAATCTACAGCAACAAGTATGTAGTTATTGCCAAAGGAGATGACGAAGGGGCCCATGAAGTCTATCCCCCATACATCGAATACTTCAACCTCTTGAATTGGGTTCATGGGCATATCATGGTGACGGGAAATGTTCCCGGTTCGCTGACATTCATCACAACCCTTCACCCATTTATGTGCATCTTTAAACACTTTTGGCCAGTTGAACCCGGCTTCTAGAACTTTTGTCGTTGTTCTGACTCCTACAAAATGTCCGCCATATGCTGATGCGTGACATGCCTTAAAAAATGAAGATCGTTCTATCTCGGGGACACACCTCCAGATCATATTGTCAATACAAATTCTAAACAGATAAGGTTCATCCCAGTAATACATGTGGCAGTCACGGTAAAACTTTTTTCTTTTGCATAGAGAAAAGGTCATAGGGAACTATACCGCTTGCCAGGTAATTTGCAAAATTTTTATACCATGGCACTTCCTCAAGGCTTGTAGCGAGTAGTTGCTCGTCTGGAAAGGTTTTCAGAATATCCTCTACCTCAATTGAGTTTTCAGCTCCTCCAAGTCGTGATAGATGATCAGCGACTTGATTTTCTATGCCCTTACGGTCACGAATCTCCAGGTCGAACTCTTGCAGTAACAGCACCCAACGAATTAGGCACGGTTTGGAATCCTTCTCAATCAAGCACCTGAGAGCTGCATGATCAGTATATACAATCACCTTAGAGCCAATCAGGTATGATCTGAACTTGTCGAATGCAAACACCACAGCCAGCATCTCCTTTTCAGTCACAATGTAGTTCAGCTGGGCTCCACTCAACATTCTACTAGCATAGTAAATTGGGTGCATTATCTTGTCTTTCAGTTGTCCCAGCACTGCCCCCACTGCATAATCACTGGTGTCACACATGAGTTTGAATGGTAGCTCCCAGTCAGGGGCAACAATGATGGGTATCGTGACTAGCCTCTTTTTCAACTCCTCGAATGCTACCCTGCAATCATCAGGAAAAAAAAGAAAGGGTGATCTTTTTCTAACAACTTACAGAGAGGGTTGGCAATTTTTTAGAAGTCTTTTATGAATCTCCGGTAGAAACCGGCATGCCCGAGGAAGCTCCTGATTTCCTTGACTGAAATGGGGGTGGAAGCCTTGCTATCACATCAACTTTAGCATGATCCACCTCGATTCTCTTACTTGATACCCAGTATCCCAAGACTATGCCCTCTTGTACCATGAAATGGCACTTCTCCCAATTAAGTACCAGGTTAGTCTCAATACATCTTTTCAATACTCGGGTCAGATTTATAAGGCACTCGTCGAATGAGTTTTCCACCACTAAGAAATCATCCATGAACACCTCCATTATGTCTTCGACCATGTCAGTTAATATGGCTATCATGCACCTTTGGAATGTGGAAGGTGCATTGCATAGGCCAAAGGGCATCCTCCGAAAAGCATAAATTCTATATGAGCATGTGAAGGAGGTCTTCTCTCTGTCCTCTGGTGCAATGGGAATTTGATTATACCCTGAGTATCCATCCAGAAAACAGAAATGGGGCCTCTTTACCAATTTGTCAAGCATTTGATCAATGAAGGGAAGTGGGAAGTGATCTTTCCGGGTGGCCAGATTTAATTTCATATAGTCCATACAAATTCTCCAGCCTGTGACGGTTCTTGTAGAGATCAGTTCATTGTTATCATTTTTGACCACCGTCATACCACCCTTCTTAGGAACACATTGCACCAGGCTAACCCAGTTGCTGTTAGAGATGGGGAAAATGATTCCCGCATCCAACCACTTTATCACCTCTTTCTTCACCACTTCCTTCATGTTGGGTTCAGCCTTTTTTGGTGCTCCCTGGAAGGTTTGTGCCCCTATTCCAGCAGAATTTTATGCATACAATATGTCGGGCTGATCCTTTTAATGTCTACCATGATCCACCCAATGGTAGTCTTGCACTCCTTGAGTACCTGCAAAAGTTATTGTGTCTGTACATCTAACAAACTAGATGAGATAATAACAGGTAATGTGGAGTTAGGTCCTAGGAACTCATACCTGAGATGGGCGGGCAGTGGCTTCAACTCCAGCTTTGGTGGTTCTTCTATGGATGGTTTGGCTGGAGGAGTTTCTCTGTTTTCTAAATGCAGGGGCTCGAATTCAAGTGTTCTATCCCAAAACCCTCTGCCTTCTAAAGCCAGCACCCATTCTGCCAATTCTTCCCCATTCACCTCATCTAAGTTTACAAGACAAGCAGCAAGAAGGTCATCAATAGTCAACGTCTCATCATCTGCTTCTGCGATTATATCCACGATATCAATAAGAGAGCAATTGGAGAATTCACTTGGTCGCCTCATAGATTTCTGCACATTGAATGTTATCTCCTTATCGTTCAACCTCATCTTGAGCTCCCCAGTTTCACAATCAATGAGAGATCTCCCTGTGTCCAAGAACGGCCTTCCCAAAATTATGGGAATTTCTTCATCCACCTTGCAATCCAGAATCACAAAATCTGCAGGGAATCCTACCTGAATCAACACGTCATCCAAGATACCAGAAGGTTTTTTCACGGTCCTGTTAGCTAGCTGCAACATCATAGATATGGGTCTAGCTCTTCCAATCCCCAGCCTCTTATAGATCTCCAGAGGTATAAGATTTATGCTAGCCCTAAATCACAAAGTGCCTTGGCAAACACAAAGTTACTAATGGTGCAGGGAATTGTGAAACTCCCTGGGTCAGACAACTTCTTAGCAACTGGTCTAGTTACCACAGCACTGCAGGTCTAAATTAGAGTCACTGTGGCCAAGGCTTGGAAATCAAATTTTCGGGACATCAAGTCCTTCATCATTTTTGCATAACCAGGCATCTACTTCAAAGCATCAATCAATGGAATATTTACCTGGATTTGTTTCAGCATCTCCAAAAATTTCTTGTATTGTTCCTTTTTCTGGTACTTGACCAGCCTCTGTGGGAATGGTGCTGGAGGTCTCTTCTTCCCAATGATTTGGGTATTCTCTTTGTCAGGCACCACCTCAACTATCGGTTCCTGGGCTATCTCAGCTTCTTTCTCAGCCTCAATCTATGTGTTGGTTTCTTCCTGGGCAGGTTGTACTGTCACCTCTGTCAGTTTCGTTGAATCATCTAGCTCAATGGGCACTGGTACAAGTGTCTCAGTCTGTCTATTTTCTCAAGCCCTCTCTTGCTCCAAGTCTAAGTCTCTGCCATTTTGTAGACTTACTGCCATCAGCTGCTTCGGGCCTTGATCTTTTGGATTTACCTGCATGTCTGCAGGCAATGTCCCATGAGGACGAATATTCAAAAACATCGAAATCTGGCCCATCTGCACTTCAATATTCTTTATAGCTGACTCATGTGCATCTACCCTTTCACTCATTTTTGCATTTAACCCAATAACCTACTACATCATTGCCTCGAGTCTAGCAAACCCATCTTCCTGTCTTCCCTCATGCTGCTACCGAGGAGAATGATAACCCTGCTGCTGATTTTGATTGTTGTATCTCTGTGGCCTTTGGTAAGGCACCATATTATTGTGAGGTCGCATACCTCCCATATTTCCATTGTCGAGTTGTGGCTGGACTGGCCTTTATGGCTGATTCTGTTGGCCCCAATTCTGACCACCTTATCTCTGGCCTCCATAATTAGACACATAATTCATGTTTTTAGGGTAGTGATGATGATCACTTTCTGCATTCCATTGGTTACCAATTGGCTTACTAATGCAAGATGTGCATAAGCCCCCATTGGTAGTATCTACAATGTGTACCTACTGCTTCTGCCCTGACTCTTCCACCTTTTTGGTGAGTATACTCATCTGTGTCATTAATGTGGCCATATTTTCAGCAAGAGTGTTGGATGGATCTAAGGGCACTGAGTGAACTACTGGAGTGATAGGTGCATTCCTGATTGTCCACCCCGAATTCTGTGCCATCTTGTCAAACAGGTTTTGGCTTTCTCTCCATGTTTTGCTCAAGAATGCTCCACCAACTGAAGCAGCAACATTAGCCTTTACGCTATCTTTCAAACCCAAGTAAAACCGTTGCCCCATCATCTGATCTGGAATATCGTGGTGCGGACATATAACCAACATCCCTTTGAATAGTTCCCACGTTTCTTGCAGTGCCTCCATTAATTTCTGTTTGAAGCTCAAAATTTCATCAATTTTGCTGAGCAGCCTTATTGGGTGGATGAAACTTATTCACGAATTGCTTGACTAACTCCTCCCAAGTCGTGATGGAGTTAATGGGGAGCGAATTTAGCCAAGTCTGGGCAGCTCCTGTCACTAAGAATGGAAACAACAATAGCTTTATTGCTTCCTGAGCTACGTTAGGCTGCCTTTGAGTTTTGCAGATCGACAGGAAATTCTTCAAGTAATGTTGAGGATATTCAATGTATGACCCCGAAAATAGTCTCTTATTTTGCAACAAGTGCAGCATGTTGTTCGTGATTTGAAAAGATTCGGCCTGTATCTGCGGGACTAATATCCCTATGGACAAATTCTCTGTTATGGGTTGTGCCCAGTCATATAGAGTAGCCTCTGGCACAAGAGGTGCCACTGGTGCTACTGGCGCAGCTGGGTCTAACATGTTATCCCCCATGTTTGGTTTGAGTTGTTCAGTTGGTTGTTGTTGTTTGTTTTTCCGGTTGGCCCGATTCAAGGCCTTGAAAACTTTCTCGGGATCTGATAATGCTTCAAATACTTCACCAGTTCTCGATGAGTTTCTAGGCATGCACATGTACAACCAAGTCAACAAACGTTAAAATTTCAATTTATAGATTGAAAATAAAGAAAATTTACTATACTAAGAATTTTTGTATTTCTTTCAACTGTTATTGATAACACCATTAATCCCTCGGCAACGGCGCCAAAATTTGATCACGCCCAACTATGCCTTATAAAAAAACAAGCGGTCGTTACAAATATAATCCGAGTATTTAACCCAGAGTCGAATCCCACGGGGAATTAACCTACTAATTACTCTTGTCAGACTCACAAAATTCTTTGTAATCAACTTTCCAGATATTTTGAATAACAATTAGTGATATTTTTACCAACTATAACTGAATGAAAGTAATAAAACTAAAAGCTAACTATGACTGGGTTGTAAACAATTAAGAGAAGGATCTAAGGTTGTGATTTCCCCTATTGATGGAATCCCTTCCTGTTATGTTTCATATAGATTTGCCTAATCATCTCTATCGATCATGAGCACTCTAACTACCGTAACTCTCTCCCCAGTAATTACGACAATTTACTAGACGCACTCCCCCGAGTTACGCTAGCTGGCTTTTATTGCAGCTCACTTAGATCGCACCCAAAGTTACGTTATCCCTAATCCCACCTTTAAACCCTCGGTTATTGATCCCTCATATACTTTGGGAATGGTGTTGTTTAACAATTACCTAAATATGCACTCTCTCCCGAGTAATACATACTAAATAGGCACAGCTAATTGAGGATCCTATCAATTAACTATAATAAGAACGTAATTGAACACATAGAGATTAAACCGGGCAAACTATATTAACATAACACGAAGTTCATCCTTCAACAGGTTCCATCAAAACCCTAGACTAAATATTTAGCTACTCATAATTGTATTCATCATAACAATAGCAAAATTCATCATAAATGGTAAAATACAAAAGGAATAAAGGAAGAACTTGATGTTGAATTATCCTCCTTGCCTTCAACTCAGCTGTAAAAACCTTTATAATATCCCTTTGGGCGAGCTGGACCTATTATAGGTTAAGTGGAATTACCCCCGAACTTCCAAGTTTTCCCCTGAAATTAATTCTCCGAACTGGACTAGCGCAGCCGCGCTCGTGCCCGCGCTAATGGCCGCGCATATAGCCTAGTATTCTGTCTCGAGTTCCTGGGCTAGCACGGTCGCGCTAATGGCCGCGCTAAGCTGATCATCATTTTAGTTCATCTTTTCTCTCTTCTTTCACATGAACTCAACTCCGAGGAGCTTCCCTTGCTTTGATTTAGCTCCAAACACTGTCCTAAGTCATCATAAGCGCAACTCACTCCTGCAAAACATGAAACTCACAATTAGAGCTAATTTATCGTCATTTAACTATCCTAGAACAGTGAAGCATAGTCAAGTTGAGGTATAAATAGTCGTTAAACTACATAAATCTAGTCTATTATCAATACCATGTAAAAAATAAGTGAGTTTATTGGCATAAAATAAACAAAATTAACTTTACTAAAAAGTATGTTAAACTTTTAGCAAAAATTAATCTTGATCATGATAGTCCACAAAATTGAACCTTGCTCGAAGACTATAGTGTATAACCTACTCTATATAACGTGGATGACTAGAATTCAACAAATTTAGCAACGTGGTACGTACTGCTATATAAAATCAAGACGAATTTGGAAAGCTTGACGACCAACAAAAGCTTAAAAGTGGCATATAAATGCGATCAACTACCGTGTATCCAATGTTCAAAATTAATCAGAAGGAGTACTGATGTTAGGCTACAAAGAAAACTTCCTCGCATACGTTAAAATCTTAATGATATATAGTAGCATGAATTTAGTTATTATGAAACAATTAATCAACTTTTGGTAATACACTTCTTTCTATTACCTTCAAAAAGCATATACCATACACATGATCTAGATAAGTATAGGGTTGGCTTGGACTTCACCAGCTCTTCACTTTTTTTAACTTACATCTAACGTTCTCAATCTTGGGGTGTGTTTGGTACGAAGGAAAATGTTTTCCTAGAAAATATTTTATCACTTATTTTTTCTTGTTTGGTTGGTGAGAAAAAAAAATATTTTTTAAGAAAATAATTTTTTATACTACTCTCCTCACCCTTCCTTCCCCCAAATCCTCATGTTTATTGTGCTCCCCCCCCCCCCCTCAAAAAAAATACCCAATAGTTTTAGGGCTCTATTTTCTTCAAGAATTTAATTAATCTTTTAAAAATTCACACAAATCCGAAGGGACTAATGTGTTGCTTTACTTTTTCATGCAAAAACAAGGTTGAAGAAGAGTTTGGAAAATGTTTTTCCTTTTCTTGATAGGAAAAATATCTTCCTCCAATTTGAGAAAAATATTTTTCAAATTATTTAAACCAACCAAACATGAAAATTTTAAAAATATTTTCCCGTATCAAACACACCCTTAATTACCACTTACTACTATTAACTTTCGCTTTTTCGTCATGTGACGCGAAACAACGGATGCGGGTAAGTTATTTGCGGTCGCAAGATGTACAAGACAACAATCAATGTTAACAAATGCATAACCAAATGTACAAATCTATCAAACTCCAACCAACCTTTGGAAAAAAATTCAAACTAACCGAAACTGACCCCGTCATCATTTAAGTCTTTTTGACCATTCTGGCCAAATGTTATTTACTTTCTTTTTTTCAGGCAACATATGTAAGCATTAGTTTCAAATGAAATTGTTAAAATTCCTGACACAAAAGGCACGTCAAAAAGATGCTGCCCCATATTATACGGTTAAGATCACTTTCAAGATTGCTATCAAAAATAAAACAAAACCAACAAAAGTTGAACAAGTCCCTACGAAAATGATTCTCCTGATTTCAAACTAATTTACTTGACTCTTCTCTCTTCTTCAGTGAATGAGTTGTGAATTAAATATAAAATGATTTATATACTTAAAAAGGAAAGATGACTTTGTCAAAAAGTATTAAGCCATGAACAGAAGTCAACTTCTAACTACAAATGGCCCACTAATCGATTTCATGGCTTAACTATTAACCATAAAAATATTTGTCATGGACACTCATCAATCAACGAGGTCAAGAATGAAAAAGGAATTTACTCCTAGTTATATCATTTTATAACTTTTAAAATAATCAATTCCATGTCATCAAGTTGGTAATGAAACACCCCCGCCCCCACCCCGCCCCCAACCACACACTGGGAAATTGGGGTGACAAAATGGTTAAAATAAAACAGTTAACTCTTTATGTTGTCACTACCTAAACAGAGAACAATCTTTATGCAAGTACGTGCCCTGTGATACAGGGAAGACACTTTGTATTCGGTATAAACTTACCCGCACATAAAAACACTGTTGGGAATGGGTTGGTGATATCTTCGTATGGACTTGGGCAATTCTCCGTTCACAAGCTATTTTTTAGGGTTATTAAGTTATGCCTAAATGTCACACTTTACAAGATCTTTGTTTTTACTTATCAATTTTAGTAATTCAACAAAAAATTAGTTATTCATTTCCAATTTTACCCTTATCTTACCATTTTTAAATATTAATTGAGATTAATTACCATTAATAAGGATAATTTAGTAAAACAAATACTTAATTAATATTTTGTAAGAAGTATGCAAGATTATCATAAGCGGATCCAGGATTTCAAGAGGATAGGTGCACTATTGTGAAGATGCGAATTTAGAATTTATATTTGACGAGTTTAACTTTAGTATCTACCATGTACCCACTACACTTTTGAAATTATAGGTTCAAAAGTATATTTTTTTTAAAAAAATTTAGTGATGTTTACGTATATATTTATACTCCATGCCGAAAACAAGACCGTCCGGAGTGGAATTTGAACCACCAATTTTACTCGTAGAGGTGCAGCCAATGATTATTGCACCATAGGAGTCTTTGAGTATGGGTTCACACACATATAATTAAGTAATTCTCAAAAAATATAACATTATTATACATGGTTTAGGGAAAGGAGTATGGGTTCACGTGAACCCATACCCTAAGACTTAGATACGCCTATGGCAAGATATATACTGAACAAGTAAAAGAAGAGCAGAGTGAGTAACAAAGACAACCTCATTTTCACTGAACGCTTAGCATACTTATAAATGTGCCTCACACAACTAGTGTGACCCACAAAAGTGTAAGATATGAGTCCATAAATTTGTGAGATAAAAAGAGTGCTTAACCAAAAAGTTGAACTTCGGTCAAAACTTTAATTTAGAAGAACTCGGGTTACTGATAATCAGAAATGAATAAGGGAAATTGATTTTGCTAACAATAAGATAGACAAAAGAAAATAAAGTAAACCAGTATATTAAGATGATTTCTCGTGTCCTTACAAATGACCAGTTTTCTCCTTTTTATAGCTATCTCCAAGATATACGTTTTACCTTTGTCATAATCAGGCCATTATAGACAATTAAAGGCA
Organism: Nicotiana sylvestris; assembly: GCF_000393655.2. Classification (NCBI taxonomy): domain Eukaryota; kingdom Viridiplantae; phylum Streptophyta; class Magnoliopsida; order Solanales; family Solanaceae; genus Nicotiana; species Nicotiana sylvestris. Next base: position 128,804,636 of record NC_091059.1, on the reverse strand, counting down.
TTAAATGTTACGTTACATAATCATTGTAATTTAATACAGATTCTCTAACGTTTTTAGTATTTAATGCTTATTAAATACTGTATTTGTACTCTCTTGTATTGTCAGATTCATTCTCCTTAATTTGCGAATCTAAATAGGTATGAGCGTCGAGTCTTTTGAGTAACTACTCGCACCTCTACTTGTGCCTCTGCTAGTATTTGTTGCAACTCATGCCTCTTTGCTAATCATCATTCTTTGACCAGCCTTGGTGTCATGACATGTCATCTTTCAATCACTTCAATATATATAAACTCAATTTTTCCCTATACAGATAGTCCCCCCCCCTCCTCTTACCATTTATTAATCAATTGAATATTTGGGAAGTAGATTTTAAAGTGGGAATATTTGCCGCCATTAATGTTATTATGGAATCGGCGTTTCAATTGTCACTTCCATTTAATGCTTATTACACGTGGCATCTTTTTATTGGTTCTGTAGATTTGCAGCGCTTTCTAAGGCTCTTTCATAGCTTCACCAATTACGAAGCGGCAGTTCTCATTATGACCTTTCCATCATTGCACATTTTCCTTTGACGGTTACTTCTTAGTATAAATATAGTTTTCACATTTGTCTTTCTCACATAAAGTTCTCTGAATATTCAATTCTTGTTTACTTCTTCCTCGTACTATCATGTATTCATCAAAACCTAACCCTAGGAGCAGAAGAGGAGGTAGACTTCGTAATTTAGGGTCTTCATCCATACGTGGTTCTCCTCTTCCTTCATCTAGTTTCAGTCCTTCTTTTAGAACCAGAGGTTCTTTTTCTCAAAGATCTTCTTCTAGAGGTAAGGAACCCTCTGAACCTCTTCGTGAACCTTCAGTAGAGGAAATAGTTCTTGCGGAACTATCTTTCTACAATGATAGAGAATCCCTTAGAAATCAAGTATCTTCTTTGGATCGTGCTGATATCTATCCAACTCAGATCACTGAGGGTTTGATTTCTTTAGTTCGTAAAGACTGTCATTGGAGTCATGACTTCCCTATCATAATTTCCAATGCGAATCAAAGAATCACCTCTTATATAATTGGGTTTTCTTTTGTTTATACATACCCTTTCACATTAGGTTTCAAACCTGCTATTGACCCTGTTATCCTTGAATTCTGTCATTTTTTCAACGTATGTTTAGGTCAAATTGGTCCTATAGTGTGGAGGGTGGTTGCTTGTTTGAGGCATTTGACTAACATGGTCGGTGTGTCTTTCACTTTTGCCCATTTAATTCACCTTTACTCTCCCAAACTCTTTCGCCAAGGTGTTTTTACTTTAGTAGCAAAGAGCAAAAGAGTTCTGGTCAGTCCAGAAGATGACAGAGACCATGGCTGGTATGTCAGGTTTGTTGCAGCCCCACTGTTGGTTTAGTGGATGATGAAAATGTTCCCTTCCCTGAGAAGTGGAATTTTGCACGTGAGTTTTCTTTTTAATAACTTTCTCGTACCTTTTTTCTTCAATTTTGATGATCATTATCTTAATTTTCTCCTTTCTTTTTCAGCAACCATGGGAATTGTTGATGAAATTCCCAATTTTCGTGGTTGGGTAGGTAAATTATTGTATACAACCCCAATGGAGGGTAGATCTTGGAAAGCTCTCTCCCAACTGTTTGGTTGGAAAGTGAAAACTCATGGTAAGAGAGTTTTTTTTATTACTTTTTCCAGATCTTATTTTAATCCTTCTTTTTATCAGGATTTGTTGTTCGAGGTATTAGTGCTGAGGCGGTCATAGCTTCTCGAATTTCTTTGGAAAGGGCCTAAGAGATAATTTTGGGCTCTTCATCGAAAAGAAAAGTTGTTGTTGACCAAAACTCTGAGAAAGAAGAAGATGGGGGTTCTTTGGTAAAAAGGCCATGAGCTCTAGACAAATTATTTCTGATAATGAAGCTTATTCCCCTCATTCTATTCCTCTTACCGAGTCTGTTGAAGCCCCGGTGATAACTCCTGATGATGTTGTTCCCGTTGCTGCTCATGATTCAGTTGAGCAACTTTTTAGCTACGGGTTTGGAAGTGAAAATTTAGATCTGATTTCTGATGAAGTACCCCTTGTTTCTTTTTCTACTCCCGTTTCTATGATACCTCATTTGCCAGTCGTAGTTGTTACTGTTCCTCCCCAAGCTATTTTGACTGCTTCTACAGTTCCTCCTTTAACTACTCATCCTTCAATTGTTCATTACATTGAGGTTGGTTCCTCAAGTAGAAGTGAAGCCATGAGGCAAGTTACCATTGAAGTTCCTGCTGAGGGCAACCTTTTGAGGAAATCAGGTCGAGCTGACGTGTGGTTGAAGCCATTGATTGGTCTAGTTGAAAAAGCTAAACTTGATGGCCACAGTTCCTTGACTTTGATGAACGATATAGTGCATGCTTCTTTAAAGGTATCCCTTTTCCAAACTTTACTTTACCTTTTTTCTATTTTCAGTGTTCTCATCTTCCCCTCCTCCCCCCCCCCCTCCTTATTTTTTAGGTCAACCTAATTGGCACAGAGATAATGAAGAGGGTTTCTCTCTCAGAGCAATTAGCGCGTGACTACCAAGTAGAGGCAGATAATTGGAAGGAACGGTTTGAAAGTCTTCAAATCGACATGGAAATATTAGAAGAAGGTAAATGTACCTTAGAGCAGCAGGTAAGGACTTTGACTTCAGAGTTGACGGTTGAAAAGGCTTCATCAAATCAAGCAGGTAAAGAAAAGAATCGTCTCGAAACCTCTTTTCTGAGCAACTCTACAAGGCAAGTGAAGAGATCAGAGAGTTGAAGGCTCTCTTAGATAAGAAGGAAGCATATGCTGGTGAACTCGTGCAGACTCTGACTCAAACTCAAGAAGACCTCCAGGTATCTTCTGATAAAGTTTACTCCTTAGAAATTTCTCACGCTTCTCTTCAAACTTCTTATGAATCTGCCTTGGCTAAAAACAAGAAGCTAAAAAACGAAATTGTTGATTGGGAAAGAGATTACGAGATTCTTGAAGATAAAACTGCCATTGAAGTGAGTTGGGAATTTTTAAATTCTCGCCATGATACCCTTGTTGAAGTTAGCCAGGAGAATTTTAACTTGGAATCTGAGTTAGCCAAGATCAAAGAGACTATTGAGAAGACTCAACAGAACCAAGATTTTTCTTCTCCCATGGCTGAAGCTTCTGGAAATGTTGAAGATGATACGGGTATCCCCACTCCTTCAAGTCAAGTTGAGCCTGCTGCTGCTGATGACCCTGCTTCAGTTCCGTCAACTTCTCAGTGAAAAGTTTATGATGTTTGACTTCCTTTGTTTTTTTTCTTTTTGGTGATATGTGGTTGTAACCCTTGGTCTTTTTAAGGGTTTGCTGAAAATATTAAGTCCCCAGAACTTTAATGGGGCAACTTTTGATTTATGACTAAGTTCATACTTAGTCTATACTTTTTAATATTAAGAAGTTTCCGTTGTTGTTCGAACTTCTGTTTTGTTTATTCTTGTCTTTATTTTTAAGGACTTACTGAATAACTTGCATTTTTATTTTTCAAAAATGCTTCTTTTTTTTACATGAATTTTATAAAAGAGGGCCCTTTTATATTTGACACTTAATGAAGAAGACGTCTCAACTTCATAATGGTGTTAATGTACGATAAAAGAAATAGGAATACACATGTTTTTCTGAATAACTTCGACAAGTTTTTATTTGAACTTTGTCAAGTTTTAAATAACACTTTACATGTATTTAAATTACTTCTATAACTTTCTCGTAATTGTTTTCTTTACAACAGATTTCAAAAAAGAAAATGAATACAAGGTTTTTACTTATAACCCATTTCAATACATTGCCTTTACCCTAACTATGATAAGGTTTTTCTTTGGCCTTAGCTCGTGACTTTGCTCTGCACTTGACTCACTCAATGAGTAAACTTCTCAGGCTTGAACTTTGATTATTTACCAATCTTCTTTACCTTCTTTATACACATGTCTATGTATATTATATAGTCCCCCAAGTGTTTGAGCTTTGAAGTATGAAGTCTCGAGCACTTGATTGTTCCTCTCATTTGGTCCTTTCCCTGAAAAGGAAAAACACATGGGACTCGGAGGTGCAATTATAGATGAAGACTGCTTAACCCATCTGAATATCTATTAGAATAGTTGTAACCCTAGACCGGAAATTTTAATTTATTCCACGTTCCTTGCAGTTCGTGATTCATCATTTAGTACGGGCTAGCTTTTTGCCTATCATCTAAAATCGTTAGTAAAATTTTAACAATTCAAAAATAAAATTTTAAAATATGGATACCTGATCGTGGGTATTCCTTAGAAATAGTATCTCTTCAGGTGAACGGCATTCCAGTGTGAAGGTAGTATCTTGCCATCCATCGTTTCCAGCTCGTATGCTCTTTTTCCTGCGATACCATGAATCTTGTAGGGTCCTTCCCAGGTTGGACTCAATTTACCCGCATTAGCCGCCTTCGTAGATAAAAAACTTTTTTGAGCACGAAGTCCCCAATCTTGAAGTATCTTAGACGCGCTTTTCGATTGTGTATCGTTCCATGACATGCTTTTGTGTTGCCATTCTTATTAATGCAGCTTCCCTTTTTCTTTTAAGTAGATCAAGGTTTATGCGCATTTCTTCATCATTGGATTCTTCTGACGCTTGTGTAAACCCCGTGCTTGGCTCTCCTATTTCAACTGGAATTAAGGCTTCAGCTCCATAAACCAATGAGAATGGTGTTTCTCCAGTACTTATTTTTGTTGTTGTGCGGTATGCCCATAAAACACCAGGTAGCAATTCTAGCCAATTACCTTTGGATTCCTCCAAACGCTTCTTTAAATTGTTGATAATGACTTTGTTTGTTGACTCAGCTTTTCCATTACCCACCGGATGATAAGGTATGGATGTAATCCTTTTGATCTTCCAACTTTGAAAAAACTCTGTAATTTGTGCGCCTATAAATTGAGAGCCATTATCACACACGATTTTCTTTTGCACGCCGAATCGACATATGATATTTCGCCAAATGAAATCTCTAACTTCTTTTTCTCGCACCTGTTTGAATGCTCCTGCTTCCACCCATTTAGTAAAATAGTCAGTGAGTACAAGCAAGAATTTTACCTGTCCTTTTGCTTGTGGGAGTGGACCCACGATATCCATCCCTCATTTCATAAATGGCCACGGTGCAATAACCGGATGTAACAACTCCGCAGGTCTATGCATGTTATTACCGTATCTTTGGCATTTATCATATTTAGCCATGAAATTTTCCGCTTCTTCTTCCATTTTAGGCCAATAATAACCTATCCTAATCATGGTTCTTACCAATGATCTTCCTCCGGCGTGATTCCCACAATGCCCCTCGTGTATTTTTCTCATTACATATTCCGTCTGTGAACACCCGAGGCACTTTGCTAAGGGACCATCGAATATTTTTTGATAAAGATTGCCTTGCTTTAAACAATATCGAGCAGCCTTTTTTCAAAGCGCGTGAGCTTTTTTCTTGTCTTCAGGGATGGTTCCATACTGCAAAAAAGCAACAATCTCGTTCCTCCAATCCCAGGTTAGGTTACTAAAATTTACCTCATTTTTGTCTGGATCAAGTACTGAATGAAACAAATGAATTACAGAAGCATTTTCATTGCTTGCCACGTCTGCTGCAGATGCAAGATTGGCTAGGGCGTCTGCCTCAACATTTTTATCTCTTGGTATTTGCATAACTTTTCAGATTTGGAATTGCTTGATCAGATCCCGTACCTTCTCTAAGTACTGCTACATCTGTGCTTCCCTGGTCGTATAAGTCTCCAGCATTTGATTAACTACGAGCTGCGAATCACTTTTGATTACAATCTGATTAATGTCGAGTTCTCATGCTAGTTCTAAACCTGCAATCACAGCTTCATACTCTGCCTCATTGTTAGTTATAGAATGACATTTAATGGCTTGTCGAATGGTTTCACCCGTAGGTGGTACCAAAATAATTCCTAAGCCTGCACCATTCACATTAGATGAACCATCAGTAAATAAAGTCCAAATTCCCGGATTAGATCCGTTGAACACCTGTAATTCTTTTTCTGCTTCTAATTGCATTCCTTGGCTAAAATCAGCCACAAAATCTGCTAACACTTGAGATTTTATCACGGTTCTAGGCTGGTATGTGATGTCATATTCACTTAATTCTATAGCCTATTTGGCTAACCTACCTGACAACTCATGCTTGTGTAATATATTGTGTAATGGATAAGTAGTTACTACAGCAATAGAGTGACATTGAAAATAAGGCATTATTTTTGTAGATGCCATTATTAGTGCAAGTGCAAGCTTTTCTAATTGAGGATATCGCGTCTCCGCATCTAATAAAGTTTTGCTGACATAATAAATCGGAGATTGTTTACCTTGATCTTCACAAACTAACACAGCACTTACCGCTACTTCGGAGACAGCAAGGTAGATGAGCAATCTTTCCCCAACTTTTGTTTTTGCGAGCAACGACGGATTTGATAAGTATGTCTTCAAATTTTTGAGTGTATGTTGACATTTCTCAGTCCATTCGAACTGATCTTGCTTTTTAAGAGCTGAAAAGAATTTAAAGTATTTTTCTGGTGATTTGGAAATGAATCTCCCCAAGGTTACAATTCTTCCTGTCAACTTCTGCACTTCTTTTTTACTTGTAAGCATGTCAGGGATCTCTTCAATGGCTTTAATATGTGCGGGATTCACTTCAATACCACGGTTAGAAACAAGAAAAACCAAAAACTTACCTAATGCAACACCGAATGCACATTTCTCAGGATTTAATTTCATATTGAATTTTCGCAAGATCTTAAACGTATCAAGGAAGTGTGATATATGATCCCCTGAATGTTGAGTTTTAACGAGCATATCGTTTATATAGACCTCCATAGTTTTTCCCAAATGTTCTTGAAACATTTTGGTCACTAGTCTTTGATATGTTGCACTAGCATTTTTGAGACCAAAAGGCATCACTTTATAACAGTAAGTCCCCCTGTCTGTTATAAATGAAGTTTTTTATTCATCTATAGGATCCATTTTGATCTGGTTGTATCCTGAATACGCATCTAAAAAGCTTAACAATTCATGTCCTGCAGTAGCATCAATTAGTTGATCTATATGTGGTAATGGAAAAGAATCTTTAGGACAAGCTTTGTTAAGGTCTGTGTAATCTACACAAACTTGCCATTTACCATTATTTTTCGGTACCACAACAGTATTGGCTAACCAATTAGGATACGTTACCTCGCGGATAGACCCAATTTTTAGTACTTTTTGGACCTCATCTTGAATCACCTAATTTTTTAAAGTTCCTTGTTTTCTCTTCTTTTGTTTGACAGGCGGATATGATGGGTCTTTATTTAATTTGTGAGTCATTACCTCTAGTGGTATCCCTATCATACCAGAATGGGACCAAGCAAAACAATCCATGTTAGTTTTCAAAAACTCAATTAACTTACCTTTCATGTCCTGGCTTAGATTGGCCCCTACGTAGACTTTTCTTTCAGGCCATTGTATGGATAACACTACAGCCTCCAGTTCTTTAATTGTTGTTTTGATATTTTTGTTTTCCTCTAGTTCTTGAATGGCATCAGGCCTTGAGTCCACATATGTTCGCCCTTGTTCAATTGAGGTTTGTGTTGTGGTACCCTCAACTGGATTCTGTAACTGTTATTTTTCTTCGTTTATCGTACTTGAATCTGCTGCAGAGTTTATGCTCCTGGATGTCTATTGATCCCCACAGATTTGACATATTCCCCATGGTGATGGAAATTTAATTACTTGGTGTAAGGTCGACGGAACAACATCCATCTCGTGGATATATGGTCTCCCGAGAATCATATTGTAAGTCGTCTCCATATCTACCACCTGAAACTTTGTATCTTTGACAACTCCTTCTGCGAATGTAGTAAGTATTACCTCCCATTTCATCACGATGCTGGAATTGTCAAATCCAGACAAAGTATGCGCCTTTGGTATTAATTTATCTTCAGCTTGCATCTCGCATAGTACTCTTAGCAGAATAATGTTCACGGAACTACCTGGATCAATCAAAACTCGTTTCACATTAGTATCATGTACAAGTATCATCTGCATCTGCATCATCAAACATAATACTTTCTTCCTCTAAGACATGTTGCACCCACTTCCCATGGGTAATTATGACTTTGGAAACTTTATTGGTTGTTGTGTACGTCACACCATTGATGTCTTCACCTCTGCTTATAACATTAACGGACCTTTTGAGAGAAGGTGGTTTAGGGGGCTCCTGCCTATTCTTCATGTATGCTTGCTTACCTTTCTCACTAAATAATTTGGTGAGATACCCTTGTTTTAATAGGTGATCAACTTCGCCTTGTAGCAACCTACAGTCTGTCGTTTTATGACCATGATCATTATGGAATTCGCACCAGTGATCAGGATTGCGCCTGTTTGGATTCGATCTCATTTCTTTTGGCCACCGCACCTTGTCACCCATGCTTCTTAAAACAGCTACGAGCTCGGAAGTGCTCACATTAAAATTATAACTGCCGAATCTTGCCTTCAAGTTTCTATCATCATCCTGTGACTCTCGTGTGTTTCGATCATTCCCAATTCTTGATGATGAGCCCGACTCTCTATTCCTCGATCTATGATCGTACCTTGTATTGTCCTGTTTTGATCGTGAATCTTTTCCTGTTGGGCCTATATATAGTTCGTACCTGTTTTTACCGGACCTTTTTTCGGTTTTCGCCCGTCTCGAACTTACCTTTTTCTCTTTTTGAGACCGTGAGATAATATCCTCTTCTATCCTTAGCTTTATGCTATACCTGTTGTAAACGTCATTCCACGTTGTTGCTGAGAATTCACGAAGACTTTCCTTGAGTTGCCTCGTGGTTTCTGAGCTTTTTTCATTCAAATTACTAGTGAAGGCTATAGCCGCCCAATTGTCAGGTACACGCGGTAACATCATTCTTTCACGCCGGAACCTATCCACGAACTCTCTAAGCAACTCTAAGCCCCTTTGCTTGATTTTGAAAATATCTTTCATTCTTTTTTCGACTTTTTGAGCTCCCGAATGTGCTTTGATAAATGAATCTGCAAGCTCAGCAAAAGAATTTATGAAATTTTTGGGTAAAAGAGAATACCATGTTAATGCTCCCTTAGTGAGTGTTTCACCGAATTTTTTGACTAATACTGATTCAATTTCTTGTTTGGTCAAGTCGTTGCCTTTTACGCCTGTTGTGAATGCAGTCACGTGGTCTCATGGATCAGTTGTTCCATCGTATTTTGGAATATCGAGCATTTTGAATTTCTTTGGAATTGGGAAGGGAGCAGCACTTGGCTTTCAAGGTTGTTGTGAATATTTATCCGTATCTATCCCTTTGATTACGGGCGGTACTCCAGGTATTTGCTTTATGCGGTCACTTTGCTCCTTGAGCTGTTTTTGCAATGTTAGTACTAAATTTTATAAATCAGAATTGACTAAGTTACATGGTTCTCCTTCTCGTGACTCGCTGGGGATTCCACCACTGCCTGAATTAGCAAGCCCAGAACGAGGGTTCTCCAAAGTGTTGTTATTTGGAGTGGGTGTTGGTGGTGCAACAGGTAACTGGTTGACAAAGGCCTCAAGAGCTTTATTGACCTGTTGAGAGATTAGCTTTTGCAAAGCTTCATTGATAGCTTCATCATTTTCAAATTGAGCGTTTCCATTTGCATGAGATCCATCAGGAGTACCTTCTCGAGGTGTGATCATCCTGTGGATTCCCCTAGAGTTGATGGTTTCCTTGGTTTCCTTGGGTGTTATCATTAATGTTTGACATGGTTGATGCAACAAAAAAGGTTAGGCTAAGAAAGAATAGATTATCAGAGTCCCGGCAACGGAACCAATTTGTTTAACCAAAAAGTTGAACTTCGGTCAAAACTTTAATTTAGAAGAACTCGGGTACTGATAATCAGAAATGAATAAGGGAAATTGATTTTGCTAACAATAAGATAGATAGAAGAAAACAAAGTAAACCAGTATATTAAGATGATTTCTCGTGTCCTTACAAATGACTGGTTTTCTCCTTTTTATAGCTATTTCCAAGATATATGTTTTGCCTTTGTCATAATCAGGTCATTATAGACAATTAAAGGCATTAAATGTTACGTTACATAATCATTGTAATTTAATACAAATTCTCTAACATTTTTAGTATTTAATGCTTATTAAATATTGTATATGTACTCTCTTGTATTGTCAGATTCATTCTCCTTAATTTGCGGATCTAAATAGGTATGAGCGTCGAGTCTTTTGAGTAACTGCTCGCGCCTCTACTTGTGTCCCTGCTCGTATCTGTTACAACTCGTGCCTCTTTGCTAATCATCATTCTTTGACCAGCCTTCGTGTCATGACATATCATCTTTCAATCAATTCAATATATATAAACTCAATTTTTCCCTATACAAAGAGGCCTCACACAACTAATGTCAGTTGTGTGAGACACACCATAAAACTTTACTGATTAATGATCATGCCATGATGTATTAAGAGAGAGAGAGCATAGAAGCCATTATAATATGATGTTGCTAATCATGGGATGGCGAAACAGAATTTTAACATTTCCATGAGATTTTGAAGATCAAATAGGGAAAACAAGTTCTAAGGAAGAAGTATATATATATATATATATATATATGTGTGTATCAGTATTGTGCTTTTAATTTCAGTAATAATTTATGCTCAAGTTTATTCCTATACATGTACAGAGCACATTTATTTTTTAGGAAGAAAAAAGAGAAAGGCAAAATATTGTTCCATCAAAAAGGTACTTGTACTATCTCAATGACTTGTTGTGGTTGGAAGGAACAACCTTGATAACAAGACCAGGAAAAACATCATCAGGATCATGAATATGTGGATTCCTTTCAACAATATAAGGATCACCACACTTGTCACTGATTGTATGTAATGTTTCTCCTTCTCCAACTACATATATTTCATCGCATGGTCGATTATGAGACAGGTGCAGCTGCTTTCCTCTGACGACAGAATTTTCCCAATTCCCAGCGTTGTTTTCCTTAACAGAACTCATTAATACAAGTGCCATAAGGCTAATAGCACACAACCATGAAGCTACATCAGATGCAATGAGTATTGTAGTTTTTATTTTGGATCTGTTTTTAACTGATACAGAAGCCATTGTGAGGAGAAGGAGAGAAGATGATTAGATGTGTATAAAAGATGGTGAAGAGATTAGTATTTATATGGATAATAATAGTTCGAGAGTTTTGTGTGGGCTTTAGGTTCGAAGACTTCTGATATTTTGGTTGTTTATTAGGGAAGTTGAGTTGAACTACAATTTGGCGTGTACTTATTTTATGTTCACCAAAATTATGCGAGACCGTTATGATTTATGAGAACTTGATTAGGTAACCAAAATATTCAGTTTGACATATGAAAAAGTTTATAGAAATACTGTTTGGAGCCAAAGTTAATTATTTGGCATGAAAGTATACTACAAATTAATTTCTCCTGGGCTGGATGTAGCCTTCCAATAAGTTATATGTGAGTACTATTTGGCTGCTAATTCGTAAACCATGACGTCGACATTCAATTTAAATAGTTAGAAACTACAAGTTTACGTTATTATAAAGACATCATGATTCTAACTGATTCCTTTCTGATAACCATTGACTAAATGTAAAATCGAATTTAAATGAGTAATATTAGTACTTAATATAAAAATGAGTTCCTTAAATTAGGAACAATATTATATTAACTTATTTTTCTTCTCGTAACTAACCTACCATCAGCAACATGGACAGGTTTTAAATTTCTATTACCACCAAATACGTAAACGTAATACTAATTAATACCACCAAAACCTCGCTTGAATTAACAATAATTTACTAAAAGAAAATACCAAATGATAACTAAAGCACTTCCGGAATAGAATTAGGAGGAAAAATCTCAATGTCAACGAGAACAAAAATGCTGTGTTTGAGCTAGTGGGGAAGGTGAATGACGTGAAGGAAAGGCTAATTACCTTCCCCAATAGACCAACCCAATAAATATATGACACATATTTTTATATAACAATCATATTACCAAATTATAGTTAATTAATACATATTCTCAGATTGGTCATAATATAACTATAGAAATTAATATTGTTTGATATAAGTACGTAAGTTTTTATGATATACCAATTCATGGAAAAGTTGTAGCCATCAGAAACCAAACCTAAAACCTAAAACCCCAAGTCAAATAGGAATAGGATTGTGCCTATATTCATAGACTGGACCAAATGCTCACTTTCTTCTACAATGGCGTTCTGGCTACTTGCACTTCGCGTGCTAAAATAAGTTTCAAACCATCAGCTTCTTGACCTTGTCAATCCTTTTTGTGCGCTCTTTTTTGACATGATTAGAATTAGAATCATTTGCTGCAAATATTCCCCTTTCTTTTCATTGGCTATAATTTATACTTATTAGGATGTATTTATCAATACTATGGAATTTAACAAATATATTACTCATTCCAAAATTTGCGCACTATGTATCTTTATTTAACAAATATGTACTACCATATCATTCTTGAACAATTTCTTTCCTTGTGTGTGAAGGAGGTTTTTTTTTTTTTTTTTTTTTTTGGCACCAGGTCTAGCAGACCAATCATATTCTGTCTTTTTCTTAATCACAAGCATGTATAAATCTGGACACCTATTTACATCCTCTTCCAACATTAAATCCCCAACCATATGTGAAAAAGACTTATTATGGTCACCACACTGTCCTGAATTTTTATCCCAAATGAAGCCCAAGATAAGAGTGTAGGTTCCATATTGCACCCCAAAATAACTGCTGTGAATAAATAGTTGTTGGCATATTAATTTGGAGTCCCAACATTGGGTCGAAACCCAGTAATATAAAACCCTCTGATATAGTAGTTGCCTTACTTCAGCCCCACATAAATTAAAGTATATATATCCTCAACATATAGACGTGACCATTTTCCACCTTAAACACATGTATTCAATATATATATATATAGCTCTATACAGCACTAGGCTGGATACTAAATACTAACTTATTAGTATCTATCTTCCCAGTCTGGTCCGCCACTTGACCACTAAATCCTCAATAACCATCACCATTCTACCACGAGTCGACCAATGATCTCCAGTAAAACAAGACAACAATCAATGATCACATATGAAACTCCAGGCTAAACTTAATTTGCTTTAGAATTTAAAAGTGTCATCCCATGGAAAAATCTATCAAATTATGATTATTACTTGTAAACCCACGTAAATTGTCCTCCGCGAAGAGGAGGATGAATTAGAGAGAACTCCAGAACCACAATATTATTAGTCCTAGCAGATTTTGCTGGTATTGAAATAACCCCCCCCCCCCCCCCCAATGAGCCTTTCGCAGTGTGAATTGTAATAAGAGGCCTGTCCTTTGTTTTCTCGTGCCCCATACGCAAGAGAAACAGCCACTTAGATCTAGTCTTTATTCGTCCAATACCAACGAAATTGAATAGCAATTGCAAGCAACCTAATTTTGACTCTGTTGTCCCACATTACTACAATCTCGCTCCCTTTTACTTCCAACTTCCCGCTCTCATTAGCAACAAGCACAGTCAAATCAACACATGATTGGATAAACTAAAGAGAGCTGAATTCCAAGCATACACACACATTAATTATTTGGTCCAATGAACATGATAACAGACATATATAACAACACTTGTATGATCTGTCAAGATATGTAGACACCGAAAAGTTCCAAGTGTAGACATAATAGTAACAACACAGAACAGACTAGTAGCAACTGCATAATCTAGGTCAAAATGCAGAACTCTAGAATACCTAGCTTTCTCTACACATGAAGAGGAAATAGAAAAACATATATAAGATGATCTGCTAATCCATATTGCATCCCAACCAACTTACTCTTATTGAATTTTCCATAGAACCAGAATATAGTCTATTGGCTCCAATGACCAGTGATACTACAGGATTGGTGTGTCCTCTCAATGCTGCAGAAGATCCAAAATAGTTGGTGTTCCCATTATATTTCCATGCCGATATCCCATCCTGCAGTAGTTCCCGGTTATTTTATCAGTGGAAAAGGAACGAACATAAAGCCTTAATTTCGGGAGGGAACGAAGGAAAGTGAAAGGCAAAGAGACAAGAGCACGAATAGCCAATTTTAGGACCCCTATTTAGAGCATAGCTGAAGTTCAAAAACATTCAAAAGTTATAACTACTTCAAAATCATCCTCATACATACGAGACTGAAATAAAAAATAAAAAAACCATCTATGATGTTACAAATCTTGTCGGAGATTTGACATATTGCTTGTGCGTGTATTTTGTCTGGCAGTACCAAGCCTCAAACATTTATCTGAAATTTGGCTTGCCAGTCCCAAACTTCTAAACATTTATCTAAGGTTTGGCTTGCCAGTCCCAAACTTAAATCTCATGAGATTTTATGGAGCGGCTCCTTTCCCCGATGCATAGTGGTAGGTGATTCAGGTTGAGGCGTTTAAGAGGTATAGAGACTGGAGCAGTTCATATGTAAGTTTTATGTTTACCCAAGGTTTCTTATGGTTTACTGCTGAAATCATGAATCATTATTTAGTGAATCGGCTGATTTCATTTATAGACATGCAGACGGAAAGTCAACATTGAACAAATGACATTCCTAAGGCAGTATTGTTGACAGAAATGCTGCAAACAAGTACAAGATGGTCAAAACTAGAAACAAAATACATTAGTCTCAACAGGGTAGGAAGAATACCTTTATTTCTGGACTAGGAAAGGTGTGAGGTGTGTCAACAGCGGCAGCTCAAACCCAAGTAGTATATGTTAAGAACCTTCCAAACAAGAAAGCACATACATTATTAGTCTCAGCAGAGTTGGAAAAATACCTTTCTTCTGGACTAGGGAGCGTGTCAATAGCGGCAGCTCAAAACGAAAATGAGGGTGATGGATATAGAGAAGGGAGTTGAAAGTATGAAAAAATAAATGAAGAATAAAACTTGAACAGGAAACAAAGTTTTAATTTGGTCCCTTTTTTTCAGCCAGAACAGATTCTAGGAAGGGAAGAAAAAGAAGTAGAGGTCTGTAGAAAATCTCTAAGGCAGTGGAGAAATCAGAGTGGCCGCCAAAATTTTGAGAGGGAGTGATGTTTTGTCAGTCTGCCCAATACAGGAGACTCGTTAAAAGGAGATTATGTAAGGGGATTTAAATGCATTGACACTCCTTACACAATATAGATTGAACTTTGCACCCGATCAAAATACCTGTCCATCCATACTGGTCATAAATGATACAGCATGTTAGTACCTTTTATGCCAACCTTTTAAAAATAAAAATAGAAAGATGGAAAAGTAAATTGGTATAGAAGAGGTTCAAAAAGATAATAGCGTAGATTTTAAAGTGTACAATAATATTTAGACTAAGTAACGGGAGCTTGAACTACATACATATTTGGGGTTTTCTCTTCAAGGCTTCAACCATTCGGGAGAAAATAGAGCAATGCAGGTATACTGCTTTCTTCCTTAGTTTTTCGCTGTTACAGCAATGCACTAGAAGAAAATGGCAAAGTTGGAGACGGGAAGAGCTCTTTCTTCCAATTTGAGAGATCTTTAGATTCGTAAGAACATATTAGACTACCTTTAATTTCTGTTTTGCTCCTAGTCAAGCGCTAGCAAACTTACAACTAGGAGTGTCAAACGGGCGGGTCGGGTCGGATATGGTTCGGGATGAAGACGGGTAATGATGAAAAAACGGATAAATTATCCGACCCGACCCATATTTAATACGGATAAAAAACGGGTTAACCGGCGGACCATATTATCCATGACTTCTTGCATATGATCACTTTTGGAAGAATTCTTAGTCTCCCTAACTTGAGGAACTCCCAATTTGAGGTTTTACAAATGTAAAAGTTAGACCCATTGATTATCCATTTTCTAAATGAATAATATAGTTTTTATCCATATTTGACCCATTTTTAAAAAGTTCATTATCCAACCCATTTTTTAGTGGATAATATGGGTGGTTAACTGTTTTCTTTTAACCATTTTGCCGCCCCTATTTACAACTAATAGCAAAGCAGCCAGCTTCCAAACTTACCTCAAAAAAGAATTAAAAACGAAGTCACCAAACTATAACCAAACATGCCTATTTAGAAGACTGTTAAAATAAGTCCTTACAGAAGTAACACGAAAGATAAGAAATAATTCTATACCATTCTCTAGGAATACTAACTTCTATAATACTACTCGGTGGAATTGCACTCATAGAAACATAGTTCACAATGAACAAGCTTTCAGTCTTCTGGTCGTGCATATCTTATTCAAGGTTACACAAGGACTTTTTGAGCTACATCCATAACTCGTGAACGACCTGATTCATCAAGAGGAGAAGACCAGAAATGTCCTCCAGAGAATTACATGAATATCATATGATTTTGAGTACAAACCAGACTAAGAAAAAATATGCCTGGATCCCATCAAGAGCTCAATAGTTAAAAGCAACAAAAACGGCAAGGCTCCTAAGCCGGGCTGCTAGGACGTGACCTGGAGTCCTACCTCTGAAAAATCAAAACTGATACTACTTTATCTTATTATATATTCCCTTGCTTGGTACATTTTCTCAACAGGAGAAGAATAACAAGATAACTGCTGGCCAATAACAAGGATATTATCACTATAGATGCAGCAATCCTCTCAAGCTGTACTGCTGGATTCAGTTAACCACTTCCAAACTCTAAGTTGACCTGATTCATCACCGGTAAAAAATAAACCACCAGGACCGATCTCAATTCGACGAACGACCTCCTTCGAGAATATTTTCCCCCTCTCGGAAAAGCTAACCAGAAGAAGAAATGTTGTAAATGATCCATTCAATAACAGGAACCAACAATGAATTCCAACAACATAAAGGCTGAGTGTGAAGCTTACGATGGCAAATCATAGACGTGAATCGTTTTGTCATTGCAAGAGCAGAGCAATACAGGCTTTGCTTCTGAATCATGCATGCCACAGAGAGCTAGCACACCCTATAGATAGACAACATTGTTAGATGGCAGAGCAAACATGTACAAAATGGGAAAATCTCATTGTTTATCAAAAAAGTTATGCATTAACTATATCATCGGAGTTTGATAGATGAAGCAAGCAAGCTTCATTTTTCTGATCTATATGCAATTACTCAAATCACTAATGCAATAGTGGATTCCCGTCCAGAATTGTATAACATGATTTAGAATACGCGGTCAAACTCCAAAATGTGTAATGTTTTGGCAAATCTCGGGCACTGACTTTGTATTTTTGTCCAGACTGAAATAGATAACTAGACATAATTAAAAAAATAAAAGTTCTAAAATCAAACATTCGCAAATGTTGGCTATGTGCCGCTGCACCCGTGTTGGATCATCCAAAAATGCACTACTTTTGGAGGATTTGACACACACCCGGCGGCATTACCAGAGAGTCCGAGCAACATAGTTTATTTTTTTCAAATGATAAATTAAGATAGCAAATAAAGGGCCCTACGGGGTGCACTGGTTTTCCATATCTTCCTCCAAGGCTATTGACACTTGTCTCAAACATGACCGTTCAGAAATTTACCATCCCCTCCAGCCATCCAATTCAGAGAATCACTTTGGTCTTCAATCAACCTCGCCTCCTCATTCTTCCAGTAGTTGAATTTTCCGAATCCAATCCCCATACTGAGATATTCTACCAGAGGCACAGAAAAAAGCACCTTCTTTAATGTTCCAATAGAAAATTAACTCTTCAACTCCCAGTCATTCCAGTTCCTCCTAAATTGGACATTCCAGTTACACCCACTAAGACATTCCGCTAGAGAGCTTTATTTATTAATCGAAAGCATGTATAAATCTGGAAACCTGTCTTACAAAGTAGTATTATATATCTGCTAGACTGCCAACAAATTTATCCTTCTTCCTATTAGATCTTACTTATCTAGGAACTATTCCTGGAGATTTCTAATGCATTTCCAAATTGCAACTCTATAAGATAAGGTACCAGATCTAGCCCACCAGTCATTTTATGTCTTTTTTTTTAAACACCTTTCACAGTTCTTCTCTTCCAACATCAAATCCCCAGCCATATTCGAACAAGAGACTCTTATTATGCAGTCATAAGTTCCCCGCCTTTCGGCCACCATATTTTAAGATTGCTTTACATCACACTAAGATGCAGCTCCTTCCTATCCTGATTATCTCCCAATAGAAAATCATTTCTTAATGTGTTAACATTCTCAGTTTTATCTGGAATATGCACCATGAACATTCGATAGGTTAGCGGATATACTATTATCTAAGTCAATCTTTCCCAAAATAGACATATTGCTTCTTCCAAAGGCGCCAGCTTTTTTTCATTTCTTTTGTAGACTCCATTGTCCTGAAATTTTGCTCCCAAATGCAACCCAAGATAGAGGGTGGGAACATTTCTATGTTGCCCAAAATAAACTGCCGTGAATAAATAGTTTTTCTTGGCAGATTCATATGGAGGCCAGACACTGGCTCGAAAACCAGTAATATAAAACCCTCAGATATAGTAGTTCCCTTTCTTCAGCACCACATAAATTAATGTATCACCGGTACTCAGCATCTCTGAAAAGTTGTCATGGTGAAACAGACTAGCCAGGAACTTCATCTCCAACGAGTTGTTTGATGACCTGTTCAACTTCCTTCTCCAATCTCTATAAATGGTCTTTGTAACCATTCCTTCTATTCAACCGATGCGGTAGCTAAGTTATAATCGCTCCAGTTTGGTCAAGAGGTTCTCGTGATTCATAATTCCAATGTGTGATGAACAGGATCTTCCTCTGAATTCCCACTTATTTCCATTTTGTTAATTGAGTTGCATTCGTTATGAGTTCTTGATATTCTTTAAATTGTTTAGCCTTTTTACCAACTTGTAAACCCAGAAGATTTGAGCTTTGGTCTCCAGGACAGGTTTTAGAAATATATCCCGGTTTATAGAGCAATGCCAATTTTTTTGCCACATCTTCGCACGCGCTCCCCATCATGCTATCCATCTGTACAATTCTCTCTAATTCTGGATTTATTTTCTTTCAATTATTCAGACATCTTAGTGTTTTTTTTACAAGGATCAAGCATCTTAATGTTTTATTCCTTTATGTCTAACTTCCACCATTTGACCACTAAATCCTCAAAACCATAACTATCTAACGCATCTCAACCAGTCGATCTCGAATATGGTTTTGTTTTGTCTCACTCCCACACTCCAGTAAAATAGGACAACGACCAATGACAACAGATGAAACTGCAGAATGTACTCTTTGCTTTAGAAATTTAATACGTTTGATTAAAAAGAATCTATCAACTCTAGAAGCAAAGGTATCAATATTATTTCCAAACCATGTATATGGTCTTCCGCAAGGAGGAGGAGGATCAATTAGAGAGAACTCCAAAACCACTTCTGAAGAATCTTTATTAAGTATTAACTTCTGTAATTCTGAGAGCACCTGTCCACACTAATATTAGTCCTTGCAGATTTTGACGGGTATTGAAATCAGAACCACCCTATGACTCATGGCCAGCTCCATAAGCCTTCCACACGGGGAAATCCGACGAAGGCTTTTCCTTTTGTTTCCTCAGCAGGGCCTTAAAATGTTTATTCATCCAATGCCAACGAAAGTGAACGGCAAGCAACCATCTTTTTCCTATCATTCCCAGATTCTCTTGTCCCACATCACTAAATCTTGCTCTCTTTTACTTCCATTTCCCACCCAATATACTCAATTGTTTAGCTAATCTCCTATCTCTGATGCTAACATAATATCCTATCTTGTTTTCATTAGAGCTGAATAATAAATTAAAATCGAAATTCTATTTCAAAAATCTAAATGTTCACTTCTTTTACAGCACTTAGTTAATTTTTTAGCTTGTATGTTATACTATCTTTATTTAGCAACTTAACATAATAATTGTATGAAACATACTTATTCAGTAAAAGGCCCAAGTTGTCAGAATTCAATTCATAATTAAAAAAATATTCACTCAAATTTTTGCTTGGCCAAAATGCCCTTACAATCTGGATATTCAAATAACATTTTCTTTTGCTACAATTTTCTCAAACATTTTTCGAATATCTCAATTATAAAGGAGTGCTTTCTAGAATTTTATTGCAGTTCCAAATATATAATTTTGTATTTGTATTTTAAACAAAACAGAGCAATCATCATCCGAAACAAACAAAATTAATAAGTTCTAATAACCCTATCATTCATTTGGGACGATGGGTGTATTAATTTTCCTTTTAGTTTGTATTACATATATTACTCTTTTACTAATTAAGTTAGAATATTCAATAACATCAATGTAGTCTAACTTTTTGATCTAGCAAGTGTATTAAAAGTTTGAAACACAACTGTAAATTTAGTTATACTTTATAATTATTTAACGAAAATTCCATCAACAATAAACTTAAACCACTTTATGACTCTCTTCCCTATCAACAACAACACATCATCATCCCAGTGTATTCCCACAAATGGGGTCTGGGAAGGGTAGGATGTACGCAGCCTTCCCCCTACTCTGGTAGGGCAAAGAGTCTGTTTTCGGAAGACCCTCGGCTAAAGAGAAGATGTAAGAAGCACTGATAGCAAGAAATAACAATACATGATATTTAGAAAACTAAATCCAAAATAACAAAGGGGAAGATGAAAGAAGTACTTATCACAAGTAATAACAGTGCAAGATATATAATGATATCAAACTAAAGGAATACTGATGGCAAGTACTAACGATACAAGATATGTGAAAATAGCAAACTAAGGGTAAAATGGATACCATACTAACACTAATATTGTTTAACTAAGGAAGACAAAGGGAAACGCTCAGCTACATACCAACCTTCTACCCTAGTTCTCAACCTCCACACCCTCCTATCAAGGATCATGTCCTCAGTAAGCTCAAGCTGCGACACATCCTGCCTGATCACCCCTCCTCGAGACTTCTTCGGCCTACCTCTACCCTTCCTTTTACCCCCCAAGGTCAAACTCTCACACCTCCTGACTGGGGCATCTGTGTTTCTCCTCTTAACATGCCCGAACCATCTCAGCCTCGCCTCGCGCATCTTTACCTCCACAGGGGTCACTCCCACCTTGTCCCTAATAACTTCATTCCTAATTCTATCTAACCTCGTGTGCCCACACATCCATCTCAACATCTTTATCTCTGCTACTTTCATCTGCTGGACATGGGAGTTCTTAACCGGCCAGCAATCTGCCCCATACAACATAGTCGGTCTAACCACTACCTCGTAGAACTTCCTTTTAAATCTCAACGGCACATTCTTATCGCACAAGACAGCGGAAGCGGCATCCACTTCATCTACCCTGCTCCAATATGATGTGTGACATCCTCACCTATCTCCCCATCACTCTGAATCACAAACCCAAGGTACTTAAAACTCTCTCTCCTGGGAATGACTGCGCATCAAGCCTCATCCCCGTCCGGTTCTTGGGCAACGCCGCTGAACTTGCACTACAAGTATTTGGTCTTGGTCCTACTCAGCTTGAAGGGTATGTCTCCCGACCTCCAGCCTCTCGTTGACACCACCACACGTCTCATCAATCAGAACTATGTCATCTGCAAATAACATGTACCAAGGCACCTCCCCTTGAATGTGTCGCGTTAATGTGTCCATTAACGAGGAAAACAGAAATGGGCAAAGTGCAGATCCCTGATGCAACCCCATCTCAATCGGGAAGTATTCAGAGTCCCCTCCTGATGTCCTTACATGTGTCTTAGCTCATCATACATGTCCTGGATCACTCGAATATACGCTACTGTACTCCCTTAGCCTCCAAACATCTCCATAGAACCTCTCTCGGGACTTTGTCATAAGCTTTCTCTAAGTCAATGAACATCATATGCAAGTCCTTCTTCATCGCCCTATGCTGCTCCACTAATCTCCTCACAAGGTGAATGGCTTCAGTAGTCGACCGACCCGGCATGAAACCAAACTCGTTCTCCTCGAAAATGGACACACACCTCCTCATCCTCCCTTCTATCACTCTTTTCCCTATCAAGTGTATAAAAAGTTTGAAACACAACTATAAATTTAGTTAAAGAACTTTATAATTATTTAATGAATATTCCATCAACAATAAACCAGCAACCACTTTATGACTCCCTTCAGTCTTCCCTATCAAACTAATAGATAATTCTAAGCTTGTCACTTTTCCTTTTCTATGTTCTCTCTTTTTTCTAACACATGGTTTCAGTTTTGACGTAGTTAATATACTGATATGTGAGCATATACCAAAATGTCATTAAGTAATATCGACAGATGAAGTAATCTCTTATACCTTTTCCTCTTGGTGAGTATACGTAACCTCCAAGTTCCCACTCTCGTTAGCAGCCCAGACCTATAAAAAAACAAGTACAATCAAATCGACACATGATTGGATAAGCTTAAGAGAGCTGAATTTCAAGCAAAAGAACAAACATAAACCTTTATTGTTTGGTCCAATGAACATGATAAAAGAAACTGATCCCAGCATAGAACAGACATAACAACACTTGTATGACCTGTCAAGATCTGTAGACACTGCATAGTTTCAAGGTTCCATACCTGAAGTCATGATAGCAACAGTAAGAACAAAAAGGTAGCAACTGCAACATCTAGGTCAAACTGTAGAACTCAAAATCCCTAGCTTTCTCTAGGCATCAAGACGAAATAGAAAACATAAGATGATGTGAGAATTCACATCACAGTCCAACCGACTTACTCTTATTGAATTGTCCATGGAACCAGAATATAGTCTGTTGGCTCCAACGACTAGTGATACCACATGATGGGTGTGTTCTTTCAATTGTGCAGCTGGTTCAAAACAGTTGGTGCTCCCATTATATTTCCATGCTAATATCCCATCCTGCAGTACTTCCCAGTTAATTTACAAGATTTCAGATAGAGAGACCAGGTTGTACAGGCATGCACTTCCATTCCATACCTCTTCCTTTTTTTTTTTTAATTATAACTAACTGTATACACCTACCTCTGTACCAGCTAGGAGCATATCATTGCCAACAACAAGAGCATAGACTTGTCCAACTGGCCCATCAAGACTGAGGTCAGTTCCTGTTTGAGTATTCCATGCCTGTGAAGTTATCACGCACATCCACGTAAGGAATGAAATTCACTATATTCAGAGTGTTGTACATATTTGAAAATAGGTCAGCATATGTCTATGCGACAAGATGCAGAGAGAGAGAGAGAGAGAGAGATGAACTGCCAGTAAAGAGAGCAGGATGGGAAAATAATTCTGTTCACAGCTCACCTTGACGAGATTAGTTAAACCCACAAAAATCCATGGTCCTTCACTAAGCATACAACCTACTTCACCATCAAAGTTGACAACTCCTGCACACTACAACAGAAGGAAGCCACAACATAAGAATTCATTCATGATCCTCCAAAGCTAGAAACTAGTCTCACGAAGAGAATAAATCATCATATCCTGTGGGAAGGTTTCAGAGGCAAGAGATTTATTGACTATCTTCAAATGGAAATCTGGAAGGATGTCTATCACATAGACATGATATATTACAAGTTCCAAGATGTCTTTCCTTTAAATTCAGCTTCAAAAATAATTTTTCCCTCTCTGGGTAGCTTAGAGTTTCACACTTTCCATTGACAGCTTGTTTTCTTACAACTTGTCAAACTGAATCAATATTTTCTTTCCATTTTACTTCTTCCTTCAGCAAGGAAGTGACTTCAATTTTTATTTTTGTAACATGCTAAACTGGAGAAAGAATTCTCCTTATCTTTGAGACGGTGTGTGCTATTAACATCTGATGCAACCAAAAGATAACATTACTGTTCTGCACTATTCTCTTTCCTCGTTTAATTTCACCATGAATTCAGCAATAAAAAGCAAAGCTTTGACTCCCATGCTTTTTAACAGGAATTAATAGAGAAAAGTGCTTAGTTCAGCTAGCAGGGAAAGAAGCAGAGACGTGCAAGTAACATTCTTTCCTAGTTTTCCCTGTGAATTTTATACAATATCAAGATTTCAAGCGACGAAGACATTTTTCCTATGCCAATTTTCGTGTTTCATAACTTCAAAACTGAAAAGGAAAAGAATGAGGAGAACCTGTCCAGATTGGCAATCCCACACTCTTACTGTCTTGTCCGTACTCCCTGAATAAAGCTTATCCGAGCCTGATGGCAAAGCAATTCCTGTAACAACCTGTTTGCAAAACCCATTTAATTTACCATAACCAGGGGGCAATCTAGTGAATAAGCTACAGGTTCATCCGAGCTAGACCACATATATGTGTTAACAATATGAAAACTCCCTAAAGAAAGTACAAATAATAGATTTTGAACCCAGTAAGGTAAACTCTGATGGTAAGCAACCTCCATCAGAGGGGTTGCTCTGATGGTAAGCAACCTCCACTTCCAACCAAGAGGTTGTGAGTTCGAGTCTCCCCAAGAGCAAGGTGGGAAGTTCTTGGAGGGAAGGATGCCCGGGGTCTATTTGGAAACAGCCTCTCTACCTCAGGGTAGGGGTAAGGTCTGCGTACACACTACCCTCCCCAGACCCCACTAAGTGGGATTATACTGGGTTGTTGTTGTTGTTGTTGTAAGGTAAACTTAATGGAATATGGTAGAATTAGAATAGGAACTAATTAAAGTTCAAATCCTGCATCCGCTGTGACCATAACAGCATTCCAATTCAAATAAAACACATCATATGACATAATGAGTTTTCCTATACTTGTTAAACCATAAAACAATCAAGACTATACAAATTGATATCCAACAGAAGTACAACTGATCACCTTTTGGTGGCCTTCGAGTTGGGTCAACAAAGTAAAGCAATCGCCAGTAGTCCAAGAATGCAAAAACCTACAAGTATTACCATATGTACAGTTCCCTTTTACCCAATAATTACAAACTTTCTCCATCTTCCTCACAACTGCACCCCCGCCAGCAGCAGTTCTCCCCCATGTATTGTTGAAATTCGGATTCCTACGCATTCCTCCTCCGCCTGCACTGCCTCGATTATCATAATCGGAAGAGAAAGCATGAGGCCGCTTCGATGAAGATGACGGCATCCCATTATGCGGCTGCTGTTGCTGCTGATGTGGCGGTGCCGGTAATTCTCTATGCAAAAAAGGACATGGAAATCTGTTGCACCTTCCTGCCCTCCAATGGAAACAAACTTTTTGCTGTTTGTTACTGTTGTTGTCCCCTCCTTGTGAATGAGGACCCAACCGTTGGAAAATGCGCTTGCTTCCATCCATATCCATTACTCCCTATACTACTATAATATACTCAGTGTGTGATCTTCAATTCAATCTTCAGTGGATCTTTGGTAGATAAACCCAAGTGAGTGAATAGGGTTTAATCATTGACAAGAAGCTCAATGAATTGACGATTGGATATTATGGATATATGAAGAGGAGTTTGTTTCAAATCGATTATTAGGGCTTTTTATAGGACTGGAGAATTGGAAACCCTAATTTTCTGAGTTGCAGAGAGAGTAAATTTGGAGCCAAGTAGGGAAGAAGGGATCCCCAATTTGTTTGTTACACGACAGCGTAAACTTTACGACCTGGTGACTGATGGGATTGTTTCTTTTCTTTTTAATTTCTCTTTTCTTAACTAAATTCCAGAAAAAAGATTATGAAAAATAGTTACTACCTAATAGTGCCTCCGTTTCAATTTAGATGAGCTAGTTTGATTCAGTACGAAATTTAAGGGAAAAAAAGAAAATTTTTAAAACTTATGGTCTTAATAGCTTAAGGGGTAAAAGTTTTGTGGGGTCATATGTGTGGTTATAAAAGTTTCTCATTAAGGGTAAAATAAGTAAAATGAAGAGTTTAAAGTTGAACTATTTCCAATTATAAAAATGCATCATTCTTTTTCGAATGGACTAATAAAGAAAGCATGTCATCTAAATTAAAACAGAGGGAATATTTTTTTCTTTTCTTATTTGTGAAATCCCGGGAATTTAAAGAACCAAGTAATATAGGATAATAGAACTTATTCGTCCTTATTATTTCATATTGATATTTTTAGCACATTTAGGGTGTTATGGTTTCATTTGAGTCAGGATTTTTAAAAAAGAAATCAAATATATGAAACGAATCAAACTAATTAAGTCAGTTTTTTATGTTAGTTTTATTAATTATTTAGGTTATTTTATTTTTTTATCTGTTTCTTAAATCAAACTAAGTCACATATATGAGCTACATAAGTGTCCTAATCACGCCCAACTCTAGTCCTAAAAAGAATAAGCGGTCACTGCAAATATAATTCGGTCTAAAAGCCCGGAATCGAATCTCACAGAGAACTAAAGTTTCACTATAACAGTTCAATATCACTCAGAAGACAGGCTCGAACAATTCCTAAGTTATAAATATTAAGATTTTTATGTCTAACTAATTAACTAATAAATTAAAGTAGTAAATTAACAAACATGGATGTTAATGGTTGGAGAATGGATTAAGGAGGTCTAGAGTTATGATTTTGTCACAACCCCGAATTTTCATCATCGGGACCGTGATGGCGCCTAACATTTCACTTGCTAAGCAAGCCAACAATAGAGATCATTAAGCCAAATTCTTAAGTTTTTCGGTGATAAACATCAAATAAGCCATAACAAGGTAAAAGAAAAGCGCGGAAATCCATAACAACTTTAATACTTATACACAACTACCAAGAATTTGGTGTCATAATCCACGAACTACTAAGATTTAGCTATAAGTAAGTTGTCTGAAGGAAATATAACTGTTTTTGATACAAATGAAACAGTAAAGGAAATGCATAGAAGGGGACGCCAAGGCCTGTGGACGCCAAACATGACTACTTTGGGTCTCCAAACAGATCAAGCCAGCAGCTAGGCTCAGGGTCAACTTGATCCGGTACCAAAATCTGCACAGAAAGTGCAGAGTGCAGTATCAGTACAACCGACCCCATGTACTGGTAAGTGTCGAGTCTAACCTCGGTGAAGTAGTGGCGAGGCTAAGACAAGACACATTCATAAATCTGTGCAGTTAAACAATATACGAGCATATTAACAACCAATAGAAGCTGAACAAATAATAATGGGAGCGGAACTGAGGGGAGTACAAGATAAAGAAAACTGTAACAGTAAAGAAACCACACCAGACAATATTCTTTGCACCAATGAAAGTATTAAACACACTAAAGGCAAGTGCACGGCATCACCTTTCGTACTTTTACTCTCAACCTCACCATAATAATTAACAGAAACGGTACGGTATCACCATTCATGCATTAACTCTCATCCTCACCATATAAACAAAAGAAACGACACGACATCACCCTTCGTATATTAACACTCACATATCATGGCACGGCATCACCCTTCGTGCATTAACTACCACTCACAAAACATTGCACGACATCACCCTTCGAGCTTTAACACTCTCATTCACCAAAACAATAAACAATAACAACAGAGAGATAAAAATATCAAGAACCAATCTTACTTCAACATTTAGTTACACAATACCAACCTCAACTTTGAGTCAATACTCAATCAATACCAAATTCCGTAAAATACGATAAGAGTTGCTCAACATAACGAATAGTTAGTCTAAGCATGAACAATATGATCAAATAATACAATAATTACAAGAATAAAACTCGCTCGCATGCTATGACTCTACAACAATGCATAGGTGCTCATCACCTCACCTATATGTTGTACTCAACATCCAAACACGTAGCAAATAGGCAAATAATACCTAATCCCTCAAGCTCGAAGGGGGCCCGCAGGGCATTCAACCAATCATATATGCCTTCTAAGGTCCCAAAACACTATTATCCCCATCAAGATGTTGCTTATACCGTGGCACCGCCTCTCTATGCGGTGATGAACGTGAAACCTTACACGCGGATACAATATTATACACAAAGTCGAGCTCCACCTCCTAGAAATGCTCGTCCCTACCAAGCTCCATATAATATCCAACCAAATGTTCCCCAATACAATCCTCGCCCAAAATAGACTCTCAAAAGGAATCAGTTCACCCCTATTGGTGAATCGTATTCAAGTTGTTTCAAAAGCTAATTAAGCTAGGTCTGCTACAACCAGTGGCCCCGAACCGGCTGAACCCCGAATTTCCCTCGCACCGAGCTGATTTTAGATGCGAATACCACTCTGGAGTAGTGGGACATGATACTGAAGATTTTTAGACTCTTAAAAGAGTAGTGGAAGACCTCATCGAGGTCTAGGAAATAGTGTTTAGAGATGAAGAGGACCCTAATATGATGAACAATCCTTCTCATACTCACACCAATTGGCCAGTAGTCGAAATGATTTATGAAGATGAGGAATTTGATCCGGCACTGAAGGCCTTTGCAAGCATTACCGAGGCAGAAGAAAAGCTAAAAATCGGTCGCCAAGCCTGAAAGTTTCCCCCATCAGATGGGAGTCTCGGTAGCTAGTCTTGATATCCTTTCTGCGTCCGGATTATCTCAAGGTGTGATTGGATGTTTTACTTTATTGTGTTGATTTCTAATGTAAACCCTTCTATCATTGAAATTAAAAAAAAATTAAAAAAATCAAATGAAATTGATATTTCATTATCCAGGAATGTCTCTTTTCTTAATCTTGTCACTTTTCTTATTTTCTTTTTAGTTCTGTTAAATGTAGATTTCAATAACATGACATGCTTGCGGACTTCATGCTCAGATCCTAAAATGGTGTCAGACTTCGAAATAGTGAATCAAGAATCAGAATACAAAGAAAATAGGTTTAAGGAAATAAAATAAAGAATCAGAACAACTAAAGAAAAATTGGCTCCAGATTGGAAAGATCTATACATGGTAACGAGAGTACTGCCAAAAGAGGGCGTTGTACATGGAAAACATCGAAGGAAATGTCCTTGAAACAACTGTCAATACAGGTGCAGTCAAAAGATACTATGTTTCCTCAATATAACATTAATGCTCTGATTGGGACCACGAAGGCTTTCTTTCTCGCTATCCAAACACTATTAACCATTTTGCCAACCCTTTGAGCCGGTTGACTTCCTTTGATTACCCTCTTTGGAACCTGAAATTGTTGTTGGAAATAAAAAGACAAAAGAAATATGAAGTGAAAATGAAAAAAAAAGAGGAAAAGGAAAGGAAAAAAGAAAGAGAAAACAAAACAAAACAGAAGAAAAAGAAAAATAAGAGAAAATTAAAAAATCAAAAACAAAGTTTCTTGAACTATATTCGACTTGATTCCGAAAGGATACATAGGCAGCCTCTCTCTGGGGTTCATTCACACCAAAACAAAAATCCAAATTCCCCCAAAAGTGAAATTGGGACAGTTGTTATAATGTTTCCGCGATGGTTTCACCTGAAAAGTTCCAAAGTTTAATTCAATCCAGATTCTTATTACCCCAAGTCCTGTTCAAGTCCTTCCAATCAATTGGCAAAGAGATTCAAAGGGGGGATACAATTACTTGAATTTTATGCAACCAAATGAGAGAAATAAAATGAGAGAGTCATATTAGTGAAAACCCTCACGGACACCGTAAGACAATGGTAAGTAGAGAAATTAAAATGAGAGAGTCTTGTTAGTAAAAACTCGCAAAGAGCACTATAAGGTGATGGTGAGAAGAGAAATGAGAGAGGCCAGTTTGTGAAAACCCAAAAAGGGCGCCACTAATAAAAACAAGGATCCTCACAACCACTGGTATCGACATAGTCCTAGGCAAGTTTTCTCGATTTCGAGGCAAAAGCTGTGATGAATTTTTGAGAGTCGGACGTTTTACATAGACCTGGCATCTAGTCAAAAGGCATGTCATGTTCATTGAAGTCCGCATGTACTCTAGATAAGTCCTTCTTTCCTTTCCCCGAAAGAGACACTTCTTGTTTAAACTCATTCTCCATTCCACTGTTTGTTTTCTTTCAACCCCTTTAGTTCTAACTTTGTCCCAAAGACTAAGGCAAAGAAGATATAGCAAGACTGATTTACAGGGCTTTCGTTTGATACAAGCTAATATGCAAAAAAAGCATCCAGCCTTGGCAGGGGCCTCAAGTCGACCCCGACTGGCCATAACGGTCGATGCTTCAAAATTAAAAAATCTTGGAGGGAGGAAATCAAATTGAAGTGCCTATAAAGGCAAAATGAAGTTGAAAAGGTTAAGTCTCAAGTGGCTAAGATTCCCCAATGCTCTAAAGTTAAAAATTGAAAGAAGGAAATCAGATTGAAATTCTCATGAAGGTAAAACAAAGTTGAAAAAGGTTAAGTCCCACATGACCAACCGTCATGGCAAAGTTTGGAAAAACTAGAGGTTCTTTAGGGTCAGAAATGCAATTGGTATTCAGGAAACAACCAGTTGCAGTTGAAAGGGCCGAGATCAAGTGATTGAAAAGTTCAAGGCCACAAAACCAACCATCGTTTCAAATAGACAAATTGTTCTATGTTTGAAAAACAGGAAACAGGTGCAATCCAAATCAACCTTGCACAAAGTAGGTGCAGCCAAAAAGAAACCGTGCGAAGAGTAAAATAGCTCAACAGCAACAACAACTACAAAAAGGAAGTCTTCTCCAAATTCTTTCCCGCATTTTACTCATTCTCTAAAAAAAAAAAAGTTCAAAATCATGGTAGTATAGGATCTCCAATCCCTAGCTGCATTTTCCAACATAGGGTCTCCACTCCCTAGTTGATTTTATTTGTAGACATAGGGTCTCCACTCCCTAGTCCCTTTTCTAACATAGGGTCTCCCCTACCTAGTTGATTTTATTTTAGACATAGAGTCTCCACTCCCTAGTCACTTTTCCAATATAGGATCTTCACTCCCTAGTTGATTTTGTTTTAGACATAGGGTCTCCACTCCCAAGTCGTTTTTCCAATATAGAGTCTCCACTCCCTAGTTGATTTTGTTTTAGACATAGTGTCTTCACTCCCTAGTCGCTTTTCCAACATAGGTTCTCTACTCCCTAGTTGAATTTATTTTACATATAGGGTATCCATTCCCTAATCGCTTTTCCAACATAGGGTCTCCACTCCCTAGTTGATTTTGTTTTAGGCATAAGGTCTCTACTCCCTAGTCGCTTTTCCAATATAGGGTCTCCACTCCCTAGTTGATTTTGTTTTAGACATTGGATCTCCACTCCCTAGTCGTTTTTCCAACATAGGATCACCACTCCCTAATTGATTTTATTTTAGATATAGGGTCTCCACTCCCTAGTCACTTTTCCAACATAGGGTCTTCACTCCCTAGTTGAAGTTATTTTAGACATAGGGCCCCCACTCCCTAGTCACTTTTTAACATTAAGTCTCCACTCCCTAGTTGATTTTGTTTTAGACATAGGGTCTTCATTCCCTAGTCACTTTTCCAATATAGGGTCTCCACTCTCTAGTTGATTTTGTTTTAGACATAAGGTCTCCACTCTCTAGTTGCTTTCATTTTAGACAAAGTGTTTCCACTCCCTAGTCTCTATTTTCCCAGTGTACACTCATCCCGACCTTTTATTGCTTTCAATAATGAAGTAGTATAGACTTTTGTTACAAATAACTCATGAAATTTTCCTAGTGAAAATTAGGGCAACAAATTTCGTTCGTTTTGTTTGTCCTGGTGTCTGAGCAGGTTTTTTTTACCTTGAGGCACAAAGTTTGAGATAACCAAAAGAAGAAGTCTCGACCTAATATAAAGAAAAGAAAAGAAAAGAAGCGAATCCAAAATGCAGAAGTGGAGAAAAGATGTGTACTGCTCAAGACATGACTGAAGTCACAAGCTTTGCATGTCCCGTCTTGATCCAAAAAAGCCAAAGAAGAATGAACTAGCACCTGCAGCTAGCAAACATCAAGGTTCAAATCAGGGTCGCATAAAGAACCAGCCAAGACTCAAGATCAAGTTTCAGAAGACTTAGAGATAGGAACCTTGTAACTCATAGCTGATAGATTTGTTTAGTTTCTTTTCATTTTGATTTTGGTGTAATAAGGAGTTCAGCAAGTAGTAACAGTAGCAACAATAGTAAAATCACAGATTTTTTGGTAGTCCCAACTACTAAAATTCCCAGAACTACACTGACCTGATTCCTTTATAGCCAAGGATATGTAGACAACCTCCAAAGCAAGGTTCAGTCAAACGTTTTCAAAATGCTTCAGAATGGAGTTGTCAAACGGGCAAAAATTACTCGTAATTACTCACTTTATCTTTGCCCGAAAACTTTCATATTTCCGAGCAAAGAGGGGTAGTTGTGAGCATGTAATTTTTTCTCGATAAAAAATAATCCTCCAAAATCCACAAAAAAATAAATTTTCCTAATCATTTTTAATTTTACAAAATTTCTAGGAATTTCTTGTTAATTATTGTTTGTATTTAGTTGCATATTTAATATCGTAAAATTATAAGAAATCACCAAATTCTTCATTGCATAGAATTTTAGGATTTTATTTGCATTTTAGGATTTAATTACGTTTATTAGTTGCATTATTAAACAAAAATCACAAAAATACCTTAGTCATTTTACATCTTTTAGCTTTTGGTTTTAAAATTAATAATTTTATTTTATTAGTTAATATTGTTAAGGTAATTAATTAACAAATTGATAGATAAAGTAGTAAGGGATTAGTTTTACAATTTTTAGTTTACATATTATGTTTAGTTTAATTAATGGATAAAAGTGAAATGAAAAGAAAAAAAAGAAAAGGTTTTGTGTAGTCCTATTTCGATTTTGGGCCAAAGTCAATTCCAATTGGCCCAAATTTCCCATTAATCCGCCCCAACCCATCTCCCCAACCGGTCCAGCTTCTCCCATTAACCAAATGACCCCGTTTCGTCGCCCCTTCCCCCTCATCTCTAATAAAAACCCTAATCCCTTTCATTCTAGGAACAGAGACGGATCTCTCACCCTCTAGAGAACAACTCTAGCACTCTCTCCTCTCTGAGAATGAAAACCTTACCCCCATTTTGGGACCCTAGCCATCACCCCCATCCCCAATTCCCATAGAAACTAGACCCTTTCCCTTCTACAACCAGAACCAAGCTGCTAACCTCACTCATCTCACCTCTCTTGTTATCACCTCTCATTCTAACCTCTCTGGTCCATTCACACACATATTTGAAGAAAAAACAAGCACAAAGAATATCAAGAAACAAATTCGAGGTTTAAAAGTTGAAAAATAAATGAAATAAAAGCTTCAAAAAATGGATTAAGAGGATTTTCTATAGAGATTTCAACTTCTGCTATTTGAAATACTTTCTCGGGACTCCCACAATTTAGCTGAGCTTGAGGATTACTCCATTTCGGCTGCTGCTTCTTTCACGACCCAAGCCAATGCTGCCCTTTTTGCTCGATGGCTTGTTTCTCAGAGTTCTTGGGGTGTTCTTAATACTATAGTAAGTGATATGGGAGGAGCACCGTTTGGGTATGTTAGACTTCTTTGGACTTTGTTTGGGAAACTCTTTCATTTGGTTCTTGCACATTTTAGTTCTGTCTTATGTATAAATTCTGATTATCTTACCGTCTTGAATTTTAAAAGTGTAATATATTTGAAAAGCATTTCAGTAGTAAGAGTATCTTGATGTTCAGAAATCTCATACCAATGCAAAAAAGAAAAAGTTCTGAGTGTCCTTTGTTTGTTGTTCTGAAGGGGATGATAAAGCAGATTATCGTAATGTTAATTGGTATTAAAAATGTATTTTGTTTCAGAATTACTCTTAGCATATAATTTATCCTATTTCTTATACCATCTTCTAGATAGCACGATCGTATATCAAGTATCACTCCAGGAAAAGGAAAGGTCTACATAGAAAAAGTTGAAAGGTGATAATCTTAATTGATGATATAGTTCTTTGTTAAATTTTGAAGGGATTGGGGCTTTGAAATCTTTAGAAGCTCTCAGCGTAGAACTTTATATTTCTTGAACCCCAAGTAACTTTAGGACTAGAGATGGAGGATTTGTCGAATGTGATCCATTATGGGTATGAAGCTGTTTATCATGATTGTGTACACATTCGCATGACATGATTATGATTTTCCCCAAATAAACCAAAGTACACGTTCACTCGACTTTGGGCCGAACAATCTTAAATTAATAAAGCGTAATTAATTGTGTACACATATGCTTGACATGATTTTAGCGTACTAAATAAAATGGATTTATGCACATGTAATCAGTTTCAAAGATAAATCCATAATGCCATTATTAAAAGCGGTAAAATGTAAAATACACATAGGTTTTAAAACACGTAATTAAATAATTTAATTAAGCCAGGTATGATTAAAAGGGACCGCGCTAAAACCATGGAACCCGGGAATGCCTAACACCTTCTTCTGAGTTAACAGAATTTCTTACCTGGTTTTCTGGTATCACGGACTTTTAAATAGAGTAAAATTTCCTAGATTTGGGATTCTAAAATTGTCACGACCCCAAAATTCACTGGTCGTGATGGAACCTAACCCAACCCGCTAGGTAAGCCAACTAATAACTATCCAATTTCAATAATATTGACAAGTCAATTAAACAAAATAAATTATCTAGATCTATTACATTTTTCAAGGACTGGTAGTACAAATCATGAGCTTCTAAGAATAGAGTTTATAAAGTTGATATGAAGAAAATACATCTTCTGTTTGAAAAGTATATAAACAGAATTTTATAATCTAAGGCTACTATGAACAAGAGGCAGCTACAGCAGGAACGCAGGTACGCCTTCAAATCCACCAACCATCGAACACAGCAACATCGACATCTGGGATCTGCACGCAATGTGCAGGAAGTGCAGTATGAGTACAACCGACCCCATGTACTGAAAAAGTAACAAACCTAACCTCAGGTTGAAGGCAGTGACGAGCTAAAACATAGGTCGGGTCCAACACCAACAACCAATAGCAGTCCATAATAATATAAAGCAAATAAATAAAGAAATAGCTGGGAGATAAAGTGCTCAGCCTTTTCACAGTTTTCCAAAAAATAGTTCCACTTTTCAAGAATATCAATGAAAACCCAAATCCCTTATTGAAATCATCAAAAAATTTATGAGATAGTTTGAAAACTGTAATTTTCCTGAAAAGTCCTTTCCATAATAAATAAAAGTGTTTCATTTCCTTTCCAAATAACAAGTGTGAAATACCTCTCTATAACCACATATCAATATGTGTAAAAAGTCATGAATGGCGTGATACCGTACAATATAAGGAAAATGCATCTCTATGTTGTATGTCATGTGCATGTCAAATGCGATGCGACTCATCAATAAAACCATATGCATCCTCTCAGAGTACCAATTCACTCAGTCTTCCCAATCACTCAGTCCTCACAGTCACTCAATCCTCCCAATCACCGGCTCTCGGCACTCAGTACTCGCACTCAGTAGGTATCTGCACTCACTGGGGGTGTGCAGACTCCGGAGGGGCTCCTTCAGCCCAAGCTCTATAACAAGCCAATCATGGCATAAATCAATTAGGCCATCGGCCTCACTCAAGCATAAATCAATAAAACATGTTGCGGCGTGCAACCCGATCCCATAAACATCCTCACCATCAGGCCTTCGGTCTCACTCAATCATCAATCTCTCCAGTTTCTCGGGCTCTTAAGGTCATGAAACTAGCCTGTCAACAATGATATGATGTATCAATAAATAACAACTGAGACTGAGATATAGAATGCATGAATATGACTGAGTATGAAATATCAATAAAATCGGTGAGATGACAGTAAGAAACGACCACTATGGGCCCCAGCAATATCATCATAAAGCCTAAATAGGATATATAGCATGATGTACATCTCAATTACTTTATCACATGGTGAAAAACACAGATATCAACAATGTAGGGCCACTATATAGTGCCCTAAAGACAATGGAGTCACAATTCACAGAGTGCACGCCCACACACCCGTCACCTAGCATGTGCGTCACCTTAACATCAATCACATAACACGTAATTCGGGGTTTTATATCCTCAGTACTAAGTTTAGAAGAGTTACTTATCTTAAACAAGCCAATTCCAACACCGAACAAGCCAAGCGATGCTCCAAGAATGCCATCACGTGCGTTGCAACATCCGAAAGGCTCAAAACTAGCCAAAACAACTCAATTACATCAGATAAAACCCAAGGAAAGAATTACAAATGATAAAGATGAACCCTAAGTCAAATCCCAAATCCGGCCAAAAATACTCCCGGGCCCACACCTCAAAACTCGATAAAACTCACAAAATCCAACACCCATTCAATTACGAGTCCAACCATACTAGTTTCACTCAAATACGACTCCAAATCGGTGTTCAAAACTCAAATATTCTTATTATGACGCTTTAGGCCAAAACCCCCAATTTTCTCTTTAAAATTCACCATCCAATTGCCAAAAATGAAGATTGATTCATGGAATGAAATCAAAACTGACCGGAGAACACTTACCCTAATCCTTGTGATGAAATTTGCTTCAAAAATTGCCTCAATTCGAGTCCCACATCTCAAAATATGAAGAAAGAACAAAACCCACGATTTTTATAGCTTCTGCCCAGCACTTTCCGCATTTGCGGTGAAATTGTCGCATCTGCGGTAAAAACTTCACTTCTGCGAAAATAGCCTTGCCCAGAAATCCCCGCACCTGCGGATGTCAAATTCCGCTTCTATGAAGCCTTACGCACCTGCTGTCGCACCTCCTTTTTACCGCTCCCGCGGGGCGCGTGGGGAGTTTTCTCCAATTGAAGGACAGTCGAAACAGGATTTGTTTATTTGTTTCAGAGTCGCCACCTGAGAATTTTAAGGCGTCCCAAGTCACCAATTTTAATCCCTGAATCGAGGAGAATATGACTCTGTTTATTATTCTGCGAACCAGAAATCCTGAGTAAGGAATTCTGTTAATCCGGAAGAAGGTGTTAGGCATTTCCGAATTCCGTGGTTCTAGCACGGTCGCTTAACTGTTTTTATTATTGGCTTAATTATCTTGATTTTTATTAAATACTTTTTGTTACGTGATTTTTCTACCGCTTTTACTTATTGTGATTAAGGACCCTTCTTTGAATCGAATTACGCGTACGTATATTCGTGTTAAAAAAAATGCGAAATTGTGTCACGCGTACGTGTACACAATAACTTTTGATAATATATTTATTAAACAATCATTTTTTCGAAATTGTGTCGAATCAAGAATTTTTGTTTTTCTTAAATAATGAACCGCACATCTCGGGTTTTTATGAAATTAATTTAACGCCTTTAGAAAAATCCTTTTCTTAAATATTCGCTCGAAATTGCGCGTACGCATAATCCGAATTTGCTTTTAAAATATAATCAGGGTACGCGAACGCATCCCTAATTGCACAAAATATTTGTAATGGTATTAGGGACTTTCCACAAATTGTTTAATATATTCATATATTTTTTATGTGAAAATCATGAAAAACTCCCATTTTAGAGGCCTATAAATTCTTTGAAAAGAATTCGCAATCTATTAAAGGTTGCCCGTCTATTATAATTTCCGAGTATAAATTATATTCATTCCAACTATTCAAATTCAAAGAACAGAATAAAAATATGATTAATACTATATTTTTTTTAACAAATATGACATATATATATATGCCAAAGAATAAATTGCATATGAAACTGAAAAGGAATGATTCATAAAGGAAGGAAATATTTTCCAAGAATTTTCATTATTTACTTAGTGCGAATTCTATTTCTAATTACCATTGATATAAAGCATGGCAATTTATGCTTGTACATCTCGTTTCATTCTCATATACTCGCTTTTAATCTAATAGGCCTAATTACTTATTTAAGATGGTAAATAGGCATCAAATTGATAAGAAAGGGAATTATAAATCGATTAATAATATTGCCTTACATGTGACATAGTTTATGTGTCTAAAACATTCATAACACTTTAACATCATAATGAGCCATAACAACTCCACTTACCATCCACTAATGGTTCTATAGATACCTGTTATAACGCCACATAAGAACGTACAACTTATATCATTCCTTCCACAACTAAATCAGATTATCAGAATAAACTAGCTATATGGTTTTGACATTTTCACGCTATTCTTTATTCAACTAACAACGTCACAAGGCCTAGTTAATGGCCAATCTTTATGTCATGTTTCCTACCTTGACAGTTCAAACATGACTAAACTAATGAGATGAAGGGCTAACATTATTACAAAGCTTTATACGAATTTCAAAGTAAGACAATTAACTCATAGCTATCAAATTGAATTCACTACTAATTAACTAACATGAAACAAAAAATGAAATTTAAACTGATGAACGTGGACAAATGGAAAACAGAATTACAATTCGAACTTCATTGATTAGTCATGTTGAATCTCTTTCCAACATAAAATTTAAAAAACATGTACCTGAAAATGAAGGTAGAAGGAGTAAATTTCAGCAGTAGCAGCAATAACAAAATCAGTAGAATGTACCGATAACACAGCAAGTTTGAACAAGAATAGGATCCGAGGAACCCAGATGCACAGTAACAGGATTTTTGGGAAAACTTTCAGATTTAATCCAAGTAATATCAAACAAATAGACCCGGACAGATCCAAAGAAAAGTATGTTTCTGATTTTCTTTTCTGTTTCTATATCTGTTTCTGTTTTTCTTTTTCCTCTTCCTCTTCAGATTCCAAGAAGAATCTGATTTTTCTGCTGGATTTTTCTCTTTTATCTCACTCTAGGTGTATTTTTCTTAAATTCTCTTTCAAAATCTGTTATGAAGTCTCTCTAAACTCTCTTCTCTGTCTAACTGATCACCCCCTAAATCAGTCCCCATTCCCCTCTATCTTATACAGGTCTGTCCAGCTCTCTTAAATGCTGCCTGGACCCTTTCTCTTTTTTAAATAATCAGAAAAGTTCCATTAAAACTACTTTTGAATACTTTAAATCCTATTGAGTGCTTTTTATCCTGTTTTTCAGCAGCCCATTATCCCTTGTTCCCCATTAGTATCTTAAATTTATAACCATTAACTTCCACTTTCAAATAGACAAAACATCAATCACACAGTGGAATATTTAAAATAGAACGATTGCATATTTTTTTTGTGATTTTATTTAAATTATCTTTTAAATGCATAATTAAATCCTATATGCATGCAATATGTATTTTATTTTATTTTTTCATTTTATTATGACAATGTAAACACTTACGGACATAACACAAGTATTTAACACCACGCAAATTCAAAAAATTACACAGTAAAAGAAATTTATTTTATCTTTTGATTTATTTTGGAGTAGTTTTTCGTAAGGCAAAAATCACATGCTCACAGCTGCCCCTCTTTGTGCGGAAACTCGAAGAGTTTTCGTGCAAAGATAAAGTGAGCGGATACGAGCGATTTTTGCCCGTTCGAATACTCCGTGGGAAGCATTTTTAGAAAGATTTGACCGAACCTCTGCTTCAAAGGTTTCCTACATATCCTTGGCTATAAAGGAATCAGGTCAATGTAGTTCGGGAATTTTGGGTAGCTGGGACTACCGTGGGACTGTGATGTTACTGCTGCTTCGTGCTGTTTTTACTGCTTGCTGACCTCCTTATTACACCTTACTTTAAAGGAAATACAAAAAGCTAAACTAGACTATGGTACATGAATTATAAAAATCTTATCTAGATCATGCCCTTGCGTTTCTTGTTGTCTTGATATCTTGGTGACTCTTGGGCATTTGGCTTATTCCGTATTCCTTTTGGAACTCTTGTTGTTTCTTGCTGGGGATTTTGTTGGACTCCTCTGCTTTATTGATTCTAAGTGTGCTCCTTTATCATATGAGCGGGCTTTTGATTTCAACACTTCAATTGTATTCCCTCGTTCCCCAGGTGGGTGCCTTGGCTGCTTCTTTTCTTTCTTCATCCTCATTCTCCAGGTAGACGCCTGACTTCTTTTTAACTTCTTCATCCTCGTTCTCCAGGTGGACGCCTGATTTCTTCTTTTCTTCATCCTCATTCTCCAGGTGGACGCCTGACTTCTTTTTCTCATCCTCATTCTCCAGGTGGACGCCTGACTTCTTCTTTTCTTCATCCTCATTCTCCAGGTAGACGCTTGACTTCTTCTTTTCTTCATCCTCATTCTCCAGGTGGATGCCTGACTTCTTTTTAACTTCTTCATCCTCGTTCTCCAGGTGGACGCCTGACTTCTTTTTAACTTCTTCATCCTCGTTCTCCAGGTGGACGCCTGACTTTTTTTTTTAACTTCTTCATCCTCATTCTCCAGGTGGACGCCTGACTTCTTTTTAACTTCTTCATCCTCATTCTCCAGGTGGACGCCTGACTTCTTTAATTCTCATCCTCATTCTCCAGGTGGACGCCTGACTTCTTCAATTCTCATCCTCATTCTCCAGGTGGACGCCTGACTTCTCTTTTTCTTCATCCTCATTCTCCAGGTGGACGCCTGACTTCTCTAATTCTTATCCTCATTCTCCAGGTGGACGCCTGACTTCTTCTTTTCTTTGTCCTCATTCTCCAGGTGGACGCCTGACTTCTTTAATTCTCATCCTCATTATCCAGGTGGACGCCTGACTTCTTTTTAACTTCTTCATCCTCGTTCTCCAGGTGGACGCCTGACTTCTTTTTAACTTCTTCATCCTCATTCTCCAGGTGGATGCCTGACTTCTTCAATTCTCATCCTCATTCTCCAGGTGGACGCCTGACTTCTTCAATTCTTCATCCTCATTCTCCAGGTGGACACCTGACTTCTTTAATTCTCATCCTCATTCTCCAGGTGGATGCCTGACTTCTTCAATTCTCATCCTCATTCTCCAGGTGGACGCCTGACTTCTTCTTTTCTTATCCTCATTCTCCAGGTGGACGCCTGACTTCTTTGATTTTCATCCTCATTCTCCAGGTGGACGCCTGACTTCTTTGATTTTCATCCTCATTCTCCAGGTGGACTCCTGACTTCTTCAATTCTTATCCTCATTCTCCAGGTGGACGCCTGACTTCTTCTTTTCTTATCCTCATTCTCCAGGTGGACGCCTGACTTCTTTGATTTTCATCCTCATTCTCCAGGTGGACGCCTGATTTCTTTAATTCTCATCCTCATTCTCCAGGTGGACGCCTGACTTCTTCGATTTTCATCCCCATTCTCCAGGTGGACGCCTGATTTCTTTAATTCTCATCCTCATTCTCCAGGTGGACGCCTGACTTCTTCGATTTTCATCCTCATTCTCCAGGTGGATGCCTGATTTCTTCAATTCTCATCCTCATTCTCCAGATGGACGCCTGATTTCTTTAATTCTCATCCTCATTCTCCAGGTGGACGCCTGACTTCTTTAATTCTCATCCTCATTCTCCAGGTGGACGCCTGACTTCTTTGATTCTCATCCTCATTCTCCAGGTGGACGCCTGATTTCTTTAATTCTCATCCTCATTCTCCAGGTGGACGTCTGACTTCTTCGATTTTCATCCTCATTCTCCAGGTGGACGCCTGATTTCTTCAATTCTTATCCTCATTCTCCAGGTGGACGCCTGACTTCTTCTTTTCTTTACCAGGTATTTCCTGACACAAATGTTGTATTTGCACCTGTTTTAAATCAAAGAAAACTTCGTTAGTTTAAAGCAGGGTGGTTAACTGGGGTATTCTTGCCGATGGTGAGGCTTCTCTTCGTCTCTCTTTATTGCCTTGGAATGGTTGAAAAGACTGTTTTGTCCTTGTAATTGATCCTTGACTATAGGATTCCCCTCTGTATGTTTTCCTTCAAACCCTTTTAACTGTAATCATATGTTCCTTCTGACTTTGCTGATCCACTTTTGATTTCACCTTTTTTTTACACCCATATCCTTTATCTCCCACCTTTCGTGGTTGTATTTTGTAACCTTGAATCTTGGTAGTATACCTTGACATTCCTTCTTATTTGTTTGGAAATAAACTTATCTCAAAGCTTTTAGAAAAGTAAGATTATTAGTGACGAAATACGCTGATTTCGACAATTATAGAATGAAAATAAAAATCCAAGTTTTGGATGACTGTTGGAAAAGGAATAAAGGACTTATCTGATTGGAATTACCGGCACCAATGATCAGGGTATGCATTTTGGATTAATCAACCCAGTCTTTTAATCAATCTCCTTTCAATTGTCTCATTTTGGTTTTCCCCAAAATTTCCGTAATCCAACTTCATTTTTCATTTCACAGACCTGTTGGACTTGCAATATCTCAAAGAGTTTTCACCGATAAACCTTCCTCATTTGTTTATTTCTCACTTCCTTTTCGCCTTAGGGTGCCTATGAAGGTTTTCACCAATAAGACTCTTTCATTTTACTTTTCTCTCAACTTCCGTCGCCTTATGGTGCCCGTGTGGGTTTTCACCTATAAGACTCTCTCATTTTTACTTTCTTTTCTTGTTTGTATCAGAGTGTTATGAACCATCTTCATTTGCTTGACTCAACATTTTTCTAAGATTGGTCGAAAGGTCTTTCTGGTATGGGGTTAGAAATGGAAAAGGTATTAAAAGCTAAACAGTTTTGGTATGTGTTTAGAATTACAACTCTTGGAATCTTTTTCTTTAATACAATTCTTGCCCCAGTTTCTTGATTGGGGTCACCTGATGTTTCTTTTTGTGCACATCATGTATATTGTGCACCCTATGACCGAGCCGTGAGGCACCTACATATCCTTCTTTGAGGAATCAGGTCAAACGTAGTTCACCAAATAATAGTGATTTTTTTTATTTTTTATTTTTATTACTTATTTCATACTTGATTTTTTATTGATTCCAAGAGAGGGTAGGAAAGAAACCAGTATGGCTCAAAGGGGAAGCAAATGGTATAGTGTTTGGATAGCAGAATAAATTGCCTTTGTCATTCCAATCTTCGAAATAATGCTAAATACAAACACTCAAAAAGTTATGCATAATATCTCTTTACCGCGTCAGAATTGATCGCCATATCTATGCATTTGCCTTCAATGTCTGTTAAGCATAGTGCACCATTTGATAATACTCTGGTCACAATGAATGGTCCTTGCCAATTCGGGGCAAATTTGCCTTTTGCTTCAACCTGATGTGGAAGAATACGTTTCAGCACATGCTGACCTACTTCAAACTTCCGAGGACGCACCTTTTTGTTGTATGCTCTTTCTATTCTTCTTTGATATAATTGACCATGGCATACTGCGGTCAATCGTTTTTCATCAATCAAGTTTAACTGTTCCAGACGGGTTTTGACCCATTCATCATCATCAATCTTTGCTTCGGCGATGATCCGAAGGGAAGGAATCTCAACTTCTGCAGGAATTACTGCTTCAGTGCCATATACCAACAAATAAGGAGTTGCTCCTACTGAAGTGCGAACAGTAGTGCGGTATCCCAATAATGCAAATGGTAATTTTTCATGCCATTGTTTTGAACCTTCTATCATTTTCCGAAGTATCTTCTTTATGTTTTTGTTGGCTGCTTCTACTGCTCCATTCGCCTTGGGCCGATATGGGGTAGAGTTACGATGTGTAATCTTAAACTGTTGACATACTTCCTTCATTAAGTTGCTGTTAAGATTAGCACCGTTATCTGTGATGATCACCTTCGGGATTCCGAATCGACATATGATATTTGAATGGACAAAATCGACCACAGCTTTCTTGGTCACTGATTTGAATGTCTTGGCCTCAACCCATTTGGTAAAATAATCGATAGCTACCAGAATGAACCTGTGCCCATTGGATGCTGTCGGCTCAATTGGTCCAATCACATCCATGCCCCGGGCAACGAAGGGCCATGGTGCCGACATGGTGTGCAACTCGGATGGTGGAGAATGAATAAAATCTCCGTGTATTTGG
The DNA here is from genome assembly GCF_000393655.2 of Nicotiana sylvestris. Classification (NCBI taxonomy): domain Eukaryota; kingdom Viridiplantae; phylum Streptophyta; class Magnoliopsida; order Solanales; family Solanaceae; genus Nicotiana; species Nicotiana sylvestris. Next base: position 128,760,911 of record NC_091059.1, on the reverse strand, counting down.
CATAGATGACACTTGCGCACAAAACTGATACAATCTCGCTCCATGGTAAGCCAATAGTAACCGGCTCGGAGGATTTTCTTTGCCAACACATATCCACTCATGTGGGGTCCGCAAACTCCTGAATGTACTTCAGACATGACAGTTGTAGCTTGTCTGGCATCTATGCATCTTAATAATCCAAGATCTGGTGTTCTTTTATACAAAACTCCTCCGCTTAAGAAGAATCCATTTGCCAATCGCCTAATGGTCCTCTTTTGATCTCCTGTGGCTTGTGCGGGATATATCCCCATCCTGATATACTCCTTGATGTCGTGGAACCATGGTTCACCATCAAATTCTTCTTCAACCATATTGCAATAAGCGTGCTGATCGTGGACTTGAATATGTATTGGATCTACATAAGCTTTGTCCGGATGGTGCAACATTGATGCTAGGGTAGCCAATGCATCGGCAACCTCATTATGGATTCTTGGAATATGTTGGAATTCCACTGATTGAAACCGCTGACAAAGATCATGTAGACATTGTCGGTATGGGATGAGCTTCAAGTCTCGGGTTTCCCATTCTCCTTGAATTTGATGTACCAAAAGATCCGAATCTCCCATGACTAAGATTTCTCGGATACCCATGTCTGCAGCTAGCCTTAACCCCAAAATGCAAGCTTCATATTCAGCCATATTATTGGTGCAATAAAATCGCAATTGAGCCGTAACAGGATAGTGATGCCCTGTTTCAGAAATGATTACAGCTCCTATTCCGACTCCTTTCATGTTAGCGGCTCCATCAAAGAAAAGTTTCCAGCCAGGCTTTTCAATTTGCTCCACCTCGTCGATATGCATTGTTTCTTCATCAGGAAAATAAGTCTTCAACGGCTCATATTCCTCATCGACCGGGTTTTCGGCTAAATGATCGGCCAGTGCTTGAGCCTTCATTGCAGTTCGAGTCACATAGATGATGTCGAATTCCGTGAGCAATATCTGCCACTTTGCAAGTCTTCCCGTTGGCATAGGCTTTTGAAAAATGTATTTCAATGGATCCAACCGAGAAATGAGGTAAGTAGTGTAGGATGACAAATAGTGTTTCAATTTTTGAGCTACCCATGTTAGGGCGCAACATGTCTTTTCCAGATGAGTATACTTAACCTCATAAGCTGTGAACTTCTTGCTAAGGTAGTAGATGGCCTGTTCTTTTCTGCCAGTGAGGTCATGTTGCCCCAATACGCAACCAAATGAATTTTCCAAAACCGTTAAGTAAAGAATCAAAGGTCTTCCTGGCTCTGGCGGGACCAACACGGGTGGGTTCGACAAGTACCCTTTTATTTTATCGAACGCTTCTTGACACTCATCGGTCCATTTGATCGCAGCATCCTTTTTTAACAATTTGAAAATTGGCTCACAGGTTGTTGTGAGCTGAGCAATAAACCTGCTGATGTAATTTAACCTTCCCAACAAACTCATTACTTCAGTTTTGTTCCTGGGAGGTGGCAATTCTTGGATGGCTTTAATTTTTGATGGGTCTAGCTCGATGCCTCGTCGACTGACTATGAATCCCAGCAACTTTCCGGATGGAACTCCAAATGCGCATTTGGCAGGGTTAAGCTTGAGGTTGTACCTGCGAAGTCTTAAGAAGAACTTCCTCAAATCCCCAACGTGGTCGGCCTGATGCTTTGATTTTATGATCACATCGTCCACGTATACCTCAATTTCCTTGTGTATCATATCATGAAACATTGTGGTCATTGCTCTCATATAGGTTGCTCCGGCGTTCTTTAAACCGAATGGCATTACCCGGTAGCAATAAGTTCCCCATGGTGTGATGAATGCCATCTTTTCTGCATCTTCTTCATCCATTAGAATTTGATGATACCCGGCATAACAATCCACGAAAGACCCTATATCATGCTTGGCACAATTGTCGATCAAAATATGGATATTGGGTAATGGGAAATTATCCTTTGGACTTGCTTTGTTGAGATTGCGATAGTCGACGCATACTCTAATTTTGCCGTCTTTCTTTGGCACAGGAACGACATTAGCTAACCAAACAGGATATCGAGTGACTCGAATGACCTTTGCTTCCAATTGTTTGGTGATTTCTTCCTTAATTCTCACACTCATATCAGGCTTGAATTTTCTCAGCCTCTGCTTGACAGGAGGCACCGTTGGATCGGTGGGCAATTTGTGGACCACTAAATCAGTGCTCAAGCCCGGCATGTCGTCATACGACCATGCAAAAACATCTTTGAATTCTATGAGTGCTTTAATTAACTCCTCTCGGATCTTTGGTTCGAGATGGACACTTATTTTAGTTTCCCGGACATTACTCGTGTCCCCTATATTGACGTCCTCGGTATCACTCAAGTTAGGTTTGATTTTTTCCTCAAAGTGAATTAACTCTTTACTAATCTCTTCAAAAACCTCATCTTCATCATATTCTGATTCATAATCACAATATATTTCTTGAATTATTACTTCGGAACCAGATTGATTTTTAAGAATGGACTGATGATTCCTCATGCATGCCATATCACTAGAGCCAGCATAAAAGGAACTGTATAGGAAAGAAGAAAAAGAAAAGAAAACTATCAGGAATGATAATAAAAAGGAAACTGCTTTTTATTGGATGATGAAAGATAACAAGGTTTTGCACACTTCAAACCAACTGTAAGATAAACTTTGGGATTACAACCTTGAAATAACCCAAACAAACTGAAAGAAAATCAAAATAAACTACCAAGACTCCTTTCGAATTGGGAGAGGAGTGGCTTTCCAATTATTGAGCTTTGTTTCCGGTCCAACGAATTGAACTTCTGCGTTGCTACACCCTTCTCCGCTTTCCAACATATTCACATCACTAAACAATTTCTCGAACCTTTCAATTAATTCCTTCTCAGGATTGACCCGGGATTTAGGAATTGTTGTTATCGGGCGATTTTTAGCGCCGGTCTTGACAAAAGACTTTGACAGATGTGGGACTGGTTTTGGAAGAACCCATGCTTGGTGTTTCAAGCTTCCTAGCCCTTATCACGTCATTGGCAGTGGGTATGAACCCCAAACCGAATGTTCCCCAGTTCTCGGGGAGAGATACTGGTTGTATAATTCCTTGCAAAGATAAACCCAGACCTTTGCCGGGTATAAAGCCATTCTTTAACATTTCATAAGATACCATGACTGATGCAGAGGATATCTTTGGATTTGGAAGATATTTCCTCTCTAGAATTTTCTCTATCGACACTGTGTCGGTTACTTGGTATACCCATGGTCCCTGGTCATTTTCTGTTCCCTCGACCGGTACAATGGTACTGCTGTGAGCATTTAAACTTTCTTCTCCATACACGACTACTTCTTGATGATCCCATTCAAACTTGACAGCCTGATGTAGTGTTGACGGGACTGCTTTAGCAGCATGGATCCATGGTCGACCCAACAACAAGTTGTAAGAAACAGTTATGTCCAACACTTGGAATTCCATTGTGAATTCAACTGGCCCTATTGTTAGTTCCAACACTATGTCGCCAAATGAATCTCTGCTTCCACCGTCAAACCCCCGTACGCAGATACTATTCTTCTGGATCCTCTCCTCTTTAATTTTTAATTTGTTTAAAGTGGAGAGAGGGCATATGTTTGCACTTGACCCATTGTCAACCAATACCCGGGTTACTATGGAGTTTTCACATTTCACGGTGAGGTAAAGAGCTCTGTTGTGCTCGGTACCTTCCACAGGTAATTCATCATCAGCAAATGTAATTCTGTTTGTCTCAAAGATTCTGTTGGCTATTTTTCCCAAATGATTTACAGAGATCTTTTCAGGAACATGAGCTTCATTTCAGGATTTTCATCAACGCCAAACGGTGTTCCTCTGAATGGATCAGTAATGACAACAGTGAAATTTGAGCGGGGGTCTTCTTTAATTGATCCACAATAGAATAATCATGGAGTTTCATTTTTCTTAAAAACTCCTCCGCCTCTTCTTCCGTCATAGCTCTCTTTGTTGGCATTGGATTGTTTTTAGTTTTTCTCAGCTCTTCGGGAGTAAAACATCTTCCCGAACGAGTCAAGCCTTGCACCTCACACACTTCTTCCTTGATTTCTTTGCCTTTATACATTACAGTCACCCGTTCATAGCTCCATGGGATGGCTTTGTTGTTGATGACCGGTAGCTGGATTACAGGTGCAATAATAACCCGATCTGTACGGGCTCCTTCCACGAATACAATGGGTTTGTTAGCAACCCCTGGTACTATCACTTTCGGCCTTTCTTGTTTTGCAGCAACTTTGCTCGATGATCCCTCATCGACTATCATAGATGGTTCATCAACATTTTTGTTCTGCTTAGACACCGGCTTCTCCTCTATTAACTGCTTATCTGGCTTGGTTTCATGAGACTTGATCATCATGACAGTTTGTGACGGCTTCTTTGTCTTCCCATCAGCTTGTATGATTTCTATCATATTAGCCTCTTGATGGGCTGGCATTGGATTTCTATTGATATTTGGGGCTTCGGGGGTTTGAACCTCGATTTTATTAGTATCAATCAGCTCTTGTATTGCATTTTTCAAATGCCAGCATTTCTCCGTATCATGGCCTGGTGCACCGGAGCAATATTCACAGCTAATGGTGTAATCCAGATTCTTTGGAGGAGGATTGGGTAGCTTGGATTGTATTGGTCTCAGCATGTCTAGCTGTCTCAGCCTGTGGAACAGACTAGTGTAAGACTCTCCCAATGGAGTGTAAGTTTTCTTTTTCTGTTCCCTTTCTCCCTGAATGCTGGCCTAGGCCTGAAACTTGGTCCGGGATAGGCTCGTGGGTAAGTATTTGGTGTGACGGGAGCATGCCAATTGGTGTGAACAGGTGGCTGATTGTATGCTTGAGCATGGTTAATGGAAAAATGAGGCTCTGAAGGGTGATAGTAGTGTTGGGATGAATCATGGTGGTAAGCTGATGGGCGAGGTCGTTGTTGATTATAGTAAAGCGGTGACCCTCTGGGTCCCGGCCAAATTCCTGAATCAACTACCGCTGCTTCCTCCCTCTTCTTTCTTCCAATTCCTCCTACCCCGCCTTGAATAGCTTGAGTAGTTGCCTTAATTGCTGAATAGCTCATGATTTTATTTGTCTTGAGGCCTTCTTCCACCATACCTCCCATCTTCACTACTTCGTTGAATGATTTCCCAACCGCTGAAACCAAGTGGGCATAGTAAGTTGGTTCCAAGGCTTGGAGGAAGTAGTCTACCATTTCGCTCTCCTTCATAGGAGGATCCACTCTTGCTGCCTGTTCTCTCCACCGAAAACCATACTCTCTGAAACTTTCATTGTGTTTCTTCTCAAATTTGGTCAAAGATAATCGATCTGGGATGATTTCCAGATTGTATTGGAAATGGTATGCGAATGCCTGTGCCAGGTCATCCCAGGTGTACCATCTTCCATGGTCCTGGCGTGTATACCACTCCAAAGCTGATCCGCTTAGACTTTGACTGAAGTAAGCCATCAATAATTCATCCTTTCCCCCAGCTCCTCGCATCTTGCTACAGAAACCCCTTAAGTGAGATACTGGGTCGCCGTGCCCGCTGTATAGGTCAAATTTGGGCATCTTGAAGCCAACTGGCAATTGTACATTGGGGAATAAGCATAAATCTTTGTATGCTACACTAACTTGCCCGCCTAATCCTCGCATGTCTCTGAACGATTGCTCTAGACTCTTGACCTTCCTGAACATCTCTTCTTGTTCAACATTTTTAGTTGGCTTGTCAATTTCGGTTGGGAGATCAAAACGAGGAGCAGTTGAATTAATTTTGGAGGCTTTGAGGGTGGGCTCCGGGGGGTAATATTGGTTGTCTTGGGCCTGGAATGTAGGCTCATTAGGATATTTGTGGAATGTAGCAAGGGGAGGTGCTACGAAAACAGGAGTCATAGGTGGAGGAAAATATGGAACGGGTTTCGGAGGTGGAGACTGCGGTGTCTGAGAGGTGGTGCCTCGGTAGTGCTGGTAAATGGGGAAGTTTGGGGACAATTCAGTGGTGATATTATCCTGAGTTTGGGTCATTGATGGAGCAGGGTTATTTGGGTAAGATGGGGGTAACTGTCCTGTAGACCAGGCTTGGTACATCTCAGCCATTTGCTGCTTGAGCTTAAACATCTCTTCTTTCATTTTCCCGACATCCATCTCCTCTATCTCCATACCTGTGTCAACATCTGGGATAGACATACTTTCGGGTATTGGTCCTTTTGATCTTGTGTGATAGTGATAATATGCCAGTATACTCTTTAGAGAAACTAACTGCTTGAATTCTGAAAATGAACAATCTTGTTAGCTTTGAGAGTTTAACACATATATAATCACACGTTGAGATGCAATGCTCCTAGACAAATAATCCCTTTCTATTATGCATTTGCTCGGCTGCTTGTGTCGTCCCATCTTTCTTGAATTTTTTTTATTGTTATTCACTTTTATTTATTATATATATCTTTTATCGTGGTGGTCGAATCTTAGAGATTGCCTACGTATCATGCCCCCACATGAATCAGACCATGCGTAGTTTGGACCAAAGGCAATCACTTTTATTCATTACACAAAGATGGAATTACATTTGAAAACTTTAAGAAAATGGCTTGAAAACACACACACTTAAATCAAAATAAAAGATACAATTCTTAACATCTCACAACGTGCCCCACTTTCCACTTTTGTTGTCAAATATTGGATTATCTGCTCAATGTGGGGCTTGACCTGGATGGCCTCCCAGCGTACGATACATCCTTTCCAACTCCATTGCTAGATGACGAGCAAAAGTGGGCGCATGCTCTGTAAACCTTTCATAATCCATTCCTTGGCAGTTTACATAACTTTGAGATGTGAAGACTGCCAGGTCGTGGATTTGTGCCCTGAAACCTTGGAGACGTTGGTCTTGGTCTTGCAATTGCTGCTGACGAGTGGTGGCTATATCTCTGACACGGTTCTCACGATCTAGAGCTGATTCTAACAGAGCTCGGAGTCTGGCCTGCTCTAATCTTGCTTGCGCTCTTTCCCTATCGAGGTCTGCTTGTTGGTGTTTTCTGTTGCATCTTCTTGCCTCTTCTAGTTGTGCACGAAGCTGGTCTTCTGATTGCATCCAACAGTCCTTTTCCTTCTTGAATTGTGCCTTGTCTTTTTCGGATTGCCTATCCTGGCGTTCCTTGTTAGATCTGGCTTCTTCGTTTAATTGTTGTATCCTTTCTTTTGCCTTGCTCAATTCCCTTTCGTTTTCCGCAAGAATGGAATCATAATCTTGCATTCTTTCAAAGAGATTGGCGATGGTTTTTTGATCCTTCCAGCTCCTCTTTGGCGTTTCAGAAACTCTTTTCATTTTTTGGAATCGAGCATGAAGATTTTCATTCTCACAAGCTAGACTCTTCTTCTCGCCTTCGGCTTCTTGTGCTTGTAAATCTTTTTCCAAACTGAGGCTTCTCAGATTTTCTTTTAGGGCATGGATAGTTGCTTTGTACCCTTTTTCCTTTTCTCCCCAGATCAACCGTTCTTGGATTTTATCATTGAAGTTTTGAACATGGGGTCTTTTTGTTGGCCTTCTTAGTTCAGGCTCTGGTACATCATCTACGCGAGACCGTTTTTCAAACCACCTTGCATATCCAGGATTTATCTCACCCTTTGTAGCGTCTGGGACTTGAGTATCACTTTTCAAGTATCGGCACCCATTCCACATCTGCTGAAGTAGAGCCTCGGGAATAGTGGCTTCTGGGTGTAATTCGATTACTTGCACACTCAAATCTTCATCATCAGGAACTATTTGATATCTCCCTAATTGCCTTAGGACTCTCAGTGGTGCATACGGCTGAATGCTTCTCAATCCCAATAGTAGTAGATAACTATTTGAGGCTGACATGTGTATTACTTCCCTCATCGGGAGCCATCCCAGAGTCCATTCAATTTGATTTGCCGTTAAAGCCTTTAGATGAGATACCCATGCTTCTATCCCTTCTGGAACCTGATAATTTTTTGTTCTTTCCTCATAGCTTTCGATGCAATTATCATTGTTTGACCCATACTGTATGATCTTGGGCTGTTGTTGGAGATGCTCCATCACCCACATTTGCAACAAAATTTTGCATCCTTCGAAGACTTTTGCTCCTGATTTGCATAAAGTCAAAGCCCGATAAATGTCTGATAGAATGATGGGGACAAAGGTGTGATTTTCTTTGGTGGTGAGGATTTGCACAATTTTTGCGGTGCGAATATCAATTGTTCGCTCTTTATTTGGGAAGACCATGACTCCTAGAAAAGCCACCATGAAAGCAAATCGACGGTGCATCTGCCAAGTGTCTTTGTTTTGCTTATTAGTAAGGCCTTTCTCATGAATTTCGAACCCATCTGACTTTCCGAACCTTGAATACAAAAAGTTGAAGGAACAACATCCATTGATGACATTGCTTTTCCTGATTTGACTGCTGATGTTCAGAAGACCGAAGAATCGATGTACCGAAGGAGCCTTTGTGAATATCAAGCTTTGATTTCTTAAACTTCCGTCAAAACCAGCATATCCAGCTATCTCCTCTAATGTAGGAGTAAGCTCGAAGTCAGAGAAACGAAAAACATTGTGAGCAGGGTCCCAAAAAGTTACTAACGCCGCAATCAGATCATCACGGGGTTTAACTTTCATAATGTCCGTGAGATTTCCCAAATGCTTGACGACCCATTTTTGACCGTCTTCGCCTAAATCATACCACCACATTTGAAGCTGACATAGAAATTCTTCCGTACTTGTGGATGAGGGGCTTTGTGTGGTGCTCATTTTGTATCTGAAATTTAATTTTGATAAAGTCAAAATTCATTTTTGAAAATTTATACTAAAAAAAAAATCATTTTCGAATTTTTTTTATTTATTAAATACCTTTATTTCAAAATTTAAAACTATTTTTTTTTCGATTTTTTTTAAAACAACCCATTTTATTCCCTTCTTCTCACCATGATTTTATTTAAGCTGGTCAACAAGCATGTTCGAGGCAAATGAATGCACAAGTAACAAGTAGGATGCATCATGATGGTCTTTTTATTTTGGGTTCACCTGTCCTAGACAGACCCAACCCCTGTGTTGAGTCTCCAAGGCCAAATGTGTATGATGCAAATAGACGTTCCTACTAGGGATCCGGTACATGGCTGAGTTATTCTAAGTGTAAAACCTTAGGTTGATTGTTCTAAACCTGGCTTACCCAAACGGACAGTTTGAGCCGAAGCGGGGGCAACGTACCGGGAGCACGAAAGTCTGCCCGGCCTAGTTACTTGTCCCAACTCCGTCTTATTTGGTATGACTTTAACAGAAAGGTGGGTCACGCGCACGTGTACACCATAAATTCAGAAGACTCAGAAAGAAGGGGGTTTCGTAGCAGTTGTATATATTCACAATTCAAATAATATTAAAGCGGTAAAAAGCAACATTTAGCATATTAGCATATAAACAGTTGAAAATCATATAGTAAATAAAGCCAATTAACACAGATATTTTAAGCTCGAATTCTTTAAACCCTGAACCAATGGTTCTGGGTTACAATAACACTGGTTTTTGTCCCCAGCAGAGTCGCCAGAGCTGTCGCACCTCCTTTTTACCGCTCCCGCGGGGCGCGTGGGGAGTTTTCTCCAATTGAAGGACAGTCGAAACGGGATTTGTTTATTTGTTTCAGAGTCGCCACCTGAGAATTTTAAGGCGTCCCAAGTCACCAATTTTAATCCCTGAATCGAGGAGAATATGACTCTGTTTATTATTCTGCGAACCAGAAATCCTGAGTAAGGAATTCTGTTAATCCGGAAGAAGGTGTTAGGCATTTTCGAATTCCGTGGTTCTAGCACGGTCGCTTAACTGTTTTTATTATTGGCTTAATTATCTTGACTTTTATTAAATACTTTTTTTTGTTACGTGATTTTTCTACCGCTTTTACTTATTGTGATTAAGGACCCTTCTTTGAATCGAATTACGCGTACGTATATTCGTGTTAAAAAAAATGCGAAATTGTGTCACGCGTACGTGTACACAATAACTTTTGATAATATATTTATTAAACAATCATTTTTTCGAAATTGTGTTGAATCAAGAATTTTTGTTTTTCTTAAATAATGAACCGCACATCTCGGTTTTTTATGAAATTAATTTAACGCCTTTAGAAAAATCATTTTCTTAAATATTCGCTCGAAATTGCTTTTAAAAAAAATCCTTTCCACAAAATATATTTTTTAAAATATAATCAGGGTACGCGAACGCATCCCTAATTGCACAAAATATTTGTAATGGTATTAGGGACTTTCCACAAATTGTTTAATATATTCATATATTTTTTATGTGAAAATCATGAAAAACTCCCATTTTAGAGGCCTATAAATTCTTTGAAAAGAATTCGCAATCTATTAAAGGTTGCCCGTCGATTATAATTTCCGAGTATAAATTATATTCATTCCAACTATTCAAATTCAAAGAACAGAATAAAAATATGATTAATACTATATTTTTTTTTAACAAATATGACATATATATATATATGCCAAAGAATAAATTGCATATGAAACTGAAAAGGAATGATTCATAAAGGAAGGAAATATTTTCCAAGAATTTTCATTATTTACTTAGTGCGAATTCTATTTCTAATTACCATTGATATAAAGCATGGCAATTTATGCTTGTACATCTCGTTTCATTCTCATATACTCGCTTTTAATCTAATAGGCCTAATTACTTATTTAAGATGGTAAATAGGCATCAAATTGATAAGAAAGGGAATTATAAATCGATTAATAATATTGCCTTACATGTGACATAGTTTATGTGTCTAAAACATTCATAACACTTTAACATCATAATGAGCCATAACAACTCCACTTACCATCCACTAATGGTTCTATAGATACCTGTTATAACGCCACATAAGAACGTACAACTTATATCATTCCTTCCACAACTAAATCAGATTATCAGAATAAACTAGCTATATGGTTTTGACATTTTCACGCTATTCTTTATTCAACTAACAACGTCACAAGGCCTAGTTAATGGCCAATCTTTATGTCATGTTTCCTACCTTGACAGTTCAAACATGACTAAACTAATGAGATGAAGGGCTAACATTATTACAAAGCTTTATACGAATTTCAAAGTAAGACAATTAACTCATAGCTATCAAATTGAATTCACTACTAATTAACTAACATGAAACAAAAAATGAAATTTAAACTGATGAACGTGGACAAATGGAAAACAGAATTACAATTCGAACTTCATTGATTAGTCATGTTGAATCTCTTTCCAACATAAAATTTAAAAAACATGTACCTGAAAATGAAGGTAGAAGGAGTAAATTTCAGCAGTAGCAGCAATAACAAAATCAGTAGAATGTACCGATAACACAGCAAGTTTGAACAAGAATAGGATCCGAGGAACCCAGATGCACAGTAACAGGATTTTTGGGAAAACTTTCAGATTTAATCCAAGTAATATCAAACAAATAGACCCGGACAGATCCAAAGAAAAGTATGTTTCTGATTTTCTTTTCTGTTTCTATATCTGTTTCTGTTTTTCTTTTTCCTCTTCCTCTTCAGATTCCAAGAAGAATCTGATTTTTCTGCTGGATTTTTCTCTTTTATCTCACTCTAGGTGTATTTTTCTTAAATTCTCTTTCAAAATCTGTTATGAAGTCTCTCTAAACTCTCTTCTCTGTCTAACTGATCACCCTCCTAAATCAGTCCCCATTCCCCTCTATCTTATACAGGTCTGTCCAGCTCTCTTAAATGCTGCCTGGACCCTTTCTCTTTTTTAAATAATCAGAAAAGTTCCATTAAAACTACTTTTGAATACTTTAAATCCTATTGAGTGCTTTTTATCCTGTTTTTCAGCAGCCCATTATCCCTTGTTCCCCATTAGTATCTTAAATTATAACCATTAACTTCCACTTTCAGCACATTGCTATTAACATATTATCCTCATTGTTCTATCCCAGAAATGTCCCTGACCTACTGTTTTATACTGGTATTACTGCCTTAAATTCAGCATCTTAACAATACAGATTTTAAAATCTGTATAAGCCTGATTATTAATCTGATTTACAACAGCTACAAACCAATCCTAAAGTTTGGACTGAATCCTGACTAAGAATGTAACCCCCTAACACAATTATATCCAATCAACATTTGTAAACTTGAATTCAAACTTGACATTACAACAATATTACACTGAGTTCAGCATAATAATTCAAACTGATCTTCAAATTGAACTAAGATCAAACATACACAGGAGCATTGTCAATATACTGACAATGCCCTGTTCAGAAAACAACATATACAGCATACATTTGAATTCACTGATTCACAAACAAACATGATTTAATTGACGAGTATTAATCAGTTGGCTATTTACAACATTTGTCCATAATCAGTCTAAAACAATAGAAGCAGACTGTTTCAGTCAGCATTTTCAGAAATGAAAATTCGTAATATAACTAATCGACGAACTTAATCGAGTCGATTACACACATTGTAAACAAACAAAATCAACAAAAACAATTCATTTGGAATCAAGTAGACGGGTAGGGGACAGTATAACAAAATTGACTAGAAAAATTATAAAAAATCAAACAAACTAATGAAATGAACATGGAATACACGCAGAATGCACATAAAAGAAACAGAAATTACCTCTGAACCTTCGAATTCAACCGAACTCAACTCAACTTGGATTCGGACATTTTTGAGGCTGAACAGACTTTACTCGAAGTATTCTCAGTTGAGAATACCTCGATTAAAGTCTCTTAGACCTCAGTCCTTCACTCGAATCGGAAAAATTCCAAGATTGGAAAATTTTTAGGGTTTCAAATTCCTGGATCTTAAATCCGAACACTTTTGGGTAGATTCGAAGGGAACCAAAGATGACACAAGGGTGAGGGAGGCCTAGGGGTCATTTGGTGTTAGTTTGAGGTAGGTTGGGGTAGGTTCAGGTTTTACTCGAATCTTCAAATGAAGATTCGAGCAGTTCCAGTAGGATTCGAGCCATGCAACTAACAGATCCGTGATGAGGGTATCTAGGGGAAGTTGTGGTGTTATTTTGGAAGCCATCGGAGAAGGTAAGGTTTTCAGGCCAACCTTCGATTTAAGATTCGAAGAGTTGGGACCTGATTCGAAGGAAACCAATGTTAGATTTGTGTAGAGGATGTTCAGGGGATTCTAGGGTGTTATTTTGGTGACCGGCGGCGTTGATGTCGCCGGGTTTCAGGCGGTGGGATCCTAGGGCGGCTAGGGTTAGGGGGGGTCTGAGGAAGATGATGAACAGTGAGAGGAGGGGGGTGTTCAGTTAGGGGCCGGGGTAGGGGCTTGGGACTTATATAGGGGTGGGGTGGATTGATACTATCCGTTAGATCAAGTAGGATGAGTGGTCAGGATTTATTCACTTAACCAAACGGTGTCGTTTGGTTTCCTGCTGGGGTCGGGCTGAATCGGGGCACTAGGTCGGGTAATGGGCATGGGTTAAAGTTCGTGGGATCTCAGCCGTTGGTTGGCTTTGATCCAACGATCCCTGATACACCACAATCAAACGATGTCGTTTTGACTCGTTTGATTTGGACCGAATGCCTGGGTTGTTTGGATTGGGCTGTGGGGGGGGGGGGGGTAAATGTTTTGGGCCTGGATTTTAATCCAGGTCCGATTTTGTATATATATATATATATTTTTCATTTTTTCTAATTTAAATTTTTAATATTAACTATAAAATAATTTTAACTTCACAAAAATATATTAATTACTCTATAACAATTATTTAACACATAGACAAAACATCAATCACACAGTGGAATATTTAAAATAGAACGATTGCATATTTTTTTTGTGATTTATTTAAATTATCTTTTAAATGCATAATTAAATCCTATATGCATGCAATATGTATTTTATTTTATTTTTTCATTTTATTATGACAATGTAAACACTTACGGACATGACACAAGTATTTAACACCACGCAAATTCAAAAAATTACACAGTAAAAGAAATTTATTTTATCTTTTGATTTATTTTGGAGTAGTTTTTCGTAAGGCAAAAATCACGTGCTCACACCTGCGATTCCAAATCCCGCATCTGCGCGCAGCAGGTGCGCTACAAAATCCGCTTCTGCGGTCTTCCTCACCTAACCTCTTCTCGCTTCTGTGACTCCATGAACTCTTCTCCGACCATCGCTACTAGAACCAGAAATCTTGAGCAATGCAACATGAAATGAAAATGATCCAAACCACGTCTAAAACTCACCCGAGTCATTCGGGACCCCGTTCAAACATACCGAAAAGTCCCATAACATAACGCGGATCTACTCGAGGCCTCAAAACACACATAACAACATCAAAACGATGAATCACACCCCAATTTGAAATCATTAAACTTTGAAACTTCAACTTCCAAAACTGATGCCGAAACCTATCAAATCACGTCCGATTAACCTCAAATTTTGCACACAAGTCACATTTGACATTACGAGCCTGCTCCAACTTCTGGAATCGGAATCCGACCCCGATATCAAAAAGTCCACTCCCGATCAAACTTTTCAAAAATTCCAACTTTCGCCATTTCAAGCCAAATTCTACCACAGACCTCCAAAAAATAATCCGGACGCGTTCCTAAGTCCAAAATCACCCAACGGAGCTAACAGAATCATCAGAAATCCAATCTAAGGTCAAATACTAAAAGGTCAAACTTGGTCAAACTTTTCAAATTTAAAGCTTCAAGCTGAGAATCATTCTTCCAAATCAATCCGAATAATCTGAAAACCAAAACCGACGATTCACATAAGTCATAATACATCATACGAAGCTACTCAAGCCCTCAAACAACCGAGCGAACTGCATATGCTTAAAATAACCGGTCGGGTTGTTACAAAAATAAACTGATGACTTGGGACACCATAAATATTTCAAGTGGCGACTCTGAATTAAATAAATAATTCCATTTCGAATAATGTCACTTTAATTGGAAAAACTCTCTATTTCTCAGAAAAAGGAGGTGTGACATTCACAAAGCCAAGAGATATATTAAGCATAAAGCACAAAGTGAACACAAGTCAAGCAACCGAGGCAAAGGAGTCATACCACATGCTATCAATGTTTTATCAAGGCATCATCATATATTTAAAGCTAAGGGAAGGAGAAACACATGCCAGAACCTAAGCATGCAACCATCAAACAAGTCAAAAGGTGTGAATCACATCATTTCTTCTCCTTTATTTCCTAAGTACTACTCTACTCTAATAAAAAGAATACTTTTATCCAATTCAAGTTACATCCCATGGAAAAGAACCGGTGCACAAAGAAAAATTATAGGGGATTATTACTACATAAGGAAAATAAAAAGACATTTTTTTGTATTTTTGTATTTTCTATTTTTTTTTCTATTTTTAGTTTAGAATTTAGTCCCTCAAGAAAACTGTCTAGGAGATCTATCGTCGGAAAAATCCAAAAAAAAATTAATCATCAATTAAACTAACACAACTTATAAAATAGCATAGAAAGTTACGCAGACAATCTCCCCACCTCACACTTAAAATTGTGCATTGTTCCTAATGCACATCATAAATTTAGGAGGCATTGTCCCAAATAATGTCTCCCCCTCTGAAAACTAAGTTTAGGAGGTATTTATAGAGTTCAGAACCAAAGTGTGGTTTATTTAGATTTAAAGAACCAAAATGTGTGGGGAAAAAATTGGGTACCATAAATATGTATAGTGCGGTATTTTACAGCGCGGTATTTGAACTTAAATGGGCAGGAAGCTATAGCGCCCTTATATAACGCGCTATACTATAGCGCGGTACATAAGGGCGCCATACTTATATAAATAACTGTGACTTCTCCCTCCCTACCAAACCAGAATATCCTCCCCCCTTAAAATACTCCAAATCAGCGTCCCCTCCCCCCCATTTTTAAAGGAAAAAAACTCGGGTGGAGCCCACCGGTCCCACAAAAAGTGTAGATTCTTGATCCCACATCGTATCTAAGGCGTTATCTCGTTGTGGGTTGCTTGTTTCGGCTCCAAATCATCAAATCTTCAACTTTCCAAAAACTTTAAATCAAGTTATTCCGACTTATTTTTTGTTAAAACTCATGTATAAAATTTGCCTATTAGTTGTTTTTACTGTGTTCTATGTTATTTCGTGATTGTTTTTGCGATTTAATTAATTTATTATTTTTTATCTGGACTATATTATTAGTGTGATAAAAAATTAGTAAAAGAGAGAAATTATTATTAGTTGTTAAAAATACCTTAATTAGTTAATTTTTACTTTGGTATATCTTTTTTCATGATTATTTTGTGATTAAATTAATTTATGATTTTTATCCGGTTTAGATTAGTTATTTGCTAAAAGATTTTGTAAAATAGTTAAATTGTTATTTTAGGAATAATTAATATTATTTAGATGTTATTATTGTACATATATGAATATGTGACTTTAGTTCCCTATAATGGTATCTTGTACCCGTAATTTTAATGCAATGCTCGTATTTGTAATGTAGTGCCCCTTTTAGCGTCGTAAAATGTAGTTCCCTTTAGCGTAGTATCTTTGTAGTTATTGAAATTAATCATTTAATTATCCGTTAAATCCAAAAATATCTGAAAAAGTTGATAGTTCAAACACAAATTCTCTCGAATTCTAGTCAACAAACGTAAGAAAATAACATTAGAAAACAACAATATTTGTCAAACTTAGTATTATTACATGAATATTTAATAATTAAATCTTGTACAGTTATGAAAATTAATTATATAATTTTATTATAGTAAAAAATAGGTGAGTAATAAAAAAACATCTAAAATAATAAACTAACATAAAAATAATAAACTAACATATAAAATAAGAAACAAACATATTAAATAATAAAAAAACATATAAAATAGTAAACTAACGTATAAAATGTTACAGTGACATGTAAAATAATAAAGTAACAAATAAAATATAAAATTATTATATAGAAAATGTATCGACCTAATTAATAACATAGTAAAAATATCGAATAAATTTTAATATTAAAGATATTGCAATATATTTAAAGATGTTAAGCAATAAAAAAGAAAAATACTTTAATTAATATTGTTCAATTTATAGTAGTCATCATGGAGGTTCCGCCTGTGCATTCCAGACCTGCATCGCTAGAGTTACTGTTGCTACAGGCCGAGCATAGGTCTTCGTACATATGGCAGGCGCAGTCTTTGGCCCAGACATTTCGTGCTAGACGAGTAGACGATATGTGAGTCTTTCTTAGGGCCCACCCACTCCATCCATGTATAGTTAGACGCCTCCAGGATACGGGTTTCTATAGGATCATAGAGATCGGTCGGTTGCAGTTGGACTGGTCGTTGATAACGGCTTTAATAAAGCGGTGGCGACCGTAGACACACCGTTTCATTTACCAATTGGCGAGGCCACTATCACGCTTCATGATGTGGAGGTTCTGTATGGGTTGCCGGTTGATGGATATCTTGTAGCTTACCCGCATGCTCTTAGAGACTATACGGGATTGCAGTACCTGGAGATGTTGCAACGGCTCACTGGTTTCCAGCCAGCGGATGAGGCTGCATTGAGTGGGGCCAGTCGTTTTCAGTTGACGTCCGTCCGGCTGCATCTGGAGGCGATGGATGCAGACATTACGGATGATACACCAGATCTTCATATTAACCGGTACATGAGATTATTGATGTTGCTTATGTTTGGAGGGGTATTGTTCCCGAACACTTCGTGAAACCTAGTCAGCTTGAGATTTCTTCATTATCTTGAGCAGCTAGATGATTTACCGGGTTACACTGGGGTGCAACTGTTATAGGTTACTTGTATAGGCAGATGTGTCGGGCGAGCATGGTCACCTAGCGAGAGATTGCTGGATTTTTGCCGTTGCTGTAGGTGAAAACATAGTCAATTATTTTCATGATTATGACATACACATTAAAAATATACCTTACATTTTACATCCATAATGTATATTAGGTTTGGGCTTAGGAGCGGTTCCTGCAGTTCCAGCCACCTCTACCACCAATCGCTAAGGATGTACCACCTCCAACTTTACTCCCTTTAGCTAGGAGGTGGGTTGATAGGCGAGGTTATGGATGTGAGGTTGAGACTCGACATAATCTCCCCTATTACACGGATTTGTTGGATTTGCGTGAGGGTGCGTAGGTTCATGTATACTTAAGTTTACTTGGGTTTGGATTTATATGTGTTGCGTATATCTACGATTCCTATTTTTACTTAATAGTTCATATGGAGTCCATACAACAACGAGCTAATAACTAGTTTTCCCGATTATTGCTCGATGGGCCGATTTATGTGGAGCTCTTCCATCCCGTTGATATGTCTTGATATTGTCGAGCATCATGCCACCGAGCGAGTCCTTCGCCAGTTTGGTCGACCGCAGCTTGTACCTACTCCGCCCGCTTGGCTTAGGACACATTACCAGTGGGATGATAATTCCAGGGTTGACCAGACATACGTGGCCTGGCTAAAGGCGCAGATTGAGATTTGGGACCGTCAGCATGACCTGATTCTGCCACCCCCTCCACCTGAGCGTACGAATTGTGAGCATGAGTATATGGGCTGGTACCGTAGTGTTACCTAACTTTCCGTCGGGAATCCCATTCATCGTGTTGGTGGCATTCCATACGCCGAGAGTGATGAGGCACTGGTATGTTATTTGTTATACTTACTTATAATGTTAATCTAGTGCTCCGTAATTAATATTTTACATATTGTGTAGGCTATTGGCGAGGGAGTGGCAACTTTGCACAAGTATGGCCGATAGGTTACAGATCTAGCTTCTCATTCATTGAGGCGAGCCCGAGATAATGAGCGTTTAGGATACGAGGCTGATTATGTGCCACCTGAGTAGTACCATCATAGGCCAGCAGTAGATCCTAAACGTGGTCGACATGGCAAGCGTACCCAGAGAGGTAGGGGTGTCCCACGAGGTCGTGGGGGTCGGCGAGGACGTGGTCTCCGGCAGGGGGGGTGTTGAGGCACCCATTGAGGTTGTTGGAGTTGATCAGCCGAGTGACCACCCTGAGCCAGACCATGCTCCTGGTGATATGCTACCATTCAGCCTTCAGCTGACACCAGGGACTTCGTAGGTGACCCCGTCAGCTCCATTGTTGTTCACGGGCATGGCCATTACGCGACAGGAGTGTAATCTGTATTTTCTTGGTCCTCTAAAGCCATCGACGGTTGCTGATGATTATCCGACATGAGATGTGCATAGTGGGCGCCGACTGAGTTATGGCTTATCATTGAGGGATGCTGAGGATCTTTCACAGGATTTGGTTTTTGTATTACTATTCTTTATATTTGTTTTTATCTCATTGATTAGTCATAAATATCTAAAGCGTTTTTAAGGCATCATCCTCGCCCGTCACGGAGGCCACTTTGTGCGATGCTGACATGCCTGAGAGGGATTCTAGTCTATTTTACGCTCTTTTTTGCTTAAGTTTTGGATTAAAAATGTATACAAGTATTCCCAAAAGCTAACTTGTTATGCTTGTTTGCAGTGTTTGGTCAAGAAGAGACAAGGATGTCATAACCAGCTCAAAAAGGAGTGAAACTTGCACAAGTTCAAAGCCAAGTCAAAGTAGCGCTACATCAGAAAATCCACCACGGACGCAGAAGACCCACCGTGACAGCGGTCTTTTTATCACGATACGCGGTGGCAAGGTTCAGAGAGATGCATTTTTTGGGATTGTAAGCTACCGCGATCCGCAGTGATTTTATGCGACCGCGGTACCTCTACCGCGACAGAGATCCTTTTACCACGGTCCGTGGAGAAGGGATTTAGAGATCTTGGAGATTGAGCTAAAGTTGAAGACCGAGGTCCGCAGTTGATTTTACGCGGCCGTGGTAACCTCACCGCTGCAGCGGTCCATTTTCCGCTATCAGCAGTACCTCCGTCAGGGGCATTTTTTCCCGAAAAATTTAGCTGTGTATAAATACTACTTTTTCAGATTTTTAGATCATCTTGTGTTAGCTGAGCATGTAAACAACGAGTTTTACCTATTTTGAGTAATTTTGTAGCTAGCTTAGCAATTAATCTTAGTTTCTTATCTTGTAATTACATTTTATTGGTTATTCTTCATCTTAATCTATGGATTCTTCTTCAATTATGAGTAGCTAAACCCATTAGCTAGGGTTGTGGCTCAACCCTAGTATGAGTATTTAATGGATCTCTTATTTTAGGGCTTAGATATTTATGGGTGATGGATATTTGGCCTGATTTATGCTTTCTATGTTGAATTAGTGGTTGCAAACACTAATTAGTGCCTTTTTGACTTAGACTCTTCTTGAGAAAGAGAGCTTAAGTTTAGGAAATTCAGGTCAACAAGGAATTAGGGTGTATTCAAGAGATTGATAGCGTCAATTAAAGGTTTAAATCTAGAGATAGTAATACCCGACCTGAGCCAACATTGCTTGCACAAATTGAACACCCAATTGGGCTTGAGAAAGTTAATTAGGGCAAAGTCACTCTTACTACCGAGAGGTGTAGAGTGAGTAGCTTCATGCATTGGCTATATCACGATCCCGACTATAACATTATTTCCCTAAGTTCTAGATCCCGTTGGATACTCACCTAGAAGTAAGTCACTTCCTTAGTGCCTCTTTACCCATTTTGAAAAGCCTACAAAAATATCTACTTAGTTTAATTTTGTGCATCATTAGTATAAATATTAGAAGTAACAAACAAACAAGAATGATTGGAAGTATAATCAAGAGCACTACACACTGCTAAATTAGATAGGAATCCAACTCCAAACATTGTATTAGCTCCTTGTGGATTCGATCCCGACCTTCTCGGGTAAAAGATGCATCGACCGCTCTTGCCACTCTATACTGGTGTAGGGTTGGACCCGATCAGCCATTAAAGAATGATGGCCTAGCAGTTGTCACACCTCCTTTTTACCCGAAAAGGGATAGGAAGTTTTTCCATTTTAAGTGACTTTATTCGAAATGAGATTATTTTATTTAATTTAGAGTGGCCACTTGGAATAATTTATGATGTCCCAAGTCACCGTTTTATTTTAAAATCCCAAATCGAGAAAAATCGACTTTATTTAAAAGTCTACGAAATCAGAAATTCTAAGTAAAGAATTTTGTTAACTCGGGAGAAGGTGTTAGGCATTTCCGGGTTTCGTGGTTCGAGCATGGTCGCTTAAACTATTAAAATTGGCCTATTATCTTATTTATTACATGTTTTAAACCTAGTGTGCATTTTTAACTTTATAACCGCTTTTATTTATTTTTTAAAAAACCTTTTAGGATTTATGGAATTATTTCTTGAACAAATTACGATTGTCGTACACTTGCCGTTTTAGGACACGCCGCAAATCACGCTACATGAAATGCACCCACGGTTCGCGGCATGTTTTATTTTTATTAACATTCGAAGTTGTTCTGATCGGATTACATGAAATGCACACTCGAATTGGAATTTATGTATAGTGACCATGCCACGGGAGCCATACCCATGGCCACGATAATTTTATTAATCGCGCCTAAAGCATACTACGAGAGTTCACAATTGGATTGTTTCTTCCTTAAACTACTTTGGCCTATTGCAAGGCCATGAATTATGAAAAAATAATTATTGAAGTAAAGGGTTAGTCATTTTATACTGCCCAAGAATGCAACACGTCAAATTGAGTTTGGCTAATTTCTACAGAATGAATCAACAGAAAATTATGCTTCTTTGAACCAAATAAACAATTCCTTCTTCTTTACATTTTTTGGCCAATGAATCCATCCAGAAACAAACAGAAGCTATTAGTGATTATAAACTAATATTCGAATCAATCTTTCAACATTCATCTCTTACTTCTCAGATCTAACTCATGATGAGGTTGAATCTTAATTTGCCTAAGAATTAATTAAATGCGAATCACATAATTTCAGCACAATTTTTAGCCTAAAAAAATCAGAATCCAAGTTTAATATGAAAATAGCTGCAAGTAATTCGAATACCATGGACCCATGAAATTAGGCAGAAACTTAGCAAGATAACAACTTGAATTTTCATTCATAACCAGCGAAATATCTCAGGCGAGTATTTACGTACCTAATTACAGGGACGACCAGCTAAACAAAACCAAATCCAGATCTGGAATTGGGCGATGTAGCTCAGTTAGTGAAGGAGGAAACAACAGCAGCGAAGTCAGCTTGAACCACTCGTGAGGAAAATCCAGAAACGCGTATGAATGATACACAAATTACTGAACATCCACAATGTTGTGCACCTATTTGCTTAGATGGAAATTCCTTCAAGTTTTGTTTAATTAAAAAAAATAACAAGCTACCAAAATCTTCAGATTTCCGGACCCTTTTGGGTTATATAGGAAATTGCTCTCAATATAATTTTGTTTCTAAAAATGGGAGTGAAGGAGGCGTTTCTGTGCTTCAACACAGCTAAGATTTCTGATGGCCCAATCTACCACAATTGGAACATTATCCAGAATCTTATTTGCAAAATTAAGATCACAAAGATCCGGCAAACCCTTAAATTCTAGTTTACTTGCCTTATCAAGAAATGCATAGCCACATCTATTAAACGACCAAACAGCAGTGTGATTTAATTTCGAACTTTGCGTCGATGTGTTGAAATATTTCAAGCCCTTTGGTATTGGTATTTGACGGCAACCAGCACCCATACACGACTTCAAGTTTTTTTTTGGGGGGGGGGGGTTTCTAAGGGAGGGGTCTATTGTTTTAATTTTAATGAAGAAGAAAGGGGTGCTCCAAGAAGAAAAATGAAGTTTAGGGGGCGCCGTTTCTCTTGTTCAGAGAGGGGAGGGTCTATATCTATCCCTTAGGTCTAAAATCTATGTCTAAGATTTATTTAGTGTGAGGGTAAAATGGGTCGGGCAGACGGGTCGATTTGGTTTTTGGTTTGGGTAGGAAAATTTGGGCCTGATTTGGGTACAAGAACTAGCCCAATATTCAATTAAACCTTTCCTTCAATTTCTTTTTCTTATTTCCTTTTCTCTAATTATTTTTTTTATTTAAGAAAAAACCTAAATCAAATTCCTAAATTAGTATAAATTGTAAAATTTAATTAATTATCTAATTAAAAAAATTATAAAGATCACTTAATCCTAAATTAAAAGAGAAAAATCATTAATCTAAAAATTAAGAGGTAAAATTTAACAATGAGCCATTTTTTGTGATTTTTATTTTT
This sequence comes from Nicotiana sylvestris, assembly GCF_000393655.2. NCBI lineage: Eukaryota > Viridiplantae > Streptophyta > Magnoliopsida > Solanales > Solanaceae > Nicotiana > Nicotiana sylvestris. The sequence continues at coordinate 128,737,714 of NC_091059.1, read as the reverse complement.
TAATAAAACAATTACTTAACTAATTAATCCTAAAAATATAAAAACAAAACCTATATGCTATGCATGGTATTTTTGATATTTTTCATGATTTTAATAAAAATTAAACGTGCACAAAAATGCAAGCAATTAATAAAATCCTACAAAAATCCTATAAAATGGCAAATAATCGGAAAAAATCTATTTCCTTTGATTTTATAGGAGTATTTCATATAGGGCCAAAATCACATGCTCACAGCTGCCCATCTTTGCTCGGAAACATGAAGGATTTTCGGACAAAGATAAAGTGAGCGAACACGAGTGATTTTTGCCCGTTTGAATACTCCGTGGGAAGCATTTTTTGAATGATCTGACCGAACCTTGCTTTGGAGTGTCACAACCCATTTCCATAACAGATCGTGATGGCGCTCAATACCGTTGTTAGGCAAGCCAACGCGGAAGTATTAGTAAATTGTTATTTTTTACTTACCCAAAACGGTTACAACATTTCTTAATTTGCAGTTAAAACAGATGATAACATGCAACATTCGATAATAATTATATAACCCAAAGAAACGTCTACTAATGTGTGTGCCAAGACCTGGTGTCACAAGTTATAGGCAACTAGTAGAATATACAAAAGAATAAATCCATTCTGTTGTCCGAAATAGAATAGACAGCAAAAATAAATAGAGAGAGACTCCATCAAGCTGCTGAACGACACAGGAAGAGGCAGCTCATCGTGGAAGTTTCGGACTAAGAATCAGGGGCACACACCAGACTGATAGCCAGATGTACCTGCCTCAGATCCTGTACAATTAAGTATAAAAGTGTAGTATGAGTACATAAATAATATGTACCCCGTAAGTATCCCGTCTAATCTCGAAGAAGTAGAGACGAGAGGTCGACTTGATACTTACTAAGGTCAAATAATATAATGAAGTGTTACACTAAGCATGGGAGTCACAAATAATCAACAGTTTGTAGCAAGAGGTAATATGTCATGTTCTTAACAATTTTACAATTAGCCATTTACATTTCAAATATTTAACAGGTCAAGTCATGGATAAGATTTCACATAGATATCATGCGCACACTATGCCGAGGTCGACGACCCGATCCAACAGGAAAAAACTGTGCACTGCCAGAGGGTCGAATGACGCGAACCATAGATGCATCCATTTCTACCGAGGCGATCGGCTTGATCCACAAATATCAATTAATATCAAGAAAACACATGAATGCACATTTAATCCCAAGTAAATTCATACAAGTGTCCAACGAGTGTATACCTTTGCCTATATTCCTTTCCAAGTCTCTAGCATGCCCTAAGTGATCACATTAGCAACAAAATATAGAGACATTCACAAATATAACATGATACGAGTCCTAAACTACCCGGACAATTAACATAATAGTAGCTACGCACGGACTCTCGTCACCTAGTGCATACGTAGCCCCCGCATTTAGCAGCAAATTACTCAATTATTACACCTATGGGGACAATTCCCTCTTACAAAGTTAGAAAGGAGACTCACCTCGCTCCAAAGTGCACTTCCAATACCAAGAACGAGCCCAAACTCTCAATTTGGAGCAGAATGATCCAAAACTCACGATGCTATGTGGAGATCCCTTCTCAAGAGCTCCAAAATCGCTCAATACCCGAGTGCCAAAATGGTCAAAATGGCTGGAGCTTGACTTAAATGAAGCTCACTGCTTCAGCAGTTTCCGCATCTGCGGTAAGCGGACCGCATCTGCGATCCCGCATCTGCTAGAGGATACCGCATCCACAGAATTGGCTAAAAGGGTTGGGACCACTTCTGCAATCTTGAAGTCGCATCTGCGAAGCCTCTTCTGTGGCTAAGGAGCCGCTTATGCAGTTTGGTTTGGCTAGATCTAGGCTGCATTTGCGAGGCTGCGACCGCTTCTACGGTCTCGCACCTGCGGTCGACCAACCGCAGGTGCGATTATGACAGAAGCAGATGCTTCAACACTTCTCCAAATTCTCAACTTCACTCGAGCCTTGTCCGTTTGACGCTCGGGGCTCCCGGGCCCCGCCCGAACATACCGACAAGTCTAATATCACGATACAGACCTACTCGAACCTTCGGAATGCACGAAACAATGCTAAATCTAAAAGTCACCCCCTAAAACCAAATGAATCAAACTTATGAACTTCAAGTTCTTAATTTTCCTCTAACGAGCCGAAATGCCCTAAAACTACTCAGATTGACATCAAATTTTGCGGGAAAGTCTTAAATGATATATCGGACCTGTACCGGGCTTTAGAACCAACATACGAGCCCGATACCCATGGAATCAATCATTAATTAAATCTTTAAAACTTCAAATTAACAATTTCTGATAAAAAATCATTACTCGGGCTAGGGATCTCGGAATTCAATTCCGAGCATACGCCCAAGTCCCATATTTTTCTACGGACCCTCCGGGACCATCAAATCACGAATCCGAGTCCGTTTGCTCAAAATGTTGATCAAAGCCAAACTTAGCCTTTTAAGAAAATCCTAAGGAATCAAATGGTCATATTTCACTCTAAGCTCTTCCAAATCCCGAACCCACAATCCCCGCAAATTGTAAATTAGTTAAAGTAATTGCGGGAAGTTTTATTTAAGGGAACGGGGTTCTAAAAGGCAAAACGACCAGTCAGGTCGTTACATGGAGGTTGCCTATATATCCTTGGCTATGAAGGAATTAGGTCAGTGTAGTTCAGGAAGTTTTGGTAGTTGGGACTATCAGGAAACTGTGGTTTCACTGCTGTTGCTGCTATTTCTGTTTGCTGAGCTCCTTATTACACCAAAATCAAAAATAAAAAGTTAAACTAGCTAAGTCTATCAACTACGAGTTACAAGATTCCTATTTATGAGTCTTCTGAAGCTTGATCTTGAGTCTTGGTTGGTTCTTCATGTGGACTCTGATCTGAATCTTGATGCTTGTTAGCTGCAGGTGTTGGTTCAATCTTCTTCAGCTTTTTTAGATTAAGACGGGACATGCAGAGTTTGTGACTTCAATTATGTCTTGAGCAAACCACATCTTTTCTCCACTTTGGATTCACTTTTTTTCTTTTATTCTTGATTGAGACTTCTTTTTTGTTATCTCGGACCCCTGTCGACCCGCATTTTTAAGGCGAGCTTCTGCTACTTCTAACTTGAACAGGACTGGAGGTTGCCCTTATTCTTCGGGAGGGATCCTGTTGTCTCTGACTAGAACTTGAAATGAATTCCCTTGTTCTCAAGGTGGCACCTGCTACTGACTTGAAACTTCAAATGACTCTGAAATGAATTCTTAAATGAGTTCCTTTGTTCTCTAGGTGGGCGCCTGCTACTACAACAAACAAAACAAAAGAAATGTTTCTGCCCCAGTTTGCATCGGAAACATCTGTGAGTGTTAATCGAATCCTGTTATCCAAAAGAGTTCTATGAATTTAAAAGCTAAATCCTATTATCTAGGAGGGTACTGAAAACTAAAATTAGATCACATCTTAAGAGTGAAAATTTGAAAGCTAAATTCTATTTCCTAAAGGTAAAACTTACGCTAAATCTCATTATCTATGAGGGTCCTGAAAATTTAAAACTACATCCTATTATCCAGGAGGGTCCTGAAAAACTTTAAAATTAAATTCATTATCTAGGAGGGTCCTGCAAACTTGAAACTAAATCCCATTATCCAGGAGGGTCCTGAAAAACTTTAAAATTAAATTCCATTATCCAAGTGGGTCCTGATTTCAAGACAACTAAAGATTGATAACTTAAGAAAACTAAAATTGGCCTCCTTTTTTTTTCAAATCTATACTTCCTTTTTTTTCTTCAAATTATCCTAGGAGAAAATTCATCAGACTATGTTTTATTCTTAAGAGAAATATTCATCAGACTAAGATTTCTATCCTAGGAGAAAGTTCATCAGACTAGGTCTTCTATCTTAGGAGAAAGATTCATCAGACTAAGATTTCGATCCTAGGAGAAAATTCATCAGACTAGGTCTTTTTTTTTGGTATCTTAGGAGAAAGATTCATGAGACTAAGATTTCTATCCTAGGAGAAAATTCATCAGAATAGGGTTTTTTTGTTATCTTAGGAGAAAGATTCATCAGACTAAGACATTTATCCTGGGAGAAAGTTCATCAGACTAGGTTTTTTTTCGTTATCATAGGAGAAAGATTCATCAGACTAAGATTTCTATCCTAGGAGAAAATTCACCAGACTAAGATTTCTATCATAGGAGAAAGTTCATCAGACTAGGTCTTCTATCTTAGGAGAAAGATTCATCACACTAAGATTTCGATCATAAGAGAAAATTCATTAGACTAGGTCTCTTTTTTTTGGTATCTTAGGAGAAAGACTCATCAGACTAAGATTTCTATCCTAGGAGAAAATTCATCAGACTAGGATTTTTTGTTATCTTATGAGAAATATTCATCAGACTAAGACATTTATCCCAGGAGAAAGTTCATCAGACTAGGTTTTTTTTTTGTTATCATAGGAGAAAAATTCATCAGACTAAGATTTTCTATCTTAGGAGAAAAATTCATCAGACTAAGATTTCAATCCTAGGAGAAAGTTCATCAGACTAGGTCTCTTTTCTTTTCTTTTTTTGGTATCTTAGGAGAAAGATTCATCAGACTAAGATTTTTATCCTAGGAGAAAATTCATCAGACTAGGTTTCTTATCTTAGGAGAAAGATTCAACAGACTAAGATTTCGATCCTAGGAGAAAATTCATCAAACTAAGATTTTTTTGTTATCTTAGGAGAAAGATTCATCAAACTAAGATATTTATCCTAGGAAAAAATTCATCAGACTAGGTTTTCTATCTTAGGAGAAAGATTCATCAGGCTAAGATTTTTATTAGGAGAAAAATCCATCAGACTAGGACTTTTTATCCTAGGAAGAAAAATGTGAAGATCAATGGCAAGATTTTATGCACAATAGCAAGACAAATAAAGGCAAAGATTTGAGAAACTTCCCTTTGTCGGCTCTTCTCTTCTTCTTTTTTGATCCACTATCTTTGCACTGGTTTGTTCCTGTTTCAAACAAACAAAAATTTGTCAGTTTTGAAACTGGTGGTTGGTTTGTGGCCTTGAGTCTTGAGCAGCTTGGATTTTGCTCGATCAGCCTGAATCGGTCTCAAGAGACTTTTGTTCTGCACCAACTCTGATTGTTTCACACCCAGTACCATTTGTATTTGCAGCTCAAACAACCTTATCCCAACTGGAGATCTTTGCTTAGGTGACCTTTTCTGATATCTTGAATGACTTCCTGCTTTTTGAGCAATTTGTCTGTCAGAGAGAATCACAAGTTATCTTTGCTTGCGCCAAGTTGGCTGACAAGAGTCTTTTGGGGGAGCCTTTGCACGAATCTTCAAGGCATGTTGACAGTAACAACTGAGTGTGCTGGCCAAATTTACTTTGTGCAACTAAAAGCTGGTAGCAGATTTTGAAATCTTTTCTTGCTTGTTTTAACAAGGACCGAACTCAGAGTGAAGGGACACAATGATGCAAAGAAACATTATCAACAAAAATGCCCCTGTCGGGAAGGAAAGAGGGAAGAGTTTTTTCTTTTTTCATTTTTTTTGTTTTGCACTAACTAGCCTTAATGATCATGATATGCATTTTGGACTTAACAACATGATCTATCCAACTAATCCAATCTTTTCTTTTACCATTCTTTTGACCTTTGAAGTCGGGCTTGCTTGTACCAATTCTTTGCATCACCTTCATGTCTCACTTTCGACTAGTGGTGCCTCGAGGGATTTTCACCAACAAGTCTCTCTTATTTATTTATCTCTGCTTACCGTCGTCTTACAGTGCCCACGAGAGTTTTCACTGATAAGACTCTCTCATTTTTCTTTTTCTTTTTCTTTCCTTTTTTTTGTGAGCAACTCGACGGTGTTCTACGTCGTGTGACAACTGTTGCTCATTGCATGCGTCTCTTGGCATTCTTGAAGGCTAATCAGTAGATCTTTATTTGGAAGTTTTTTGGATAGGATTGGAAAGAAATGACGGCATGAAGGCTCAAAGTAGGCTCAAAATGAGGGGTTGTGGACTTACAACTCTTGGAATCGACTCTTTCCAAAGTGAAATAAAATCTTTTCCCCAGTTTCAGATACTAGGTATTTTTGGATTCTTCTATTTTTTTCTTTTTCTTTGAATTCTTATTTGGTTGGACCGAACCGTGAGGCTTCCTACGTATCCTTTTTTTAAGGAATCAGATCGAACGTAGTTCAAAAATCTGACCTAACTATAATTTTTCTTCTTTCTTTCTGTTTTTTTCCTTTTGCTTTCAAAACAAGTTGCCCCAGCTTCTATTTTTTGAGGGCATGGACTTTTATTCTTGGGGCATGGACTTTTATTGTTATTTCAAATATAATATATATATATTTGGACTTTTGACTCTAAACTTGATTCCAAAAGAGGGTGGTCAAAGAAAAATAACACAAGCTCAAAAGGGGTAACAAATGGTATAAAGTATTTCGGTAGTAGAAAAAGGATCTCCCAACCTCGAGAACGCCAAAAATAGTATCTTTTCGCGATCATATTATTGATGAGCATGTCTGACTTCTTGGTGTGTTGTGATCACAAGACACTTTCCATCCTTTAATGTCAAACTTTCCAACAAACGTCAATTGATGTTTCCTCAAGCCCGTCCTTCACAATGATTTGAAGGTAAAGATCATTAATATCCATGGGTATGACTATTCTAGTTCTACATGAATTTGAACCGAGCTTAACTCCAAAGTGTTTCCACTCTTTATTCAGTCTCAAAAATTGTCTTTTTCTCAATTATCCAATTCCAAATTAAATCAGTTTTCTAAGATCTGGCCAAAATTTCCGCATGCATATCATGTCATTAGAACTAACGAGAAAAGAACTAAGAAAAGAATGACACAAAAGGATAAACTGTATTTCATTAAGTAAAGGATGGAAGGGTTTGAACACAAGAAAAACAACCTAAAATCCGAGTTACAACCCTAAAATAACCTGGATAATGAAAATAGCAACAGAACAGACAGACAAGACACACAAACAGAATGTAGGGTTAGAAGGGTTTGACTCAATAAACCAAATAAAATCTGGATCACAACCCTGAAATAACCCAGATAATAGAAAAAACATCAAAACAAGCTACCAAGATTCCTTCCTAGTGAGGAGGGAATGACTTTTCAATTGCTAGGCTTGACATTTAGCCACAAATTTGCTCATCAGAATCAGTAGAGCCTTCTCTAATTTCAAAATCATTAACTTCAGTTAGCAAGTTCCCGAGATGATTCTCATACTCCCTGTCACCATGAATCATCCCCACAAAGTGTGCATCATCATGTGCAGGTAAAGAATTCTGCGCGATATTCTGGGTGTCACTGTCTTGGATCACAATCAGGTTTTCTTAGATCATCTTTTCTATTTCTCTTTTCAAATCCCGATAGCTTTCAACATTGTGCCCCTAAGCATTGGAATGGTATTCACACCTTTTAGAAGGGTCAAAGCTTCTTGCACGTGGGTCTACATGATTTGGAGGAATAGGTGCAATCATGTTATAATGCTTTAATTTCTCAAACAAGCTTGCATAGGACTCTCCTATTGGTGTAAAATTATCTTTCAACCTTTGCCCCCATCTATACCCCTAGCTTGGATATGGGTTATAAGATACTTGAAAATTTTGTGGAGGATGGTAGAGATTTTGTGATGCTCGTGCTCGCCTTCTGAGGTGTTTTGGTGGCTGGACAACATACTGAGGTGGAGCAACAGAGTGTTGCGGGTCCTGAGGTGGATAGTAGTGCTCAGGAGCATTATCGGAAAATAGACGAGGCTAGTCATACCTTTGAGATGCTCTCCTAGGACCTCTTCTCGACCCCGATGTCATCATTATTTCTTCGTCCTTCTCATTCGTATCACTAAAATTATCAGATTCAATCTGGACAGCCTGAGTCGCGACTTTGAGAACTGCTTGACTTATAATTCTGCCTATCTTAAGACCATTCTCAACCATTTCCCCCATTTTGATTGCTTTCGAGAAGGATTTACCCATTGTGGACATCATGTTTTGAAAATAATCTGGCTCTTGAGCCTGAAGGAAGACAGTGATTAACTCGTAGTCATCTATGGGTGGCTTAACTCTAGATGCTTGCTCTCTCCATTTAATGACATATTCCCTGAAACTTTCACTTGGTTTCTTCTTCAGGTTTGAAAGGGAATTGCGGTTTGGGCAATGTCAATGTTGTATTGGAAATGTTTGACAAAGCCCAAGCCATGTCATCCCAGCCATGCCAGTGAGAGGTATCTTGATCCATAAACCATTTGGAGGCTGCTCCCGTAAGGCTTTCCCCAAAATAAGCTATTAGCAATTCTTCATTTCTTTGGGTCATTTCTTCTTGTGCCATCTTTCGGGCAGGTTTCTCAATCTTTGCAGGAAGATAAAATAGGTACGAGTGGTACTCAGGAGAGTGAGACTGTTCTAGCTGGGTAGCAAATTGTGACTCATGAGTTTTCATTTGCACCACCGTCGGTTGTGGGATGGTGAAGACGGGCATAAAAGTAGTGGTTGTCTGATTGGTTGTCAATGACAAACTTTGAGAGAATGAAACAGAAGTTCCAGCTGTAGTTGTACAATTGGGATAATGACTGAACCCAGGTAGATAGGATTGATCAGACAATGAGACCGGAATGGCAGTAGTCGAGATGGGTGTGAACTCTGGGAAACCATGAGAAGAAAAGGGCAGTCCTTGGCCATTGGCCCATGCTTGACACATTTCAGTCATTTTCTGTTTCAGAACTCTATTTTCCTCAACCACAGTAGACTCTTGTTGAACCCACTGACCTTGAGTCTCTTGAGCACTAGTAACAGCTTCGATGTCAGTTGTCATTTTTCCTTGGATCTTGTGTTGTCAGCTTACCACAAACCGACCACCTCAAATTTTCTTCACAATTCAAAACAAAAACATGTTAGAATTGGCTCAGTTGGTCCTTATTATTATCACTCTATTTTCATTTTTTTAATGGTTGATCGAACCTGATGTGGGTTGCCTACGTATCATGTGGGAACATGAATCAGATCTTGCGTAGTTCGGGAAGATTAGGAATAAAAGAAATAAACTAACTCTCTTTTTGAATTTTAATTTTTTTTAATTTCTGAAGAAAGATTTATAAAGAAAGAAAATATTTTTGGATTTCGATTTGTTTGTTTGTTTGTTTTTGTTGAGAATTTTTGAAAAGAAAGACTTCTAAAGAAGAAAGAAAATATTTTTATTTTGAATTTTCACTTTTTTTTTTTGAAATTTCGAAAGAAAAACTTTTAAAGAAGAAAGGAAATATTTTTGGATTTTTGACTTTTATTTTCAATTTATGAAAGAACTACTTCTAAAGAAAAAGAAAATATTTTTTTATTTCTTGAATTTCTTTTCAATGAAAGAAGAATGAAAATATTTTTGGATTTTTTTATTTGTTTTTCAAAATTTTGAAACAAAGCCTTCTAAAGAAGAAAGAAAATATATTTTTTGGATTTTTTATTTTATTTTTTATTTTTTTTATTTTTTGGGGAAAAAGACTTGTAAAAAAACGTAGAAAATAATTTTTGGATTTTGATTTGATTTCCTTTTCGAATGAAAGACTTCTAAAATGAAAAAAAAATATTTTTGGTTAAATTTTTTTATCATTTGGGACTTTCTAAAGAAGAAATTAAAAGATTATTTTTTTGAATTTTTGAAAGTTGGCGTCTTAAAAGAAAGACTTTCTATAGAAGGAAGTAAAGAATTTTTTTTTTGGATTTTTTGAAAATTATGGGCCGGAACCGATGAGGTTTGCCTACGTATCTCACATCTGGTGAGAATCAGACCTGCATAGTTCGTCCAGTTTTGACGGAACAGAGGAAACATGACTTATTTTCAAATGATTTTTTCTCTTTTTTTCAAAATTTCAGCAGAATTTCAGGATAATTCAAATACCTGCTTCTCACTCTTGATTTTTTCCCTTTGATTTTCTTTTTTTTTTTCTTCTTTTTTTTTGATTTTCTTTTCCTATTCTAGAAGCTGGTCAACATGCAAGCCGAAACAAATAAATGTGCAAGTAGCATGTAAGATGCATTAGGATGGTCATTTTAATTTGGGTACACCTGTCCTAGATGGACCCAAACCCTGTTTTGAGTCCCCAAAGTCAAATGCACGTGATGCAAACAAACGTACCTACTAGGGATCCGACATGAGGCTATGTTATTCTAGGTTTAAGATCTGGGTGTATTGTTCTAGACCTGGCTTACCCGAGCGGACAACAGGGGGGGAGGGGGTGCAGCGTACCAGGAATACAGAAGGTTCACCGGCTTTGCAATTTATCCGAACCTAGTTCTAAAATTGGGATATGACTCTAACAAAAAAGAAGTCACACGAAGTGCACACTTCCCATTTGATTTAGAAGACTCAGAGAGAAGAGAGTTTCGTAACAATTTGTATACAGTTCAAGCAATATCAAAGTGGTTAAAAGCGGCATTTAGCACATTTGGCTCAAACACATAAAAATCAGATAATAAATAAAAGCCATCTATAACAGTTATTCTAAGCTCAAATTCTGAATCATGAACCAGAGGTTCTGGGTTCTTATCCCCAGAAGAGTCTCCAGAGCTGTCACACCTCCTTTTTACCCGAAAAGGGAAAAGAAGTTTTTCCATTTTAAGTTACATTATTCGAAATGAGATTATTTTTTTTTAATTTAGAATCGCCACTTGGAATAATTTATGGTGTCCCAAGTCACCGGTTTATTTTTAAAATCCCAAATCGAGAAAAATCGACTTTATTTAAAAGTCTGCGAAATCAGAAATTCTAAGTAAGAAATTCTGTTAACCCGAGAGAAGGTGTTAGGCATTTCCGGGTTCCGTGGTTCAAACACGGTCGCTTAAACTATTAAAATTGGCCTATTATCTGATTTATTACATGTTTTAAACCTAGTGTGTATTTTTAACTTTATAACCACTTTTATTTATTTTTAAAAAAACCTTTTAGGATTTATGGAATTATTTCTTGAACAAGTGACGATTGTCGTACACTTGCCGTTTTGGGACACGCCGCAAACCACGCTACATGAAATACACCCGCGATTCGCGGCATATTTTATTTTTATTAAAATTCGAAGTTGTTATGATCGAGTTACATGAAATGCACACCCGAATTGGGATTTATTTATCGTGACCATGCCACATGAGCTATACCCATGGCCACGATAATTTTATTAATCGCGTCTAAGGCATACTACGAGAGTTCACAATTGGATTGTTTCTTCCTAAAACTACTTTGGCCTATTGCAATGCCATGAATTATGAAAAAAAGAATTATTGAAGTAAAGGATTAGTCATTTTATACTGCCCAAGAATTTAACACGTCAAATTGAGTTTGGCTAATTTCTACAGAATGAGTCAATAGAAAATTATGTTTCTTTGAACCAAATAAACAATTCCTTCTTCTTTACATTTTTTAGCCAATGAATCCGTCCAGAAACAAACAAAAGCTATTAGTGATTATAAACCAATATTCGAATCAATCTTTCAACATTCATCTCTTACTTCTCAGATCTAACTCATGATGAGGTTGAATCTTAATTTGCCTAAGAACTAATTAAATGTGAATCACATAATTTCAGCAGAGTTTTTAGCCTAAAAAAATCAGAATCCAAATTTAATATGAAAATAACTGCAAGTAATTCGAATACCCTTGACCCATGAAATTAGGCAGAAACTTAGCAAGATAACAACTTGAATTTCCATTCATAACCAGCGAAATATCTCAGGCGAGCGTTTACGTACCTAATTACAGGGACGACCAACTAAACAAAAGCAAATCCAGATCTGGAATTGGGCGATGTAGCTCAATCAGTAAAGGAGGGAACAACAACAACGAAGTTATCTTGAAACACTCGTGAGGAAAATCCAGAAACGCATATGAATGATAAGCAAATTGTTGAACATCCACAATGTTGTGCACCTATTTCCTTAGATGGCAATTCCTTCCAGTTTTGTTTAATCAAAAAAAAAAATAACAAGCTACCAAAATCTTCAGATTTCCGGACCCTTTTGGTGTATATAGGAAATTGATCTCAATATAATTTTGTTTCTAATAATGAGAGTGAAGGAGGTGTTTCTGTGCTTCAACACAACTAAGATTTCCGATGGCCCAATCTACCACAATTGGAACATTATCCATAATCTTATTTGCAAAATTAAGATCACCAAGATCCGGCAAACCCTTAAATTCTAATTTACTTGCCTTACCAAGAAATGCATAGCCACATATGTTAAACGACCAAGCAACAGTGTGATTTAATTTCGAGCTTTGCGTTGATATGTTGAAATATTTCAAGCCTTTTGGTAATGGTATTTGACAGCCACCAGCACCCATACATGACTTCAAATTTTTTTTTTGGGGGGGGGGGGGAGGTGTTTCTATGGGAGGGGTCTGTTGTTTTAATTTTAATGAAGAATAAATGGGTGCTCCAAGAAGAAAAAATGAAGTTCAGGGGGCACCGTTTCTCTTGTTCAGAGAGGGTAGGGTCTATCTCTATCCCTTAGGTCTAAAATCTAGATCTAGGGTTTATTTAGTGTGAGGGGAAAATGGGTCGGGCAGACGGGTCAGTTTGGTTTTTGCGCTGGGTAGGAAAATTTGGACCTGATTTGGGTACAAGAACTAGCCCAATATCCAATTAAACCTTTCCTTCAATTTCTTTTTCTTATTTCCTTTTCTCTAATTATTTTTTTATTTAAGAAAAAACCTAAATCAAATTCCTAAATTAGTCTAAATTGTAAAATTAAACTAATTATCTAATTACAATAATTATAAAAATTACTTAATCCTAAATTAAAATAGAAAAATCACTAATCTAAAAATTATGAGGTAAAATGTAACAATGAGCCATTTTTGTGATTTTTATTTTTTAATAAAATAAATAATTAACTAATTAATCCTAAAAATGTAAAAACAAAACCTAAATACAATGCATGGTATTTTTGACATTTTTCATGATTTTAATAAAAGTTAAACGTGCACAAAAATGCAAGCAATTAATAAAATCATATAAAATGGCAAATAATCGGAAAAAATCTATTTTCTTTGATTTTATAGGAGTATTTCATATAGGGCAAAAATCATGTGCTCACAGCAGTGGATTGCCCTTCCTAGTTTCCAGGTGGTGCACTCATGTTGATTTTCTCCTAAGGTGTAAGTCTCTTTAAGGATAACCCGCTATGATATTAATTGGTATTTTGTACTTCAATGTCACACAAGAGGGGGAGGGGTGATTTGTGTAGTGTCCAGTTTTTGCGTGCACAAATTATAAAAGGACATGGTTCTTCTATGTGTTCCTTAAATGATTATTGTGAAAATAATAAATGCGAAAAGTAAAGAGCACAAGTTTTTTATGTGGAAAATACCCGGCTCAAAAGGTGAAAAAATCACGACCTATTACTCAGTAGGATTTTTTCCAACACTTTATTAAATCACTAAGCCAAAACAACATTTACAAAAATTCTTTGTAAACCTAAGGATTACCTCTAATCTCATTGTGGCAACCAGCCTCTAACTATTGCGACAACTTCAAGTTAACTCTAACTTGAATACTCTAAGTACCTAATACAATTGCTTCTAGATAAAGCTGAAAGGTACAATTTGAAAACCACCTACTACAATGAAACTAGAATAAGAGACAGACACTTGGAACTAGTTCTTATATTTGGTTCATATAGCTTCAGGTTCGCACACTTGAATCATATAAGAATTGTTTGAAAATGCGTTGCTATTTTGCTCTCAACTCATGTTTAACTTAAGCTTTTGTGCATGCCTGTAAAGTGAGAATTGCTTGAAAATGCATTGTTATTTTGCTCTCAACTCACTTTTAACTTCAGCTTTTGTGCATGCCTGTAAAGTGAGAACATCCTGCAATTTATAGAGTTAGTAGAATAGGAAATAACTAGAGTCCCAATGCTATACTCTTCATTGGTGGAAGAGTTCTAGTTATCTTCAACTTCTAACTCCTTCCTTATCTTGGATAGTATTCTCTTCGTGTAAGGAGTCCTTCTCCTTATCAGTTATGCAATCTTTTCGATCAAGAGATATCAAATATAGCCACTTAAGCTTATCTCTGTCGTGTCCCCCTTTTTCTCGCAAAAATAGGGGTTGTGACATTTGGGAGGATAACTCGTTCCTGTTCGGGAATTGGGTTTTGAATTGAAGAGTCGCCACCTAATGATTAAAGTGCATTAGGACACTAGGAGGGGTTTGTTTTGAGTAACCAGAGATTGAGTAAGAGCTTGAAATTATCCCAAGGGGAAGGTGTTAGGCACCCCTTAGAATCCACTAGTGTGGTTCCCGGCCAAACTATTGTTGTGACTTAAGTGCAAATAACACATAGGTAAATAAAGGCTTCAAATAAGAGAGGATTTTCACGTAATGGTTACAAATAAACAAAAGTAAGAAAAAGGAACTAAAAAGAGCTGATTTTCTTTAAAAAAATGGTTTAAAAGATTTAAAAAAACAAAGAAAACAAAGGGAAGGGGGGTCCTAGGTTTATTAATAATATGAATCACCCCACATAACATCCAGTAATCACTACTCAGTGAGGGGATACACGTGATGTTATCGCGTGGTTATCATATCCATATCTACCCTTTATCGCCCCGTTGAGGTATTAAAGCGCGGAATGGTCTCGCTTACTTATTGCATGCTATTACCCGCCCCCAATCCTATCAGGCCCGGAGGCACTTGGGACTACTAATCCTAGAGGGAGGAGGTATTGGGATTATTTGTGGTTTCAAAAGGTAAAATATTAAGGCGACAAACAAAACACATATAACAAGTTTGGGGAAGCATATAAACAAATACAAGGGCTCAAACAGACCTCCTTTAAACCAAAGAAAGCACATAATGTAGTATGACTTGCATGTACTATTTAGGGTCTGATTAAAATTAAACGGTGGAGGCAGATTGATTTATTACATAGTTCAGATAAGAAACCCGAATCAGGCCTGCCTGCTGGTTGTAGCTGATAAAAAGTCTGATTCAGTTTATAAACTTTCACCCTATGGCTTGCCTAAGTGTTAGACAAAAACCTATAGGCATGATATCTACTGATTTCAGAAAAGATGAAGTATACTGATTTTAGAAAAGGTTGTCAGTTATTCAGGAAAGATGAGTTTTGACAAAAGATCATAAATTCTGCAGACATTAGACATTGTTGTTACCGATTTTAGACTTATAAGCGAGTGGAACGTTCAGACTTGGTTGATAGTTCCTATAGGCATGCTTTCTATGCGTTGCTGATTTAAAAAAAACAACCTTTTGGACATAATAAGAATATAGAAACCCTATAGGCATGACATCTAATTGTAGTTGATTTTCAGAACCTATAGACATATTCTTTACATGCATATGCAGAAGTCACGATATCTACATGAAAGTTCAGGGTCCCTATAGTCATGGTATCTAAATGAGAATGCTGAAGTTCCTATAGACGTGGTAACTAAATGAGAATGCAGAAATCTTATAGGCATGGTAGCTATATGAAAAATGCAAAAATCTTATAGGCATGGTAGCTATATGAAAAATGCAGGAATCTTGTAGGCAAGTTATCTACCCTTTTTTTACATGCATGGTTACCCTTCCCTTTTCACTAACCATCCCCAAAAGTTATTACAACCCAGAAAAAGTAAAGTAAAGGAAAAACACATCAAAAATTAAAAAGTATAACCAAGGAGAGCCTGATTCAGACTTCCTGTCTGAAGTATGAAGTAAACCAACTCCAAAGATCATGTTTCAAAGCCTTTATCCCACTTGGGTGTGTCAGAGTTCCCTAAGAGTTTCATAAGAACTCCGGGCAGTGCTTACACCCAAATGTATCACCATATTAAGCCAAAGTGCAGTGTGGAAGGGCCAACCCTCAGGTGTCCAAGTTCAGAGGGAACTCAAGGTCCCAAGGCAAGGCTTACAAGAGGGGGTAGAACTTAGGAAATAAGAGAGAGTGTAAGTGCAGAATTCTGAAAGGGAGAAAAGGAAAGGGAAACATCACACATAGGGATATAGGGAATGGGGAGTTGCAAGAGGTAAAAAGCAGGCTAGTGGGCATAACCCAACAATGGGAGATGCTGGCACACCCATAAGCCTACTGGAACACATTGTTTAGAGGTTAGGATCCCCTAAGGGATCAAGTTCAATCCATAGACAATAACTTGTATATTGCCATGTTTTAAACTGTAACTCAAAGCACATAAAGGGAAATAAGGAATAGGGATTCATAGCGGAAACAAGCAAAAGGGAATCAACATGCTACTTTAAGTATTTAGCTTTGCAGAAGTAGTAAAGTAGACATATATGCAGAAAGCTGTAAGTAAACACATTGTGGGGATGCTGAAATTTGAAATTAGGACATACTAGTTTCAAAGAAACAAGTAGAGAAAAATGTAGTAGTCTGGTAAAAACCTCAGTGTAGACAAGAAGAGAGAGTTCTATTATGTGAGTAAGAGTTCAAAAGAGATTGTGAAGTGCGAAGTGTCGTGCCTTTTATAGTTTAGAAAGCAGGCAGAAATAAGGTAAAAAAATAGTTTGAAACATGTATAAACCAATTAAGGAAAGAAATTGATTAAACACTTTGTGTAAAACATGCAATTGAGGGCAAATACATAAAGGTTATTGAAGGACAGGGTTATGACAGTACACGATTTGTGCAAATAAGGTAAGAGAGTCAATTAATAGCTAGTAAATCACAAGGTCTGAGATTTGGTATGAATGAACCGAGTCAGAAAAGATGAAGAGGGGTTTTACTTAAGCCGAGTAACATGGAGAATTAGCAAACAATGGAAAGAAATCAATTAAGCCATATTCAGAAAGAAGTTTGCACTAATTGCAAATTTGAAAACCATTTAGAGGAAAATTCATCATATATAAGGAGCATGTGAGCATGAAAGAAGACTGTCGTGTAAATCTGTAGAAAAAATCTGGTGTGGAAGAGTTTAGCAAAAATTTCAGTATTGTATGAAAACAAAGATGTCCAAACTCAGTTCAGAGACTCAAAGTTAGTCTGAAAGAGTTAAGGGTTCTAAAATCAAACCCCAGTTCAATCAAACCTCGGCAGAACCCCTAAATTCTAGGGTTTCCACCTTGAATCAAGTACAGAGATGAGAAGACAAGTAGTCGAAGCAGGCTCAGAGGTTTCGGAGAAGAACTGAAGCCTCTTGCATGCTTCTATCAACAACAAAACTCATGAGAAATCATGATATCAAGGTAACAGGCAGAACACAGTAGAAACACTCAAAGAAAAAATAGAGGAGAAACACTGATAGGAACAGTGAACATGCTTAAGAAGTTTTTGAGAAGAAACTTAAACAGGGCTTAGTAGAAGGAAAGTAAGGAAGCTTAAGAACTTAGCAGGAAAGTACAGTAGGAGAAACATGCTGGAACATAGTAGAAGAAAAATACAAGAACATAATAGAAAGGCATATGAGAACACAGTATGGAAAACATGGTAGAAGAATATACAAGCATGGAGTATATAAAATATAGTAAAAGAACATACAAGAACGGAGTATAAAAACTCAGTAGAAGAATATACAAGAACAGAACACAGTAGGAGAACATACGAGAACGTGGTAGATAAAAACATAGGAGCACAGTAGAGGCAAATACACAAAAGAAAAGGGAAAGAAAGTCAGAGAAGCACTTAAATATTTTTTCAGAAAACCCTAGATCGGAAAGAAAGGTTTTTTTAAAAAAAAGTAATTTTCGAAAGAAAAGTTAGGGAAATCGTTTGAAAACTCAAGGAGAGCAGAGATACACAACGGATCTAAAGGAATCGGAGAAAAACCTCGAAGGATTAGGGCTTCAGAAGAACCCTAGAAATGAGAAAGGCTTTGAAAGGCCACCGATCTGAGTCGGAGAGGTCAGAAACGGGCTCAGATAACCTTGGTATGCCGCAACAAAGCCGGAGATGACCCTGGAACCTCATATCGACAGAGGTCTATGTGCAAACCTTCAAGGTCAGGCCTCGAATCTTCAGGTATCAGACGCATGGGAGCAAGAGAAGGTGAGTATAAGACTCCCATAGCCTAAGAAGCCATGGATTCCGATAGGTTTCAAGGTGGAGGTGGTGGTAAGAGGCGGTTAGGGTTTAGGAACATTTGAGAGAGTTTGAGAGTTCAGAGGCGGCTGGTTAGGTGAATTGATTTAGGGTTAAGGGGTATTGGTAGATTAAAAAGGGAAAGGATGGTTTGTGGTCATTGATCATTTTGATCAACAGCCTGGATTTAATTGGGGGCCGGGCGGGTTGAACTTAATTGGATCAGGGGCGGGTAGTTTAGGAATTGGGCCGGTTCAAACAGGGATTGGTTTAGGGTAATTGGGTTCAATTGGAGGTTCAAATAAGGCTAAAATTGAAATAAACGGGGCTAGCATTTAAATAGCCATTTTCCCTTATTTATTTTATAAAAATAGTAAAATAATTTCTGGAAATAAATTAAGGATACTAAAATGATTAATAATACGTAATTATCAAATTAAAAATACTTTAGTCAATTTTATAATTATGAAAATAATTAAATCTTAAAATAGGCTAATATCGCAATTATACGCAATTTAGCTTTAAAAATACTAATAATTTTCAAAAAATATGCAAAAATTATGCCAACTACATTTTAATATAAATATGAGAATTGAATAAGTGAATCACCCAAAATGGTAATTTTGGGGATAATTATTGTTTTTTTTTGATAAAATAGGGCAATAAATAGATTTAAAAATCTATAAAAATTAAGAGAAAAATAGTAAAACCTTGGGACATACTTATATATGCATATACATGCTATTTTGAAAGTTTTTTGTATATAAAAATATACAGAAAAAAATTGGGTATCAACAGCTGCCCCTCTTTACCCGGGAAGGATGAAAGAGTTATCGGGTAAAGATATGATGGCCAATTTTGACCGAACGGAATGGTTTGAAGAATTTGACCGAGATTTGGCTCTTGAGATGCCTACATATCCCTATTCTTACAGGAATCAGGCCATATGTAGTCCAAGATCCGTCGGCGGAATATGACAATGGAGATTTTTCAAGACGGACGTGATATTTGGGTTAGGATGGATGGTTAAAGTCTAATAGGGATGCGGGAACTAGAGCAGGATTGCTCCTGCTGAGATGGCCTTTGCTCGCCGGTTTACCTGCAAATGAAGCATATGTTGTGCCAAAATTTAAACATGATGTAAGTTCCCGTCGGACCATGAAATGTTGTCTTTGGACGGTTAGGATGACGTCCTCAGACCATGACGTCCTGGGCCATGAAGCGTATAATAAGGATTCGCAGGCCATGAAATAGTGCTCTTGAGCTATGAAAATGATGCCTCCGAACTATGACGCCTTTGAATAATGATATGCAAAAGATAAAAGGGGTCCTCAGGCCATGACATGGCGTTCTCGGGCTATGAAAATGGTGCCTCCGAACAATGATGCCTTCGGATGATTTGGCGATCTTTTAGCCTATGAGATGCAGTAGGTGGAGATCTTTCAGCCAATCCAAATGTAAATAAGGTGGCGATCTTTCAGCCAATACATATGTAAATAAGCTGGTGATCTTTCAGCCAGTGCAAATATAAATAAGATGGCGATCTTCCAGCTGATGCAGGGTGTAGATGAAGTGGCGATCTTTCAGCCATGCAAGATATAAATAAAGTGGCGATCTTTCAGCATGCAAGATATAAATGAAGTGGCGATCTTTCAGCCATGCAAGATGGAGGTAAAGCTTAACCTTGGAAGGCAGAATGGTAGCCTTATGCAATGCAGAGAATGAAAATAGAGACAGAGCTTAGTTTCAGAAGGCAGAATGGTAGCCTTATGCAATGCATAGAATGCAGATGGAGGTAGAGCTTAACCTCGGAAGACAGAATGGTAGCCTTATGCAATGCAGAGAATGCAGATGGAGGTAGAGCTTAACCTCGGAGGGCAGAATGGTAGCCTTATGCAATGCAGAGAATGCAGATGGAGGTAGAGCTTAACCTCAGAAGGCAGAATGGTAGCCTTATACTGGAAGTAAAAATGGCAAATGACAATAGAGTTTTCTTAGCTGATAGCGGATTGCGGTATCGTGATTGCTGGGGATATTGTGCCTGCTGGGGACACTGTTGTGCGGATAGCAGTTGCGAGCAAGTGCAACGGTTCGGAGAGTTGTATTCCTGAGCTTTGTGAGTGAGCGTATAGTATATTTGATGATTTTGCAACTCAAGTGCCTGCATCCAAAGAAAAATCGTGAGTTTGTAAAGGGGAAAAGGTTAGTTCGTATCCCCGCTGGCTTTGCTTGAACTGCTCGGCTTTGATTCGGTGATACCGTATATATCACTGGGGTAGCATTGCTAAACAAGGAAATTTTAGTAATAAACATGCATGATTTAGTAAAAGCATAACATAAGTGCATAATTAAGAATAATTCTCTTTAGATGCACTGACGACTGCGACGTGGTTCAAGACATTGCAACTTTTCTTGCTCCGAAATTTTGAGGGACCTCCTCAAAATTCTGCCCTAGTTTACTGGGCTATTGCTTCTGACGGCTGTTAATGATAAATGGCTGGAATCGACTTCGAAATTTTGAGGGTCCTCCTCAAAATTCTGCCCCAGTTTCTAATAGCGGGGGAAATGAAATTTTTATTGGATTGTAACCGAGCCCATAGGGCTGCCTACATGTCCCCTCTTAAACGGGAATCAAGTCAGGCGTAGTTCAAATTACATCATAAAAGAAAGCATAAAGGTTACACATAGTATCACTTGACTGCGTTTGAATTGATTGGCTTTGGCCAGACTTCTCCGTCCATTTCTGCAAGTATGAGGGCTCCTCTTGTTAGAACCCGGTGAACCATGTACGGACCTTGCCAGTTGGGAGAGAATTTCCCTTTGGCTTCACCTTGATGTGGAAAGATTTTCTTTAACACCAACTGCCCCGGTGTGAACTATCTCGGCTTGACTCTTTTATTGAAGGCTCTGGATATCCTGTTCTGATAAAGTTGACCATGGCAAACTGCATTCATTCTCTTTCCATCTATAAGAGTTAGCTGCTCGTAACAATTCTTCACCCATTCTGCATCGTCTAGCTTTGCTTCCTGTATGATTCTTAATGAGGGAATTTCTACCTCGGCGGGAATGACTGCCTCTGTACCATACACCAACATATAGGGGGTTGCTCCTATCGATGTGCGGACTATGGTGCGGTATCCCAATAAAGCAAACGATAGCTTCTCGTGCCACTGCTTATGCTTTTCTATAATTTTCCTTAGTATCTTCTTGATATTCTTGTTGTCAGCCTCTACGACTCCGTTTATCTGAGGTCTGTAGGCTGTAGAATTCTTGTGTTTGATCTTGAAGGTTTCACACATGGATTTCATCAAATCACTGTTGAGGTTGGAGCCATTATCAGTAATGATTCACTCTGGAATTCCGAACCGACACATGATACGGTCGCGGACAAAATCCGCCATGACTTTCTTAGTCACTGCCTTGTAAGATGCTGCTTCAACCCATTTGGTGAAATAATCAATTGCTACTAGGATAAACCCGTGCCCGTTTGATGCAACAGGTTTGATTGGTCCGATAATATCCATTCCCCAGGCGACGAACGACCACGACGAGCTTGTTGCATTAAGCTCATTTAGAGGCACCTTTATCATGTCTGCATGTATCTGGAAGCGGTGGCACTTTCGGACATACTGGATGCAGTCTGTTTCCATAGTCATCCAAAAGTAACCAGCTCGGAGTATTTTCTTTTCTAAAATAAAGCTATTCATATGTGGCCCACAGGTCCCCGCATGAACTTCCTCTAATAACCTGGATGCTTCCTTTGCGTTGACACACCTTAGTAATCCCAAATCAGGAGTCCTATACAGGATTCCTACGCTGTGAAAGAAATTGTTGGATAACCTCCGAAGTGTGCGCTTCTGAGTAGTGTTTGCGAGTTCTGGGTATTCTCCTTTTGCCAAGTATCCTTGATATCATGAAACCAAGGCTTTCCGTCCGTTTCTTCTTCGACATAAGCAAAGTAAGCGGGCTGATCATGTATCTTTACCGGAATGGGATCAATGAAATTCTTGTCTGGATGTTGTATCATAGATGATAGGGTAGCCAGTGCATCGGTGAATTCATTCTGGACCCTGGGAACATGCTGGAATTCTGTCTTTGTGAACCTCTTTCTCAACTCCTGTACATGATGCAGATAAGGGAGTATATTGGCATTCTTGGTTGCCCATTCTTCTCGGACCTGATGTATAAGCAAGTCTGAATCCCCAATTACTAGCAACTCTTGGATGTTCATGTCAATGACCATCTTAAGCCCTAAGATGTAGGCTTCGTACTCGGCCATGTTCTTGGTGCACGGGAACCTGAGCTTGGCAGATACTGGATAATGTTGACTGGTTTCTGATACTAGGACTGCTCTTATGCCAACTCCTTTGAAATTTGATGCTCCATCGAAAAACATTCTCCAACCGTCATAGGATTCTGCAATGTCTTCTCCTATGAATGATACCTCTTCGTCAGGAAAATACATTTTCAGGGGTTCGTATTCTCCGTCTACGGGATTTTCAGCAAGGTGATCTGCTAGTGCCTGTCCTTTGATTGCCTTCTGAGTTACATAGACAATGTCAAATTCACTCAACAGGATTTGCCACTTGGCTAGCTTTTCGGTGGGCATGGGCTTCTGAAAGATGTACTTCAAGGGATCCATTCTTGATATGAGATATGTAGTATAGGCACATAAGTAGTGCCTCAACTTCTGAGCTACCTAAGTCAAAGCACAATAGGTGCGCTCTAACAGAGAATACCGAGCCTCGTACGGGGTGAACTTCTTACTGAGGTAATAGAAGGCATGCTCCTTCCTCCCTGTTTCATCACGCTGCCCTAGAACATAACCGAACGCTCCATCCAATACTGTAAGGTAGAGTAATAAAGGTCTACCCGGCTCAGGCGAAACTAAGACTGGTAGTGTTGATAGGTACTCCTTGATTTTGTCGAAAGCATTTTGGCAATCATTAGTCCATGTGGTAGTAGCGTCCTTCTTTAACATCTTAAAGAGCGGTTCACATATGACCGTAGATTGTGCTATGAACCGGCTGATGTAATTAAGTCTTCCCAAGAAGCTCATTACGTCCTTCTTGTTCTTTGGCGGTGGCAGTTCTTGAATAGCTTTGACCTTAGATGGATCCATTTTTATCCCTCGGCGACTCACAATGAACCCAAGTAGTTTTCCGGTAGGAACCCAAATGCACATTTTGCGGGATTCAGTTTCAGATTGTATCTTCTCAGTCTGTTGAAGAACTTCCTCAAATCTTCCATGTGGTCATTGGCTTTCTTGGACTTTATGATGACATCATCTACATATACCTCAATCTCCTTGTGTATCATATCATGGAAGATAGTAGTCATGTCCCTCATGTAGGTGACCCCTGCATTCTTTAACCCGAATGACATCATCTTGTAGCAGTACATCCCCCACGGCGTAATGAAATCCATTTTCTCAGCATCTTCTTCGTCCAACCAGATCTGATGATATCTAGCAAAGCAATCTACAAATGATTGCAACTCATGCTTAGCGCAATTGTCGATCAGGATGTGTATGTTCGGCAAGGGGAAGTCGTCCTTTGGAATGGCCCGATTGAGATCCCGGTAGTCGATACAGACTCTGACCTTCCCATCCTTCTTCGGCATCGGCACAATATTGGCTAACCATGTCAGATATACTACTACCCTGAGGACCTTAGCTTTGACCTGCTTAACGACTTCTTCCTTGATTTTCAGACTCAAGTCGGGTTTAAACTTTCTGAGCTTCTGTTTTACCGGTGGACATGTCAGATCAGTTGGCAGTTTGTGGGCCATAATAGATATGCTCAAACCAGTCATGTCATCATATGACCAGGCAAATATGTCCTCATATTTCTTCAGAAATTCTGTGTATTCTTCCTTTTCTGACGGTGACAAATGAACGCTGATCCGAGTTTCTTTGATATTTTTTGCATATCCCAGGTTAACAATCTCGGTCTCGTCTAGGTTGGACTTAGTTCTATTCTCAAAATTTTCAACCTCTTTAACAATCTCTTCCGGTATATAATCTTTCTCTGAATCTATGTCTGTTTGTTGCGTTGTCTCGTTGCATGTCACAACCATTGGTTCATCAAGATAGGTAATAGTAATGCTGTATAAGTAAAGTAATGAGAGAAAATAATAAGAGTAAGATTTATAAGGAAACCGAAATGCTTTGATAAATTTCATAACTGTTTTGAACATTGGAAGTTCTTATTGCGAAAACTCAAAAATGTGAAAGGAAAATCAACTAGTAAAATAAAAGAAAGTGCATGATGCTTTGTTCAGCCTTGCTACCCCGAGGCTTTCCGAGCTCTGGTGGTTCTGATGGTCCAATTATTGAGGCATGCTCCTCGGCTTACGGCCTGTATGGAAGGGCCTTCCTCCCCCTTCTCCTGGAAAATGACACAACAATCCATGTCATTATCTTTTAAGAACAAATTCCTTACTGCTACCAGTACTTCCTCTTCTTCCGACACATAGATAACATCGGCCGGCTGGAAAGTCTGCTCCAAATATGGTATTGGCTGCTCCAGCGGGTAGTATGGACCGCGCCATAGTGGCGACCAGTTGTTGAATTCCTCCCAAGTATAATCATATCCCAGACCAAAAGTGGTGCCATGTTTCTTCAGTTTGATAGGCTTGGCAATTCCTTGGAGGTTCTTGCCAAGTCCCTTGCCAGGTTCATATCCGCACCAATTTAGTCCCACAACTTGTCTTTGTCGATGGCATTGACTCACTCGATGTGGTGATAGGTCTCTCCACCTATCTTTCTTATGCCTCCGATTGTTGGGATGGTCTGGCGACTGTATATGGGATTGCTACCGTCGTCGTGAATGATCACCTCCTGGTGGTTCCACTCAAATTTTACCGCCTGATGCGGTGTTGACGCTAGGGCCCCAGCGGCATGACTCCACGGTCGTCCTAACAACAAATTGTAGGGTGTCGGCACATCTATAACTTGAAAATCCACATCGAACCAAGTAGGCCCCATTTGCAAACACAGGCTGATTTCCCCAATGGTGGACCTTTGGGAACCGTCGAAAGCTTTGACATTGATGGCCCCATCCTTGATCTCATGCAGACCCTTTCCTAATGTCCTGAGTGTTACCAACGGACAAATGTTGAGGCTGAATCCTACATCAATCAGGATTTTGGTGATAAAATAATCTTCGCATTGCACGGTGATGTGTAACGCCTTGTTGTGACTCAACCCTTCTGGTGGCAACTCATCTTCATGAAAAGTGATCTTGTGACTTTCCAATACGTGACCTACCATGTTTTCCATTTCTCATCTGGTGATTTTTCTTGGTACATATGCCTCACTCAGCACCTTCAACAAGGCATTCTTATGTCTGTCGGAACTTTGCAACAAAGCTAGGATACAAATTTGTGCTGGTGTTTTGTTCAGCTGATCAATGACTGAGTATTCCTTGGCTTGTATCTTTCTCCAGAGATCATCGGGCTCGGTTTCAGCCTGCTTACTCGACTAAGCTAAATGCTCTGGAGTATAAACCCTACCGGTTCTTGTCATACCCTATGCCGTAACTGTTTCCCCAAATTTAGCTTTCCCTTTCCTTCTCGCCTCGGCTGTGTAACCCCAAGGTATGGTATTTGTATGGAACAGTGTTACGGCCGACATTGTTACTGGGATGGGCACCTTTACTCCGAACGAAGCATGCATTTTGGAGAGTAAAACTGCAACTTCAAATGGTGTGGGTGCGTTTACCGGAGACCCAAACTCGACTTTAATTGGTGTTGGCATCTTTGTAGGGGGTGGTACTTCAAGTTCAAGTGGTACAAACATGTTTACCTCAGCATCCCCAGAAGGATGAGTCTGGACTACGATCGGATTGAGGGTGACTATCGACTTCTTTGGTTCGTCACCTTCTATGATTAAACTGATCGATCCTTTGGGATCCCAATCATCTTCTATTTCAATCATGTGAACACCTCCACCCTTATGGTCTGGCAGAGGGTTGTTGCAGACATTTAGAGTAGGCTCCTTTGCTACAATGATCTTGTTATCGATCAAAGTCTGGATCTTATCTTTTAGAGAGCAACATTCATCAGTGATATGTCCCTTCATGCCGGAATGGTATGCACAAGATTTATTTGGATTGACCCACTGAGAAGGGTTTTCAGGGGTTATAGCAGGGATAGGGGTAACATAACCAGCAGCTTTGAGCCTTTCGTACAGTTGGTCAATCGGTTCAGCAATGGCAGTATACTGTTTGGGGGGTCTGCGGTCAAAATTTGGTCGAGGTCTAGGAAAGTTTTGATGTGTGGGAGGTGATTGATAGTGGGATGGCTGAGCATTGTAAGCTTGGTAGACATGTGCGGGTTGGGAATATCTAGGTGAAGTAGGTTGATATGTAGGAGGTGGGGGTTATTGGTAAGTAGGTGACAGAGCTTGGTAAGAGGGTGATGGTGCTTGGTAATTCGGGGTAGGCTGATATGTGAGTAGAGGTATCGTATAGGCTTGGTATTTGATAGGGGATTTGGCTCTTTGTGCAACCATTACAGCACCTACGTCCCTTTTCTTGGACGTACCACCAGACTATAAAGCCTTATTGGTAGCTTACAAAGCTTCAACGTTTGTAACCATACCACTTTTGATGCCCTTTTCAATCCTTTCTCCCAGCTTGATAATGTCGAAAAATTTCTGGCTCTCAATCAACATCAGCCTTTCATAGTACTGCGGGTCTTGAGCCCGGACGAAAAACTTGTTCATTTGTTCTTCTTCTAAAGCAGGTCTAACCTTAGTAGCTTCTAATCTTCAGCGAGTGGCATACTCGCGAAATGTTTCCACGGGCTTCTTATTTAAGTTTTGGATGTAGAACACATCTGGTGCATTTTTTGTGTTGAACTTGAACCTGTCCATAAAGTCGGACACCATACTCACCCAGTTCGACCATTTCTTCGGGTCTTGGCTAATGTACCAAGATAGAGCATCTCCCTTCAGACTCCTCATGAAAAGCTTCATGCGAATCCTTTTGTCTTTTCCTACTCCGACCAGCTTGTCGTAGTATGTTCTCAAGTGCACTCTCGGATCCCTTGTACCATCAAACATCTCGAACTTAGGATGTTTGTACCCCTTGGGCAGTTCGACATCCGGTTGTATGCAAAGATCTTCGTAGTTCAACCCTTCAATCCCCCTACTTCCTTCGACACCCTGAATTCGACTAGTCAATCTCTTGAGTTCCGCAGCCATGTTCCTGACGAGTGAGTCTTTATCATCAGACTCGGGTGTGCTTGAGACAAGTTGGGTGGAGGGTGGCATGGTTTCCACATAGATGGGTTATTATGGTGGAAATGGTCATTTGTGGAATTCAGAGGTTCTGGGATGAGTAGTGGAGTGTGGCAAGTATTGTAGTGGTGGTGAGGAGCGGGATGATTTTGTAGTTTTGGGATATTTTGTGGAGGCGTGGGGTTCTGAGCATTTAGAAAATTGATATCTGGAGTGGTGAGGGAAAATGAAAATTTTGCCAGATTCCGAACCTGATCAAGTTCCTCCTGAAATTTTACCAGTTTCTGCTTGAGTTGGGACACACTTTCTTTGGAGACCTAAGCACCATGAGTGACCTCTACCCGTTCAGTTGAGTTTTCCTTTCTGGTATTGTTCAAATCTTCCATCTTTCCTTTGTTCCTGCTTCTGATAGGACTAGGAGGAGGAGTGGGTGGAGGGCCCTTTGATCTTGTGGAATATGATGACGATACCAGAGTGCACGAACTAACCTTTGGGGAGGGGAGTAAATAAACAAAAATTAAAAATAAAAAGGTAACAAGTCAGTGAAGAAAGTGTTGCGATATTTAAATACATAGTGCAAGAATGTAAATCGCGTCCTAATTTGGGAGCCTCGTCCTGAGGTAGAGTCCGGAACCTAAATAATGAGTGTTTGGACTCAAAACACACAAATAAGTGCATTAAATAAACGACATTTCTATATATAGCATGCAACAACAACATGCTATATATTAACGGTAACGTCTGCCGTTAAGTATAGCGTGTTGTTGTTACACGCTATATGTGTCAGACGATTTGACTTCTCATATAGCGTGTTCAAATTAAACGCTATATATAGCGTTTTCAAATCATACGCTATATATAGCGTTTAATTTGAAATCGTTTTCTTCCTCGACAGAACCCTCCCCCAATTTTTTACAAACCCTCCCTTCTCCTTCTGGTCCCCCACCCCAACTACTCGACCATTTAAAAAAAAATTGTGGGCCCCTCCCGTCACACAAAAGGTCAGGAACGTAGGTCCTCCATCGTAGTAGAGCATTCTGGACTCGTGGTTTATCTCCTTCGTCTTCAAATTTTCACGCAATACACACACAACATCGAGGTATTTCAATTTATTTTATGTCCAAACTTGTATAATAATGTATATCACTGCCTATTGAATGTGTTTCCATGTCCTTTTGTGTTGTATTTGCAAAACTAGTATGTTATATTTATCTGGACTTAGATATTAGTGTAAAATTTAGATTTATTTTTTATGTTAATATAAGTATTTAAATATTAGTATTTCTATGTCATTATGTATTTTTTATTTGCGAAACTAGTATTGTTGTAGCTATATTTTTAATGTTACGTGATTAAAATATATATGCTGTTTATATTTAGTTTATTTATTAGCGTAGTAAAATGTAGAAACTTTTAGCGTAGTAAACTGTATAGTATTTTAGCGTAGAATCCTTCTAGTTTAAGTAATTTTAGAATGGTAGATGAAAATATATACTTTGTACAAATTTAGAATTTAAATTATAAAACAAACACACACAAAATAATCGAAAAATTAAATTTGACATACATAAATATTCACGATAATTTGGTGCTACTAGGCCCTAAATATCGAGCATGGAACCCAATTGTTACATACACTTTGTACAATTAAATCTCTAAAAAAATTTAGAATTTAAATTATAAAATAAACACACACAAAATTATTAAAAAATTGAAATTGACACACATAATTATTCATGAAAATTTGGTGCTACTGGGCCTAAAATATCGAGCCTGGATCCAAATTGTTACATATACTTTGTACAATTTAATAATTAAAAATTTAGAATTTAAATTATAAAACAACACACATAAAATTATCAAAAAATTGAATTTGACACACATAAATATTCATGTAAATTTGGTGCTACTGGGCCTAAAATATCGAGCATGGACCCAAATTGTTACATATACTTTGTACAATTAAATCTCTAAAAAATATAGAATTTAAATTATAAAACAAACACACACAAAATTATAAAAAAATTGAAATTGACACACATAAATATTCATGAAAATTTGGTGCTACTGGGCCTAAAATATCGAGCCTGGACCCAAATTGTTACATATACTTTGTACAATTTAATAATTAACATACAATTAATGTTGTTTAATTTACAGTTGACGACATGGACGCGCCTATACATCCCGGCCCTTACCCTCGTGAGCTATTAGTGCTTCAGGGCGATCATAGGTCCGCCCATATATGGGATGAAGAGTTACTTTCCCAAACTCTCCGCGCTAGGAGAGTGGATGACCTGTGGGATTTTCTTCATGACAGAGTTCTCCACGAGCGTGTAGTCCATCGCCTCCAGGCTACGAGATTTTATAGGATTATTGAGATCGACCGGATACAGGTTGACTGGGCGTTGATCACGACATTGATTGAGCGGTGGCGACCAGAGACACAAACTGTTCATTTGCCCATTGGTGAGGCTACCGTCACGCTAAAGGACGTTGAGGTTTTATATGGCCTGCCCGCTGATGGCATGGCCGTTTCACTGCCTATTGCTATGAGATATATGTCGCGTGATCATTATTTGGACATGCTGCATCAGCTCACTGGTTTCAGGCCTCAGGACGAGGTTGCATCGTCTGGTGCTAGTCGGTTGGCTTTGACCCCTATTAGACAGCACCTGGAGCTACTCCACCCCCATATCACTGACGATAAAGAGGAGGAACATATCACCCATTATACAAGGTTGTTGTTGCTTCTTCTATTTGGAGGGGTCTTGTTCCCTAATACTTCGGGAAACCTCGTCAGCCTTAGATTTTTGCATCATCTTTAGCTACTGGATGAGTTACCCTATTACAACTGGGGTGTTACTGTTCTCGGCTACATGTATAGGCAGATGTGCCGGGCGAGCATGGCCACTTAGAGAGATTTTTGTGGTTTTATGCCGCTTCTACAGATGACAACATATTCCAATAAAGTGTTCATCATTTCCAACTCTACTTAGTTAGACTTTATCTTAACCATTACGTCAACTTTGTATGTTAGGTTTGGTCCTGGGAGTGGTTCTTGCAGTTTCAGCCACCACGACCACAATTACCTCCTACCGTAGCACCTCCATTTCTCCCTCTAGCCAGGAGGTGGGTTCTCCATCGTAGACTATTACGAGAGTATGATGCTCATCATAATCTCCCCCTCTGCAGGGATGTGTTGGATACGCTGGAGGGCGCACAGGAAAATATGTACCTAAACTTACTTTGTGTGGATTAACTTAGTGTTGCGCATACTCACGTTTCATGTTCTTATTTGATAGTTCATCTAGACGCCATACAACGAGGATTTGATAGCTTCTCTACCACCTTATTGCTCGGCTGGTCGACATATTTGGAGCACTTCTGCCCCACTCATATGTCTTGATATTGTGGAGCATCATGCCTCGGAGCGGGTACTTCGGCAGTTTGGCCGCCCACAGTATATACCGAGGGGGCCTATATGGGAGCCTACGCATTATCAGAGGGATGATCGTAGCCGGGTGGATGATGCATTTATGGCATTGTTAGCCGGGCAGATCCAGAGTTGGGACCATCGAGAGGAGATGATTCCAGCCCCACATACTTGGGACCAGGAGGTCGATATTCAGAGGTATATGTCCTGGTACCAGCACGTCACCCGACTTTTTATCGGGAACCCTATTCATCAGGCTCGCAGTCGGTACGTTCCATATGCCGGGCGACATGAGGCCCTGGTATGTTTTCTATTATTATTCATCATATAACAGTATTTTAGTGCAATATACGTACTTTATATTTTATACATTGTGCAGGCTATTGGACTACACACAGTCTACCAAATCGGACTGCAGATGCAGGATTATATCGGAGATCTTGCGGATGCCTTGCAGGATTATAGCCGTCAATTTGTAGAGTTGGCTGCCCGGACACTGCAGCGAGCCCGGAAGGATCAGCGTTTGGCTCACATGCCTGATTATATGGAGCCAGATCAGTACGAGCGAGGTCCTGGTGTGGCACGAGGTGGTGGTGTCCGACAAGGCGGGGGTGCCGGATGACGTGGTGGTGGGCGGAGAGGAGGTGGTCCCCAGCAAGGGGGAGTTGAGGCCCCTGCTGATTATGTTCCTACCGATATGCCGGGTGGCCTTGGGACGGATCTCACTCTAGGTACTTCGCAGGTGACCCCGTCAGGTCAATTATTGATCATGGGCACGCAGCTTTCTGGAGTGGATTGGGATACATACTTTCTAGGCCCTTTTACCATTGCTGAGAACCGGCCGACCCAAGATTTAAGTGGTAGGCGCCGACTGAGTTATGGTTCATCATCACGTTCGCAGGTATGATTTTCATAGCGTATTGAATTATAATTTGTCTTTTTTTTTCCATAACTTTGTTAATTTCCTTTTTAAGGCTGAACGTGATGTTGACATGGTTGCCACTGATGATTACATTCAGGAGCCCGAGGAAATAGTGGTATGACAATTCAAATTATTCTGACGAATTATATACTTTACTATTCTGAGCTTTTGACTCTTATGTAGGTTTCTACTGGACTGACGGCCTCTTCTACTGATCCTGTCAGCACCACTGATGATCATGTAGAGGCGCATCCGGCTATAAGGCGGCGATTTGATGAGGACGATCCTGATAGCATCCCCAGGCGGGATGCGATGCGCCTCAGGCCAGCGGCTGCGTTGAGGCACGGGATGCGGGACATACTGATTTTATTCATTTTTATTTGGCATTATATGTATATTTAAAACAACTTTTATATAATATGTGAATTACTTTTTGATTTCTCCGTTAAGTAGCTAGTTTCGTACTGCAATAAAAACACAAGTCGTAAAGAAGTAAAATTCCATTACAATGGCTGAAAGAAAAGTTCATTACTAAACACATAGCACAAATACTAGCACAAACGCAAACATAGCC
Organism: Nicotiana sylvestris; assembly: GCF_000393655.2. Classification (NCBI taxonomy): domain Eukaryota; kingdom Viridiplantae; phylum Streptophyta; class Magnoliopsida; order Solanales; family Solanaceae; genus Nicotiana; species Nicotiana sylvestris. The sequence goes on along the minus strand of NC_091059.1, from coordinate 128,705,476 downwards.
GGCCAATATAATAAAAATACAAGAAATATGAAATTACACTAAACACATACATGCCAATGTTTACACCTGGTTGCCATTTATTCTCCGCTCCAACCACTTAAATCGTTCTTCTAGTTGTTCTTTTTCTTCTTCTACCTCTTTTAGTTTCGCCTTCACCTCCGCAAGTTCCCGTTTATATTTTTCTTTATGCTCCTTTTGTGCATCACAATTCCATTGTGTTTTCCATTTTTCTTCTCCCACCTCCTTCAGTTTCGCCCTCAAGTCTGCAATAATTCTATCGCTTTCTTTTTGTACTTCCCGTTGTCTTAAACACATATTATGAAGAAACTGCAGTTGTTGTCTGTAACAATCCTGATAACATGGTTCATCAACCCATTCCTCAAAATCACAAATAGGTTCGCCGGGGACCTTGTAAAACTGATTCATATAGTGCCAGTAGCGGCGTCCAACCTCACCACCGTCCCAACAGTTTTGCATCAAGCATGCTTTTTCACAATTGCACTTTGGTGGACGAAGAGGTTGAGCCATTTGGGAAATATTTGCTTTTAGTAAAAAAAAAAAAAAACCTTACTTTTAATGAAGTTTTTGCTTTTAGTAAATTTTGAGCACACAAAATAGCTACAATGAACCCGTTATTTATAGGCGAGACAACACACACATAACGTAGTGTTCAACCGTGCTAAATACATAACGTACTATGTAATAGCACTATATTTTGCGTGTTAAATATCATGATATTGACAAAACAACTTTATATCTTGTCAACTTTATTTCAGACAACTTTATGTCTCGTCAACTTTATTTCAGACAACTTTATGTCTCGTTAACTTTATTTCAGACAACTTTATGTCTCGTTAACTTTATTTCAGACAACTTTATGTCTTGTCAACTTTATGTCATGATGTTGACAAGACAATTTTAAATTAAATTATTATTTAAATAGGTAAAATAGAAAAATACAAATCATAATTAACAAGCATAATTTTATTTCATAAATCTTGCAACATGGGCATAACAACTAATTATTACAACATCAACTCATGGATAGTTAGGTACACTAGAAGAACACCCACCCCGAGCTTGATTACTGTTGCCACCCAAAGGACATTTTCTATGGTCGTATCCTGTTTGTGAGCATATACCACATTTGCCGCATACACGATTCCACTAACATCCATTTGGTTCCGTATACGCGTTCTCTTCTACACCTGTATTCGACGCAAATAGGACTTGTTACACACCATTTTAAATGGTTCAGACGGCCAATAATGCTCAGCACCCACTGGCTGCAACTGCCCACTATATGTGTTTAGGTACTTCGCAACACTATATTGTTGATCAACATAGTTGGTTACACCCAAACCAACTTGTTGAAAGCACTTGATGGCATGTGAGCAAGGCATGTGGTAGATGGACCATTTTCCACAAGAGCATAACCTTGAAGATTCATTTACAGTATGTACATTATTACCTCGATTTTGATGGATAGCGGTGCCAACTTCAAAAATATTTCTTTCGTTATCATACTGCAAAATGAATGCCAATGCGCTCACTGTCTATATTTCTCAAATCTTTTCATAGGCACTGACATAAATTCAACACCCTTTTCCATCAATGATGTTGCAGCTGCAGACCTTTCAACAAACCTCTTCGCCATTTGCTTGAACGACAACCGCACCATTGCTTTGACAGGCAATCCTCTTGCAGACTTCAATAACCCGTTGAAAGACTCTGACACATTTGTAGTCAGAGTTCCCCATCGTCTTCCACCATCCGCATGCAATGTTCACTTTTCAAAGTTATGTTGCATTAACTAACGATAGGCTGCCTCGTCTTCTTGCGTGATATATTCCATGTGCATCCGGAATTTATGTTGTTGGTGGTTTGTTGCTGCCATCCATATCAAATCATGGAGATCCTTGTTGGGATATGCCTTCTGAAAATTAGCTTTAAAGTGCCTAACACAATAAAGATGATAGGCATTAGGTTCTTGCCATGCAGGCAAGTTCTCCATAGAACTTAAGATACCACCGTGCCGATCGGATATTAGACAAATACCGAAACGCTGTTTCACAACGTGCTCTTTCAAGTGGTTCAAAAACAGCGTCCACGTCTCTTGGCTTTCATTGGCATAAATAGCAAAAGATAGAGGAAATATATGTCCATTAGCATCTACTGCCACAACTATCAACGGTTTGATATCGTACTTTTCATATACATGAGTGTCATCTATGGATATTAAGGGCTGACAATGCGAAAAACCATCAACTGCTGGTTTAAACGCCTAACAAATGTAATTGAACATATATTCTGGTTTACCTGGAATACGCTCAAGCTTCCATTCAATAACTGTCCCGGGGTTAAACTGCTGCAGTGCAGCCATGTACCTAGGGAGATCTGCAAATGACCTATCCCAGTTACAATAGACTATTTCATACGCTCTTTTCCGCCCGAGATATGCCTTTCTTTTAGTAATTGTATGGCCATGTTCCTGGTGGACTACTGTAATGCACTCTTTGATTTTATACCTTATGGTTGCTTTGATGTGTGGAATAAGAACAAGAGAAATCAAGTCAATATCCAAGTTGAAATGATTCCCGTTGAATGTGTCCATTTCGCATGTGTGGTGGGAATGTATTTACCCACTTTCCAAAGACCTGTCTTCTTCTTCATCGCATGCAACATCCAATGACATGGCCAAACCACCTACAACAAACAACCTTGTATACAACCGGACTTGACTCCCATATTGTCATCTCACGACACTCTTTTACGTTGTGCATTTTACAAGCCCTGCTTAGGCGCGCTTTATCAGGAAAAAGCATGCCCTTTGTCAGCACCGTTGGTCTAGACTCATCCCACATTGCTGTCCGAATTTCATCAAAATCCCTTGTTAGAGCTTCCACATCCGGCATGTTTGGCAAGTTATCAAGGTAAGGAACCTCTCTTGAATGAAACGACACTTGGGACTCATGCACTCTTCGTCTGGGCGGTGGAGCATACTCTCTCGTCAAATCAGGTCCTTCCTTCTCATCCTCCTCATCACCATCCTCACGATGAAAGGGTGTATCGTCTCCAGATTCATCAGCATTGTTGTCGTAATCACTGTTCTCTTCCCCACTCTGTGCATTTTCCAGATCCCGATTTAATACATCGTCTTCGGGCAATTGAGTGAGTACATTTGCTTCAACTTGCTCCTTTTCACTGCACAATTAACAAATTAATAAGATGCTAAATTTATAAAATACTTTTCATATAGCCGTATCACTTCACTTACAAGTCGTAATGTGATGAAATTCCATGATGGACATTTTCATGTAGGTGATAGCTCCCGGATGGACCACTTTGATCCAACACACCAAAACTATACTCGAGTTCATTATTTATAAAACTCATATCCGACCTGTACCCCCTGTTAAATATATGAGCGTTAATACAAATTGAATACAACAAAATTGTACATCGTACCACAAAGGAAAATTGAAGTTTACCACTCGTCTTGTGAATTATGTAAAGCAGGCAGGGATAAGTTTAAATCAAGGAAAACTCTTTCATCAGGAACATGTCCGGCAAAAACTCCTCCAGAATAGCCAGCCGATGACTAGGGGTTATCCGGAACATGTCCGGCCACCTCATTGTTTGGAACATCTTCGACCTTGACGTACATATCCAACATATTTATTAGAAGATATTCCTGGTATTCATCCAGAGTCCTCAGAAAATCCCTCAAAGTTTCATCATCGTAGATGTTTAACTCCGAGTAAAAAGCAGCCCCTTGTGGAGTGACGAAATACGGATATCTTCCAGTTACTTTAAGTATCACTGAACGTTTCCTCTTTCCCATTTTTTGGCATAACAACGATATCAATTTATCGAACTCTAGTGTAAGTGGTAATTTAACATGACCCTGTGGAGATAAACTATACCTCACAGAGTTATTCTCCGTCACAACCTCACCCCCAATATAATGAAACTCTTATTCTACGCTCTATAGACATTGCGAAAAAATGCTTCAGAGTTTAACAATAAGAAAATATTGAACAGAATTAGAATTGTATGTGAACAATTTTTCCAAATACTCTGACCACTTTATATAGGAAATGGTTAGTCCGGGAGGTCGACAATTTTGGATATATAGCGTTTTCTAAACACACGCTATACATTGAAATAATTGTGATTGTCAGTTCACTTATTGGTGGGGCCAAAATCAGAGGATATCGTTTTCTGTTTGTGTGCTATACATATAGGATGTAACAATAACACGCTATACTTAACGGCAGACATTACCGTTAATATATAGCGTGTTGTTGTTGCATGCTATATATAGAAATGTCATTTTTTAATACACTTATTTGTGTGTTTTGAGTCCAAAGACACATTATTTAGGTTCCGGACTCGCCCGAGGTAGGCCTAGCGACAAATTGATTTGGAGAACTTAGAATTCTAAATGCCTCATTTTATTGATAAAACGTAGATGAATCCTACCGGGTTGGCCCAGACCATTGTGATTATCCTTCAGCCAGCCTGAATAGTACGGGGTGCAACCAGTATGGTATCTGTCTGGTTTGATAGTATCTCTTCCCATGATGATCTTGCAATGCCACATATGCTGAGTTTGGCACTTATAAGGACTGTCATCAGCTTGGAAGTCAGCCCGGAAGTGACTTATCTTGTCGACCCTTGGTATAACCTGCTTCCTACCAGCCTGTCTCATAACTCAGAGATGGACATGAGGGTAGGTTCCTCTCAAACCGATCAGTATCAGAAATGGTGCGTCCCTGGATCGGGCGATGAACTCTTCAGTAGGGAACCACTCGAACATCCATTTTATTTGATCCTCAGTTATATTTTCAAACAACTCCACCCACCCCTTGGCATCTTCTGGCTGAGCAAACATTTTGGGCATGTAGTTTATTCGCCTTGGTTGATGGAAGACTATATGATCGTCCCAGTCTCTACGCTGAATCTCTTGCCGATATTCACCCCTTTGAAGATGCTCCATGAGCCAGAGCTGGAGTAGCAAGTTGCAGTCCTCGAAGTGTTGGGCTCCTTGTTGACACTTTTCCAAGGCTCGGTATATCTCTGCGATGATCATGGGCACTATGCTAAATGGTTGTCCACCAATTACCTCCATCAAAGTTTTGGTGACCATGGCTTGCCTGGTGTGGATCCTTGGCTTTCTTCATTGGAAACACTATCATCCCCAAGAAGCAGAACATGAAGACAAAGACCCTTCAGTGAATATGCCCCAACGATGTAAGGGCGAACTCATCCGGATATGTACGGTAGTATTTGCTGTGACCGTACCTCTCGTACAAATAATCAAAGGGAATGTAGGACTCCTTCAAACATGTCAAGTATGGATTCTTCTTTAGGCCCATCATTTTGAGAAAACCTCTACCCTTGCGATTTTCCGGCATTAACAAACCCAGGGTCTCCCATGGTATACCAGTTAATCCTCCTATTTCCTCTAGCAGGGGTGTCATCTCAATCTCTCCGAAGCGAAACACAAACCTATCACAATCCCAGAATAGAGTAGCAGCTTCTATGATTTTGTTGTTGGGTTGGACCTCCAGGAGGGAAGGTAGATTTCCTAGGTATTTTCGGACAAGAGTCTGATCACTGGAATGAAGATCCTCCCACCAGCTTAGCAACCTTGGGTAGATGTTTGTGACCATGCCGAATCTGGGGACTTCGTTCCTCATGTTTCTGCAAGACAAAAGGGTTAGGCCCTTACCCCCACTAGACTCGACTATTAAATACCAATAATTGGCATAAAAGCATTTAGTTCTCCAAATAAATGCACAAAACGTGATAGTGTCCGTTTGGGTTTTTGGGAAACCTAGTGGACTTTGGATAAGGCTATCTTAAAGAGTCATTATGCGGACAACATAACTGACTCGGTTAGGTTTGACCATGATGCATGCACAATTAAACAGAGTAAGGTTTCTATGGAGGTTTTAGACTGGTGCCCTTGAGCGGACAACTCAAGAGGGAAAGACACGGAACCGTCCACTACACTGTTGATCGACTGGTTTTACCGCAAATATTCCTTTGCCGGATTTAAAGGGTGATAATATCGGAAGAGCGCAACCACTCATTATAAGCGTTGTTATGGTATTTGTTTGGCACGAGTGGAATATGATGTTGAAAACATGCTTATGCAATAATTAAAACAAGTTGTCACGTATTTGCACGTTCATAAAGTAATAATTACAATAATTTAAAACAGTAATAAAGGAGTGCAGTAAAGGAAAGCAGTGAAAGAAACAAGGAAAAAAAACAAGAGACAAGTTATTGCAGTAGAAGAGGGAATTAAATGCTTAAAGGTATTAAACAAATAAAGCACACAAGAAATGTAAAGTCACGGTAATAGCTTGAAATGGTAAAAGCCTAAAAGTCATCCCCAACAGAGTTGCCACGCTGTCGCGTCCCCCTTTTTCTTGCAAAAATGGGGTTTGTGACATTTGGGAGGACAACTCGTTCCCGTTTGGGAATTGGGTTTTGAATTGAAGAGTCGCCACCTAATGATTAAAGTGCATTAGGACACTAGGAGGGGTTTATTTTGAGTAAACAGAGATTGGCTAAGAGTTTGAAATTATCCCAAGGGGAAGGTGTTAGGCACCCCTCAGGATCCACTAGTGTGGTTCCCGGTTAAACTATTGTTGTGACTTAAGTGCAAATAACACATAGACAAATAAAGGCTTCAAATAAGAGGGGATTTTCACGTAATGGTTACAAATAAACAAAAGTAAGAAAAAGGAACTAAAAAGAGCTGATTTTCTTAAAAAAATGGTTTAAAAAGATTTAAAAGAAACAAAGAAAACAAAGGGAAGGGGATTTTTAGGTTTATTAATAATATGGATCACCCCATACAATATCCGGTAATCACTCCTCAGTGAGGGGCTACACATGATGTTATCGCATGGTCATCATATCTATATCTACCCTTTCCCGCCCCGTTGAGGTATTAAAGCGCGGAATGGTCTCGCTTACTTATTGCATGCTATTACCCGCCCCCAATCCTATCAGCCTCGGAGGCACTTGGGACTACTAATCCTAGAGGGAGGAGGTATTGGGTTTATTTGTGGTTTCAAAAGTTAAAATACTAAGGCGACAAACAAAACACATATAATAAGTTTGGGGAAGCATATAAACAAATACAAGGGCTCAAACAGACCTTCTTTAAACCAAAGAAAGCACATAATGTAGCATGACTTGCATGTACTATTTAAGGTCTGATTAAAACTTAAACGGTGGAGGTAGATTTATTTATTACATAGTTCAAATAAGAAGCCCGAATCAGGCCTACCTGCTGGTTGTAGTTGATAAAAAGTCTGATTCAGTTTATAAACTTTCACCCTATGGCTTGCCTAAGTGTTAGACAAAAACCTATAGGCATGATATCTACTGATTTCAGAAAAGATGAAGTATACTGATTTTAGAAAAGGTTGTCAGTTATTCAGGAAAGACGAGTTTTGACAAAAAATCATAAATTCTGCAGACATTAGACATTGTTGTTACCGGTTTTAGACTTATAAGCGAGTGGAACATTTTAGACTTGGTTGATAGTTCCTATAGGCATGCTTTCTATGCGTTGTTGATTTAAAAAAACCTTTTGGACATAATAAGAATGCAGAAACCCTATAGGCATGACATCTAATTGTAGTTGATTTTCAAAACCTATAGACATATTCTCTACATGCATATGCAGAAGTCACGATATCTATATGAAAGTGCAGGGTCCCCATAGTCATGGTATCTAAATAAGAATGTTGAAGTTCCAATAGACGTGGTAACTAAATGAGAATGCAGAAATCTTATAGGCATGGTAGCTATATGAAAAATGCAGATATCTTATAGGCATGTTAGCTATATGAAAAATGCAGGAATATTATAGGCAAGTTATCTACCCTTTTTTACATGCATGGTTACCCTTCCCTTTTCACTAACCATCCCCAAAAGTTATTACAAGTTATTACAACCCAGAAAAAGAAAAGTAAAGGGAAAATACAAGAAATTAAAAAGTACAACCAAGGAGAGCCTGATTCAGACTTCTTGTTTGAAGTATGAAGTAAACCAACTCCAAAGATCATGTTTCAAAGCCTTTCTCCCACTTGGGTGTGTCAGAGTTCCCTAAGAGTTTCATCAGAACTCTAGGCAGTTCTTACACCCAAATGTATCACCATATTAAGCCAAAGTACAGTGTGGAAGGGCCAGCCCACAGGTGTCCAAGTTCAGAGGGAACTTAAGGTCCCAAGGCAAGGCTTACAAGAGGGGGCAGAACTTAGGAACTAAGAGAGAATGTAAGTGTAGAATTCTGAAAGGGAGAAAGGGAAAGGGAAACGACACACATAGGGATATAAGGAATGGGGAGTTGCAAGAGGTAAAAAGCAGGCTAGTGAGCATAACCCAACAATGGGAGATGCTAGCACACCCATAAGCCTACTGGAACACATTGTTTAGAGGTAAGAATCCCTTAAGGGATCAAGTTCAATCTATAGACAATAACTTGTATATTGCCATGTTTTAAACTATAACTCAAAGCACATAAAGGGAAATAGGGAATAAGGATTCATAGCAGAAACAAGCAAAAGGGAATCAACATGCTAGTTTAAGTATTTAACTCTGCAGAAGTAGTAAAGTAGACATAGATGCAGAAAGCTGTAAGTAAACACATTATGGGGATGCTGAAATTTGAAATTAGGACATACCAGTTTCAAAGAAACAAGTAGAGAAAAATGCAGTAGTCTGGTTAAAACCTCAGTGCAGACAAGAAGAGAGAGTTCTATTATGTGAGTAAGAGTTCAGAAGAGATTGTGAAGTGTGAAGTGTCGTGCCTTTTATTGTGTAGAAAGCAGGCAGAAATAAGGTAAGAAAATAGTTTGAAAACTGATTGTCAATCAATTACGCAAGGCTTCCCTTAATTAAGGGATCCAGATTCAAATGGGTATAAACCAATTAAGGAAAGATATTGATTAAACACTTTGTGTAAATCATGCAATTGAAGGCAAATACAAAAAGGTTATTTAAGGACAGGGTTCTAACACTACACGGTTTGTGCAAATAAGGTAAGGTAGTCAATTAACAGCCACTAAATCACAAGGTCTGAGATTTGGTATGAATGAACCGAGTCAGAAAAGATGAAGAAGGCTTTTACCTAAGCCGAGTAACAGGGAGAATTAGCAAACAATGGAAAGAAATCAATCAAGCCATATTCAGAAGGAAGTTTGCACTAATTGCAAATTTGAAAATCATTTAGAGGAAAATTCATCAGATATAAGGAGCATGTGAGCATGAAAGAAGACTGTCGTGTAAATCAGTAGAAAAAAACTAGTATGGAAGAGTTTAGCAATTATATGAAAACAAAGATGTCCAAACTCAGTTCAGAGACTCAAAGTCAGTCTGAAAGAGTTAAGGGTTCTAAAATAAAATCCTAGTTCAATCAAACCTCGGCAGAACCCCCAAATTCTAGGGTTTCCACCTTGAATCAAGTACAGAGATGAGAAGACAAGTAGTCGAAGCAGGCTCGGAGGTTTCAGAGAAGAACTAAAGCCTTTTGCATGCTACTATCAACAGCAAAACTCATGAGAAAGCATGATATCAAGGTAACAGGCAGAATACAGTAGAAACACTCAAAGAAAAAATAGAGGAGAAACACTGATAGGAATAGTGAACATGCTTAAGAAGTTTTTCAGAAGAAACTTAAACAGGGCTTAGTAGAAGGAAAGTAAGGAAGCATAAGAACTTAGCAGGAAAGTACAGTAGGAGAAACATGCTGAAACATAGTAGAAGAAAAATACAAGAACATAATAGAAAAGCATATGAGAACACAGTGCAAAAAATATGGTAGAAGAACATACAAGCATTGAGTATATAAAACATAGTAAAAGAACATACAAGAACGGAGTATAAAAACTCAGTAGAAGAACACACAAGAACAGAACACAGTAGGAGAACATACGAGAACGTGGTAGATAAAAACATAGGAGCACGGTAGAGGCAAATACACAAAAGAAAAGGAAAAGAAAGTCAGAGAAACACTTAAACATTTTTTCAGAAAATCCTAGATTGGAAAGAAAGATTTTTTTTAAAAAAAGTAATTTTCGAAAGAAAAGTTAGGGAAATCGTTTGAAAACTCAAGGAGAGCAGAGATACACAACGGATCTAAAGAAATCGGAGAAAAACCTCGAAGGGTTAGGGCTTCAGAAGAACCCTAGAAATGAGAAAGGCTTTGAAAGGCCACCGATCTGAGTCGGAGAGGTCAGAAACAGGCTCAGATAACCTTGGTACGCCGGAGCAAAGCCGGAGATGACCCTGGAACCTCGAATTGACAGAGGTCAGTGTGCAAACCTACGAGGTCAGGCCTCGAATCTTTAGGTATCAGGCGCATAGGATCAAGAGAAGGTGAGTATAAGATTCCCATAGCCTGAGAAGCCATGGATTCCGGTGGGTTTCAAGGTGGAGGTGGTGGTAAGAGGCGGTTAGGGTTTGGGAACGTTCGAGAGAGTTTGAGAGTGCAGAGGCAGCTAGTTAGGTGAACTGATTTAGGGTTAATGGGTGTTGGTAGATTAAAAAAGGAAAGGAGGGTTTGTGGCCGTTGATCATTTTGATCAACGACCTGGATTTAATGGGGGGCCGGGCGGGTTAAACTTAATTGGATCAGGGGCGGGTAGTTTAGGAATTGGGACGGTTCAATCAGGGATTGGGTCAGGGTAATTGGATTTAAAATTGGGTTCAATTGGAGGTTCAAATAAGGCTAAAATTGAAATAAACGGGACTAGCATTTAAATAGCCATTTTCCCTTATTTATTTCCTAAAAATAGTAAAATAATTTCTGGAAATAAATTAAAGATACTAAAATTATTAATAATACGTAATTATCAAATTAAAAATACTGGAGTCAATTTTATAATTATAAAATAATTAAATCTTAAAATAGGCTAATATCGCAATTATATGCAATTTAGCTTTAAAAATATTAAATAAATTTGTAAAAAATATGCAAAAATTATGCCAGCTATATTTTAATATAAATATGAGAATCCAATAAGTAAATCACCCAAAATAATAATTTTGGGGATAATTATTGGGGTTTTCATGATAAAATAGGGCAATAAATAGATTTAAAAATCTATAAAATTAAGAGAAAATAGTAAAACCTTGGGACATACTTATATATGCATATAACTACTATTTTGAAAGTATTTCGCATATAAAAATATACAAGAAAAATTTGGGTATCAACAATCTCCTCCACGTGCATCCCTTGTGCTTGAATCTGCCCGAGTCTGTGTACACTATAGATGGACCTGGTTCATGCTTGAGTTCCTTTTTCAATCTTCAAAACAAACTTCACTTGCGCCAACAATTTTTTCCTTTTTGATGATGACAAACTATATGCTTTTCATAAGCGTAGGTCCTGTTTCAACTTAGCTCAACGACAACACAAAGTTAGATCATTTTACCTTTTTAAAGTCACTAATCATCAAGGACCAGGTTCATTAGGTTATAAACATCACAGTTCAAAGTAAAAGCACAACCTAATCCCCCTTTTGGCATCATCGAAAAGTTGCATAATTATTTGAGATAACCAGATTTTAATAGAAATTACTCATTGCCAATGGGGCTATTCAAATGCAATTACGGAGGCAAGTATCATATATCAATCTAAGGATATTAGCCATCTAAGAAATAACAACAAACAGTTAGAGCAAAAGTAGTGAATTTCATTGATTGATAAGATCCTACCACAAAGCATAAAAAGAAATAAAAACACTGGATCATGAGCAAAAGAAGCAAAAAAAATCTTGAACTGGGTCATCTCTCGTTTTCATACGTTAAAATTTCATTTTCAGTTAACGACGTAGACTCAGGGATGATATCATCTTGATGTTAACGTACTTACACTATTTATAACAAGCGATAAATAAGTTTTATGAAGGATAAAGGGGTACACGGATTAAAATAAATGAGTTTCGTTGAAAGTGGCCAATTTAGAATAAAATACGGGTCGAGTGATAATACCCGACAATTATGAACTAGTACCATGCAATATACCATATGACCACGGTAGTATAATATATAAAGTATATATGATGTATTTTAAAAATAAATAGAATTTTAAGTAATTTGTGGTAATTTTTAAATTATGCGGGTAACAGAACATTATCCAGTTAACTAATAAGTGGATAAATAATTAATAAATTAACCCCTACACGTGGCAAGGATCCAAAAACTTAGAAAAATGACTAAGTAGTCATAATACTAGGTGGCTACATAGCAATAACTTAAGTCCAGACTTAAAGTCAAGTCTTAGAAAGACTTAGTAAAAATCTTATCCAAAATCCGTCTATTAGCTTCATTTAGTGTCTTGGATTCAATTTATGTCCTTTGCTTGAAACCAAGAAACAGAAAACCTTTCGTCCATTCTTGCCAAAATTAGCTTGACTTGAAATCAAAAACTTAGAAAACAACAAACATTTCGTCCAAACAATTCAATTTCTTAGCCAAAAATTTTCGACTGAAATTTCAAAAGAAGCCACCACAATTCATTTCAAAATTTCAAAGGATTTAGGCAGAATTTCGTTAAATATATTTCACGGAAGCAGAAGCTTCATTCCGTTCAAAAAATTCCAGGAACAGGTATGTTAAGGCCCTCCCTTCCTTCTTTTGGCATAGTCCAAATTATACAGAAGAAACGAGCAAACACACAGTTTCCATAAATTACTCTATTCATAGATATAGTAGGGGTGTCTATATTTTTGATTTCTCATGAAAAATATTATTATCTTCTGTTCATGGGTCTCAAAATAATACACAGTTGAAAAAGTTTATCCAGAAGGAATATTGAGATTATTACGTACTTTTCATGCATTTCACTCAATTATACATGTGCATTGACCCATGACCAGATGACGTTATACATGCATATATATGTAAATATATGTATATGGGATATGGAAAAAGGTTACGGCGTTATATACGCATCACCACCTGATCAGCTGATATATGTTGATGATGTTGCCCACAGTGGCCGAGATGATATGATGGGATGCCCTCAGTGGCTTGATAATTTTATATACACCCATAATATGCATGGAACAACATTTATACGCACGAGCATGACATTATAAACGTTTCAGAATTTACAAAGTTATTCAGATTTAAAAATGTGTTTCCTTCTTCCATGTTTCATCTATGTATTTTACGTACTAATTTTCATGCCTTACATACTCAGTACATTTTTCTTACTGACGCCCTATTTCACGGGGCCTATGTTTCATGCCCGCAGGTGCAGTAGGCAAGCTGACGGTCCCCCTTCTTAGGATCCCTGATCAACGAGAGTTAGCGTGCTCCAAATGATCCGGAGTTGCTTTTAATTTTGGTACGATACGTTTGTATATATATATATATATATATATATATATATATGTACATGGGTATGACGTGGCTCAGTCCCGTCTTTGTACAATTATGTTTCTATTAGAGGTATGTGGACAATATGTCTAGTTGGGTTGTATATGGACTTGTCGGCTTTCAGTTATTGGATGTGTAGTTGTCTATAGCAGCCTTGCCGGCTCGCCCACTGTATTCTGCATGTACACGTACATATGCCTTGTTGGCAGGTTTCCTTCATGTATGTTTTTTCCATTGTTCAATAGATGTGGTCTGGAAACCCGAGTGGATCTATTGCTACTGAGCATGGTGGATTTTGATGTCATTTTGGGCATGGATTGGTTATCTCCGTGTCGTGCTATTCTAGACTATCATGCTAAGACAGTCACTCTGGCTATGCCGGGTGTACCACGGATACAGGTTCATATCTTAGACGCATGCTCAGGGGTGTTTGACAGGTAAGATTCAGGCACCCGTCGCGACCCATCGGTTTGGGTCATGACAAAAGTGGTATCAGAACAGTTCTGTCCTAGGGTTGTCTACAGACCGTGTCTAGTAGAGTCTTATTTATGGGTCTGTCGGGCACCACACTTATAAATAGGAGGCTACATGACATATATGATGGTATCCTCTCTTTTTATCCCAGATCGTGCGATACAAGAATTCATGTTCCTAATGATATGTTATATTTTCAGCAATGTCTCCAAAGAGTACGACCGCCCAGAAGGGAAAGTCCGTGGCTGGTAAGACTATTAGTCGAGCGCCACGAGTTACCAGGGCTCAGAGAGAGTCTAATGGTGAGGTTCCATCTCAGACTTTACATACCCTGCCCTTTCCAGAAGAGCCTTGAGGGGCACTAGTTCCAGCGCCCACCCCTGTACATTCAGCACCTCAACCGGATGCGCCAGGTCAGGAGATGAGAGATGTTATTTAGTTATTGACCCGATTAGTAGCCGCGTAGGCTCTACGTCAAGAAGTAGGTATTGGTCATGCAGATAGGTTCGTGAGTGCGAGGGTTCGTGACTTTATTAATTTAGACCCTCCGGTATTTTCTGGAGCAGATCCAAACGAGGACCCTCAGGTATTTATTGATAGAGTGCAGAGGACGTTACGGTAATGACGGCCACTGCGACTGAGTCAGTTAAGCTATCTTCCTATAGGCTCCGAGATGTTGCAGTTAATTGGTATGAGTCTTGGGAATTGTCTAAAGGTGAGGATGCCCCTCCAACGGTATGGAAGGAGTTTACAGAAGCTTTTCTTCATCATTATCTGCCACCGGAGCTTAGACGGGCCAGTGTTGATAGGTTCTTGACCCTTCACCAGGGTAACATGAGTGTTCCGGAGTACAGTCTTCAGTTTGATTCGTTGGCTAGGTATGCTCCTACTATTATATCTAAGATGGAGGATTGGGTTCACCGGTTCATGATGGGATTAGAGCCTTACTTGCTTAACAATTGTATGTTGGTTTCACTTCAGTGAGACATGGATATTTCTCATATTCAGGCATATGCTCAGGGCGTGGAGGAGCATAAACAAAAACAGAGGGCCGATCGTGAGCATGATAGGGCCCAGGATAAGAGAGCGAGGTCTTCGGGTCCTTCTGGTGAGTTTCAAGGTGGTCAAAGGCAGCAGTACTTGAGGTATCCATCCCAGCCTTCGGCTAGTGCACCCCCTCAGTTTGGCGGTAAGAGATTTGATCGTTCTTCATATTCAGGGTCTGGTCAGAATTCTAGGGCCTCAGGTTCTCAGTAGAGGAATGAGTCAATAGATGAGGCCGCCCTTGCCACGATGTGCTCAATGTGGTAAACAGCATACCGGGCAGTGCCGTATGGGATTAGATGTTTGTTGTACTTGTGGTTATCTGGGCCACGGTATGAGGGATTGTCCAATGAGAGGTGATGCAAGCATAGCTCAGTTAGTGGGATCTGTAGCTGGTTCGTCATCATTAGTACGCCCCCCTGGGCAAGGTCCCCAAGCACCAATGAGTTGTGGTAGAGGCAGAGGTGGAACATCTAGCTCGAGCAGCCCTTAGAATCGCATTTATGTGTTGGCAGGACAACAGGACCAGGAGTCATCGCCTGATGTTGTTACAGGTATATTATCAGTCTCCTCATATGATGTATATGCACTGATTGACCCAGGTTCCACCTTATCATACGTTACTCCGCTAGTTGCTAGTAAGTTTGGAATAAAACCTGAATCGATTAAACCTTTTGAGGTATCTACACCTGTTGAGGACTCGGTGATAGCTAAGCAAGTATATATGGGTTGTATAATATTAGTTCATGGTCGACCTACCGTAGCAGACTTAATTGAGTTAGATATGGTAGAATTTGATGTTATAATGGGTATGGATTGGTTGGCTTCTTGTCATGCCAACATTGATTGTAGATCAAAGATAGTCCGATTTCAATTTCCAGGGGAGCCTGTTTTTTAGTGGAAAGGTAACACGGCATCACCGAGAGGTCGATTTATTTCCTATATCAAGGCAAGAAAGATGATTAGAAAGGGTTGTATTTATCACTTAGTTCGGGTTCAGGATGTGGAAGTAGAGTCACCAATCATTCAGTCTATCCCTGTGGTGAATGAGTTTCCCAATGTTTTCCCCAATGAGCTTTCGGGTCTCCCTCCAGAGCAATAAATTGAATTTTTTATTGACCTACTACCAGATACTCACCCAATATGTATTCCTCCTGATAGAATGGCCCCCGCAGAGCTGAAAGAATTGAAAGAACAATTAAAGGACTTACTTGAAAAGGCTTTATCAGACCTAGCACGTCACCGTGGGGAGCACCTATTTTGTTTGTGAGAAAGAAAGATGGTTCCTTACGAATGTGTATTGATTATAGGCAACTAAATAAGGTGACGATCAAGAATAAGTACCCGCTCCCGAGAACTGATGATTTATTTGATCAGTTACAAAGTGCCAAGTGTTTTTCAAAGATAGACTTGAGGTACAGGTACCATCAGGTAACGGTTAAGGATGAAGATATCCCGAAGACAACATTCAGGACTAGATATGGGCACTTTGAGTTTTGAGTTATGTCGTTCGGTCTGACCAATGCCCCAGAAGTATTCATGGATTTAATGAACCGTGTGTTCAGGCCTTTTTTAGATCTGTTCATAATTGTATTTATTGATGATATATTGGTATATTCTTGTTCAGGGGCTGAGCATACTGATCAGCTATGTACTGTGCTCAGAATTCTACAAGAAGGGAAGTTGTATGCAAAATTTTCTAAATGTGAATTCTGGTTGAACTCTGTAGCTTTTCTTGGGCATGTCATTTCAGGTGAAGGTATCTGGGTGGATACACCTGCTTGGCCTAGACCTACAACACCGACGGAGGTTCATAGCTTTCTCGGTTTGGCAGGTTATTATAGGAGATTTGTGGAAGCATTTTCTTCCTTTTCAGCACCTTTAACAAAGTTGACTCAGAAGGGAGTACAGTTTCAATGGACTGATGCTTGCGAATGGAGTTTCCAGGCATTAAAGGACAGATTAATGTTAGTACCAGTTCTAATGCTTCCAGAAGGGACCGATGGTTATGTGATCTATTGTGACGCTTCAGGCGTTGGATTAGGTTGTGTGCTGATGCAGCATGGTAAGGTTATGGCTTATGCTTCTATACAACTAATAAAGTACGAGAAGAACTACCCGACCCATGATTTAGAGTTAGTCGCGGTGATTCATGCACTAAAGATGTGGAGGCACTACTTGTATGGCATTTGTGTTGATATCTATACGGATCATAAGAGCCTCAAGTACATCTTCAAGCAAAAGGAATTGAATCTACTTCAAAGGAGATGGTTGGAGCTACTTAAAGATTATGACGTTGATATTTTATACCATCCAGGGAAGGCGAACGTAGTAGCCGACGCCCTCAGCCGTAGATCTATAGGTAGCCCGTCGTATTTATGGCTAGAAAAGAGGAGGATAGCCCATAAGGTTCATCAACTAGCTAGTCTTAGAGTTCGGTTACTGGACTCAGGTAATGTTGGAATTACTCTTCAGGATACGACAACATCCCCTTTAGTAACTAAAGTAAAGGAACGCCAGTGCGAGGATCCTGTGCTAGTTCATTATAGGGACACCACTATTCAGAAAGAGAAGACGTCGTTTGAAATTATAGGAGATGGGGTCCTCAAATATTGAGGATGATTATGTGTACCTAATGTTGCAGGGCAGTGTCGGCAGGTTATGGGAGAAACTCACTATTCTCGTTATTCTATCCATCCAGGAGCGACAAAGATGTATCATGATATCAGGGAAGTATATTGGTGGGACGGAATGAAAAAGGATATAGCAAAATTTGTTGCTCAGTGTCCTAACTGTCAACAGGTTAAGATTCAGCATCAAAAACCCGGTGGATTGTTGCAGGCTATAGAGATTCCGACTTGGAAATGGGAAATAATCAATATGGACTTCATCATAGGCTTACCTCGTACCCAACGTAAGATCGATTCGATATGAGTGATTGTTGATAGGCTTACAAAGTCAGCCCATATTCTGCCTGTTAGGACTACATATTCCTTAGAGGATTATGCGTGGCTTTATATTAAGGAGATAATACGACTGCATGGTGTCCCTATATCTATTATGTCAGATAAAGGAGCTCAATTTACAACTAACTTCTGGAGGTCCTTCCAAAAAGGATTGGGGACTTAAGTAAGTCTTAGTACAACATTTCATCCCCAGACAGATGAACAGGCTGAGCGTACTATTCAGACACTGGAGGATATGTTACGAGCTTGTGTAATAGACTTCAAAGGTAGCTGGGATGATCATCTGCCGCATATTGAGTTCGCGTACGATAATAGCTACTATTCCAGCATTCAGATGGCTCCATATGAAGCTCTTTACGGACGAAAGTGTAAGTTGCCTATAGGGTGGTTCCACGTTGGAGAATCTGGATTACATGGGACAGACCTGGTTTATCAAGCCATAGAGAAAGTAAAGTTGATTCGAGATCGACTATTGACAGCTCAGAGTCGTCAGAAGTCATATTCCGACGTGCGGCGACGAGATTTAGAGTTCGGGGTTGATGACTGGGTATTCTTAAAGGGGTCACCTATGAAGGGTGTGATGAGGTTTGGAAAGAAAGGCAAACTTAGCCCACGGTATATTGGCCCTTATAGGATCATTCGGAGAGTGGGCCAAGTAGCTTATGAGTTAGAATTACCCTCGGAATCGGAGTTTGTCCATCTGATTTTTCATGTATCTATGTTACGGAAGTGCATTGGCGATCCTAGCCGAGTGGTGCCCATGAATGATGTACAGATAACAGAAGACTTATCATACGAGGAAATTCCGGTTGCCATCCTAGACCTACAAATCCGCAAGCTACGGAATAAAGAGGTAGCCTCCGTGAAAGTACTTTGGAGGAACAACAATGTGGAAGAAATGACTTGGGAGGCCGAGGAAAACATGAAGTCTAGATATCCCTACTTATTTCCTCCTCCAGAGAAGGGTCCGACTGAGACGTCATAATCATAAGGTACGTGTATAAATTCTTGTGTCGGTTATTATCGTTGGTCATATGAGGCCATTATCATTATTGATAATTGTGGTTTGGTATGGCGTTGGATTATTAAGCTTCTACAGAGAGAGTTGGTAGTAGTATTATTACAAAGGTGACCCTGCCAAAGTTATATGGATCACGGGGAGTTGAACATTCGAGGACGAATGTTTTTAAGGGGGGAAGGATGTTACATGTCGCATTTTCGTACGTTAAAATTTCATTTTTAGTTAACCGACGTAGACTCGAGGATGAGATCATCTTGACGTTAATGTACTTACGCTATTTATAACAATCAATAAATAAGTGTAATGAAGGATAAAGGAATACACAGATTAAAGAAAACGAGTTTCATTGAAAGTGGCCAATTTGGAATAAAATACGGGTCGAGCGATAATACCCGATAATAATGAACTAGTACCATGCAAGATACCATATGACCACGGTAGTATAATATATAAAGTATATATAAAATATTTTAAAAATAAATAGAATTTTAAGTAATTTGTGGTAATTTTTAAATTATGCGGGTAATTGATTAATTACCAGGCAACAGAACATTATCAGTTAACTAATAAGTGAATAAATAATTAATAAATTAACCCCCCTACAAGTGGCAAGGAGCCACAAACTTAGAAAAATGACTAAGTAGTCATAATTCTAGGTGGCTACATAGCAATAACTTAAGTCAAGACTTAAAATCAAGTCTTAGAAAGACATAGTAAAAATCTTATCCAAAATCCGTCTATTAGCTTCATTTAGTGTCTTGGCTTCAATTTATGTCCTTGGCTTGAAACCAAGAAACAGAAAACCTTTCGTCCATTATTACCAAAATTAGCTTGGCTTGAATTAAAAAACTTGGAAAACAGCAAACATTTCATCCAAACAATTCAATTTCTTAGCCAAAAAATTTTGACCAAAATTTCAAAAAAAGCCACCACAATTCGTTTCAAAATTTCAAAGGATTCAAGCAGAATTTCGTTCAACATATTTCATGGAAGCAGAAACTTCATTCCATTTAAAAAATTCTAGGAACAAGTACGTTAAGACCCTCCCTTTCTTCTTTTGTCATGGTCCAAATTATACAAAAGAAACGAGCAAACGCACAGTTTCCATAAATTACTCTATTCATAGAAATAGTAGGGGTGTCTATATTCTTAAGGGTATCCGGAAGGAATATTGAGATTATTACGTATTTTCATGCATTTCACTCAATTATACATGTGCATTGAACCATGACTAGATGGCGTTATATATACGTATATATGTATACGAGATATGGGAAAAGGTTACAGCATTATATACACATCACCACCTGATCAGCTGGTATATGTTGATGATGTTGCCTACAGTGGCCGAGATGATATGTTGGGATGCCCTCAGTGGCTTGATGATATTATATACACCCATACCTATGCATTGCATGACATTTATACACATGAGAATGACATTATAAATGTTTCAGAATTTACAAAGTTATTCAGATTTAAAGATGTGTTTCCTTATTCCATGTTTCATCTATGTCTTTTACGTACTAATTTTCATGCCTTACATACTCAGTACATTTTTCGTACTGATACCCTATTTCACGGGGCCTACGTTTCATGCCTGTAGGTGCAGGTAGGCAAGCTGACGGTCCCCCTTCTTAGGATCCCCGATCAGTGAGAGTTGGCGTGCTCTATTTGATACGGAGCTGCTTTTAATTTTAGTACAATACATTTGTATATATATGTGTACATGGGTATGACGTGGCTCAGTCCCGTCTTTATACAGTTATGTTTCTGTTAGAGGTCTGTGGACAGTATGTCTAGTTGGGTTGTATGTGGCCTTATCGGCTTTCAGTTATTGGTTGTGTAGTTGTCTATAGCAGCCTTGCCGGCTCGCCCACTGTATTCTACATGTATACGTAGATATGCCTTGTTGGCAGGTTTCCTTCATGTATGTTATCTCCGTAGCTCAACAGATGTTATACAGGTTCATATCTTAGACACATGCTTAGGGGTGTTTGACAAGTAGGACTCAGGAACCTGTCACGGCCCATTGGTTTGGGTCATGACAGCTGGTTAATCTACACTAGGTTAGGAGGCTTAAGGCTGGGACCAGGTTCTTGGTTTTTGACTTGGAGCAGTTTCAACATATCCTGAAGAATGCCATCATTCTTCCGCTTTTCTTTTGCCAGCTCAACTCTGAGAGCATCTCTCTCAGTCTCTACCTCTGCCAACCTCTTCTTCAACCTATCAATCTCAGCAGCCTTAGCCCCACTTTCTTATACCAAAGCTCGCACTTTGCTGTTCACTGGTACCTTTTTGGATGAACCAGGTTCTTTAGGAGTGGTTTGGACTTCATAGTCACAAGCAGTTAGAGATTTTGCCCCAAAATGATCCTCGCTAGTACCAACTTCTCATTTCTTGATGGGTACCTTGAAGTGTGCAAGTACAACCGTGAGAATAAAACCATAGGATATGGCGTGAGTTTTGGTGCCATTCAGAACCCTATCAAGAAGCTGGATGATAAATCCAGGCCTATTGATTTGCCTCCAACTGTACAAATATTCTATATGGACCAGGTCCATGAATGTGACCATGTGCCTCCTTTCCTGACTAGGCAACACAACTTTGTTAATAAATTTGAACAACACTTTATGGGGTGACTTCATCTCACTTTTGTAAATATCATTGGGCTCAAGCTCTTCTTCATTGTCACCAAACTTCCTAGTAAGGCCAGTTCTTTATCATCAAAAGTCACTGTCACCCCCTTTACCACATTGGTGACCATGATAGTAAGGTGTATAAGGTGTGTTAAAGGTGAGTAGTATTTTAAGTAATTTGAGATAATTCTTAATTATGTGAATAATTGGTTAATTATTAATTAATGGGGGAATTAACAAGTTAATTAAGAGTTAGTGGGTGATTAATTAAGGCTATGGATAAGCCTTATCGTGGCAGCCCACTTATGACTCTTAAAGTCCATGTTATAAGGTGGAAAATGAAGAAAGAATGGTGGTTTAGTCATTCTAGTGGGGCCCACACCTAAAGGATTGAGATAACCTTTCTAATTCATCCAAAATAATTTGCTCTCATATACTAACTTAAGAAGGAAAGCTTCAGTAAGGTCCATTAATTGCAATGGCAACGTAAGTATTTCAAAACATTTCATACGAAGACCTTTTTATACTATATAGCATGGGATTTTGCAATTTTTAAGGAGTACGATGAAATCGTTCTCAAGAATATCATACGAATTTTTCCCTACTTCGATCCTCCGTTACGTGTTTTATCACAAAAGACATGTGTTAGAGGGATCGTCAAGAGAATCAGCTCAGGTATGTTAAGGTTATCCCTTATTTCCTTTTGGCATGATCTATACGATACAAACGTAACGAGCAAATGCACAACTTCTATAAATGACTCTATTTATAGAAGTATTAGAGGTGCCTATGTTCTTGAATTCCCATGTGTCTTATTATTCTATCATTTGTTCAAGGGTCTCAGAAAATATGTAAGTTGATAAAGTTTACTTCATGATATTAATCAAAGGCATAATGGTCTTATGATACTCCAAAAGATTTTATTGACGTACTTCTCATTCATTGCATTCATTTACATTGACCCATGACCAGATGGCGTTATATAAGCGTATATATGTATATTATATGTATATGGGATATAATAAAGGTTATGGCATTATATATGCACCACCATCTTTGATCTCACAGTTTTCCATGAACTCTACAATCTCAGTTCTGGCTAGCCTTCCATCCATCTGAAGGACCATGTCTTTCCTTCCTTGTAATTGTAACTTCTCTAGTAGTAGTAACATACATTCCTCCTCCAAATCCCTGAGAAGTCTGCCTTTCAAGATGGTCCTCTTCCCAAACTTAACCATCTTGTGCTTCTCAGCATCAGAAGCTTCTTCTGCTTCCTCTCCATTCTATTCTTCTTCCTTCATAATTTTCACTTTTCTTGATTTCAATGCAGATTTGGTTCTTTTAACCAAAGTAGATAGCTCAGTAGACTTTGTTTTTGAAACAAACTTCTTTGTGGAAGTCTTGACTTTCTTAGGATTTGGAGTCACAACCTCCACTTCTTCTATCTCATCTTCATCCGAAGGACCAGGTCCATCTCATCAATTTCAACAGCCTCAATAGGCTCAACCACCTTCTTCTTTCCCTTAGCATCAACTTTTCTCTTAGTTTCTTCTAAGACCTTTTCCAGTTCAGCCTTACTCTGCTTTTTCTGACTCCTTGTAGATCTTCATCTTGTGGGAGGAGTCTCTGCAGGGATAGAAAAGGCAACCTTCCTCTTCTTGTTTGCCCTAGCAGTGCTAGGGATTTTGACTCCTGAACTTCCTTTGTTCTTGGGATTATAACTGTCAGTCACCCTTTTCAATAGGTCTGCAAGGGTTTCCTGTTTACGTGGAACAGTTTCTTCAACATCCTTCCCTAGTTGAACCATCCCCTTAGTAGCTTCTCCATACCCACATCCCCCTGTTTCTCTCACACTTTCCTTTTCTACAGCAGATTCCTCACCCCAAACTACCATAGCACCTAATTCTTTAGTTAAGCCAACAGGAGTGGATAAAAAATCAACCACTTATTTTCTTATATCCCTACACTTCGAGCACCCTCACTTAGACTTAGTAGCTTCAACACCTGCCACAATTCCTACCCGAACAAACCTAGTCTCAAAATTTGTAGCAACCTCAGAAATAAATTTGAGGAGTAACTTTAGGGCTGGATGTTACGTGTTCTGTCTCTGAAGAAAGCATTTCTTCCCGTAGTAGCAGACTTGAATGATTCATTGATTTCTGGGGTTCTTCTTCCCTACCCGCTTTTAATTTTTCATTTATTTTCTTGATCTACTCTCCACCAGTGACAACCTTGCTAGCCATCATTTTACCCTACTTTTCTTAGAGGTTGGTGTGGTTGAAGGGGTGATAGAAGGTGTGGAAGTGATTTTCTTAGATGGTGATGAAGGATTCTCAAAGATGTTAGCCATTTTTGTACTTGGGTATGAAAGAAAATGAGTTTGAGTGTCTTTGGAAGATGAGAGAAGGTGGAGAGTATTTTGATGGCTTGAAAATTTGATGTGAAGAAAACACTAGGCCTAATCAATTTTAAAAGGGGTGTTTAATTGGGTAACGATAGCCTTTCAGAAGTCTAATCAAACTGAATTTCTATTTGAAAAGACGTTGGAGAGAGTCCCTAGAATCTAGGCACTTAATGCGGTTTTGGACTCCTTTTAGACGAAACTGGTTCATTTTTGTAATGGATAAGTTCAAAGGGATTTGAGATTAAATGGGACTCTTATCTTAATCATGATCCAAATATAATGTAGAGTAGAGAATACGTACCAAGTAATCTTGATGAACCAGGTTCTTCACTAAGAAATCTCTTGTGTAAGTATGAATTTTCCAAGAAAATAGAGATAATATCATTAGAGATTAATGAGTCATTTTAGCACATGACACAATATTATACTTATAAAAGTATGAGACTGACCAAAATCTAATCTAATTATATACAAAAATTCACAATTTTCTAACCAATTTTTGAGTTAGAAGTGGTTTCTTTTAGGTGATCTTAGTCATCCCTAATTCTAACATGTTCCTTTCAAAGTGATCTCTACTTAGAGCTTTTGTGAAGATGTCAGCTATTTGCTTGTCAGTAGCACAAAATTTCCATAGTGATCAAACCCTTCTCATAGTTGTCCCTAAAAAAATGATGCCTAACATCTATGTGTTTAGCTCTCTTATGATGAATCGGGTTCTTAGTCATACAGATTGCACTAGTGTTATCACAGAAAATGGATATACAACCTACATCAATTCTAGAATCCATTAATTGTTGTTTGATCCACAATAATTGAGCACAACATGACGCAACAACAACATACTCAGCTTCAGCAGTAGATAAGGCCACAAAATTTTACTTTTTGGTGGCCCAAGACACAAGATATGAGCCAAGAAAATGTGCCATACCTGAGGTTCTCTTTCTATTCATAAGAAAACCTGCATAATCAGTATCAGCATATCCTACTAGATTGAAATTACTACCTTTTGGATACCATAAACAAAGGTCAGTGGTGCCTTTTAGGTATCTCAAGTGAGACTCCTTTGGATTTGCCTGAAATCTAGCACAAAGGCCTACACCAAAGACAATGTCAGGTCTGCTAGCAGTGAGATATAACAAAGAGTCAATTATTCTCCTATACAACTTCTGATCAACAGATGAACCAGGTTCATCTACATCTAATTTTGTGGCTGTTGCAATAGGAGTATCAATTTCTTTGGAATCTTCCATTTTAAACCTTTTAAGCAACTCTTTTATATACTTTTGTTGATGGATCATAGTTCCATTTGAATTTTGTTTAATTTGTAAGCCTAAAAAGAAATTGAGCTCACCCATCATACTCATTTCAAATTCACTTCCCATTAGTTTAGCAAATTCTTTACTTAGCTTATCAGTAGTTGCTCCAAAGATTATATCATCAACGCATATCTTAACTACCAAGAGATCTTTACCTTTTTCCTTCAAGAATAAAGTGTTGTCAATTTTACCTCTCTTGTAGCCATGCTAAAGAAGGAACTTTGATAATCTTTCATACCATGCTCTTGGAGCCTACTTGATCCCATAAAGTGCCTTGTCATACTAGTACACATGATCAGAACATTCCTTGATTTCAAAGTCCAAAGTTTGCTTAACAAACACTTCTTCCTTTAGATAGCCATTGAGAAAGGCACTCTTGACATCCATCTGATGGAGAGTGAATTCCATGTAAGCAGCAAAGGCTATAAGGAGTCTTATTGCTTCCAATCTTGCAACAGGAGCAAAGGTCTCATCATAGTCTATGCCCTCCTATTGACTATATCCTTGAACCACCAATCTTGCCTTGTTTCTTGTAACTGTTCCATCTTCATCAAGTTTGTTTCTGAAGACCTATTTAGTGCCAATTACTGATCTGTCCTTGAGTCTTGGTACTAGAGGCCAAACTTGACTTCTCTCAAATTGGTTGAGTTCATCTTGCATTGCATTCACCCAATCTGTATCCTCCAAAGCCTTAGCAACATTTTTAGGTTCAATAAGAGATAGAAAAGCACCAAAAGCACAAAGATTATTCAAAGAAGATCTGGTTTTGATTCCAGAGGTTGGATCAGTAATTATGTTCTCAGTGTGTTGAGAAATTTGGTACTTGTAAGGTTTCACAACCAGCTGGTTTCCCCTAGATGTTCCTTCAATGTTTTGTTGTTGAGGAACAAGTTCATGGACAGGTTCCCTCAAGGTTTGAGGATCAGTTCTTCTTTGTTCATTTCTCCCTATTAAGTTGTCTTGGGTAAAAGAACCTGTTCCATCACCTATTCCTTCCTCCGGTGCGGCTTTAGTCTGGACTGTGGTTTCATTTGAATTTCTTACCGGCCCAATTACTTCATCTTCATGTTCTTGCCTCTCAGAAAGAATGTTAGTTTCATCAAAAATCACATGTACACTTTCTTCTACATACATAGTTCTTTTGATATAGATCTTATAAGCTTTACTATGTGAAGAATATCCCAAGAATACTCCCTCATCACTTCTGGAATCAAACTTATCTAGGGAGTCTCACAAAGCACTTGCATCCAAATGCCCTAAGAGGGGATATATTTGGCTTACTCCCTTTAAGAACTCATAGAGAGTCTTCTCAACAAGAGGTCTAGTCCTGTACCTATTTATGATGTAACATGAAGTGTTCACAACTTCTTCCTGGAAACTATGGGGCAGTTTACTAGAAAGAAGCATAGTCCTAGCCATTTCTTCCAATGTCCTATTATTTCTTTCAACTACTCTATTTTGTTGTGGAGTCCTAGGAGCAGAAAAATTATGATATATGCCATGTTCATCACAAAATTCAGCAAATTTAGTATTTTCAAATTTAGTACCGCGATCAGACCTAATTGATGCAAGTTCATTACCTAATTATTTTTGGGTTTTTCTAACAAAAGAAGTGAACATGTAAAATGATTCATCTTTAGATGTTAGAAACAGTGCCTAAGTAAACCTAGAGTAATCATCAACAAGCACCATAACATATCTCTTACCACCTCTTCTCAAGGTTCTCATTGGTCTACAAAGATCTATATGGATCAGTTATATCGTTCTGGTGGTACTTGCTATTTTCTTTCTTTTGAAAGAGGATCTTACATGTTTCCCCCTTGCACAAGCCTCAGAAACTTTATTTTTCTTGAAGTTAATGTTAGGCAGTTCTATCACCAAGTCCTTGGAGACTAGTTTGTTGAGTTGACTTAGACTAGCATGTCCAAGTCTTTTGTGGTAAAAGAGGGGATCATTATCCAACACACTTAAGCAAGTGAGTTCATTATTCGAGAGTGTGGATAGATCCACAATATATATGTTGTTCACTCGTTTTCCCTGCAAAATTATCTTGTCGGTGATAAGATTAATCACAAAGCATTTTGTAGAGGTGAATGCAACCATGTTACCTCTCTCACACAATTGTGATACGCGTATTAAACTGTACTTCAGTCCATCAATCAGGAAGATATTCTCAATAGAATGAGAGTCAATCTTACCTACCTTGGCAACCCCAATGATCTTACCTTTCTTCCCATTTCCAAAGAAGACATTACCTTCTTTAAGGTCTTCAAGTGAAAGGAACTGGTTCTTGCTTCTTGTCATATGCTTTGAGCAATCGCTATCCATGTACCATATTTGGCTGCTTCCCTTTACTTGGACCTCAGCTTCTTCATTAGATTCTTCAATAGCCATAAATGCTCGTTCATCATCATCATCTGAGCTATCTCCTCAAGCAGCGACCATAGTCTTTATTGATCCTTTGCTGTTGCTTTTCTTGGATTTGTTTAGCTCTTTCTTTCTTCCATTCAATTTCCCACAGAGGATAGTTCTTGACGTGGTGATCAATTTTTCCACACTTATAGCAGCCATCATTAGTTTGTTTCTCAGGAGCTTTTGATTTGATGTAGCTACTGCTTCTTGGAGAACCCTTTCCTCTCCTTAGGTACTTTTTGAAATTTTTTGTGATCATGACCATTTCATCATCTTCTAGATCATAACCTTTGTAAGAACATGATTTTTGCTTCACGGGAATTACTCCAAAAAAAAGAAAAAGAAAATCAAAATATATGCATAAGTGTTTCTTGTCATTAGTTGATTTTTATTAGATATTAATTTTGTGGGTGTATAATTTTATTTTTTGTTTTATTTAAGGGATTTGTTTGAATTAAAGTGGAAAAGAATGGAGGACACCCGTTTTTGGGCCAGAAAATCAAACAAAAATAGGCCCAAAATGAACTGGCCCCATGAGCAAAATGGTCCGCCCCCTTTAAGCGTCCAAACGACATCGTTTTGTCCCGTTTAAGCTGGGCCGTTGATCTCAAGTGGATCGACGGCCAAGATCACACCCCCAGATCCGTTTAACATAACCCGACCCAGTAACCATTTCAACCCAACGCCTCACTTAAACCAAACGACCCCGTTTTAATGCCAAACGACATCGTCTCACCCCTCACCATCGGATCCAAGCCGTTGAGATCATCTGATCTAACGGCCCGGATCCAATCCTCTACTCCGTATATAAACCTTCTATCGTACCCCACGCCCCCTATCTGAACCCCCCCTCCACTCATCGTCTTCACCAAATACTGAAACCCCCCAAACCCTAGCATCCGCCCTGATTTCCCTTTCACCAGAACCCGGCGGCATGAACGCCGATGACCACCTCCTGAACACCCTAGGACCATCTCACTCTCCTGAACATGGATCTGTTACCCCCTAGCCTCGAATCACTTTCCTTCGTCTCGAATCTTCATTTGAAGATTCGAGTCGAACTCTGACCTACACCAAACCTCACCATCTTCACACTAGACAGTCCCCGAACCTCCCTCGTGACCAAACCATGTTTGGTTTGGTCCGAATCTGACCAGGGAAACACGAATCCCAGATCTGCTGTTTCGAACCCTAGGGTTCTTCGTGCCTGTTCCGTGCCTGTTCCGTGCCTGTTTAAACCAAGAGTTTATGGTCTAATGGACCTTAATCGAAGTGTTTCTCAAAACACTTCGATTAAGGGTTCCTCGTGCCTGTTCCGTGCCTGTTCCGTGCCTGTTTAAACCAAGAGTTTATGGTCTAATGGACCTTAATCGAAGGGTTTCTCATTTGAGAAACACTTCGATTAAAGTCCGTTAAACTTTGAGAAGGGTCTGTTCAAACACAAGTTGATTTTCCTGATCTTTTCTTTCAAAGATTTTAAGGTAAGTTTGTCTTCTCTTCTTCATTCCAGTTCGTGTGTGTGTTAAAGGTCTATTCGTATGGCCAAACATCTTGTTCAAATTGTGTTTTGAATTTTACCAACTGTTTTCTCACACCTTGCCTGGACCTCTGTTATTTGATCAAATGTTTCCTCATTCACTGATAATGCGTGTGTATGTGAACTGCATAACTTACTGAATTGAAACTGTTTGAGTAATCAATCCCCAAGTTAACCTCTGTATTGACATGTGCAATCTGACCCCTTGCTGATACTGTTTGATTCTAATCCTTGGCTTTGATTGTGTATGTTGTAATTAGTATAGTCGATTCGATACATGTCGTTAAATAGTTTTAGCTGTTTGAATGGTAACAGCTTGATTTGTCTCGTTGAACATTGCTTGAATCAAAATTGAAGATCGACTATAGCTATTTACAATTGATGTATTTGGATCAGAAATATAAAGGGATTGATTTTGTTTAGTTGCAGTTAGAATTGGAGGGCATGTGCACTTGTGCACAACATGTGCATAAAGCCCTTTTGGATTAAAATAGTCTGACAGCACATGCTGTCAGATTATATTCTTGCTGCCCATGGCCTATTTTAGTTTAATAAATGTTAAGAGAGGGGCTGTCAGGGATGTCATGGGAGTCTGTTTATTTAAAATAGCTGAGTGGGAAAAAACAGCAGGGAGGGGGAATTTTGAGCGGTCACACAGACTGTAAAGTGCTGAATTCAGGCTATAAAAGAGGCAGACCTTCCATTGAGAAAGAGAGGATTTTTTTGGAGAGATTTTTGAAACCTGGGAAAAGAGTTTTCTTAAGGACTGGACATTTTTAGTCTTGAGAGAGATTCTGTGAGTAAGAAAACTGAAAAAAAAAACAGAAATAAATTTTAGAACACTGTGAATGAGTATTGTCTAAAAGAAACTGTGTAAGAGTTCAAGGTGGTCAGGCTGTCTTTGTTGTTTGCTGTTGGTTGTTTGCCAAGCTTTTTGTGGTCATTGGATTTCTGTTGCTGTTACATTCGATATCCTGGGCTTCTTACTGTCTCTCTACTCTGTTTTCTAGGATCGCTTGTTCATTGCTCGATCGCATTGTTGAGTTTCATCATTGTGACTGTTTGGTCGTTGCTGTGTTGTGCTATTTATCTGCTGTTGCTGTGCTTGCTGCGTACCACTCAGCTGATCATTTTCTTCCTCCTTTTGTTCTCTATACCAGGTACACAAATATACTACCAATGTAACTTGAAAAGTTTGAGCATGAATGTAAAGGAGAAGATCTGCAGATGTTTATATATACATAGATTATTATGTTAAATCTCATATAATGTATAATAGTTTACATTCCTGTTTGGATAATAGAAGTAGCCTGCATGCCTGATATATATCAATGTAGATTAGTTGAATGTTAGTTTATATATGTATGCTGTTAGGTGAAAATATTCCCAATGCAATAGGTTGTATCTTAGACTTAGTTTAATTGTGTAGCATATTCTTTAATGTAGGCCAAGCATGAAACTATCCACTACTAGTTAAGTTCCTTCCCTTATGTTAAATGGTCTCATATAACTGATAAACTCATTTTAGATCAAAGAACCAGTTCAGGGCCTCAACCTCATGAAGGTCGAGCCCAGGTCGAAACAGACCAAGCAGACCCGCATCGGAAAAATAGTGGCCCAGGTCTGACCCATCCTGCATGAGCTGGATTTGGGCCCATAATGTTCGATCAGCTGTCCATATGCGTAATCACGTTTTCTTATTCTGTAAAAGCATTTTGAATCCTGCCATAAATAAGCCTGCAAGCATGTAATTAACTAGGACTATCTCTGTTTTCAATTAGTAGAGACAAACGCGACAAGAAACGTAGTTGCTATAGGAAATCCTTTTAAAAAAGGACGAGATGAGCCTCGACAAGATAAAGAAAAACGCACAAGCTGCGGGGCCTCGTTAAATGTATATATCGAAGCATTTAGTTTCCAAGGTGGGTCGTTTAGCAAATCTCACGAACCTCCCGGAATAATAACGCGATAGCCTCTTTAAGTGCGTATTTAATAATTTTACCTTCTTAAATTCGGGTGCACATTTATGTGACCCAAATCCAAATCTCGACGGATTCGAGATGTGTTTCTAATCACGGGTACATTGATTGTGACGTGGTTCGAGATGCATGTCCATGACGTCGCAAATTCCTTTTAAAAAATAAGAATGAGACGAGCCTCGACAAACAAAAATGTACAAAGCTGCGGGGCCCTCTAAATGTATGTATATATTAAAGTATTTAGAATTCGGGATGTGCCGTTTAACGAATTTTTACGACCTTCCCCAAAATAACAAGACGCTAGTTGCTTTAGGCGCGCCTTTAACAATTTATTTTCCTTAATTCGGGTGCACATTTATGTGACCCAAATCCAAATCTCAACCGAGTCGAGATATATCGATAACCACGGGTACATTGATGTAACGTGGTTCGAGATATGTTTTCACGACGTTGCAATTCTCGTAAAAATAATAATAATGACAAAAGCGGTTAAAAGATAAAATTTGCACATGGTTCATAATTGTATTTAAAATCAGATAAATAAGCCGAATATAACAGTTGAGCGACCGTGCTAGAACCACGGAACTCGGGAATGCCTAACACCTTCTCCCGGGTTAACAGAATTCCTTATCCGGATTTCTGGTACGCAGACTGTAATATGGAGTCATTCTTTTCCTCGATTCGGGATTAAAATTGGTGACTTGGGACACCCTAAATCTCCCAAGTGGCGACTCTGAAATAAATAAACAAATCCCGTTTCGATTGTCCTTTAATTGGAAAAAACTCCCTTGTACCCTCTCGGGTGCGGAAAAAGGAGGTGTGACAGCTCTGGCGACTCCACTGGGGAAGACACCCAGAACCACTGGTTCAGGGTTAAGAATTCGAGCTTAGAATAATTGTTTTTATTTGGCTTTATTTATTATCTGATTTTTACATGATATATGCTTAATGTGCTAAATGATGCTTTTACCGCTTTAATATTATCTGAATTGTGTATATAAAATTGCTGCGAAACCCTTCTTCTTTCTGAGTCTTCTAAATTTATGGTGTACACGTGCGCGTGACCCACCTTTCTGTTAAAAGTTATACCAAATAAGATGAAGTTGGGACAAGTAACTAGGCCGGGTAGACTTTCGTGCTCCCGGTACGTTGCCCCCGCTTCGGCTAGAACTGTCCGTTTGGGTAAGCCAGGTTTAGAACAATATGCCTCAGGTTTTTACCTAGAATAACTCAGCCATGTACCGGATCCCTAGTAGGAACGTCTATTTGCATCATGTACATCTGACCTTGGAGACTCAACACAGGGGTTGGGTCTGTCTAGGACAGGTGAACCCGAAATAAAAAGACCATCCTGATGCATCCTACTTGCTACCTGTGCATTCATTTGCCTCGAACATGCTTGTTGACCAGCTTAAATGAAATTATGGTGAGAACCGAGGAATAAAATGGGTTAGTTTTTTTTTTTAAAAGAACAAAATTCCAAAAAAATAGGTTTAAATCTTGAAATAAAGGTATTCAATCTTGAAAGGTATTTAATCTTGAAAATAGTTTGAAAAATTCCCAAAATAGTTTTAAATCTTGAAAATAGTTTTAACTGAAAATGATTTTTTTTAGTGTATATTTTTCAAAATGAGTCTTGACTTTATTAAATTAAATTTCAGATACAAAATGAGCACCACACAAAACCCCCCACCACGAATACAGAAGAGTTTCTATTTCAGCTTCAAATGTGGTGGTGTGAATTAGGCGCAGATGGTCAAAAATGGGTCGTCAAGCATTTGGGAAATCTCACGGATATTATGAAAGTTAAACCCCATGATGATCTGATTGCGGCATTAGTAACTTTTTGGGACCCTGTTCACAATGTCTTTCGTTTCTCTGACTTCGAGCTCACTCCTACATTAGAGGAGATAGCTGGATATGTTGGTTTTGACGGAAGTTTAAGGAATCAAAGCCTGATATTCACAAAGGCTCCCTCGGTACATCGATTCTTCGGTCTTCTGAACATCAGCAGTCAAATCAGGAAAAGCAATGTCATCAATGGATGTTGTTCT
This sequence comes from Nicotiana sylvestris, assembly GCF_000393655.2. NCBI lineage: Eukaryota > Viridiplantae > Streptophyta > Magnoliopsida > Solanales > Solanaceae > Nicotiana > Nicotiana sylvestris. The sequence continues at coordinate 128,672,211 of NC_091059.1, read as the reverse complement.
TTCAACTTTTTGTATTCAAGGTTCGGAAAGTCAGATGGGTTCGAAATTCATGAGAAAGGCCTTACTAACAAGCAAGACAAAGACGCATGGCAGGTTCATCGTCGCTTCGCCTTCATGGTGGCTTTTCTAGGAATCATGGTCTTCCCAAACAAAGAGCGAACAATCGATATTCGCACCGCAAAAGTTGTGCAAATCCTCACCACCAAAGAAAACCACACCCTTGTCCCCATCATTCTCTCAGACATTTATCGGGCTTTGACTTTATGTAAAGCAGGAGCGAAAGTCTTCGAAGGATGCAAAATTTTGTTGCAAATGTGGGTGATGGAACATCTCCAACAACAGCCCAAGATCATACAGTATGGGCCAAGCAATGATAATTGCATCGAGGGTTATGAGGAAAGAGTAAAATATTATCAGGTTCCAGAAGGGATGGAAGCATGGGTATCTCATCTAAGGGCTTTAACGGCAAATCAAATTGAATGGACTTTGGGATGGCTCCCGATGAAGGAAGTGATACACATGTCAACCTCAAATAGTTATCTGCTACTATTGGGATTGAGAAGCATCCAGCCGTATGCGCCACTGAGAGTCCTAAGACAACTAGGGAGATATCAAGTAGTTCCTGATGATGAAGATTTGAGTACACAAGAAATCGAATTACACCCAGAAGCCACTATTCCTGAGGCTCTACTTCAGCAGATGTGGAATGGATGTCGATACTTGAAAAGTGATACTCAAGTCCCAGACACTACAAAGGGTGAGATAAATCCTGGATATGCAAGGTGGTTCGAGAAACGGTCTCGCGTGGATGATGTACCAGAACCTGAGCTAAGAAGGCCAACCAAAAGACCCCATATTCAAAACTTTAATGATAAAATCCAAGAGCGGTTGATCTGGGGAGAAAAAGAAAAGGGGTACAAAGCAACTATCCATGCCCTAAAGGAAAATCTAAGGAACCTCAGTCTGGAGAAAGATTTGCAAGCATAAGAAGCTGAAGGCGAGAAGAAGAGTCTAGCCTGTGAGAATGAAAGTCTTCATGCTCGATTTCTGAGAATGAAAAAGGCTTCTGAAACGCCAATGAGGAATTCGAAGGATCAAAAAACCATCGCCAATCTTTTTGAAAAAATGCAAGATTATGATTCCGTTCTTGCTGCAAATGAAAGGGCGTTGATCAAAGCAAAAGAAAGGATCCAACAATTAAACGAAGAAGCCAGATCTAATAAGGAACGCCAAGATAGGCAATCCGAGAAAGACAGGGCACAATTCAAGAAGGAAAAAGACCATTGGATACGATCAGAAGACCAACTTTGTGCACAACTCGAAGATGCAAGAAGGTACAACAGAGAGCATCAACAAGCGGACATTGACAAAGAAAGAGCGCATGCGAGACTAGAGCAGGCCAGGCTCCGAGCTCTATTAGAGTCAGCCCTAGATCGTGAAGACCGTATCAGAGATATAGCCACCACTCGCCAGCAGCAATTGCAGAATCAAGGCCAATATCTCCAAGATTTCAGGGCACAGATCCACGACCTGGCGGTCTACACCTCTCAAAGTTATGTAAACTGCCAAGGAATGGATTATGAAAGGTTTACAGAGCATGCACCCACTTTTGCCCGTCATCTAGCGATGGAGTTGGAAAGGATGTATCGTACGTTGGGAGGTCATCCAGGTCAAGCCCCGCCTTGAGCAAATGATCTAATAATTTACAACACAAGTGGAAAGTGGGGCACGTTGTGAGATGTTAAGAATTGTATCTTTTTATTTTATTTCGATTTAAATGTGTGTATTTCAAGATATTTTCTGACAAAATTTTCAAATGTAATGTTTGTTCATCTTTTTATAAATGAAAATGTTAGCCTCATGGCAGAACTACGCCTGGTCTGATTCGCGCGGGGACGTGATATGTAGGCAATCCCCATAAGATTCGACCGCTTTAATAAAGAAAGAAAAGAAAAAACAAAAATAACAATAAAAAGGACAAATGAGCAAACCGGGATGACGCATGTTGTTCGAAGCAAAGCATGTAGAAACGGTTAACTGCCTAGGAGCGTTGCATCCTCTATGTGTTATGATCAAATCTGTTAAACTCTAACGCTAACAAAGTTTGTTGTTGTCTGATTCAGACAAGTTAGTTGTTAAAGAACTCTGGCAACACACTCCTATCAGACCAGATCCAAAGGACCGGTAGCAACAAGCATGACTACTTCAGAGAATAGTAATGAGGAAGAAAGGCCGATGAGCCAGTTGTTAAAAGAAGCAATGGAAAAGATTGAAAGGATGGGACTAGAGATGAACGCAATGCAGCTAGCCATAGCCAAAACACAAAAGAGCCCTGAAACACTGGGACAAACGCTGGAATACCCTCACTCCGGCCCTTCCACAAGCCTCCCAAATCCCCGTTATCATCAAGAAAGAAGCCCTCATGATTCCCAAGCTCCACCACCCCATCAACCTCTCCCAACACCCAGTATTCCCACTTTTGTGGGACCCACATCAGCCCCCTTCCAAAGAACGACCAGTGAGCCATTGTTTCAGGCTCACGATACACAATACTATCCCCCGAGCCTACGTTTCATGCTCCCGAGCCACATACCTACAATCCGCACTTGGAAGTACCGGCAGAGACTGAAAAGCCGGTCAAGGCCCCTGAACAGGATGAGGTATTAAGAAAGTTTAAAAGCCTGGAGCAGTCCTTCAGGAACCTGCACGGACTGGGCAACCAAGTCAGCGTAGCTTATAAAGATCTATGCCCTTTCCCGGACGTCCAACTCCTGGCTGGGTTCAAGATGCCTAAGTTTGATTTATATGAGGGTCACGGTGATCCCATGGCACATTTGCGGGGATTCTGTAGCAAAATGAGAGGGGGCGGGCGGCAAAGATGAGCTGCTAATAGCTTATTTCGGCCAAAGTCTGAGCGGATCTGCGCTAGAATGGTATACCAGGCAGGATTCCAGTAGGTGGTATACTTGGGATGATCTGGCGCAGGCTTTTGCAGGTCATTTCCAGTACAATCTCGAGATAGTCCCTGACCGTCTCACATTATTAAGAACTTGGGAAGAAACCCGGGGAAAGTTTTCGCGAGTTCGGGTTCCGCTGGAGAGAACAAGCAGCTAGAGTCGATCCTCCCATGAGAGAGGGAGAGATGGTGGACTATTTCTTACAAACATTGGATCCAACCTACTTTGGCCACTTGGTGACAACGGTTGTAAAATCCTTCAACGAGGTGGTCAAGATAGGGGTCATGATAGAAGAGGGTCTAAGGTCTGACAAAATCTTGAACTATTCGTCACTCAAGGCCACAACCCAGGCTATTCAAAGCGGCACGGGAGGTGCGCTGAGAAGAAAGAAAGAAGAGGTTGCCACGATCGAGGCAGGCAGTTGGTCCAGGGCTGGCAGGCCACACTACAACCAACCCAGACCTCACAGGTCAAACTACCCATACAACCCACCACAAAATTTCTATCCACCTCGAGAACCACATTGTTCCGTACACCAGGCCCAAGCATACACTCAGCCTCCGGTTCGCCCGCAATGGCGCGCGCCGGCTCCCTAGAACATATATACGCCACCACAAAATACCTATCCTCCACCGAGGGCATATAGAAACCCTCCAGGGGCAGGTTTTCAGAGAAATCCAGATGCTAGGAATGACAGGTTGCAGAAACAGAGAACTTTCACGGAGTTGGGAGAAACCTACACCGCTTTGTTCCACAAGCTGAGGCAATTGGGTTTGGTTAGTCCTGTCCAGACTCGAGAACCAAATCCCCCACCTCAGAATTTGGATCGATCAATAAGTTGTGAATACTGCTCAGGGATGCTCGGGCATGATACCGAGAAGTGTTGGAAATTGAGGCATGCCATACAGGATCTTATTGACACCAATAAGATCGAGGTCCAGACACCGGAGGTTCCTAACATCAACCAGAACCCACTGCCAGCGCACCACGAGACTCACATGATTGAGTTGGTGTATGAGGGAGGAGAGTTGAGAAAACCCTCACAAACGGTGATGATGATCCAGGCCGCCCCGAAAGAAGTCTCAACCAGTGGAGGAACGAGTGTACAGTCGCAAGGAGAAGGCATCAAGCCGGTAGTGATATTGGGAAAGAGCCCGTCCGCCATAACAAGCAAACCCGAGCCAAACAAGTTGGTAATATCAGGGATTCCGCCCACACCGACAGTCGTGTTAAAAGGGGTATGTAGAGAACTGGTAACCATAAAGCCTGTGGTCCAGCTGCCGATGATTGATAGCAAGGTTGTGCCTTGGAAATATGAAAAGGCGGTGGTGATGTATAAAGGAAAACAGGTGGAAGAAGTTAGTTGTGAAGCGCAAGGGCTGACTCGATCAGGTCGATGTTTCGCTCCAGTGGAACTAAGGAGAACCAACCCAGCTGCAACCAAGAAACCTGTGTCCGAAGAAGAGGCTGAGGAGTTCCTGAGGAAGATGAAAATGCAGGACTACTCCGTGGTCGAACAGCTAAGAAAAACACCAGCCCAGATCTCGCTGCTGTCATTACTGATCCATTCTGAGGAGCATCGACGGGCTTTGATGAAGATATTGAACGAAGCTCATGTACCCAACGAGATTTCTGTAAACCACCTGGAAACCATTGCCAACAAGATTTTCGAGGTGAACAGGGTAACATTCTCAGATGATGATCTGCCGGTGGAAGGTACGGAGCATAATAAAGCTCTATACCTAGCTGTCAAATGTGAAGACTCGGTGGTAACTCGAGTATTGGTGGATAACGGTTCAAGTGCCAATATTTGCCCATTATCCACTCTGGACCAGTTAAAGATCGACCACGGAAGAATCCGCAAGAATAGTATCTGTGTCCGAGGGTTCGACGGAAACGGAACAACCACTGTGGGGGATGTTGTACTTGAGTTAACCATCGGGCCAGTCCTGTTTACCATGGAGTTCCAGGTGTTATATGCCACAGTGTCTTATAACCTCCTGTTAGGACGACCATGGATTCATGCAGCCAAAGCAGTGCCCTCCACCCTACATCAGATGGTGAAGTTCGAGTGGGAAAGACAAGAGGTCGTGTTACACGGCGAGGACACAACGTGCACCATGGGCGGAGCCATTGTACCTTTCATAGAGACCGCTGATGACAAAGGTCCTTGGGTCTACCAGATTTTCGATACAGGGTCGGCCAACAAAATTTCTGAAGGAGAAATCATCCCGCACCCTAGGGTAGCTGCCGCAACAGTCATGATGGTCTCAGAAATGCTGGGTAATGGATTTGTGCCAGGAAAAGGCCTGGGAGTCGAGCTTCAAGGGATTGTCCAACCTGTCTCCCTTCCTAAAAATCTGGAAACTTTCGGATTGGGGTTCAAACCAACCGCAGCAGATAGGAAGCAAGCGCGAAAAATGAAGAAGAGGGTTTGGTTTCTGCCTAAACCGGTGCCACGTCTCTCAAGGTCCTTTATCAGAGCCAGTGCCAAGGGGTCACCGGTCCCAAAGATTCTAGGACCATTGATCGGTATAAATGAGGACCTGAATCAGAGTTTCGAGAGGCTATTCGCTGATGTCAGTGTGGTAGAAGCTGGAGAAGGTTCCAGCAAAACAGAGATACAGTTTGTGGGTCCTGAGTCCAAGACCAACAATTGGACAGTTACTCCTCTTCCTGTCCGAGGGGAGTCTTGGTAGTAGGCTTTGATTTATGTTTTGTGTATTTTGTTTTGTTCGGATTATTCCAGGGTGTAATCCAAATTTTACTTTCGTTTTTGTAAAAGTGTGAACCCTTTTATCCCGCAAGTTTAATAAAGTTCTCTTCTTTTGTCCCATTTTAATTTTGTCTTGTTCTTTTTCTTTCTGAACAGTTCTCTTTTTACTGGTTCTAATGACATGGCATGCACAGCGGATCTTCGACCTAGTCTAATAAATCAATCTGAATCCGATTCAATGATGCAAGAGGTCGTTTGCGACGATGAATTTGAATATGACGAAGATAAGGCCTTCGAAGAGATAAACCGAGAACTATGCCAATTTGAAGAAAAACCCAAGCCTAACCTAAATGACACTGAGGCTATAAATCTAGGAGACGCTGATAACGTCCAAGAAACCAAAATCAGCATCCACATTGAGCCGAATGTCAGGGAAGAGTTGATCAAAACCCTCATGGAATTCAAAGATGTTTTTGCATGGTCATATGACGATATGCCTGGATTAAGCACCAATTTAGTGGTTCACAAATTGCCCACTGACCCGGCATACCCTCCCGTCAAGCAAAAGCTAAGGAAGTTTAAGACAGAAATGAGTGTAAAGATCAAAGAAGAGGTGATTAAGCAGTTGCAGGCGAAGGTCATTCGGGTCACTCGATATCCCGAGTGGCTGGCCAATGTGGTACCAGTTCCAAAGAAGGATGGGAAAATCAGGGTGTGCGTCGACTACCGTAACCTCAAGAAAGCAAGTCCCAAGGACAATTTTCCATTGCCCAACATCCATATCTTGATCGATAATTGCGCTGGGCGCGAGATCGAATCCTTTGTAGATTGCTATGCGGGCTATCATCAGATCCTAATGGACGAGGAGGATGCGGAAAAGACAGCTTTTATTACGCCATGGGGAACTTACTGCTATCGGGTAATGCCGTTCGAATTGAAGAACGCCGGGGCAACGTACATGCGAGCAATGACTGATGTGTTTCATGACATGATACACAAAGAAATCGAGGTGTACGTCGATGATGTGATCATAAAGTCTTGGCGTCAGGAGGACCATGTAGCAGACCTAAGGAGATTTTTCCAAAGACTCCGAAGGTATGATATCAAGCTCAACCCGGCCAAATGCGCATTCGGGGTTCCATCAGGAAAGCTGCTAGGATTCATCGTCAGTCGACGGGGGATTGAGTTAGACCCATCCAAAATTGAATCCATCCGAGATTTGCCACCGCCAAGGAACAAAACAGAGGTAATGAGTTTGCTGGGTAGACTCAATTACATCAGCAGGTTCATCGCTCAACTCACAGCAACTTGTGAGCCCATATTTCGGCTGCTGAGAAAGGATGTTGCGGTAGGTTGGATGGCAGAGTGTCAGGAGGCCTTCGACCAAATCAAAGGGTATCTGTCTAATCCACCCGTATTGGTCCCGCCTAAGCCTGGGAAGCCCTTAATTCACCTGACGGTCTTGGAAAATTCATTTGGTTGTGTATTGGGGCAACATGATGACACAGGAAGGAAGGAGCAAGCCATCTACTATCTTAGCAAGAAATTCACAGTACATGAGGTCAAGTACACTCAACTCGAGAAAACATGTTGCGCCCTAACTTGGGTAGCTCAGAAGTTGAAACACTACCTGTCTTCGTATACTACTTATCTCATATCCCGTTTGGACCCATTGAAGTATATCTTTCAGAAACCTATGCCCACGGGAAGGTTGGCAAAATGGCAAATTCTGCTCACAGAGTTTGATATCGTCTATGTAACGAGGACGGCCATGAAAGCCCAGGCGCTGGCAGACCATTTGGCAGAGAATCCCGTTGATGAAAAATACGAGCCCTTAAGAACGTATTTTCCTGACGAAGAGGTAATGCATACAAATGAGTTGGAATTACCTGAGGAACCGGGTTGGAAGCTTTTCTTCGATGGAGCTGCAAACGCAAAAGGGGTTGGAATAGGAGCAGTACTCATCTCTGAAACAGGACGCCATTATCCTGTTACGGCCCAACTACGCTTCTATTGCACCAATAATATGGCCGAGTATGAAGCTTGCATTCTGGGTCTGCGCTTGGCTGCTGACATGGATGTCCAAGATGTCTTGGTCTTGGGAGACTCGGACCTCTTGGTACATCAGATTCAGGGTGAATGGGAAACGCGAGACTTAAAGCTCATACCATACCGACAATGCTTGCATGATCTGAGCAAGCGATTTCGATCGGTGAAGTTCAAACATATCCCGAGAGTTCACAATGAGGTTGCGGATGCCTTGGCCACCTTAGCATCAATGCTGCACCACCCTGACAAAATGTATGTTGATCCTCTGCACATCCAGGTCCGTGATCAGCACGCTTATTGCAACGCCGTAGAAGAGGAACCAGATGGCGAACCCTGGTTTCATGATATCAAGGAATACCTCAGAATGGGGACATATCCAGAACAGGCCACTGGAGACCAAAAAGAGCCCTTCGGCGTTTGTCGAATGGTTTCTTCCTCAGTGGAGGAGTATTGTACAAAAGAACCCCGGATTTGGGATTGTTGAGATGCATAGATGTTGGTCAAGCCACAACGGTTATGGCAGAGGTACATGCTGGAGTTTGTGGGCCACACATGAGCGGATATGTATTGGCAAGGAAGATCCTCCAAACAGGGTGTTATTGGCTCACCATGGAACACGACTGTATCACTTTCGTGAGGAAATGCCATCAGTGCCAGATACATGGAGATCTGATTCATTCTCCACCAACAGAGTTACATACGATGTCAGCACCTTGGCCGTTTGTGGCATGGGGCATGGATGTCATTGGACCTATTGAGCCGGCAGCATCCAACGGTCATAGGTTCATTCTAGTGACCATTGATTACTTCACCAAGTGGGTTGAGGCTAAAACCTTCAAGTCGGTAACCAAAAAGGCAGTGGTGGATTTTGTGCACTCCCATATCATCTGCAGATTTGGGATCCCAAAAGTAATCATCACGGATAACGGTGCGAATCTCAATAGCAGCCTAATGAGAGAGGTATGCCAACAATTCAAGATTACACACCGCAATTCCACCCCATATCGTCCCAAGGTGAATGGAGCGGTCGAGGCAGCCAATAAGAACATCAAGAAGATACTGCGAAAGATGGTGGAAGGGTCCAGACAATTGCACGAGAGATTACCCTTTGCTTTGTTGGGTTACCGCACTACTGTTCGGACTTCCATAGGTACAACTCCTTATTTGTTGGTGTACGGAACTGAAGCCGTAATACCGGCGGAGGTCGAAATTCCATCCCTCCGGATTGTCGCTGAAGCCAAGATTGATGATGATGAATGGGTCAAAGCTCGATTAGAACAGTTGAGCTTGATAGACGAGAAAAGATTGGCAGCAGTGTGCCATGGTCAGCTGTATCAGAAGAGAATGGCGAGAACATATAATAAGAAGGTGCGCCCCAGGAAGTTTGAAGTAGGGCAGCAGGTATTGAAGAAGATCCTCCCACATCAGGTCGAGGCAAGAGGCAAATTCGCTCCAAATTGGCAAGGGCCTTATATCGTGACCAGAGTATTGTCCAACGGTGCTTTGTGTTTGACAGATATCGAGGGGAGATGTGTCGACATGGCTATCAATTCTGATGCAGTCAAGAGATATTATGCGTAATTTCTTTAATTATGGCAATTTTTGGTTCGTTTGTTTGTATCTGGTATTTATTGGATAATGAGATGACGGAGGCAATTCTTTCTTCTATCCAAACACTTTAACCCTTGTTTCCCCCTTTGAGCCTTAAGTTATTCTTTCATACCCCTCTTTTGGAATCACTAATGGAAAAGACATGAAAAAAAAGAAAAAAAAGAAAAGAAAAGAAAAAGAAAAAATGAAAAGAAGGAGAAAGAAAAGAAAAAGAAGATAAAATCATAAGAAATACAAAACCGTGGGAACTACGTTTGACCTGATTCCTCAAAGAGGATACGTAGGCGCCTCAAGGCTCGGTCATAGTGTGCATCATAGTGTATATAGGATGCATAATGTACATAGTGTGCATAATAGGCACAGTGTGCGTAACGCACGTAGCTCAACATAAGTATAAAAAATAAAATTCCCCAAGCAAGAAAACTGGGGCAGAGGTTATGTTTTAAGCTCCAACAAAGGTTTGATTCCAAAAGTTGTAGCAGATCACCCATCAAATTATTTTCATTTTTGATAGCCTTTATTTAGCCCCACACCGAAACCAACATCGACGTCCAAAAATACCTCCCGATCAATATCCAAGAAATACCAAGTCAGGCAAATAGCGCCAAGAATAATACGCCGATCCCCAGCAAAGAAGAGGATCATAAGACGGGGAATGAATTGATGGTCAGAGGAACCTCCAGAAAAGAGGGTCGTGTCGACAACACCCCGATTCCTTGATGAAGGAGTGAAATGAGAGAGTCTTATCGGTGAAAACCTTCACAGGCACCGAAAGGCGACGTAAGATGAGAAATGTAAAATGAGAGAGTCTTATCGGTGAAAACCTTCACAGGCACCGAAAGGCGACGTAAGATGAGAAATGTAAAATGAGAGAGTCTTATTGGTGAAAACCTTCACAGGCACCATAAGGCGCCGGGAGCTGAGAGAAAAGAGAGAGTCTTATTAGTGAAAACCCCTCGAAGGGCACTATGAGGCGACAAGACAGATCAACAAAAAGCGACCACATTCGCAACGAAATGGACACTCATTTATCATCCCCAGCAAGTCAGACCATCGGGCAAATCGATTGATACGAATAGACTGGGTCGGGAATCTATGGTGCACGTCATGATCACGGGGACCAGTCATGTCCTCCAGATAAGTTCTTCTGAATTTCTTCTCCCACCAAATATTGGTTCAGAAAGATTTTCTCCTTTTTCTATCTTTTATTTCTCTTCCTAAAAATTTGTCTTGAAAAGGATTTTTCAAAGCTTACTACCAGAGACCGAAGGGGAATTGATCCAATGCACGATAACACAAACAGTCTTAAAGGCCGGCCCCAGGCAATGCAATGATCGTGCCTTGCAGTTTTGGAGGTAGTAAGCTCCTAAAGGGGGTGGTTTCGGGAGTAAAAGCAGACTCCCACAGCATATGCTTAAAGAGAAAGCAGAAAGGGGGATAAATTGAAAACCAGCCCCCAGCAGGCCAGAAACCCCCAGCAAGCAATTTTGTCTACCAACCAATTATGGGGACATAGAGCAAGAAAAGGGGAAAAGAGGAAAAATCATCCGCCGGAAAGGCACCTCCTCCCACCACGATTAAAACTAACTAAATCCTTTTGTCTGCTGCAGGAAAACAAAGGATTGATGATGGCAGCAAGACGCAACGCCAGGGAAATCACCAAAAATCGGGGCAGAAAATTTTCTGCCGATTGTTAAAAAATTTCTCGGAAGAACGGGGAAACAATTTGAATACATTTAAGTTCTAGGTTGCCCACCAGCAAAATGCGGGAATACATTTAAGTTCTAGGTCGCCCACCAGTAAAATGCGGGAATACATTTAAGTTCTAGGTCGCCCACCAGTAAAATGCGGGAATACATTTAAGTTCTAGGTCGCCCACCAGTAAAATGCGGGAATACATTTAAGTTCTAGGTCGCCCACCAGTAAAATGCGGGAATACTTTTAAGTTCTAGGTCGCCCACCAGTAAAATGCGGGAATACATTTAAGTTCTAGGTCGCCCACCAGTAAAATGCGGGAATACATTTAAGTTCTAGGTCGCCCACCAGTAAAATGCGGGAATACTTTTAAGTTCTAGGTCGCCCACCAGTAAAATGCGGGAATACATTTAAGTTCTAGGTCGCCCACCAGTAAAATGCGGGAATACTTTTAAGTTCTAGGTCGCCCACCAGTAAAATGCGGGAATACTTTTAAGTTCTAGGTCGCCCACCAGTAAAATGCGGGAATACTTTTAAGTTCTAGGTCGCCCACCAGTAAAATGCGGGAATACTTTTAAGTTCTAGGTCGCCCACCAGTAAAATGCGGGAATACATTTAAGTTCTAGGTCGCCCACCAGTAAAATGCGGGAATACATTTAAGTTCTAGGTCGCCCACCAGTAAAATGCGGGAATACTTTTAAGTTCTAGGTCGCCCACCAGTAAAATGCGGGAATACATTTAAGTTCTAGGTCGCCCACCAGTAAAATGCGGGAATACATTTAAGTTCTAGGTCGCCCACCAGTAAAATGCGGGAATACATTTAAGTTCTAGGTCGCCCACCAGTAAAATGCGGGAATACATTTAAGTTCTAGGTCGCCCGCCAGTAAAATGCGGGAATACATTTAAGTTCTAGGTCGCCCGCCAGTAAAATGCGGGAATACATTTAAGTTCTAGGTCGCCCACCAGTAAAATGCGGGAATACATTTAAGTTCTAGGTCGCCCACCAGTAAAACGCGGGAATACATTTAAGTTCTAGGTCGCCCACCAGTAAAATGCGGGAATACATTTAAGTTCTAGGTCGCCCACCAGTAAAATGGGGGAATACTTTTAAGTTCTAGGTCGCCCACCAGTAAAATGCGGGAATACATTTAAGTTCTAGGTCGCCCACCAGTAAAATGCGGGAATACATTTAAGTTCTAGGTCGCCCACCAGTAGAATGCGGGAATACATTTAAGTTCTAGGCCGCCCATCAGTAAAATGCGGGAATACTTTTCAGCTCTAGATTTTGGAATCAGTAACCCCACCTGAAGGCTGAAGGTTACAACAGAGATCCCCAAGCAGGAAACAATAAAATCCCCAGCACCAAGAAGAAGAAGGCTGCAAAGGCAAGCGCGCGATTCAAAAGGAAGAAGGAACGCGTCTCGAAGGAAGCAGTTTGGGGAAACGTTATAGCTTGCCCAACATAACATTTTTGATGAAGAAAGCCGTACCACTGAAGAAACCATTGAAAGGCTTAAAGAAGAGGGCCATGTTCCCAGCAGATCAAGCGAAGTGATGAAAACTGGCATTCAGAAAAGGCGAAGGACCAGTATCATCCCCCAAGTTCACAAAATAAAGGCATCAGAGGAAAGCGTTAGCCGACAAGAAAGGAAGGCAACAAGAACAAGTTGAAGATAGATGAGACCTCATGATCCATAGTCTAGCTTAGCTTCTTGTTTTTCCTTTCAGAACAATGTAATAAGGAGATCGGTGAGCGGTAGCATCCTACAGCAGCATGCAACAGCGCACATCAGCAGCTAACACTACAGTCACGCAGTAGTCCCAGCTACCAAAATTTCCCGAACTACATTGACCTGATTCTTGTTCAGCCCAGGATATGTAGGAAACCTCTGAAGCAAAGGTTCGGTCAAACCTTTTTCAAAAAATGCTTCACACGGAGTACTCGGACGAGCAAAAATCGCCCGCTTTATCTTTGCGCGAAAACCCTTCGTGTCTTCGGGCAAAGAGGGGCAGTTGTAAGCACGTGATTTTTGCTTCACGGGAATTACTCCAAAAAAAAGAAAAAGAAAATCAAAATATATGCATAAGTGTTTCTTGTCATTAGTTGATTTTTATTAGATATTAATTTTGTGGGTGTATAATTTTATTTTTTGTTTTATTTAAGGGTTTTGTTTGAATTAAAGTGGAAAAGAATGGAGGACACCCGTTTTTGGGCCAGAAAATCAAACAAAAATAGGCCCAAAATGAACTGGCCCCATGAGCAAAATGGTCCGCCCCCTTTAAGTGTCCAAACGGCATCGTTTTGTCCCGTTTAAGCTGGGCCGTTGATCTCAAGTGGATCGACGGCCAGGATCACACCCCCAGATCCGTTTAACATAACCCGACCCAGTAACCATTTCAACCCAACCCCTCACTTAAACCAAACGACCCCGTTTTAATGCCAAACGACCTCGTCTCACCCCTCACCATCGGATCCAAGCCATTGAGATCATCTGATCTAACGGCCCGGATCCAATCCTCTACTCCGTATATAAACCTTCTATCGTACCCCACGCCCCCTATTCGAACCCCCTCCACTCATCGTCTTCACCAAACACTGAAACCCCCCAAACCCTAGCAGCCGCCCTGATTTCCCTTTCACCAGAACCCGGCGGCATGAACGCCGATGACCACCTCCTGAACACCCTAGGACCATCTCACTCTCCTGAACATGGATCTGTTACCCCTAGCCTCGAATCACCTTCCTTCGTCTCGAATCTTCATTTGAAGATTCGAGTCGAACTCTGACCTACACCAAACCTCACCATCTTCACACTAGACAGTCCCCGAACCTCCCTCGTGACCAAACCATGTTTGGTTTGGTCCGAATCTGACCGGGGAAACACGAATCCCAGATCTGCTGTTTCGAACCCTAGGGTTCTTCGTGCCTGTTTCGTGCCTGTTCCGTGCCTGTTTAAACCAAGAGTTTATGGTCTAATGGACCTTAATCGAAGTGTTTCTCAAAACACTTCGATTAAGGGTTCCTCGTGCCTGTTCCGTGCCTGTTTAAACCAAGAGTTTATGGTCTAATGGACCTTAATCGAAGGGTTTCTCATTTGAGAAACACTTCGATTAAAGTCCGTTAAACTTTGAGAAGGGTCTGTTCAAACACAAGTTGATTTTCCTGATCTTTTCTTTCAAAGATTTTAAGGTAAGTTTGTCTTCTCTTCTTCATTCCAGTTCGTGTGTGTGTTAAAGGTCTATTCGTATGGCCAAACATCTTGTTCAAATTGTGTTTTGAATTTTACCAACTGTTTTCTCACACCTTGCCTGGACCTCTGTTATTTGATCAAATGTTTCCTCATTCACTGATAATGCGTGTGTATGTGAACTGCATAACTTACTGAATTGAAACTGTTTGAGTAATCAATCCCCAAGTTAACCTCTGTATTGACATGTGCAATCTGACCCCTTGCTGATACTGTTTGATTCTAATCCTTGGCTTTGATTGTGTATGTTGTAATTAGTATAGTCGATTCGATACATGGCGTTAAATAATTTTAGCTGTTTGAATGGTAACAGCTTGATTTGTCTCGTTGAACATTGCTTGAATCAAAATTGAAGATCGACTATAGCTATTTACAATTGATGTATTTGGATCAGAAATATAAAGGGATTGATTTTGTTTAGTTGCAGTTAGAATTGGAGGGCATGTTCACTTGTGCACAACATGTGCATAAAGCCCTTTTGGATTAAAATAGTCTGACAGCACATGCTGTCAGATTATATTATTGCTGCCCATGGCCTGTTTTAGTTTAATAAATGTTAAGAGAGGGGCTGTCAGGGATGTCATAGGAGTCTGTTTATTTAAAATAGCTGAGTGGGAAAAAACAACAGGGAGGGGGAATTTTGAGTGGTCACACAGACTGTAAAGTGCTGAATTCAGGCTATAAAAGAGGCAGACCTTCCATTGAGAAAGAGAGGATTTTTTTGGAGAGATTTTTGAAACCTGGGAAAAGAGTTTTCTTAAGGACTGGACATTTTTAGTCTTGAGAGAGATTCTGTGAGTAAGAAAACTGGAAAAAAAAACAGAAATAAATTTCAGAACACTGTGAATGAGTATTGTCTAAAAGAAACTGTGTAAGAGTTCAAGGTGGTCAGGCTGTCTTTGTTGTCTGCTGTTGGTTGTTTGCCAAGCTTTTTATGGTCATTGGATTTCTGTTGCTGTTACATTCGATATCCTGGGCTTCTTACTGTCTCTCTACTCTGTTTTCTGGGATCGCTTGTTCATTGCTCGATCGCATTGTTGAGTTTCATCATTGTGATTGTTTGGTCGTTGCTGTGTTGTGCTATTTATCTGCTGTTGTTGTGCTTGCTGCGTACCACTCAGCTGATCATTTTCTTCCTCCTTTTGTTCTCTATACCAGGTACACAAATATACTACCAATGTAACTTGAAAAGTTTGAGCATGAATGTAAAGGAGAAGATCTGCAGATGTTTATATATACATAGATTATTATGTTAAATCTCATATAATGTATAATAGTTTACATTCCTGTTTGGATAATAGAAGTAGCCTGCATGCCTGGTATATATCAATGTAGATTAGTTGAATGTTAGTTTATATATGTATGCTGTTAGGTGAAAATATTCCCAATGCAATAGGTTGTATCTTAGACTTAGTTTAATTGTGTAGCATATTCTTTAATGTAGGCCAAACATGAAAACTATCCACTACTAGTTAAGTTCCTTCCCTTCTGTTAAATGGCCTCATATAACTGATAAACTCATTTTAGAACAAAGAACCAGTTCAGGGCCTCAACCTCATGAAGGTCGAGCCCAGGTCGAAACAGACCAAGCAGGCCCGCATCGGAAAAACAGTGGCCCAGGTCTGACCCATCCTGCATGAGCTGGATTTGGGCCCATAATGTTCGATCAGTTGTCTATATGCGTAATCACGTTTTCTTATTCTGTAAAAGCATTTTGAATCCTTCCATAAATAAGCCTGCAAGCATGTAATTAACTAGGACTATCTCTGTTTTCAATTAGTAGAGACAAACGCGACAAGAAACGTAGTTGCTATAGGAAATCCTTTTAAAAAAAGGACGAGATGAGCCTCGACAAGATAAAGAAAAACGCACAAGCTGCGGGGCCTCGTTAAATGTATATATCGAAGCATTTAGTTTCCAAGGTGGGTCGTTTAGCAAATCTCACGAACCTCCCGGAATAATAACGCGATAGCCTCTTTAAGTGCGTATTTAATAATTTTACCTTCTTAAATTCGGGTGCACATTTATGTGACCCAAATCCAAATCTCGACGGATTCGAGATGTGTTTCTAATCACGGGTACATTGATTGTGACGTGGTTCGAGATGCATGTCCATGACGTCGCAAATTCCTTTTAAAAAATAAGAATGAGACGAGCCTCGACAAACAAAAATGTACAAAGCTGCGGGGCCCTCTAAATGTATGTATATATTAAAGTATTTAGAATTCGGGATGTGCCGTTTAACGAATTTTTACGACCTTCCCCAAAATAACAAGACGCTAGTTGCTTTAGGCGCGCCTTTAACAATTTATTTTCCTTAATTCGGGTGCACATTTATGTGACCCAAATCCAAATCTCAACCGAGTCGAGATATATCGATAACCACGGGTACATTGATGTAACGCGGTTCGAGATATGTTTTCACGACGTTGCAATTCTTGTAAAATAATAATAACGACAAAAGCGGTTAAAAGTTAAAATTTGCACATATGTTCAATTTGTATAAAAATCAGATAATCAAGCCGAATATAACAGTTGAGCGACCGTGCTAGAACCACGGAACTCGGGAATGCCTAACACCTCCCGGGTTAACAGAATTCCTTATCCAGATTTCTGGTACGCAGACTGTAATATAGAGTCATTCTTTTCCTCGATTTGGGATTAAAATTGGTGACTTGGGACACCCTAAATCTCCCAAGTGGCGACTCTGAAATAAATAAACCAATCCCGTTTCGATTGTCCTTTAATTGGAAAAACTCTCTTGTACCCTCTCGGGTGCGGAAAAAGGAGGTGTGACAACCTTTAGTGATTCTGAGAGCCAAACTTCTTTCCTTATTAGGTACATCCATCTTCATGATCTGTCTCCTAAGTTCATAGGCAGTAAGAATTCCAATCAATTCATCCAGTGGGAGAGTGGAAATATTCTTTGATTCCTGGATAACAGTAATTTTCCCAAGTGATAGGCAAGAGTCTAGTTAATATCTTTTCGACCCTTTCTTCTTTAGGAATAATCCTTCCAAGAAATTTCAGTTCATTTGTACTTGTAGTGAACCTTGTGTACATATCTTGAATGGTTTTTCCTTCCCTCATAGCAAAACTCTCATATTGAGAGTATAGTAGAATTCCCTTGAATCTCTTCACCTGAGATGTTCCTTCATGAGTCACTTGAAGTGTGCCCCATATTTGCTTAGTAGTGTTACAGCCTTGGATTCTGCTATACTCATCTGGACTAAGTTCACAAACAAGTCATTTCTTGTCTGTAGCATTCTTCTCCCACTTCCTCACTCCTTCAGCAGTATAATCAGCTCTTGTCTTTGGCACATTAACTCCTTCAGCATTTTTCTTCAATGTAGCCAATGGACCATCGGTGACAATGTCCCATAGCTTGTAGTCCTCTCCTATAATGTGATTTCTTATCCTATTTTTCCACCAAGAGTAGTACTGATTATTAAAGAGTGGTGGCTTAGCAGTGAATTGCTCTTCCTAGTTTACAGGTGGTGTACTCATGTTGATCTTCTTCTAAGGTGTAAGCCTCTTCAAGAATAACCCGCTCTAATACCAATTGATATTTTATACTTCAATGCCACACAAGAGGGGGGTGATTTGTGGGATGTCCAATTTTCACGTGCATAGATTATAGAAAGACCTGGTTCTTCTATGTGTTTCTTAAACGACTATTGAGGAAATAATAAATGCGAAAAGTAAAAAACACAAATATTTTTACGTGAAAAATACCCGGCTCAAAAGGTGAAAAACCATGACCTACTACTCAGTAGAATTTTTTCCAACACTTCGCTAAATCACTGAGCCAAAACAACATTCACAAAAACTCTTTGTAAATCTAAGGATTACCTCTAATCCCGTTGTGGCAACCAGCCTCTAACTGTTGCGACAACTTCAAGTTAACTCTAACTTGAATACTCAAAGTACCTAATACAATTGCTTCTAGATAAAGATGAAAGGTACAATTTGAAAACCACCGACTACAATGAAACTAGAATAAAAAACAGACAATTGGAACTAGTTCTTTTTTCTGGTTCATATAGCTTCAGGTTCGCATACTTGAATCACACAAGAATTGCTAGCAAAATGCCTTGCTATTTTTCTCTCAACTCACGTTTAACTTCAGCTTTTGTGCGTGCCTGTAAAGTAAGAACATTCTGCAATTTATAGAGTTAGTAGAATAGGAAATAACTAGAGTCCAAATGTTATACTCTTCCTTGGTAGAAGAGTTCTAGTTATCTTCAACTTCTAACTCCTCCCTTATCTTGGATAGTGTTCCCTTCGAGTAAGGAGTCCTTCTCCTTATCGGTTATGCAATCTTTTCGATCAGAAGATATCAGATATAACCACTTAAGCTTATCTCCCTCATGTGCATCCCTTGTGCTTGGATTTGCCCGAGTCTGTGTACACTGTAGATGGACCTGGTTCATGCTTGAGTTTTTTTGTCAATCTTCAAAACAAACTTTACTTGGGCCAACATTATGCTTACTTTTGTATATTTTCACGCTCTAGAAAAAAATTATGGTTTTGTCACTGCCAGCGACCACCCAATAATTCTTATTCTATTTTTTCCGGTGTTACTTTACTATCTCGTTTATTTTCAAGATCCATATTTATGATACATCGGGAGAGATATAAGTTCAAGGTAAATGAGGGCGTCTTTTGTTTGTTTTTGGTTTTGTGTTTACTAAGATAACAAATACGAGTAAGAATATTTGAAAATATTTGTTTTCTTGGCGTACCACTCTTTAAGCAAAATAACAACTGCGTCGTATCAATGAACTTTCTTTGGTGATCAAAAACGAGTATAATAAATTGCTTAAAAACTTAACTAGCTTTACATCACCTGTAATTTGTAAATGCTACTTCCCTTGAAGTATACTTTCTATCTTTGAATGCCATCACCATAGAGTATATAGTTCATCGTAACTATTCAAAAAAAAAATCATTTAAATATTTGGTATACTTCTGTTCTAATTTGCTGTTCATACTTTGACTGGGCATGGTTATGAAAAATAGTTAATTTATGAGTTAGTTTAATGTCTGTTGGAGAACATCTGGTTTATACTTTGACCTTTTCAAGTTATGAGGCATTGCATAGAAAGTAAAGTTATAATTAAATATAGTAAGACGCATGTACTCTTGAGATACATACTGAAACTCTACCATTAAAGATAATTGACAAACTTTGGTACAACTTAAAAAACTAAAGAAAATTGACATGTTTTAGTATGGCGATAAATGAAAAGCATGAGAAACATTCTAAAAAGAAGTAATTGTACAACTGCCTTAGAACCAGATTTCTTTGTTCATGGTCACCGGTTACTTTTAGTGAAAAAAAGTGAATCCAAAATACTTGTCACTCTAAAAAATCAAGGAGATATTAATTTCTTTTTTAATTTCACCCTTACTACTTAAACAAGGGATATAATCATTAATTACTCATTTTAAAAAGAGATAAAGTAATAATTTAGTTAAAAACTTCTTATAATTGATGTTATTACATAATTTTTTAATAAATATGTTATATGCCAAAACCTTGAGCGACAAATAAAGAGGACGAGAAACACTGAGAATTGGTCCTAGTAGAAAATAAAAGAGATATATTCTTTTAACTTCAGAATAAGTCGAGTTAATAAATTAAGTAAATGACAGTCTTCGTTTTCTTTTAAAAACCAATTAAACTAAAAAGAAATTTAAGATATTGTGTTTGAAAAATGATTACATATTTACTTTTTTCTCTCTAAATACGTTCTCTCTTTGTATTAAATTATTTTATTTTTCACCCTTGTTCGGTTCTTATATTGAACACTGACAAATTATTCGCACCACGTAAAACAAATTAAAAAATTATTTTTTTGACAGGATTTTCTTTTATTTTTATAGCTGTATACGGTGGAAATTGGGTCTACCCGATTTCGTTCTTCGATAGTAAAGGTGATACTACGTCGAGAGGCCAGGATGCCGAGCTCGGGGTCGAGGCTCCTTTCCAATATCGAGGTCGAGGTCGATATCATTTGCCGAGGTCGGAAGAAGGCCCACTTCGAGATAATACCGTTATGATTTAGTAACAGAAAGAGCGAGATACCCGCAACAGCCGAAGATCACGGCGTAAATTTCGGAACGGATTGGTCCTTGGCGGTTAGGCAGCTGTCCAATACGATTTCCTACTGTAATTAGAAGTGTACCTTATTTAGGACTCCCCTATTATATAAAAGGGAGCTCATTCATTTGTAACCGACGGTTCATTGACAAGAGAATATACATCCATCACTTTCTTGCTTACTGTTTATCAGAGTTGCCTTATAATTTGTTGTTCTTACTAACCCACCTCGAGACTGTCAAAGGTCGAGGTCGACATTTAGCTTGTACACTGGTTTGACTTATTTCAATCTCTAATTTATTTATCTAATTCCTTGTTTATCAATTGGTATTGGATTAAATTACATATCCTTATAACCACAATATAAATCTAATTGTTACTCGGACTCTAGGGTAAACAGTTTGGCGCCTTGTCACGACCCTAAACTGGACTCGATCGTGATGGCACCTATCGTGAAACTAAGCCAGCCGACACAAACCCCCCAAACTAACTAAACAGTTAAATTAAATCATTTAAAGTCATCAATAAGCTATAAACCCAAAATATAGAGCAGAATAGAACAATGCAGAAACAAACACAACCCGACATCGGGGTGTCACCAGTCATGAGTATTTAAAATTCGTCTAAGAGTATGAAAAGACAACATAGTCCAATATAAGGCTAGTACAAAGTGAAATAAAGATAGAAGGAGAAGCACTGGGTTGCGAACGCCGAGAAGCTACCTAGTCAACTCCGAACAAGCCTGCTGGAAAGAAAATCAACACTCGCTAGCGTGACCCAAGACTCCTGGATCTGCACACAGGATGCAGGGAGTAATGTGAGTACGCCAACTCAGTAAGTAATAAAAGTAAAGGCAGTTGAGCGATAAGAAAACACATAAAACACAGCATAATGCTACAACAAAACAGTACAAAACCAGAACAATGCAATAAAATAGTAAAAGCTCGTAAAAACACCTTAGTTAAGTAAAAACCTCTTTAAAACATCTTTTAGTAGTTCAAACGAGTGATGAAAACAGGGAGAATAGGGTAGAAACATAAATCAGCCACTCGGGCAAAATACCATCAGAACAAGCCCCTCGGGCTATCTCACAATAACTCGTATCAGTCCCTCAGGAAATAACATGAAACAACAACAGCCCCTCGGGCAATATCACATCTCACACTGGGTACCCGCGCTCACTGAGGGTGTGCAGACTCCGGAGGGGCTCCTACAGCCCAAGCGTTATATCAAGCCATCTCGTGACATAATCAAACTGGCCCTCGGCCTCATATCAAGCCACTTCGTGGCGTAACAAAATCAGGCCCTCGACCTCATAATTATGAGTCAGTACAACACCATTGCGGCGCGCAACCCGATCCCATAATATCCTCACAGCACAGGCCCTGGGCCTCACTTAGTCAGAAATCTCTCAAGCCACTCGGACATAGTAAAACGTGATGCTCAGCCCAAAATATCAATTAAAATATCAAAACCGGAGTAAATATGGTTGAGTTATGAAAACAGTAGAATATAGCATAACTTAGTACAAATATGAAGTTAAAACAGTGAGGAATAGTAGTAAAAATTCTCTAAAGGTCCAAAACAGTTGGCACGAGACCCAAATATAGCATTCAGCCCAAAACATGAAAATACTTTCCAAAACACAATGATAACAAACAATTTTCAATCAAATACGCGGTTTAACAGTAATACGAGATGGATTAAGTCACAATCCCCAACGGTGCACAACCCCACGCTCGTCATCTAGCATGTGCGTCACCTCAAAGTAGTACAACGATGTGAAATTCGGAGTTTCATACCCTCAGGACAACATTTACAATCATTACTTACCTCTATCCGGTCCAAACTCTAGCCCGCGATGCCTTTACCCCTCGAATCGGCCTCTGAATGCTCCAAATGTATCCAAAAATAGATTTATATCATCAAAATATGCTAAGGGAACAAAACTCACTCAAAAATAACCAATTTACATAAAAAATCCCGAAATTGGCCAAACCCGACCCCTGGGCCCACATCTCGGATTCCGACAAAATCACAAAACTAGAATCCTCACACTCTCACGAGTTCATACATACAAAGAATACCAAAATCCGACCACAAATGACCCCTCAAATCCCTAGATTTAGGTCTCCAATTTCCAAAGCCCTAACTTCCAATTTTAGGTTTTAGATTCCACAAATTCCATGTTAAATTAGGTAGAAATCATAATAGGATTGAGTATTAAGTCCATAAATTTTACCTTCAACTTTTTCCCCTTGATTCCCTCTTCAACCTCCCTCAAAAAGCTCCAAAATTGCTCAACAATGGTGAAACTTAGACCCAAAATCGCGGAAGTGTTCTTTTAAATATTCTGCCCAGCACTTAAAATCTCTTCTTCCCGAACGCGGTCAACGCCTCACGTTCGCGAAGAACAAACTTCCATTGACCACTTATTCCTTCATCACGAACGCGACACCCTGCACGCGAACGCGTAGCCTTAGCTCCTCAATGCATCGCAAACGCGACGACCAGCTCGCGAACGCGAGGCACAACTCTCTAGGATCCCTGCTGCTCATCTTTACTCTACGCGAACGTGGCATAACCATCGGGAACGCGATGAATATTGGACCCAAACCTTCGCGAATGCGGGACATCCATCGCGAACGCGAAGGCCAAACCTCTTGCCTCACACTCTAACCCTTCGCGAACGCGAGGGCCCACTTGTGAACGTGAAGACCAACTGTCTGCAATACCAACAACAGATTTTTCTGCAACTTTCCAACTTGAACTTGATCTGTTCAACCACTCGAAACTCATCTGAGGCCCTTGGAACCTCAACCAAACATGCCAACATATCTCATAACCTCATTAAAACTTGTTCCAACCCTCGTAACACTCAAAACAACATCAAAACACCAAATTGACATCGGATTCAAGCCTAAGAATTTCAAAAACTTCCAAATTCTGCTTTCGATCAAAAAGTCTACCAAACCTCGTCCGAATGACCTAAAATTTTTCACACACGTCACAAATGACACAACGGACGTACTCCAACTTCCGAAATTCCATTCCGACCTCCATATCAAAATCTCACCTACCAACCGAAAAACGCCAAAATTCCAATTTCGCCAATTCAGGCCTAAATCTACTCCAGACCTCTAAAACACATTCCAATCACACTCCTAAATCCCAAATCACCTCCCGAAGCTATCCGAACCATTGGAATTCACATCCGAGCCCTTTTTCACATAAGTCAACATTTGGTTGACTTTTCCAACTTAAGCTTACTCAAAAGAGACTAAGTGTCTCAAACCTTACCAAAACCTCTCCGAACCTGAACCAACCAACCCGATAACGGATAATACAGCTGAACAAGACAATAAGAAGCATAAATGGGGGAAACAGGGCAGTAATTCATGAAACAACCGGTCGGGTCATTACATCCTCCCCCTCTTAAAAAAGCGTTCGTCCCCGAACGAGTCAAGAAATATACTTGAAGCCTCAAATAGGTGAGGATAGTTGCTCTGCATCTCCCGCTCGGTCTCCCAGGTAGCCTCCTCCACGGGCTGACCTCTCCACTGCACTTTCACTGAAGCTATATCCTTTGACCTCAACTTTCGAACCTGACGCTCCAAAATAGCTACTAGCTCCACATCATAAGTCAAATCATCATCTAACTGAACCGTGCTAAAATCCAAAACATGAGACGGATCGCCAATATACTTCCAAAGCATATAAACATGAAATACCAGATGAACACTCGATAAGTTGGGTGGCAACGCAAGCTCGTAAGCCACCTCCCCAATCCTTCGAAGCACCTCAAAAGGCCCAATGAACCGAGGACTCAATTACCCTTCTCCCCAAATCTCATAACACCCTTCATGGGTGAAACCTTCAATATAACCTTCTCACCGACCATGTAGGACATATCCCGAACCTTCTTGTCAGCATATCTCTTTTGTCTCGATTGCGCTGTACGAAGCCTCTCCTGAATCACCTTCACCTTGTCTAAAGCATCCTGCGCCAAGTCTGTACCCAATAGCCTAGCCTCACCCGGCTCAAACTAACCGACTGAAGATCTACACTATCTCCCATACAAAGCCTCATATGGTGCCATCTACTCGACTGATAACTGATGTTATAAGAAAACTCTGCGAGCGGTAGAAACTGATCCCATGACCCTCAAAAATCAATGAAACAAGCACGTAACATGTCCTCCAATATCTGAATAGTGCGCTCAGACTGCCCGTTCGTCTGAGGGTGAAAAGCTATGCTCAACTCAACCTGAGTACCCAACTCTCGCTGCACAGACCTCCAAAACTGTAAAGTAAACTGAGTACCTCTATCTGAAATGATGGAAACTGGGACGCCATGCAAACGAACAATCTATCGGATATAGATCTTTGCCAATCGCTCTGAAGAATAGGTAGTACACACAGGACTGAAGTGCGCGGACTTGGTCAGCCGATCCACAATCACCCAAATAGCATCGAACTTCTTCAAAGTCCATGGGAACCCAACTACAAAGTTCATGGTGATCCGCTCCCACTTCCATTCTGCAATATCCATCTCCTGAAGTAAGCAACCCGGTCTCTGATGCTCATATTTCACCTGCTGACAATTGAGACAGCGAGTTAACTTCATTCTCCTCCACCAATAATGCTACCTCAGATCCTGATACATCTTCGCAGCACCCGGATGAATAGAATACCACAAGCTATGAGCCTCCTCTAGAATCAACTCCCGAAGTCCATCTATATTGGGCACACATATCTGGCCCTACATCCTCGACACCCCATCATCACCAATAGTCACATCTCTGGCATCGTCGTGTTGAACTCTATCCTTAAGGACAAGCAAATGAGGATCATCAAACTGGCGCTCGCTGATGCGATCAAATAAGGAAGACCGAGAAATCACACAAGCCAATACCCGACTGGGCTCCAAAATATCTAACCTCACGAACCAATTGGCCAAGGCCTGAGAATCAACTGCAAGAGGTCTCTCCCCGACTGGAATATACGCCGAACTCCCCATACTCATCGCCTTCCTACTCAAAGCATCGGTCACCATATTGGCCTTTCCCGGATGGTACAAAATAGTGATATCATAGTCCTTTAGTAGCTCCAACCATCTACGCTGCCTCAAATTGAGATCCTTCTGCTTGAACAAGTGCTGGAGGCTACGATGATCAGTAAACACCTCACAAGCCACACCATACAAATAATGCCTCTAAATCTTCAATGCGTGAACAATGGCAACCAACTCTAAATCATGAATAGGGTAGTTCTTCTCATGGGGCTTCAACTGACGAGAAGCATAAGCAATAACTCTACCCTCCTGCATCAACACACACCCAATACCAACTCTCGAAGCATCACAATACACGGTATATAAACCTGAAGCTGATGGCAAAACTAACACTGGAGCTATGGTCAAGGCAGCCTTGAGCTTCTGAAAGCTCTCCTCACACTCATCCAACCACCTGAATAGAGCACTTTTTTAAGTCAACTTGGTCAAGGGTAATGCTATAGATGAAAATCCTTGAACAAACTGACGGTAATAACCCACAAAACTAAGAAAACTGTGAATCTCTGTGGCTGAGGACGGTTTGGGCCAACTCTGAACCGCCTTTATATTCTTCGGATCAACCTGAATACCCTCACTGGACACCATGTTCCCCAAAAAAGCCATTGAACTAAGCCAAAACTCACACTTGGAGAACTTTGCATAAAGCTTCTCCTCCCTCAATCTCTGCAACACAACTCTCAAATGCTCTGCGTGATCCTCCTGACTACGTGAGTACACCAGAATATCATCAATGAAAACTATGACAAACGAGTCGAGATAAGGCCAAAACAGGCTATTCATAAAATGTATGAACGCTGCTGGGGCATTGGTCAGCCTAAAAGACATCACCAGGAACTCATAATGACCATATCGGGTCCTGAAAGCTGTCTTAAGAATATCTGAGTCCCAGATCTTCAACTAGTGATAACCTGAACGGAAATCAATCTTGGAGAACACTCTCGCTCCCTGAAGTTGGTCAAATAAATCATCGATACGAGGCAAACAATACTTGTTATTGATTATTACTTTGTTTAACTGCCTGTAATCAATGCACATCCTCATCGTGCCATTCTTCTCCTTCACAAATAGAACAGGAGCACCCCAAGGCGACACACTAGGTCGAATGAACTCCTTATCAAGGAGTTCCTAAAGCTGCTCCTTCAACTCCCTTGGTGCCATACGATACGGTGGAATAGAAATGGGCTGAGTGCCCGGCACCAGATCAAAACCAAAATCAATATCCCTGTCTGATGTCATGCCCGACAGGTCTGTAGGAAACACATTGAGAAAATCCCTCACAACAGGAACAAAATCAATACTAGGAGTCTCTGCACCGACATCCCTCACAAAGGCTAAGTATGAAAGACAACCCTTCCCAACCATCCGCTGGGCCTTTATGAACGAAATCACCCTACCAGGGATAAAATCAGTCGAACCTCACCACTCAATCAGTGGCACACCCGACAAAGCCAATGTCACTGTTTTAGCATGACAGTCCAAAATAGCACAACACGAAGATAGACAATCCCTACCCAATATCACATCAAAGTTCACCATATAAAGTAATAATAGGTCTACTTGGGTCTCCAGACCCCTAATAATCACCACACACGACCTGTACACACAGTCCACAACAATAGTATCGCCCACCGGAGTAGATACACGAACACATAAAATAAGAGACTCACGTGGCGTATCCAAGTAACGAGCAAAATATGATGACACATATGAAAAAAGTGGAACCGGGATCAAATAACATAGAGTCATCTCTGTGGCAGATTGAGACAATACCTATAATCACAACATCTAAAGCAATAGCATCGTGCCTAGATGGGAGTGTATAGAAATGGTCCTGACCACCACCTGATCGACCTCCCCCTCTAGGGCGACCCCTAGATGACTGACCTCTACCCCTAGCTAGCTGGGAGGGTGGTGGTGAAGTAACTGGCACTGAAGTCGATGGCTGACTCCTCTGCTGAGACAAACCCCCAAGACGACGAGGACACTGCCTCCACATGTGACCCAACTCTACGCACTCATAGCAACTCCCCGGTGCTGGAGACGAGGACTGAAGGGAATCCCTAGCACTGGAATGACTATCAGATACACTTGGCATAGAAGAACCCTAAACTGATTGAGCACAGGATGAACTCTGGGATGGAAGGGCACTGAGTAATAAATGGCCCTGGTGAGAACTGTGAGAACCATGACCCGATGATGCCCCACGATAACCTGGGCGAGCTAACTGAGCATGTCTGAATGGACGACCTCTACCGTGTTGAAACTGACCTCTCGAAGGAGCACCACCATAACTACCAGATCCCCGAGGCCTCTTGGCCTCCCTCTCATCTCGCTCCTGGCGATGAACTGACTCAATCTCGCGAGCAATGTCAATAACCTCATCGAAAGTAGCACCAGACGCCCTTTCCCTGGTCATGAGAATCCGAAGTTGATATGTGAGGCCATCAACAAACCTCCTGATCCTCTCTCTATCTGTAGGAACCAACCAAATAGCATGGCAAGCTATTTCCAAGAACCTCATCTCATACTGTGTCACAGTCATATCTCCCTGACGCAATTGCTCGAACTGCATGCGTAGCTCCTCTTTGCGAGACTGTGGCACATACTTCTCAAAAAAGAGAACGGAGAACTGCTGCTAGGTAAGGGGCGTTGCACCAACAGACATACGCCTCTCGTAAGCCTTCCACCAAGTGAAGGCAGCTCCAGAAAATTGAATAGTAGTAAATGCGACCCCGCTGGTCTCCAGAATACTCGTTGTACGAAGAATCCTCTGACACTTGTCCAAGAAACCCTAGGCATCCTCGGCCTCTATACCACTAAAGGTCGGAGGCTGAAGTCTACCAAACCTCTCCAATCTGCGTTGCTCATCCTCTAGCATAACAGGAGCTACATAGTCCTAAATAGCTACAACCAGCTAGGCTGGAGGTGCCCCCGATGTCTGAAGTCCCTGCACAACCTACTTAGGTGTGTGAGAGGCGGGAGTTTGAGTACCTTCCCTAGCCTGAGAAGTAGTTACGGCTGTAGTAACTGAGACCGCCTGAGCTAGGCCAGTGCATACTGATAGAATCTGGGTCAGGGCCTCCTAAAGACCTGGAATCACAATGGGCACAACGGTGCCTGAGCTAGTGCTGCTGGAGCATCCACAACTGGAACCTGATCATGAACTGGGGCAACTGGTGGATCTGCAGGTGCTGCCCTAGCCACTGTACGGGCTACACCTCTGCCCCTACCACGACCTCGACCGCATCCTCGGCCTTTAGTGGTCCCAGCTGGTGGTACTGGTAGTCATCCATCTTGACCAGTAACACGTGTCCTCACCATCTATGAGAGAATAGAATAATAGAAGTTTAGCACTCGGATCAACAGATTCGCACGACAAGTATTTCAATAATATGAAGTTTTCCTAAAGGTTCTACAGCCTGATCGGTGCCAATCCTACACTACTACAAAGTAGCAAGAGTGGTCGAAGCAGCTTTTACCCGAGATGGTCGGGATCGATTTCCACAGGGAGCTAGAAATGGGAATTGAGTTTCTATCTAAATTGGAGATGCGTAATTACTCTTAATTGCACTTCTAATCATAGTTGGTTTTGATATTACTTCTAAATTTATACTAATAAGATGCTAAATTAAGCTAAGTTAAGCTAAGAGTAGGATACTTGAAGGGTTGTCTAAATAGTTAAAAGGCACTAGGGAAGTGACTTTCTTCTAGGTGGATACTTGATAGATTCTCGAGTCTAAGGCTAGGTTGTCAAGTTGGGGATTACGATATAACCAAGGCACTGAACTTCTCACTCTATACCTCTTGGTAGTTTGAGTGATTTTGCCCTAATTGACTTTCTCAAGACCAATTGGGTATGATAATTTGTGCAAGCAATTTAGGTTCAAGTCGGGTATTACTATCTCTAGGTTTAACCCTTTAACTGAGGCTATCAATCTTTTGAATATGCCCCAATTCCTTGTTGGACTAATTTTCCTGGACTCAAGTTCTCTTTCTCAAAAAGAACCCAAGTCAAATACGCACAAATTAGTGTTTGCAACCACTAATTCAACATTAAAACCATAAATTAGTCCATATATCAAACACCCATAGACATTCCAGCCTTAAAACACAAGACCCATCAAATACACACACTAGGGTTGAGCCACAACCTTAGCTAATGGGTCTAGCTACTCATGATAATAGAAGAAAACAAAAAAAATAGATGAAGAAAAAACCCATAATATTTAATTACAAGCTAAAACATAAATATTCAATGATAATATTGCTCTAAAATTACTTTAAATGGTAAAGGAACACTGTTCATGAGCGCAGTTCAATGTTAAAATACAACTGATAACCTAAAAATAGGAAAAGAAACTATTTATACTAGGCCGAATTTTCTAGACAAAAATATCCTTGCGAGGTTAGTGCGGTCCGCACAAAATCGAGTGCGGCCGCACTGAGGCTTCTTGGCTTTAAACTCTACTCTCTAAACTTGGCCACCGTGAGCCACACAAAATGCACTATGGTCGCGGTGGCATCTATTGCGGTCCATACAAAAAGGATCACAGACCACACTGGCAATGATTCCCCAAATTGGCAACTCTCTGAACTCTAGCTTTGCGGACCGCACAATATCGAGTGCGGCCGCAATGAAGCCAATGCGGTCCGCACAAACTGCTTTGCGACCACATTGCTTGAGTATCTGAAATGAGAACCTCTCTAAACTTCCTCACTACGAACCGCATAGAATGGAGTGCGGGCGCATTGGACCTGTTGCACTGTGCTTGGACTTGTTCTTGGTACTTGTGCATGTTTAACTCTTTTTTGAGCTGATTTTGATGAATTGTCACCTTGTTGACCAAACCCTGCAAACAAGTACAACATGTAAGCCTTTGAGACTATTTTGTACACATTTTTAATCAAAACTCAAGTAAGAAGGAGTGTAAAATGCATCATAATCCCTAGTTATCAACTCCCCCAAACTTAAGCTTTTGCTTGTTCTCAAGCAAACAAAATAAGACTCACCCCTTAAGAGTAAATCCAAAAAAATTCAGCTGACCTAAAGAGACCTCATCTAGCATCAATTGGGACTAACAATTGCCCTCAATTCAAATGAATCATTAACAACATTCACTCTTTTAAGCACCATGGATTTAGTGCGATACAAGAGCATCAAGAGTTGACTCAACACATCAAAGAAACTCTTTCTATTACTTTGGTCATTGTGGGACCCAAACTCACACATTTTCAACTCTCCCTAAGCAAACCTCACCTTTAGAATTGTAGCACTCAGAACGAGGTTAATAAAAATACACTCACCTCTCTCAAAGAAAAGTCACAAGTTCAGCTCTAAGTACCATATGCTTGCCCCTTATGTGATTCACCACTAATGTAAGCTTCATTCAACTCAAGATCATATAGGGCTTTTGTGGAGATATAATGAAGGCTTTTGGTTCAGGGTAAAAAATGTTTGGTCTAAGTAGGTTCCAACTTCCCTTTAGCACTTCTTTTGCTTCATTTTGGAACAAATTCTCTTGACTTTTTAAGTCATTTAACTTCTTTCTAACAGGTTAGAGAGACACATTGTCACTTTTTCTTGTTCATTTCAAACTTTTTCTCCTTTCTCAACTTTCCACACTTTTCATCTTTTTACTTTTATTGAATCCCTTCATTCTTTTCTACATTGATCATTCTTTTTGTCTTTTTGATTTTCTTTCTTTTTCATTGCCATTCCTTTTCTTCATTTTTGTACCTTTTACCACTTTGTTGCATTCCTCGTTTCTCCCCCCAAACTTATGCTTTTGCTTTGTGCTAAAGAAAGATCAGGTGCCAAAAGAGGGTATTTTTAAAACGGGTAAAGGCTTGTATCGTGGTTCTTGAAAGAAAAAGGTCTATTCACCACTTTCACCATCCTATACACAATAATTTTTTTTGACCATAGGATCAAAGACAAATGTGTTAGGCCCAAGTGAAGCTTTGTTTGAGGTACTCTTACCAACTAACTACTAAAAGCAAAAAGAAAACAGACTCAAACCCTTAAGAAGGTTGTCATGTCATCCATCATCGGGAAGAGACACCCGGTTCACACAAATTCTACCTTTGAAAAGAATCATAGCATTAAGAAAACCAAAGGTTTATTACACGCAAAATCTCAAAACAAGAAGCTACGAACATAAAATAAGAAGCTATAAAAGGAAAAATGCGGAAAGTAAAATAAATATACAAGAGGGGATTTGGTCGAATATACAATAGGGGGAATGAATATATACACTAGAATGTAACTTTATATACAGACCAAAAGTAAAAATTACGAAAAGTGCAATAAAATGATAAAATTATATACATACCAAATGTAAAAAAATAATAATGTAATATATATAGTCATCCAATATCCAAATAGGGCTACCTCCTCAAATGAAAGCTAGCATTGTCCTCAATTCTAACTAACCAAAATAAGCGCAAAATAAGGAAGAGAGGAAAAAGAAACTCCTTATTGGCCCTCTGTCTGCATAGGGTCCTGAGTTTGGGTCCTTAGGTCCTCGGTCTGCTCGGGAACCTGTGACTGGCTCCCTGTACTCTGTGTCTCCACTGGGACTTGGGCCTAGACTGAGTCCTGGGCATGTACTGGAATCTGGGGCTGGCTAGAGGATCCTCCCTGCGGGTCCTCCAACTCAATGACATCATCGTCGGTACGGGGAATCACCCTCTTCCTCTTGGGTGGCCTCTCTGACTCCTGATCTGGCTGGGGCTGGGCTACTGGAGTCGGGTTATGCAATAACAGATCCAGAGGAAGGTGATCTGCCTTCAACCTCTCTACCTCCACCCTTAGCTCCTTCATTAACTCTTTTGAAGCCCGAGTCTTTCTCATTTTCTTCGCCTCCCAAGCAAGCTCCTTCAATGCCTTTCGATGAGAATCAACAACATCTATCAACTTCTTCTGGTTGTCCAGAAGCTCCTTCAGAGTGTCCTCCACTGACTGTGGGACCTGTGGCGAAGGAGGTGCTGACTGGGCTGCCACCGAAGTAGATAGTACAGACAGCTTAAAAGTGGTTGTCTGCATCCAATTGTTGATGATGGCAAGGTTCTAGTTCAGGCGGTGGGCAGTCAAGGGACATGCAGTGGATGTGGGGATCTTTGGAGCAGTAGAAGTGGATGGTCCCGGGGCCATGTCTGCTGTGGTGGAAGGAGGTTGAGTAGGAGCCACTACTACTACTAGATCTTCAAACTAGCCAGTTGGTGTTGTACCAAGAGAATGGTGTTGTTGCTTTCACTTTCGTATCAAATCTTCACTTCTCCACATCGAGGTCCTCAAAGTACATGGTCAGGAAGTTGAGGAAGTGATATGATCTGTCACCTTCGTTCACCACCCTTGTAATTACCTGGGACATCACATTCCCAATGTTGATCGGGTACCCCGCCATGATCGATGCAACGAATATAGCCCAGTGGATAGGAAGTGAGTTGTTGTGAGTGGTGGGGTCTAGCCGGCTTCACACAAATGCTTCCCACCCTTTAGCTTCGAAGTTCAGTGTCCTCCTCAGAATCTTCACTTCTGCAGTCAACCAATCTGGGGTGGTACCTGGGATTGCCAAGTACTCTGCCACCCAAGGACAAGCAGCCTCACCTAATGCCACCTCTTCTAAGTACAATGCCTCATCCTCCTCCGGGAAGCCCAAATAATTATTTATTGTTTTGTCATCAAATTTCACTTTTAAGTTCCGCACTTTGGTTACTGTGGTGCCCTTTTTGATGTGGTCAACATTCATGTAAAACTCCTTCACCAAGTGCTCATTGTCATCCTCCACATGGCCTATGAAATAATCACATCCTGCTCTTTCTTTGAACTACCTCAACACATTGGGGTTGTGAGGCATGAGGTGCGTGGTGATGAACTTTCGCTCAGGTATAAGTTTCCTCTCGGGCCACCACTCTCTGAATTTGTGGTAGTCTACTTCACTCACGAACCTGTCCTTCCAGGCCTTCGACTTTTGGTTATCTCTATCCTTCCTACTTGGGGCTCACCCCCTCTGACTTCTTCTTCTACGGGCCCCTCCCAGGATAGTGAAGCTGTAAGTGAGGTGGAGTATTCATTGCTACTGCCTGTAGCTGAGCCCTCAGACGACTCAGAAGATATGCGCACTAATGTTTGGGTCGTGAGAGAGACCGGAGGTGTATCCCTCAACTTGTTCCTCTCCAGCCAGTCAGGAACATACTCTGGCACGGGTTCTGACGATGCCTCCCTGGAAGGCTCATATTCACTCCCAGATTGGTCAATGGCTCTATCAGCAACCTTTATGAGCCTCCAGGTGTTTTTGATGTTTTGCGGTCTTGCGAGGTCAATCTATCATACCCTGTCCCCTACCCCGGGAGGACTCTCCTTTCCCTGATTGTTTATCACCTTTGCCTCGTGATTTCACTATGATCTGCAAAGAGAATACAATTTAACTTTGTTAGTATCAGCAAAGTTAGTGATGTATTGCAGAAAAAAAGGCAGACATTCAAAAGTTGTAGATCGCGGTCCGCACAAAACGAAGTGCGGCCGCAAAGAAGCTACCACGGACCGCACAAAATGCATTGCAGTCCGCATTGAGGTGGGATTGAGACTACCCACTCTTTTATTAAAGGCACTGCGGACCGCACAAAATGCTTTTGTGGTCCGCATTGAGGCACCGCGGACCGCACAAAATCCACCGCGGTCCGCGGTGAGTACCCAGCAACAATACCAACCTAGGGTTCACGTTTTTCATATTTTTAGTCCAAATTTTCACCTATTATTGATTCCCTAGGTGTTGAATCAGTTTTTTCACTAATTAATCCTAATTAAAACAGGAATAAACTAACATATGCTACAAAATTGACAGAAAAACGGGAAGAAAAGGAAGAACAACTAAGAAAAATAAAAGTGGGTGTCAAGTTGGGGATTACGATATAACCAATGCACTGAACTTCTCATTCTATACCTCTCGGTAGTTTGAGTGATTTTTCCCCAATTGACTTTCTCAAGACCAATTGGGTATGATAATTTGTGCAAGCAATTTAGGTTCAAGTCGGGTATTACTATCTCTAGGTTTAACCCTTTAATAGAGGCTATCAATCTCTTGAGTATGCCCCAATTCCTTGTTGAACTAATTTTCCTAGACTCAAGTTCTCTTTCTCAAGAAGAACCCAAGTCAAATAGGCACAAATTAGTATTTGCAACCACTAATTCAACATTGAAACCATAAATTAGTCCAAATATCAAACACTCATAGACATTCAAGCCTTAAAACACAAGACATATCAAATACTCATACTAGGGTTGAGCCACAACCCTAGCTAATAGGTCTAGCTACTCATGATAATAGACGAAAACAAAGAAATAGATGAAGAAAACCCATAATATTTAATTACAAGCTAAAACTTGAAGATTCAATAAATAAAATTACTCTAAAATTACTTAAAATGGTAAAGGAACACTGTTCACAACCGCAACCCAACGTTAAAATACAACTGATGACCTAAAAATGGGAAAAGAAACTATTTATACTAGGCCATATTTTCTGGACAAAAATACCCCTGCGGGGGTAGTGCGGACCGCACAAAATCGAGTGTGGCCGCACTAAGGCTTCTTGGCTTTAAACTCTGCTCTCTGAACTTGGCCACCGCGGGCCGCACAAAATGCACCGCGGCCGCAGTGGCTTCTATTGCGGTCCACACAAAAAGGATCACATACTGCACTGGTAATGATTCCCCAAATTGGCAACTCTCTGAACTCCAGCTTTGCGGACCGCAGAATATCGAGTGCGGCCGCAATGAAGCCAATGCGGTCCGCACAAACTGCTTTATGGCCGCATTGCTTGAGTATCTGAAATGAGCACCTCTATAAACTTTCTCACTGCTGACCGCATAGAATGAAGTGCGGCTGCATTGGACCTGTTGCATTGTGCTTGGACTTGTTCTTGGTACTTGTGCATGTTCCACTCCTTTTTGAGCTAGTTTTGATGAATTGTCACCTTGTTGACCAAACCCTGCAAACAAGTACAACATGTAAGCCTTTGAGACTATTTTGTATATATTTTTAATCAAAACTCAAGTAAGAAGGATTGTAAAATGCATCATAATCCATATCACAGCCTCCTGAGGATAAATACAGACGTCTCTGTATGCTAGTTACAAGTACCTTGGGCACAAGTACTTTACTTTATTTGATGATCTAACAAACTTACCATTCAGAACCAAATAAGGAACATGTTACACATTTACAAGACCTTGAGATCACAAAGTTCCAGGTTGGGATACAACCTTTGGGAAAGCAAGGTGAATGTTATTACTGAATCAAAGGACATGCAGGAGCTGACCATAGAAGAGCTAGTTGGAAATTTGAAGACCTACGAGATGAAGAGGAAGATAGATAGTGAAAGAAGAGAATCAAAGAAAGAAAAGAACCTGGTACTCAAAACTAATAGCAATGACTCAAGTGAGGAAGAGTATAAGGAGAAACTTAGGGAATAGGTCCCTACCAGTTCCTGAGGAGACATATGAAGTCAACTTTCCAGCAGTAAAGTTACTGCCTGCATACGCTATTGTACAGGAACAGTGCACCAGTCAACTTTCTGTGGAAGGCTTTTTACTTACCTTGCTTACATAATTGTAAGTGATGTCAGACAAGTATAAATACAATCAAGGAAGGTAAAATAACTTACTTCATGAGAGAACCAGATAAAGGACTGAAGCATGCTTGGTACAATCATTCAAGTTAATCGACTCAAGATAATCTAGGCAGTGTGTCTTTAGATTCACAGGAACCAGATTAGGGACCTGATACCTTGGTGTTCCCCTGACAGAAGTATAAGTCAACAATACAGCTGGAAAGCAACTGCAGAGAGTGACTGCCTGCAATAGTGCAACAGCAGTGCAGCAGTCACTTCCAATTGAGAAGAGGCATGTACTAACCAAGATTTGACATCACTAAGGTGATGTCTTTTATTGTATAAACCTAGTGCATGACACAACACATTTGGCCTAAGACTTGCAAAATCAGAAACGAAAATCCTCTCTCAAGTGCAAGACGAGAACAAAGTTGTTTCAACCTCAAGGACCAGATCCAAGATTGAAGATATCTTAAGTCCTTAGGTTTGTTGAGTCTTTGTTATTTGTTCTTCATTGTAACTCCAATCTTGCTTTTTAGAAGCTGTTTTTAGGAAACCCAAATTCGTAAACTCTCCAGTTTATGTTGTGACTAGGTTTAGTCATAAGTTAAAGTCTTTGTAACTAGAGAGTTATAAAGTGGCTTGTAATAGTGTTATTACAAGTTAGAGTAATTGAAGCCTTTGTAATAGAGTTATTACAAAGTGGCTTATGGTGAGAGTATCACAAGTTAGTCAAAGTCTTTGTAACTAGAGAGTCACAAAGTGGCTTGTAGTGAGAGTACCACAAGTTAGTTGAGTTGAATCCTTTGTAATAGAGTCATTACAAAGTGGCTTGTAATAGGGGTTTACAAGTTAGTAAAGTTGAAAGCCTTCAAGTGTAGGTCGTGGTTTTTGTCCCCTTGAGTTGGGATCTTTCCACGTAAAAATCCTTTATGTTCTTTACTTACTGCCGAGCTACTGTGAGAACAATTAGAGAAACTGATTACCTATACTGGTTGATTTTACAGTCTGTTGCTTACAGTAGGAACTTATAGAGAATCTGGTTCTCTATACAGTGGGAACTTATCCTGTGTCTCATTTTACATACTGGTTCAGTAGTTAGCACTGTACCAAACTAATATAGGACCAAATCACTATATAGTTTGGTTCATCAGTGTCTTCAATGGAAACTCATAGAGAACCGGTTCTCTATACAGTCTGGTGGACGCTTAGTTTCTAACACCGTACCGATTCTCGAGACTCTACTAAACCTGCACATGACTCGTGAGACCTATGTAACCTAGGCTCTGATACCAACTTGTCACGACCCTAAACCGAACCCGGTCGTGATGATGCCTATCGTGAAAGTAAGCCAGCCGACACAAACCCCCAAACCAACTAAAAAGTTAAATTAAATCATTTAAAGTCATTAATAAGCTATAAATCCCAAAATATAGAGTAGAATAGAACAGTGCAGAAATAAACACAGTCCGACATCGGGGTGTCACCAGTCATGAGAATCTAAAATCCGTCTAAGAGTATGAAAAGACAACATATTCTAATACAAGGCTAGTACAAAGTGAAATAAAGATAGGAAGGAGAAGCACTAGGCTGCGAATGCCGAGCAGCTACACAGTCAACTCCGAACAAGCCTGCTCGAAAGCAAATCAGCACTCGCTAGCATGACCCAAGACTCCTAGATCTGCACACAAGTTGCCGGGAGTAATGTGAGTATGCCAAATCATTAAGTAATAAAAGTAAAGGCAGCTGAGCGATAAGAAAACACGTAAACACAGCATAATGCTATAGCAAAATAGTATAAAACCAGAACAATGCAATAAAACAGTAAAAGCTCGTAAAAACACCTTAGTAAAGTAAAAAACCTCTTTAAAACATCTTTTAGTAGTTCAAACGAGTGATGAAAATAGGGAGAAAAGGATAGAAACATAAATCAGCCCCTCGGGCAAAATACCAACAGAACCAGCCCCTCGGGCTATCTCACAATCACTTGTATCAGCTCTTCGGGCAATAACATGAAACAACAATAGCCCCTCGGGCAATATCACATCTCACACTGGGTACCCGCGCTCACTGGGGGTGTGTAGTCTCCGAAAGGGCTCCTGCAGCCCAAGCGCTATATCAAGCCATCTCGTGGAATAAGCAAACTGGCCATCGGCCTCATAATAAGCCATCTCGTGGCGTATCAAAATCAGGCCCTCGACCTCATAATCATGAGTCAGTATAACATCGCTGCGGTGCGCAGCGCGATCCCATAATATCCTTACAGCACATGCCCTCGGCCTCACTCAGTCAGAAATCTCTCAAGCCACTCGGGCATAGTAAAACATTATGTTCGGCCCAAAATATCATTTAAAATGTCAAAGACGAAGTAAATATGGCTGAGTTATGAAAATAGTATAATACAACATGATTGAGTACAAATATGAAGTCAAAATAGTGAGGAATAGTAGTAAAAATTCCCTAAAGGTCCAAAACAGTTGGCACGAGGCCCAAATATAGCATTCAGCCCAAAACATGATAATACTTTCCAAAAAAACAATGATAGCAAATAGTTTTCAATCAAATATGCGGTTTAACAGTCATACGGGATGGACTAAGTCACAATCCCCAATGGTGCACGACCCCACGCTCATCATCTAGCATGTGTGTCACCTCAAAGTAGTATAACGATGTGAAATCCGGGGTTTCATACCCTCAGAACAGCATTTACAATCATTACTTACCTCTATCCGGTCCAAACTCTAGCCCGCAATACCATTTGCCATCGAATCGGCCTCTGGATGCTCCAAATCTATCCAAAAACTGATTTATACCATCAAAATATGCTAAGGGAACAAAGTCCACTCGAAAATAACCAATTTACATAAAACATCCCGAAATTGGCCAAACTCGACCCCCGGGCTCACGTCTTGATTCTAACAAAAATCACAAAATTGAAATCCTCACACTCTCACGATTTCATACGTACCAAGAATACCAAAATCCGACCCCAAATGACCCCTCAAATCCCTAGATTTAGGTCTCCAATTTACAAGCTCTAACTTCAAATTTTAGGCTTTAGATTCCGCAAATTCCATGTTAAATTAGGTAGAAGTCACAATACGATTGAGTATTAAGTCCATAAATCTTACCTCCAAGTGTTTCCCCTTGATTTCCTATTCAATCTCTCTCAAAAAGCTCCAAAATCGCTCAACAATGGTGAAACTTAAACCCAAAATCGTAGAAGTAGTCTTTTAAACATTCTGCTCAGCACTTAAAATCTCTTCTTCGCGAACGTGGTCAACGCCTCACGTTCGCGAAGCACAAACTTCCATTGACCACTTATTCCTTCATCGTGAACGCGACATCCTGCATGCGAACACGAAGCCTTAGCTCCTCAATGCATCGCGAACGCGACGACCAGCTCGCGAACGCAAAGCACAACTCTCTAGGATCCCAGCTGCTCAACTTTACTCTACGCGAACGTGGCATAACCATCGCGAACGCAATAAATACTGGACCCAACCCTTTACGAATGCGGGACATACTTCACAAATGCGAAGGCCAAAACTCCTGCCTCACACCCTAACACTTCGCGAACGCGAGGGCTTGCTCGCAAACGCGAAGACCAACTGTCTGCAACACCAACAACAGATGTTTCTGCAACTTTCCAACTTGAACTTGATCCGTTCAACCACCCGAAACTCATTCGAGGTCCTTGGGACCTCAACCAAACATGTCAACATATCCTATAACCCCATTCAAACTTGTTCCAA
This sequence comes from Nicotiana sylvestris, assembly GCF_000393655.2. Lineage (NCBI taxonomy): Eukaryota > Viridiplantae > Streptophyta > Magnoliopsida > Solanales > Solanaceae > Nicotiana > Nicotiana sylvestris. The sequence continues at coordinate 128,632,388 of NC_091059.1, read as the reverse complement.
CCCTCGAAACGCTCAAAACAACATCAAAACACCAAATTGACATCGGATTCAAGCCTAAGAATTCCAAAAACTTCCAAATTCTGCTTTCGATCAAAAAGTCTATCAAACCTTGTCCGAATGACCTAAAATTTTGTACACACGTCACAAATGACACAGCGGACCTACTCCAACTTCCGGAATTCCATTCCGACCCCTATATCAAAATCTCACCTACCAACCGGAAAACACAAAATTTTAATTTCGCTAATTCAAGCCTAAATCTACTTCGAACCTCCAAAACATATACCGATCATGCTCCTAAGTCTAAAATCACCTCCCGAAGCTATCCAAACCATCAGAATTCACATCTGAGCCCTTTTTCACATAAGTCAACATCTGGTTGACTTTTCCAACTTAAGCTTACTCAAAAGAGACTAAGTGTCTCAAACCATACCAAAACCTCTCTGAACCATAACCAACCAACCTGATAACACATACTATAACTAAACAAGACAATAAGAAGTAGAAATGGGGGAAACGGGGTAGTAACTTATGAATTGACCGGCCAAGTCATTCCACTTGATGGGTTTTCAATGTCTTTGCATTATATTTTGATGATCTAACAAACTAATGTCAAGAACCAGATAGAGAACCTGACACACTTGGTACACATTACTAATGAATGAAGTCCAGTCTGAACTCCAGCTAATGTGAACTACTATAAATAAAGAGAAAAAAGGAACAAGACAGGGACCTAATCCCTGGATTTTCTCTAACAGAAGTACAAGTCAACTATACAGCTAAAAAGCAACTGCAGAAAGTAACTGCTTGCAATTGTACATGCGACAGTGCAGCTGTCACTTCCCATTGGGAAGAGGCTTGTACCAACCAAGAATTGACATCATCCTTGGAATGTCTTTGGTAGTATAACAACATGGTGCAAGGCATAAGATATTCACTTGAGCATTTAGTGATATTCTTTCAAGAAATTAAAAGATCTGATCCAGCATTGAAGTCACAAGTGTGTTAAGAACAAGAAGACAACTCCACTAAGGATCAATTCCACAATGAGTCTATGTGTATCCGTAGTTGCATTATAATCTTGTTGTTTATTCTTCATTGTAACTCCTATCTTGATTTATTAGAAGCTTTGTTTTAGGAAACTCAAAATCATAAACCTTCTGAGTTTGTATTGTGACTAGAGTTAGTCATAAGTTAAAGTCTTTGTAACTAGTAAGTGACAAAGTGGCTTGTGATAAGTATATCACAAGTTAGTTGAGTTGAAGTCTTTGTAATAGAGATATTACAAAGTGGCTTGTAATAGTGTGTTTACAAGTTAGTGAAGTTGAAAGCCTATAAGTGTAGGTCGTGATTTTTGTCCCCTTGAGTTGGGATTTTTCCACGTAAAAATCATGTGTCTCATTTATTTACTGTTTTAATTACTATTCTCAGGGGAAACTCATAAAGCACCGGGTACTCTATAGTTTGGTGGATTCATATAAACTAACAATTGGTATCAGAGCAGGTTCTTTCTAAAAGGTTAACACCTAGAAAGGATCTCAATGGCTGCTCCACCTAACTTTGAGGAAGGACAATCAACCTACAGACCTCCTAGATTCAATGGTCAGTACTACGGATGGTGGAAGACTCGTATGCATGATTTTATAATGGCAGAAGACTCAAAGCTATGGGACGTCATTTGTGATGGTCCACATGTTCCTATGAAGAAACTTGGAGAAACTGGACCAATGGTGCCAAAAAAAGAAAAGAGTACAGTGATATTGACAGAAAAGCCGTAGAAAAGAACTATCATGCCAAGAAAATCTTGGTATGTGGTATAGGACCCGATGAGTACAACAGAATCTCAGCTAGTGATTCTGCCAAGGAAATATGGGAAGCATTGCAAACCGCACATAAAGGAACTACTTAGTTTAAACAGTCCAAGACTGACATGCTCACCACTGAGTATGAACTCTTCAGGATGAAGGATAATGAGTCTATACAAGATATGCACACTAGATTCACATGTATCATAAATGAGCTTCATTCACTTAGAGATGTTATTCCCAGAAACAAGCTTGTAAGGAAGATTCTCAATGTTCTACCTGGCTCTTGGGAGAGTAAGGTGAATGCCATCACTAAAGCTAAAGACTTACAAACTCTAACCATGGATGAGTTGATTGGAAATCTGAAAACATTCGAGATAAAAAGAAAGAAAGACAGTGAAAGGAGAGAGCCAAAGAAGGAGAAGAACCTGCTGCTCAAGGCTGAAAATAGTGACTCAAGTGAAGAAGATAGTGATCTGGCCTATCTTACTAAAAGGTTTCAAAATATGGTTTGAAGAAATGGTGGTATACCAAAATAGGGTAGTTCAAGTAAGGCAAGGAACAATGATCTCTGTTACAAGTGCGGAAAGCTAGGGCATTTCATCAAAGACTGCCCACTTCTGAAACAGGAGCAGTACAAACAAAACTCTGACAAAGCAGCAAAAAGGAACCCGGTTCCTGACAAACAATTCAGTCGAAAAAGTGCAGCTGACAATGTTGTGAAGCAAGCTCTTGCTGCTTGGGAAGACTCCTCCAGTGAATCAAAAGGTGAATCAAATGCAGAAAATAACTCCATGAAGGCAGTGGAAACTGAAGCAACAAAATATGACTCACTGTTTGCGTTGATGGCTCAGTTCGACGATGATGAAGAGGATGAAAATGATGAGGTAAATTTTAGGGATATTCAGAGAAATCTGAAGTCTTACTCTTCTAAGAAATTAATGGCATTAGCAAATGTTCTAATTGATGCATATAGCCTTATTAATGATAAGGATATCTTGATCATAGAGCTAGGAGATGCTGAATAATCTAGAGATGATCTGGTGGCATGTGTAGTTGATCTAAATGAGACCATAGCTAATCTTGAAAAAGAAAAGGAAGCTTTGAATGAAAAAATAAATAGTGTAGAAAATGATAGAGATGACTTGATGGTAGTGGTTGTTGATTTGAAGGAAACCACAGAAAGCTTTAGCAATGAAAAGCACACTCTAGAAGAGAAAATTGCAGCTACTGAGCAAGAGAGGGGTGACTTTTTGGTGATAATCACTGACCTAGAGGAAATTATTGAGTGACTCAAATTAGAACTTAGGTCTGCAAGTATTGGAAAGGGGAGAGAAGTAGCTAGTGAGTCACACATCAAGCTTGAAAAAGAATTAAATGATATTAAAACTAGTCTATGTTGTGAACTCGAGAAAAATAGGCAGCTTCAAGTTGAATTGAAGAAAGTAAAACTTGATCTTGAGAAATCTCTCAAGTGGACTTGGTCCTCAGATGTTGTCACTACTATTTACTTCAATAATAGTGGAAACAGACAGGGAATCGAGTTTCAAAAGGAGAAAACTCCTTACAACCCTCACAGTAAGTACGTCATAATTCCTGATAACTGGCTTTGTACCCACTATGGGAACAATGGGCACTTCAAAGAAAATTGCCAGGCCAGGGTTCAATCTGTTCAGAAAAACAAATTGTTTACTGAAAAAGTGACTACTAAATAAGGACCAGGAACCACTCGCAAGAAACGAATATTGCATGCATGGACTAGAAAGCTCTTATTCATCCCTTTTCTCATCACAAGGGACCCAAACTAGTTTGAGTTCCTAAATCCAACCCATGATTCACATGTGTAGGGAACAGTGAGAGGAAGCGGACTGCAATGAATCGTGGACAGTAAAACATGACTGGAAACACCATGAACTTTCTCTCATTAAAAGCCCTACAGGGAGGGAATGTACCCTTTGGAAATTAAAAAAAACAAGGTAAAGGTACATTCTCGGTGTTGGAAAAGTTGGAAAGTCTCTTCCACACTCATTTGAGAACGTGTACTATGTGAATGGCTTGAAGTACAGTCTCTTGAGTATTTCTCAAATTTGTGATAAAGGGAACAAAGTAGAGTTCGTATTAAAAATGTGCACAATTACCAATCTGATAATTGGTAAAGTGGGCTTAGTAGCCAAAAGATACAAGAACATCTACATTGCTGACTTTGAATTTCTACAAGTGGGTGATATGAGCTGCTTGAATGCAGTTGTTGATGATGCAGAACTTTGGCATAGAAGATTGGGGCATGCAAGCTTCTCACCTCTGAATAAAATGATTTAGAAGGACTTGGTTCGTGGTCTGCCAAATTCAAGATTCACCTGGTCACTAATTCTTAGATCACAGGGTGAGACTTTCGAGGTATTTTTGTCTCTTTCAAGAAGATCCACGTGAAGATGGAATTGAAGGTAGCATGCATCAGATCTAACCACGGGACATAATTTGACAAATGCCAAACTTAATGAGCTTTGTAATGAAATCACTCAAAACTTCTCAGTACCAAGGACTCCACAAAATAATGGTGGTTGTGAAAAAAAGAACTGAACTTTGGAAGACATGACACAGACAATGCTCATTGACAGTGGAATCGCCAAAAATCTTTGATAGAAGCAATAAACACTGCTTGCTGCTTGGTGAACATGTGTATGACCAAGTCCCTCCCAAACAGAACCCCCTATGAGATGTTCAATGGAAGAAAACCAAAGATAACTTATCAGAGAATCTTTGGATGCAATTGCTATGTTCTCAACAACGGGAAAGACCAGCTTTGAAAGTTTGATGCAAAAAGTGATGAATGAATTCTTCTAGGATATTCCTCTCAAGGAAAAGTCTACAAAGCCTACAACAAAAGGACACAATGTGTGAAAGAAAGTGTTCATGTGCTATTCAACGAGACACCCTCCTCTAACAAGGAAGGAAACATTGATGTTCTAGATAATGAACCACTTTTTGGTTCCTGGTGAAATATCTGACGTTACAAATGGCAATGCTGATATGATGAGTCAAATGAAGGAGACAGGTGAAGACAATGCAACATCTTCTCCCACTTCTCAAGAGGAACCTGGTACTTTAATTACTGCCACTGAAGTTGAAGGAAAAGTTAGAGATGCATCACAAGGTACTCCACAAGTAGCAGAACAATGAGAGCAGAGACTCCACAAGTAGCAGAACAATGAGTGCAGAGAAATCCACTTAATTCACCCAGCTCCTCTACTAATCAAACTTTAGTCCTCAAATGGAAACATAAAAGCTCCCATCCACTTGATAACATAATCACTCCTTGAGGCTGGATTCAAACAAGATCAATATCTAGAGATTCCCTAGTTCTCTCTGTATTTCTATCCAGATAGAACCCAAGAATATCAAGGAAGCCTTGAAGGATGTTGAATGGATCACCAAGAAGAGCACATCTGGAATGGCTCATTCTATTAGATCATGCTCAATCTCATGGGGTACAAGGAAACATAACCCAGTGGTTCTCTCAATAGTTGAAGCAGACGCTCTTAACATGGCAAAGAACCCAGTCCAGCACAAGAGAACCAAACGCATTAAGGTCAGATACGGAGAAAGGGCTGATCTGTATGAAGTTATGTAGCACAAAAGACCAAATTGAAGATATTTTCATCAAATCATTAAGTAGGGAACATTTTGAAAGAAACAGGGTGAAGCTGGAGCTATTGAAGCCTAATTGAGAACCTGATTCCTCATCAATTGGCTACGAAAATCACCTTCAGGTAAAACTAGCCAAAGTGTTTTCTAGCCAAGCCTAACTCACATTGATACCGTTGCACGTAAACACGCATGACGATCATAGAAGCTAAATGAACAATGCTGAACTGAGAAAGAAGAGCTGCTAAAATCTTTTTCAAAAAAATATTTGGGAATCAGGTTCCTGTATCACAAGTTAGTAGTAATGTATTTTTTCTCGCATGCTTTCTCAAAAAGGTTAACAAAATTAATTCAACTGCCACATCATCTGACTTTTCAGAGTCTGCATGTCACGTCTTATCTTTCAAATCCTTTCACCTCCTCTGCATATTACGTATTCCCACAAACCTATTGCCGTTTCAAAACACTTCAGAACCCGTTTCTCTCCCTTCTCATTATTAGCCCTTCTTCCCATAAAACTCTCTCTCTCTCACAGCAGTCCTGAACCTTCATTTCCTTTGTATCTCTGTGATCTCCTCTTCACTTCTCTCTCACTCAAATTTTCTACCAAATCCTCCTACAATAGCAAACGAACAATCTCTTCCTTCTCATACCATCAACACCACTTCCACTCCCCCATCCTCCTTAAAGTCATCTCCAGAAATCCACTCTTCCACTATCCCCAATACAACTGCACCTACACATGTTTCCTCTTTATCTCCTATTGTTTTTCCTTCTCCATCAAACTCTATTTCCCTTCCATGTGTTGAAAACCCCATGTCTCCCCCTTCTTCTGATCTCACCAAAGAACACTCAGAAAGTGTTACCACTCAGGTGTCAGAGGTCTCTGAGGATGATCCTGATCAGTATCTGAACTCCTCCATTTTGGATTCAGTGGCTCTCACGAAGTCACCAGAAAAGGAAGCAGCACACAATATCATGGCTATCTGTTGCTGAGAGTCTTTTGAATGAAGGAGCTTCCTTTTTGTCTAAATCTTAGGGGGGAGAAATTCCATTCTTAGGCGATGAAGGAACCTTGGTACTCTTCAAGTCTCCAGTCCATGAAATAGTCACAAAAAAATCTGTTGGAGAACCTGATCCTCTTCCAGTTCAATCAACCCAGGAACCTCTTGTTTATCGTAAGCCCTTGGAATCCATTCCACCCAGTAAGATCCATGTTGATGAAGATGATATGGTTCTCAGCGTGCGGTTTAAGATGCACAAACTAGCAGAGACTCCTAAATCCTCTTTCAAGCGACCCACTACTAGGTTGCAGCAGAAAGAGGCTTTCGAGTTTGCCTTGCAGAAAAGTAAGAGGAGTGTCAAGACAAAGAAGAAGAGGTTGATGAAACAGGGGGAATTTGTAACTGACAAAAGCATTCCAATGGTTGAGGTTGATGAAGATGCTATAGAGAAACCCAGTTCCTTAGTAAAACGATCTACGAAAATCCAGAAGTTTGTGGTTGGAGCTTCCGATGAAGCAATTGAAAAACAAAGTGGAACATCCGTGAAGGGTAGCAGTAAGTCTAAGAAGGTTATAGTTGAGCAAGCTATGTCTGAAGGAGATACTATTGGGGTTGTAAGCCAGAAAGGGAAGTCTGTTGAAGGATCTAGAAAATGAAAACGGGAAACTGTAGGGGGGCCTGGTTCTATGAAGACTATACCTAGTGACAGTGGTCTTTGGCATGAGAGATTGAGAACTCAGAAAGTCTTGTGGGGTCGTATGTTTGACCCAACAATCTTGGAGATGGCAGGAATGAAGCAAGTTCTGGAGATGGTGGAATTTCAGCAATGGGATCATTTGTTTCAAGAGGATGTGCCTAAGGTGTGCGAAGATGCGGTACAAAATTTCTACGCATCTCTCTTCACTGTTGAGAGGGATCACATATGTGTGCTAGTAAATGGAGTAGACATTATGCTTGACGCTTCAACATTAGGTAAAGTTCTCCAAATTTCATGTGAAGGGATGTCCTCAGTCAAGGGTGCCTGTGGTGCTAACTTTAGGAGAGCTATCATGAAAGAGCAAGCTATTCAGCAAGGGGAACGGGTGCATAAGAAGGCACTACTTCCTGAGTATCAGCTTCTCTTTGAGCTGGTTAATAAGGTGCTTTTACCTCGTGCTAAGAGGCGGTCTATCGCTTTAAAGTCTGATCTGGTCTTAATGGAGGCTCTTGATGAGTTTGTCCCGATCAATCTGCCAGCAATCATGATAGAACATATGCAAAAGGTGGAAAACTTTAAAGGTGGCAATCACGGGCTTCCATATGGCTTTCTCCTCACTTGAGTGTTTATGTTCTATACAGTTCCTTGGGCTAATACCAAAGTGGGAATCCGCAAGCAAACCTTCTCCAAAACCACTCTGGAAGAATGTGAGTGTGTAGAAAAGGTTGGTGGAAGCACCTCGACCATTTCTCAGCTGATCAATGCTCAAAATGCTGCTACCGAAGAGATCAGGAGGTTGAGGGCTTAGAATGCCATACTGGGAACTCAGCTTAGTCAAGCTGTTGGGGCACCTGGTTTTGTTAATTCCACCAATGAAGAAGTTGCCCGCTTGACCAAGGAAAATAATGAGCTTCGTGCAAAATTGCTTGAAGATAAACAGTCTGCAAATGCCAGTATGGACCTGGTTCTCAAAACCCTTGCTGCCTCCTTCTCCAAGTTTCCTCTTTTAGTGCCCCTTAGAAACCTCTCAATGACCAGTTGTCTTCTGTTATCATGTTTTGTGGCTGTTGTTTTTTTTTTTTTTTTTGATGGCATGTTGGATGTCACCGTTATTGCTCCTGTTTAATCAGTCCATTTTAATATCAATGAAACAACTCTTCTTTTTGCTTATACAATGTTGTTTTCCTTTTGCTTCTCTTTTTTGTCATGTTGTATGCACATATATGGCATGAGTTGGCTGTGTTAGACTTATTTATGTTGTTTCCCTGCTTGTGTATTTTTAATGATGCCAAAAGGGGGGAAGTATAGTATAATGCAATGGAAATTGAAACAGGGGATCTGATTAAGTGGGAATCAAAAGAAAAAGATCAGGGGGAACTTGTGAAGTTCCTGTTACCTCATCTAGTTATTTCTGCTCTAAATAAATGTTATCAATGTCTAAGTTTGTCATCATCAAAAAGGGGGAAATTGATGGGTTTTCAATGTCTTTGTCTTATGTTTTGATGATCTAACAAACTTACTGTCAAGAACCATATAGGGAACCTGACACACTTGGTACACATTACAAATGAACGAAGTCCAGCCTGAACTCCAGCTAATGTGAACTACTATAAATAAAGAGAAAAGAGGAACAAGACAGGGACCTGATCCCTGGATTTTCTTTGACAGAAGTACAAGTCAACTATACAGCTAAAAAGCAACTGCAGAAAGTAACTGCTTGCAACTGTACACGCGACAGTGCAGCTGTCACTTCCCATTGGGAAGAGGCTTGTACCAACCAAGAATTGACATCATCCTTGGGATGTCTTTGGTAGTATAACGACATGGTGCAAGGCACAAGATATTCACTTGATCATTTAGTGATATTCTTTCAAGAAATTCAAATATCTGATCCAGCATTGAAGTCACAAGTGTGTCAAGAACAAGAAGACAACTCCACTAAGGATCAGTTCCACAATGAGTCTATGTGTATCCGTAGTTGAGTTATAATCTTGTTGTTTAATCTTCATTGTAACTCCTATCTTGATTTATTAGAAGCTTTGTTTTAGGAAACTCAAAATCATAAACCTTCGGAGTTTGTGTTGTGACTAGAGTTAGTCATAAGTTAAAGTCTTTGTAACCAATGAGTGACAAAGTGGCTTATGATAAGTATATCATAAGTTATTTGAGTTGAAGTCTTTGTAATAGAGTCAAAGTGGCTTGTAATAGTGTGTTTACAAGTTGGTGAAGCTGAAAGCCTACAAGTGTAGGTCGTGGTTTTTGTCCCCTTGAGTTGGGATTTTTCCACGTAAAAATCCCATGTCTCATTTACTTACTGTTTTAATTAGTATTCTAAGGAGAAACTCATAGAGCACCAGGTACTCTATAGTTTGGTGGATTCATATAAACTAACAGCGCCCACCGTGAGGCTAAGGATAATAGTGATTTTTTTCAGTGTTGATTCTGATAACACACATTATTTTCACACTTGTTATTTTCACACTTGTTCTTGTTAAGAATTTTTGTTCTCAAGTTGAAACATGTCAAACTCACAAAATGCACCCGCACATGGTGATGATGGTCTTAGATTTCATGGGGAAAATGATAACGTAATTGCTTTAGGGGTGCCACTGGCTAATCTCGGGGGAGTTCCGATCGTCGATCCAGTCGATATCAGTTTGCACATTGCTTTGAATGCAGATTTAGGCGCGGACTCCGAAGGGAGTGTGCATAGGAAAGGCCGATCTAGGGACCAAGGAATACAGGGCGTAGGAGATGGGGGAGTTGGTCTCCAGGTAATATTCAAGATGTTACAGGCTCAGCAGGACACTATTGCTCAGGTTTAGAGTCAACAAAAAACTCTGAGTATGGTCGAGCTGGAAATCACTCGTCATACCGAGTCAGTGCTAGAAAGGTTGAATGGTAACGAATCAGGGACTGATCCTACAATTATGAAAATGCTCGAGGAGCTCACTAAAAGAATTGAGTCAGGAGAAAATAAAATTAAAGATAATGACAAAAAAACACCCCCGATCTTAAAGGGTTTGAATTTAAAAAAGTTCGTGCAGAAGCCTTTTCCTCAGAGTGCGGCTCCGAAGTCCATTCCTAAGAAGTTCCGTATGTCGGATATACCTAAATACAACAGGACCATTGATCCTAATGAACATATCACTTCGTACACATGCGGGATAAAGGGAAATGACTTAGAAGACGATGAGATCGAGTCCGTTTTGTTGAAAATTTTTGGGGAAACTCTATCAAAGGGAGCAATGATTTGGTACCACAACTTGACACCAAATTCCATCATCTCATTTTCCATGTTAGCAGATTCTTTTGTGAAGGCACACATCGGGGCCATAAAGGTCGCAACAAGAAAATCGAATGTTTTCAAGATAAGACAAAGGGATAACGAAATGCTAAGGGAGTTCGTATCCCGATTTCAAATGGAACGCATGGAGTTACCACTGATCACAGATGATTGGGCCGTTCAAGCTTTCACCCAGGGGTTGAATGAGCGGAGTTCGATAGTATCACGACAATTGAAGAGAAATTTAGTCAGTATCCAGCTGTAACATGGGCAGATGTGCACAATCGATATCAATCAAAGATCAGGGTCGAGGATGACCAATTAGGAGCCCCTTCCGGTTCAGTACATCCAAACATATTGGCAATTAAAACCCCGAGGAACATCGATAGAGAGACAAGGTTGAATAGAGAACGGTATCAACCATATACCGCAGATCGAAGAAACAGTGGCTTGGGGCACAATCCCTCTCGGAATGATCGGAGAAACGATCGAGGACAAAATTCTCGGGGACTTATGAGCAAAAGTGGTTTTGATAAGCATGTCGATCCTATAGAGGCACCTCTGTTATCGGAATATAACTTTAGCGTCGATGCATCAGGCATTGTCTCGGCAATCGGAAGGATCAAAGATACTAGGTGGCCTAGACCCATACAAACCAATCCTTCCCAAACTATTAGAGACCAGGTCATCTATGAGTTTCCACTAAGAATGCTAATAAAACATTAAGTAAATAAAATAGGGAGTTTTTACGTGGAAAAATCCCTGCTCAAATGGATAAAAAAATACGACCTACATTGGTAGGATTTCAACTTTACTATGAGCAACTTTAGATTACAACCTATGCAATATAGGAATTAAACTCTTAGTCCCTCACTAACTTGTAATACACCTATTACAAGCCACTTTGCAATACACCTATTACAAAGACTTGAACTCATGACTAACTCTAGTCACGACACAAATACTAAGGGTTTATGGTTTTACAAGGGGTTCCTAAGTACCGCTTCTAGATAAGCAAAGTAGGAATTACAATAAAGAACAATTACAAAGTTACAACTCAACTAAGGACATACAAAATACTAGCTCTAGGAACTGGTCCGTAGTAGTGTTAAACTTTGTTCTAGATGCACTTGAGAATTGAATACTTGAATGTCAGATGCTTGAATGCTTGAATGCTTGAATGAATTCTCAAGTATTCAAGTGATTTTTTGTTGTAATGTTTAATGTTAATACAACATGGATGACATCACTTGAATGATGTAATCACTTGGTAGGTCAAATGAGAAGTGACTGCAGAACTGTGCTGCACTGTTTCTATGTACAATGCAGGCAGTCACTTTTTAGCTATAGACAGTTAACTTCGTACTACTGTTAGGGAAACGCAAGGGTATCAGGTCCCTGTGTTGATTCTCTATCTTTTAAAGTCGTAGAAGCTCATATTAGCTGGAGTCTATTGATTTCAGTTGTGTGCCAAGTGTGTCAGGTTCCTTATCTGGTTCTTTGACGGTAAGTTTGTTAGATCATCAAAAAATAAAGCTAAGGTATTGTAAACCCATCACCAAAGAAACCCAAATTTGATGTGCAAGTACCATGACACGCATGGTCACAAGACCGAGGATTGCAGGCAATTAAGGGAGGAGGTAGCCCTTCTATTCGACGAGGGCCACTTTCGAGAGTTCCTCAGCGATCAAGCCAAGAATCGCTTCAGAGACAGAGATGCCAATAGGAAAAATGAACAGGAGGAACCACAACATGTCATTCATATGATCGTCGACGGGGTCGATATTCCACAAGGGCCCGTATTCAAACGCACTAAGGTATCAATTACTAGGGAGAAGCGGACCGGGGATTACATGCCCGAGGGCTCCTTATCATTCAACGATGAAGAAGCAGAAGGCATTTCTCAACCACACAATGATGCTTTGGTAATTTCTATCTTATTAAATAAAGTTCAAGTTATGCATGTTTTAGTGGATCCAGGTAGTTCGGAAAATATCACCCGATCGAGGGTCGTGGAGCAACTCGGCCTACAAGATCAGATTATGCTCGCAGCTCGAGTCTTAAACGACTTCAATATGGCCAGTAAAACAACTAAATGAGAGATTACTCTACCAGTGAACGTGGCTGGAACCATTCAAGATACCACGTTCCATGTGATCGAGGGCGACATAAGATACAATGCCCTACTCAAAAGGCCATGGATTCACAATATGAGAGCAGTCCCTTCGACTCTCCACCAAATGATGAAATTCCTGATGTCGGGCGATGTAAAAACAATGTACGGGGAGCAGCATGCTGCAAAGGAAATGTTTGCGGTTGACGAGGTAGTACCGGTATCGACAGAAAGGTCGGGCATCAAAGGTAAATAGAAAACCAAATAGCAATGACAGCCACCAGCCTTGACCGAATCAGGAAAGCAGGAGATAGAATAAGAAGAGGAGGATTTTCTGACCCCACAAACCTTTATTGTTCTTGAAGACTCCAACGCTACCAAATCAACTATCAAGGAACTGGAATAGGTTATATTGATCAAATACCTGCCCAAGCGAAAGGTATACGTGGGAACAGGGTTTACCCCCGAACTGAGGAAAAAGCTTATTCAATTTTTTATCGATAACATAGATTGTTTTGCTTGGTCCCATCTAGACATGACAGGGATCCCACCAGAGATAACAACGCATCGGCTAAGCCTTGACCCCAGGTTCAAACCGGTGAAACAAAAGAGAAGGCCCTAGTCTGAGGTAAAGCATGTGTTCATAAAGGACGAGGTAACTAAACTTCTCACAAAAGGGTCCATTAGGGAGGTAAAATACCCCGAATGGTTAGCCAATATAGTCGTAATCCCTAAAAAAGGAACAAAATTAGAATGTGTGTATATTACAAGGATTTAAACAAGGCATGCCCTAAAAACTCTTTTCCACTGCCTAACATCGATCGCATGATCGATGCCATGGCTGGCCACGCGATCCTTACCTTTCTCGACGCCTATTCTGGGTATAATCAAATTTAGATGAACCTGGAAGACCTCATTTATCACCAAGTATGGAACATATTGTTACAATGTATAAAAAATGTAGGATCTACTTACCAACACCTAGTAAATAAGATGTACGAAGAACAAATAGGTAAGTCAATGGAAGTTTATATTAATGACATGCTAGTTAAGTCACTGCGCGTAGAGGACCATTTGGCTCATTTGCAGGAAACGTTCGAGATTTTGAGGAAATATAACATGAAACTCAACCCCGAGAAATATGCTTTCGGGGTCGGCTCGAGCAAGTTCCTAGGCTTCATGGTGTCAAATCTGGGGATCGAGATCAACCCCGATAAAATCAAGGCCATCGAAGACATCACCGTCGTGGACAGCGTAAAAGCTGTGTAGAGGCTAATTGGGCGGATAGCTGCTTTAGGCCAATTTATCTTGAGGTCATCGAATCGAAGTCACAGATTTTTTTCTTTACTCAATAAGAAGAACGATTTCACCTGGACCCCGGAGTGTCAACAAGCATTAGAGAAATTAAAGTGATACCTATCGAGCCCACCATTGCTTCACACCCCGAAGGCAGATGAGAAACTTTACTTATACTTGGCAGTGTCGAAAACCGCGATGAGTGGTGTCCTAGTTTGTGAAGACCAAGGTACGTAATTTCCCGTTTACTATGAAAGTCGAACCTTAGGGGAAGCAGAAACTAGATATCCATACTTAGAGAAATTAGCATTTTCTCTAATAAGTGCTTCTAGAAAGTTAAAACCATACTTTCAAAGTAACCCCATATGTGTGTTAACCACTTATCCACTTTATAATATTTTGCACAAACCCGAACTTTCTGGTCAATTGACCAAATGGGCCATCAAACTCAGTGAGTACGATATCGAGTATCAACCCCGAATGGCCATCAAGTCTCAAATTTTAGCAGACGTCGTGGCCGATTTCACGCCAACCCTCGTACCCGATGTTGAAAAGGAAATCTTGTTAAAATCAGGTACATCATTGGGGGTATGGACCGTTTTCACAGACGGCGCTTCTAATGTGAAAGGTTTCGGGCTAGACATCGTTTTGAAGCCACCCACAAGTAGCACTATTAGGTAGTCTATCAAAACTTCTAGGTTGACTAACAATGAGGCCGATTACGATACCATGATTGCAGGTCTCGAGCTAGATAAAAGCTTGGGGCAGAAGTCATTGAAGCCAAGTGTGACTCTTTATTGGTGGTGAACCAAGTAAACAAAAGCTTCGAAGTTCGAGAGGATAGAATGCAAAGGTATTTGGACAAGCTACAGGTAACTTTGCACCGCTTCAAGGAGCTGACTCTAGATAACGTACCTCGAGAGCAAAATAGTGAGACCGATGCACTTGCGAATTTGGGATCATCAGTCGAGGAAGACGATATTATCCCGGGGACTGTCATCCAATTATTGAGATCTATGGTTGAGGAGGGTCATGCCGAGATAAACTCTACAAGCTTGATTTAGGGCCGGGGGACACCAATTATTTTTTACGAGAGGTCCATGAAGGCACTTATGGGAACCACTCCGGCGTCGAATCTTTGATTCATAAAATCATTAGAGTAGGGTACTACTGGGATAACATGGAAAAAGACACTAAGGAGTTTGTTCGAAAATGTGATAAATGTCAAAGGTTTGCACCGATGATCCATCAGCCCGGAGAGAAACTTTATTCAGTCATATCCCCATGGCCATTCATGAAATGGGGGATGGATATCGTCGGCCCTCTTCCAACGGCCCCGGGTAAAGCTAAATTCATTTTGTTTATGACTAACTACTTTTCTAAATGGGTGGAAGCACAGGCCTTTAAGAAGGTCAGAGAAAAAGAAGTTATAGACTTCATCTGGGACCATATCGTGTGTCGATTCGGGATACCTGCTGAAATTGTATGCAACAACAGAAAGCAATTCATCAGCAGCAAGGTAACGGAGTTCCTCGAAGAACACAAAAAAAGGATCTTATCGATGCCGTATCACCCAAGCGGAAACGGACAGGCCGAATTGACGAACAAGACTATCATTTAAAACTTAAAGAAAAGTTTGAGCGACGCTAAGGGGAAATAGAGAGAAGTTCTACCCGAAGTTCTTTGGGCATATCGAACAACATCAAAGTCCAGCACGGGGGCAACCCCGTTCTCCTTAGTATATGGCTCTGTGGCCTTAATTCCAATTGAGGTCGGGGAACCTAGCGCCAGATTTTGACATGCAATGGAGGAATCAAATCACGAGGCTATGAATACTAGCCTCAAACTATTAGATGAAAAATGAGAAGCTTCGCTTGTTCGGGTGGCTGCACAGAAGCAAAGAATCGAGAGATATTACAATAGAAGAGCCAAACTTTGCCACTTCGGCATCGGGGACTTAGTTCTAAGGATAGTCACCCTCAATACTTGAGACCCAAATGATGGGAAACTAGGCCCAAATTGGGAAGGACCATATCAAGTCATCGGTGTCATCGGAAAGGGATCTTACAAACTTGGCACGATGGAGGGCAAACAATTGCCAAACAATTGGAATGTATCACTACTCAAATGATATTATTGTTGAGGTATGACTTTCTCCCTATTTTATTTGTATTTGATACTAACTTATTGTAGGTGTTCGATCGAGGCGTCGAGAAAACTCTTCAACACGAAGATCTTAGGTTTTAAAGCATGCTTTGTACTCTTTGTCCCTTATATCGATTTTTATCTCTAATGGATTTTTCCGACTAGGTTTTTAACGAGGCAACAATTATGTGCTACCTGAGGAAAATTCAACAGTATCCAGGGCTTCTTTTCAATCAACCTCGAATACTGGGGGGCATCATCCTCAGAGGTTATATTTTCGAGAAAAGTACTTTATGTCAAATGGTCTTGATAGGGAAACCTTGTAATGGGACAAACGGTCGAGTGAACCATGTCCATATAGATTAGTCAAGCCCTGATGGCAAAACATGTACGTATGTATAAATTATTCAAAGAAGCATTCTTTCTATAACAAACACTTTGTGTCTCAAAGAAAATTTGCTATTATACAAGCTCCATACTTATGATTTTGTGAGAAATGGCTCAAGGGCCAAGCACAAATATACCTCGAACACTTGGGGACTGTCATCGACAATCAACATATTCGAGTTATCTAAACTCGGATTCATAAAACCTCAAAGAGGCGCCCCTCTATCTATAGGCCAAAACCATCTTTCTCCGGGACTAACACCTCAAACAAGTTCGAAGTGTTATTGGGGAATAAGCACAAGAGGCATACCCAAAGGCTACAGCCGAATTAATGCGGCTCAGAGACATCCGAACCCCGCAATCAAAATAGGCTTTCAAGTTCTTTGAAAAATTGTTAAAAAAGTCTACCCTCGGCAAATAATAAAAGGGCTTCGATAAAATCATTCCTCAAAAAACCTTAAGAGGTATCAAAATTATCTTAACAAAAACGTGCTAAGGCACAAAAAGCAGAAGGGTTTCAATCAACATTGAACCCTCAAAAAACCCAATGGGTAAAAAATACATGCTAAGGCATAAAGAAATTTTCACTAAGTATTTTAAGCCAAAAGAGGGGAATAATAGAAATCTTTTAAAGTCCATAACAACCCGATCTAAAAGAGCCTAAGGGCCAATACACTTAGGGTTTGAGATCTTGTTCTCACTCAATCCGAACCCAAGGGTTCGATTATCCTGAGTCAAATAAATAATAACTTGATTATGGCTCGTGGACTCAACGTTATCCGACAGAAACCCTTAAAAGTCTATGCCTCAAAATTCGAACTCGACCATGGTAACTTCAAGGAAGCCACCCGAGACAAAGTCTCGAATACACCGTTCAAAGCATAAGATTATGCTAAAATTTTGCAAGGCAAATAACATATTTATAAAGATCAAGAAGACATTCAAGAGAAATTTTCTTTTATATATTTGAAAAAAGATATGTACAAGAGACCGACAGAGGTCTTACAAAAAGAAAAAGAAAAAATCCTAACTATGCACGGGGCTGGTTTCTCCCTCGGGAGTCACTTTTCCTTCGGGCCCCTCATCATTGTCAGACCCGCCTTGGCTGCCTTCATCATCATCATCATCATCGTCAGAGGAGACGAGAAACCTGGCATCAGCTTCAAGCGCCTTTGCTTGAGCTATCTCTTTAGAGAGGTCGTAACCTCGAGCGTGGATTTCCTCGAGGGTCTCCCTTCGAGATTTGAACTTGGCCAAATCATTGCTTTGTCGCTCTCAGTCGGAGGCTTCTCTTAGCTACGTTGGGGCAGCCTTAGCATTGGCCAAGTATACAATAGTGGTTTCGTCAGCCGCGATCTTCGTCTCCCCGACCTCTACCTTGGCCTCAGCATGCTTGACCTCTAGCTCGTCGATCCTTTTGGACTGGGCCCTGAAGTTAGGCCTCGGCCGATTCCAGTTTGGCCAAAGCAGCCTCTTTCTCCGCAGCAAGGCGGTCCATATTCTCCTTCCACTGATCACAGCCGGCTTTGATCTGATCGACCTCCCCTCAAAGCAGCTCGATCCTCTCCAGTTTTTGCTGCAGCTAAGACATTGAAGTATTAGCCTTCATAGTTGGGTCGAGTAGATCGTACTCTTTCAAAATGACAGTTACTTGCTTGTCTAGCTCGACCTCATCCTTACGAGCCTTGGCCAAGTCTGCCTGAAGATCCCTGAGCTCCTCCTCCTTTTGACTGCAAAGAAGCTTCAAACTGTTCCTTTCATCCGAGGTCTTCTGGAGCTTGGCCTCACATTGGCTCAGGTCGGCCCTAAACTTGGTGAAAGCCTACACACAAAAAAAAAGATAAGAGTTAGGGTAAAGGGAGAAGAAAGAAAAGAAATTTGCAATGATAGAAATTAATGCTTACTCGAGATAAAAGGCGTTGAGCCTCTTCGAAAAGGGTAGATGTATTTTTGAGATCGGCGGCGTCATCAACCCCGGTAAAGCAATCCTGGAAGGGATCCTCTTCACTAGGACTTCACCTAAGTTAGGCATCTATAGATCCCGAGCCTCCCGTATGGCCTCCTCAGTATAAGCCGGTAGAGAGGAAGAGTGACCTATTGTCATGGCCCAGAGCAAATTACTCGGGTGCTCTATTTAGCTCTAGGGATCTCGGAACCTGCCCCCTCCGGTGTGCTTATATCAGGCCGAGGAACAATCTCGACCTCGGGCGATTTAGGGGTTTTTCCCGTATCTTTCTTCAAAGCCTCCTCATCACGAGGTAGGGTCTCTAGCGCGGAGGACTTGCAGCTTCAACCGACTTTATGGCTCAAACCACCAGCGCTGAGTCTTCACCCTCATCTTCTTCTTCTTCTTCTTCATTCAGCTGGTGGACCGATTCTATATCCACATAAATGAGATTTCTCCTGTGTCTTCGAGCTGGAGCCTTTTTATCTTGGGGGTCTTCAGGCTTCGAGATCCTTTTACTCTTATTATCTTTCCCCGATTTCGGAATCGGGGACTCAGTTTTTTCCCCAGGCGGAGCCGACCTCATTTCAAAGATATCTCTAATGCTTGCATGAAGGAGAATCAAATATGAGTAAAGAGACATCTCCGATAAAGAGGAAAGCATCAAAAGCTTACAAGATGAACTTACCATGATGTTTGGCTTCCCATCTGCCCCTCGCCAAGTCACGCTAGCGGCGCTCGCTATAAGAGGAGATCGAGGCTAGTCTCTAGACCCAGTCTTCGAGGTCGGTGACCGCATGGGGCATCCAAGCAACCGCTGCGAAATAGATGAAGGCATCACACAATGCAAAAATGGAGTACGGAGGCTAATGGGCAAACAATTCACTTGCGTTCGGGGTTCCACTTCTCTGGGATTCTCTACTTTGAAGTCGTACTTTGTGACACAAGGGCCGGGAAAAATCTTATAAAGGGCCGACGCTTTATCACTAGCCGGACGAGTAGAAGAGGAGGAAGCTTTCTCCTTTTGAGGAATGGGTTTGGAGGTTTTCGCTATTGATTCAGATGGGAGGAAGCGGAAAGAGGTGGAGTTTGATATTTTTTTTATGCTAAAAAGGTTGGATCAACAGGTAGTGAAAGAGAAAGATAAAGAGAGGAAGAGATCAAGAAAGTTTGAAGGTGGAAGCCTTGTTTTTTATTCAAATAGAAGCCTTGTATTTATAGACACACAGTGATGGTTCGGCGGCGCTAGTGGCCGACCGCCACTAACAAGTATTTAATGTTTTGGGGAAACGAACCGATGGGACGTTTTGGTCACCTCGAGCGCTTATGACACAAGGATGACATCATCATCAGGGCCTCCGGAAAATCGAGGTTCAAGTCGTTTCTTATCATTTTATTCTAAGAAATGAGGGGGCTATCTGTATACTATGGAAATCGGAGCTATCCGACTTCGTTTTTCGATGGAAAAGGTAATACTACGTCGAGAGGCCAGGACACCAAGCTCGGGGTCGAGGCTCCTTTCCAATATCGAGGTCGAGGCCGAGGTCGATATCATTTGCTGAGGTCGGAAGAAGGCCCACTTCGAGATAATACCGTTATGATTTAGTAACAGAAAGAGCGAGATACCCGCAACGGCCCGAAGATCACGACATAAATTTCGGAACGGATTGGTCCTTGGCGGTTAGGCAACTGTCCAAATGATTTCCTATTGTAATTAGAAGTGTACCTTATTTAGGACTCCCCTATTATATAAATGGGAGCCCATTCATTTATAATCGATGGTTCTTTGACAAGAGAATATACATTCATCACTTTCTTGCTCACTGTTCATCAGAGTTGCCTTATAATTTGTTGTTCTTACTAACCCACCTCGAGACTGTCAAAGGTCGAGGTTGAGATTTAGCTTGTACACTGGTTTGACTTATTTTATTCTCTAATTTATCTATCTAATTCCTCGTTTATCAATTGGTATTGGATTAAATCATATATTCTTAAATCCACAATATAAATCTAATTGTTACTCGGATTCAGGGTAAACAATAGCGCTATCTCTTAGGGGTCGTTTGGTATGATGGATAAGCAAAAATAATTTTGGGATAAGAACTTAGTACCTTTTTATCCCGTGGTTGATTACTAATTCTAGGATAAATTATCTTAAGATTAAAAATAGTACCGAGATAACTTATACCTGTCATATGGTGGAATACTAATTATAGGATAAAACAGTAAAATTGATAATATCGAGATTAATAAAACATACCAAACACTCAATAAGAAATAATACGAAGATCAGCATAAGTAATTATAATAAATTCTCACATAACTAATTCCAGCATAATTTGTTTTCAAACCAAACTATCCTTAGGGGTCGTTTGGTTGGGAAACAAGTTACCCCATGATTAATTATTCCAAGATTAGTTATCCTGAGATTAATTATGTCACGATTTTATTCCAACCAAACGTGAGATAAACTCATCTCAAATTTAATCCCGGAATTAATTATCTTTTATCCCCGTACCAAACAAGCCCTTAGTGATTAGTATCAAAATCAAAAACACTTCTTCTACCTCCTTTTAATCTCTTTTGTTTTTTTCTTCTCAGCAAAAAGATTAGTACTCCCTCTGTTCCAGTTTATGTGAACCTATTTTTTTTATTCATTCCAAAAAGAATGACCTCTTTCTAAATTTGGAAGCAATTTAGTTTAAACTTAAAATTCTACACCTAATGAGAATTTTTATAATCACACAAATACTCTTGGGTCCTTTTGACTTGTTTAGGACCATAAATTCTAAAAATTAACATTCTTTCTTAAATTCCGTGATAAGTCAAATATGTTTATATAAATTAAAACGGATGGAGTATAAAATATAAATAAGGGCTACCTAAAATTAGGAGTTGTCAGCGGTGCTGATGTCAGTTTTAAATAAAGTAGTAGAAAGAGGTATCTCCATTATTATTATTATTATTATTATGTACAACTCAGAAAGGTAGGTCTTACGAATAGTATCAAAAACAATGATAATTAAATCCCAACCCTTTAAATTCAAAAAGGAAACGATCCCAACGAAACAACAAAGCACTCCATAACCAAAAAAGAGAGAAAAAAAAAAGAAGAACAATAGTAATAAAACACAGCACAACAGAAAGGACTCCGCGTACAACACAAAAACTCCCCATTTCCAGTTTGTGTAGGGTGGTTGGGTTGGGTTTAAGCTTTAACTTTGAAGGCGACCAAATAGCCCAACTCCACAGGTGATTTTGGCTTACCCCTTCTTTGTACTTGTTATTTAAATAAATTTTTAATGTTTTTTGCTTTTCAAGAAAATTTTGGATCTGGGTCTTTTTTCTTTTTTTGATGTCAGTTTGAATTTGTTTCTGGGAGCCATTTTTTCTGCTTTTGAGTGTTTTCTAATTTGTTTGTGGGAATTGATCAGGTTGCTGAATTGTTTGTGTTGGTGAACTGTACTTTGATTTTTATTGGCTAGTCCACTTTAGTTTTGAAAATGTGTACTTTTATCTTTTTCTTTTGGTTTGTTGTTTTCATTTTTTAAACTTATTGATAGTTGTAGGATCTGTCCAAAAATATGCTTAGCTGAATTTTGTTTGAGACTGTTATTTCTGAAAGTTATTATCTTATAAAGAGTATGAATTACCATTTTCCAGGAAATTGAATTTGTGAACACTTTTTGACCTTTCAGATCCAGCTGATTTGCAAGAATGGAAGAATTTGCAGTTTAGAGTTTGATCTTATAATATGATGATGTTATAATTGGGCAGAATGACCAGATTAGTTGAACGCCTGTAGGAAGCTTCTTTGATTATGTTGACCAAATTGATTTGGTCCATTCTTATGTGAACTAAAATCAATTACTTTGACTTGAGCAATTAGCTTTCCCACTTGTTGGAAAGGGTAGAACTTCGAAAAGGTAGTCAGTAATTTCAAGATTGGAGAAACAAAAGTTGAGAGATCTTGATTGGTATCCTCTGGTTCAATTCTCGTATGGCTGTTGCCAAGAGCGACAGTAACGCTGAATCATCGCGCTGTTCATGTAGTTGCTATAAAGTTGCAAACTTGAGTGAAACCATTTTGGATGCAAATCATACTGCTAATCTGCATGATCGTTACATTCTTGGAGAACAGCTTGGCTGGGGCCAGTTTGGAATAATAAGGACATGCTCTGACAAGTTCACCGGAGAGGTATTGGCCTGCAAATCCATTGCTAAAAATAGATTGGTGACTCAGGAGGATGTACGAAGTGTCAAGCTTGAAATTGAAATAATGACCAGGCTCTCTGGCCACCCAAACGTCGTTGATCTCAAGGCGGTTTATGAGGAAGAAACTTATGTACATCTAGTAATGGAGCTTTGTGCCGGGGGAGAACTTTTCCATCAGCTGGAGAGGCATGGGAGATTTTCTGAGGCTGAGGCCGGGGTTCTCTTCCATGACCTAATGGAAGTGGTGATGTACTGTCATCAGAAAGGCATCGTTCACAGAGATCTGAAGCCAGAGAACATTCTCTTGGCTACAAAGGGTTCTTCTTCTCCAATAAAATTAGCTGATTTTGGTCTTGCAACCTACATCAAGCCAGGTGCTTTCTCGTTTCCCTGAAAACCTAATACGCAACATTATTATATACCTTATCTTGATTTTTTTTTTTTTTTTGCATTTTCAACTTTCTTATTGCAGGTGAAAGTTTGCATGGTACTGTTGGCAGCCCGTTTTATATAGCTCCGGAGGTCTTAGCAGGAGGTTATAATCAAGCAGCTGATATTTGGAGTGCTGGTGTTATTCTGTACATTCTTCTTAGTGGAATACCACCATTTTGGGGGAAGACAAAGTCGAAGATATTTGATGCTGTTAGGGCAGCTGATTTGTGGTTTCCTTCTGATCGCTGGGATACAATATCGTCTTCGGCAAAAGAGTTGATTAAAGGAATGCTATGTAAAGATCCTTCTCAGAGGCTTACAACTCAGCAAATTCTCGGTAGGTTATGAATGCAAAATACAATATCAAATTCACTATACTTGTTACCTGGATAGAACTGATGAATGGTCTTGATAAAGAAAATAGAACTGATGTTTGATGCATCAAGAGAATGCAGATTTATTTGTGTTGGATATCAGTGATTAATTTGAAAGGATAGAAATATCAAGCTTAGCAGCTTGTGAATTAGTAAGAGAATGAACCTACTAAGAGTATAAGTGGATAGTAAACTGTGAAAACCAGAATATGTAGAATCCATTCGAAATGTTACTGCATCAGCTCGGTAAATTTTCGAAGGACTTATTATCTTGTATTCTTCTTAACAATCATTCTTATTCCTGTGGACATGAAATTGGGGGTAAAAAGAGATATAGCGCAGCTGTACTGTATCTGTGACCACCTAGGCTCTATGACATGATATATCAAATCTTAAACCACACCTTGTGCGTGTGAGCAGCCCGCTTCTCAAAATGATCAATCTTCGAAATTCCTCGGGAATGGTTTGAATTTTTCTTACATAAGCTGGAATCTAACGTTGAAAGGCCCAATTTCTAACTGATTTTCTCTGTTTGACATTGATTTTTCAGTTCTTAAAGGTTTTTCCTTTTATCTAAGTAGTGAAGCAGTTGAGGGAGGATGTATCAGTCCGTGAGCTTACTTCTTTGTCTTACCTGAAACTTTATGATTTGACACTTAACAGATCATGCTTGGTTACGGGATAGCTCATCGCATTTCAATGAACCATGCCTTAAAGTGCACTCAGATGAAGGCTCCTACTGCTCTTCGCTTATGGCTAGGAATCAGGATATCAGTTTTGGCACAGGTTCTGCCGTTTTATGTGATGCCCAATCGCCAAAATTCACGTGCCGCCCATCGTTTTCTACTTTACTAACAGAACAATCAATAACTTCCTATGAATCCGCTGTATTCTCTTTCAGTAGTACTGGTGGATCAAATGGCCATGAGTTTGCTACTCCAGTTCCAACATTGCCGAGTTTTACATTCTTCTGCTCGAGTTTAGTTGTTGATCAAGGGAGTTATGAAGTGGATTTATCTGTAAGAGCATCTGATGTAGATTTACTTCATAAAGGTAATTTTACAGTTTTCTGTTCTAGTTTCATCGTAAAAAGTAAACCGCTATACTCTGGACTCCTAGGATTTAAAACCTATTTTACTTGTGTTGCAGATGCCAGTATGGGGACGGTGTTTATGTTGCCAGACTCTCCTGTAGCAGTGGTAAGAGAGAAAACAGTAGAGGTTAGAAAGAGTGGATCAAATGGATCTAGAACTCTAGGCATTCAGAGCAGGAGAAACCATACAATTGGTCTTGGTGAATTTGAGCAGCTTGATATTATGGTAACTGAATCAGTTATCCGATGGGCGTCATGCACGTGTCTTCCCACCACCACATCACTCAGGTCTTCTCTTGTCTGTTGAAAGCGTAGATGACATTATGGGCGACTGACCTGTAACTTGTGCTGAGAAAAAGAGTCATTAACTAGTATGTTCACTTAATGAGGTCATGTAACATGTTAGATTCATGAACTTGTGGACTAAACCCTCAAGCTTATTCGCAACTCACAAGTTTGATTTTGGTAATGTGGTACTATCAATGATGTTTTCCATGTGTAGAAAGTTTACAATAGTTGATATTCTGATTTTGCATGGCCATCTGCTGTAGTCCGAATGCGAGTGTTTGACATAAAATTCTGACTAGATGCATTAACTTTTTTTCTCAAATGCTGAAGCTTATATAAAAAACAATAGCCTGCTATTGCTGCAAGGTCTTTAATTAGAGTTTTGAGTTTCAAACATGGCTGCACATGATGAATGTGGAACATTGTTTTTAAGAGTTTAAGTTACATAAACAGACAGTGTAAAGAATTTTTCTCTCGCTCTATCGTATATTATTACTCGATTTTCCAAGTTACAATATTAGGCTTGATTTGGAGAGTTACATGTTGGAGATCAACTTCACTATATAGTGCAACTTGTTTTTACTTTCTCAGTGCATGGAACATATATATAATATATTTTTAGAGTTTCAAGTGTGGCTTGAGTTGTACTCTCATTTACTTCAATAATACAGATAATCCTTTCTTGTGATTGCCAAAGAGCTGACTTTAGAGTTGTTTTTGGTGTAGGCTTTTTGCTTCTCAAAGTAATATAGTAGTATAAGTTATCCAATCTGTGACCATGTGAGTAGGTACAGGTGGTAGACAAAATGATGGGGTATTTCCGCGTTGACATGCTCCAAATTATTAATTAAACTATAGTTTATGTGGATCTCTTTTTTAGAATGTGACCTGGGGAGTGGTCTTGTTCCCACCCCACATGGCCATATGGAGAATCAAAATTTGGTACAAATACAATCAATTCCAGCAATTAGGCCTGCACATTGACATAATGGAAAAATGTGGATATAGATGGTGGCGGGACCATTCAACTAAGCATTTTTTTGTTCATAAGCGACAATTTTTCACTATCATAATCTGTCATGTTTGTGCTTTCCACCACTCTATGATATCCTTTTGGTAGGAACGCTTTCTTGTAGGCTTTGTTTTAAATGAAGTCCGAGTTAAGCTCTTAATCTCTTATAATTCCATGTATTGCACCCTTATTGTTTTATAGGGCAACAATTTGTTTGGATGGTCGTATCATTTCATAACAGTGTCATATTGTATTAATTATATTGTACTGTATCATTTTAATAAATATAATGTTTGGATAGATTGTATTGTTTGTTGTCATTTCATGATGTCACATACCAATAATATGAACAATATTACAAAAAAAAAGTAGGGTTCAAAGTAGAATTATTAAATAAAAAGGCAGGATAAAGAATAAAATAAAATGGGCAAGATGAGAGAGAAAAGCAAGATGACGACGCGATCACACAAAATCGGTCATTACATAAAAATGGATTTAATAATACGACACAATGAAATTTAAGAAACAATCAAAATAAATATTATATTTTAAGTAACAATACAATACAACACAATAGGTAACAACTAACAACCATCCAAACAAGCTGAATTTAAGCGCATCTCAACTATTCAATGATATATCGACTATGTATCTTTCGTTAAAATCGATATTAGATAATCTTACCACCAAGGCTTAGGTAGACGAATAGTAATCACTAGTGTTTTTTTATATATGCTGAGATTTAAATGTTGATGTGCAATATTTGTTCACTAGGACATCCCATAGATAACATCATTTATGTTTTGGACGCAAACCCTCATTTTGATGTGATTTGATTCATTTGAACTTGAGAGATTTTTGTCTTAACGCTTGTACCTGCAGGTATTAAACCTTTAGAATCATAATAAAATGACAACAAAGAAAAAGAAAAAAAAATGAAGAGACTAGCGATTATTGTAGTGCTTCCTGATTTTCCTATTGAATTTTTTAACTACTGTAATAAATCATTATTGAAGACGGACTGACATAAGTAACTGGGTGCAAGCTAGGACCAGACCAACACTCCTTAAATTGGTGAATTGTGTTTGGGCAAATGAGCTTCCAGAACATGAAGGATCTCTACTAGTGTTCCTCAGAAACAAGTATTATTCATTTAATTTGGGTCCTTCTGATCAGTTAATTAATTAAAAACAAAATTTCGCATCATTGTCGATCTAGGATGGTTTAATCAGTCACGTCAAATGATAAAATTAATCTGATAAGTAAATTGAGTTTATTATAGCATGTGAGCTTCAGTCATAACAAACTTTTTTTTTTGGAGTACAATCCACACGATAAAAGAAAATTATTTCCAACAAACATTTCTTACTATCTTTATTTTGAATAATTTGTTTTCTTATGATGACCATCTTTATAATTTGAAAGAGAAACTAAAATCCTAACTTTAAATAATAAGTTTATTTATAGAACTATAATATTCATTTACAAGTTTCTGTAGATGTTAATTAAGTTTCAATGTCGTCATATTGTTAGTTTACTGTAATATCCACTTTAGAAGTCTTATATTTATGAGTGAATCAAAATTTTGTTGT
Organism: Nicotiana sylvestris; assembly: GCF_000393655.2. Classification (NCBI taxonomy): domain Eukaryota; kingdom Viridiplantae; phylum Streptophyta; class Magnoliopsida; order Solanales; family Solanaceae; genus Nicotiana; species Nicotiana sylvestris. The sequence continues at coordinate 128,605,059 of NC_091059.1, read as the reverse complement.
GTCAAAATCTTATAAACAATTTGTTAAACTTCTCTTATTACGACAATTCAAATAGTATACCTTAGGTATCGATTTTACTAATATTAGCATAGTTGTCTCTAAACTAACAAACTATCTTAAAGTAAGTGAATCGCTTTTTATACTTATTCAAGGCAAAATTTACCGCATCCGATGTTTGCATACCAGATTAAGATGAGATGGCAAACTTACTTTCATAAACTTCTGAATGAGGAAGGGGAGCGGGATATTGTGCTAGACGAATTGGAGCATTCCGAGAATCACCGTGACTCTGAGTGCTGCAGACGCATCAAGGTTGAGGAGATCGTGGGAGTTATGCGTAAGATGAGTAGGGGCAGAGCGACTGGGCCAGACGAGATTCTAGTGGGATTTTGGAAGTGTGTGGGGAGAGCAGGATTGGAGTGGTTGGCTGGGTTATTTAATGCTATTTTTAAGGCGATGAGGATGCCAGATGAGTGGAGGTGGAGTACAGTGGTTCCAGTGTATAAGAACAAAGGTGATATCCAAAGTTGTAACAATTAGGGTATCAAATTACTGGTTCATACCATGAAAATGTGGGAGAGGGTGGTTAAAGCGAGGGTGCGGATGACAGTGTCTATATCCGATAACCAGTTTGGATTCATGCCAAGTCGTTCAACTATAGAAGCTATACTCTTTGTTAGGAGGTTGGTGGAATTGTACAGAGAGAGGAAGAAGGATTTACACATGGTGTTTATTGACCTCGAGAAAGTGTATGACAAGGTTCCTGGAGAAGTTCTCTAGAGATGCTTGGAGGCAAAAGGTGTGTCAGTTCACTACATTATGGCAATTAAGGACATGTATGATGGGGCTAAGACTCAGGTTAGGACAGTAGGAGGCGACTCTGAGCATTTTTCGGTTGTAATGGGGTTACACCAAGGTTCTGCGCTCAGTCCGTTCTTATTTGCCCTGGTGACGGACGCGCTAACACACCATATTCAAGGGGAGGTGCCATGGTGCATGTTATTTGCAGATGATATAGTTCTTATTGATGAGTCGCGAGCCGGTGTCAACGATAGGCTGGAGGTTTGGAGACAAACTCTTGAATCTAAGGGTTTCAAGCTGAGCAAGACGAAGACGGAATACTTGGAGTGTAAGTTCAGCGCTAAGCCGTTGGAAGTTGGCGTGGATGTGAGGCTTGAATCACAAGTTATCCCAAGTAGAGGCAGCTTCAAGTACCTTGGGTCGATTATTCAGGGTGAGGGGAGATCGACGAGGATGTCACACACTGTATTGGGTTGGATGGATAAAGTGGAGGTTAACATATGGAGTCTTGTGTGATAAGAGAGTCCCGCTGATACTCAAAGGAAAGTTCTACAAAGCGGTGGTTAGACTGACCATGATGAATAGGGCTGAGTGTTGGTCTGTTAAGAACTTACATATCCAGAAGACGAAAGTAGTTGAAATGAGGATGTTGAGGTGGAAAATGCAACGGTAGGTTCTCAAGTAATAAAATATTGCTAAAAATGCATATTGCTAAATGAGGATGTTGAGATGGAAAATCCAACGGTAAAAATGCAACGAGTGTATGGTAATAAAATTTTAGTAATACATCCTTACATTATATTGCCATGATGCGTTATTTAGAAAATAAACTAGATTAAATATTATTCTTTAGTACGATAGAGCTACTAAAACTATGTTTTTCTTGCTTAACCTAAATATTGCTAAACTGTAATAAAGTTAAAAACATGAAGGATGGTAACTTCTCAAGTAAAACGATGAACACATTACAGACTTACCTTTCTAATATTGATATCACAAGCTGATAAAGAAATAAATATCCAATTTTAAAATATATTTATTCCTAAAATGCATGGTTCCGATTTTGAAGAAGATTTAATCTAGGGCTATTATTAAAGCCTTGAATATATATAATGCAATCATAACAAGGAGCTGGGACTTTTGCCCAACATATGATGATAAGATCCTAACTCGTGGACACAAATTGGACATGTCTACTCCAACTTGAGGTTCACATAAAAGGCACAAATCTGCCACTTGAACTTCCTGAAAAAGAAAAAAAATACTCTCCATTCTCTTTCTTCTAAAAGCAAGACACTAACAAAATGGGGTCTCAAATTTACTCACCAAGTCCTCAATTCTCCACCCAACTTCCCAAAACCAAATCAAGACATATATCTTCATTTTCCTCACTTCAGTTAAAACCCAGAATTAGCATCATAAGTTCACAGCAACAGCCACAATCTGCTGGTGCTGTTACTGAAACAACAATTCCAAGAACTGGTACATACAATGTGGACTTCAAGACTTTTGAAGCTTGCAAACTTGGTATTTCTAGATACCCAGATTTTGTGTATAATGCCAAAGGAGGTTCAGGTACTGGAACTGGCAAAAGAATTGAGTCAAGCGACGAAATTGCCGTTGATTTTGACTTGGAAAAACTGTACATTCCTCCATTAACATCTGCAACTGCTAAGTTCTTGGGATTGCCATTGCCCCCTTTTCTGAAAATTGATGTTGTCCCCGAGCTCCTTAGAGGATATGTCAACCAAGAAACTGGCAAGGTACATTGCTTACCCCTTACTTGATTGTCCTTATAGCTGAAATATATGAATTCATCAAGAAGAAAGAGATTAATTTTCAAGCTTATAACTTTTAATAGGTCAATCTGGAGTTCAAGGCCAAGTTCTGGTTTTCAGTTGGAACCATCTACAGAGCGCCACCATTGCTTGTGGAGACGCTTTTAACGTCAGAAGAAACGAAGGGAAGAATTAGAGAAGGAAGAGGGGAGAGGCTAAATGAAGAAGGAAGGTGCAAACTTGTTGGGGTGGCAACGGTTGAACCTATTGACGACTCGTTTATGAATACATTCCTTAGCCTTCCAACAGAATGTCTGGCAAAAATGAATGCTAGAATCTCATTTTCCAGTACGTAGAAACTTTGCTAAGCAACAGTTATGTGAGATACAATGTATAGCTCTCAAAGATAAAACAAACAGAAAGGCCAAGAAATTGCATATTAAAGTTGCAATCCATTTGATGTTATAAAAGTTTAATATTGAATTTTGTAATACAGATAGTGTAAAATTCATGGGAGCATTAGATGTGTGAATATCCAATGATACAGGATTTACAGTAACCAGTACAATCATATTATATTTTACATCAGTTGTTTATAGCATGTAAACTTTGTATAACTTTGCTATGTTCAAAAGAAAAAAGAGACTTGTTTCTCTGTTTTTCTTCCTGCTATATCCATCCTCCTTCCATTCAACATTCAATCCCTAATGTTTGCCCCTGCAGTGCACAATATCATGCTGCATCTGGAAAGAAGTCAGGATCAGAATGTTTAGGTGTGGTCGAACACAGTTGAAAAAGCTTTTAAAGCAAGACAACCAATTTAAATTAGCGTAACTCACATATTCTGCCTCTGAAATTGTTCTGAAAAACAAGCAAAAACGAAGTGCTATACATTATTCAAATGCGAGCCTCTGAGTGTCAACCAGAGAAGCATATTGGCCTTTCCTCTCCAACAACTCAAAGTGTGTTCCCAACTCCGCAATCTTCCCATCAGAACAAAGAGCAATTTGATCTGCATTCTGAACTGTGCTCAATCTATGAGCAATTACCAAAGTTGTTCGTCCCTTCATCAGATGGTCCAGTGCTTCTTGGACTAGACGCTCACTTACTGTGTCTAAAGCACTAGTGGCCTGCAGAAAAAACAGAAGACATATTTCATCAAACATATATAGTATCACAATATCCTCTAATACCTAAGGATTTGCAATTCATACTTTTACTGGTCTGAGTTCAGCTGGATGGGTATTATTCTATAATGTATATATATCCACGGTCTTCCTAGAGCAGATAGGGTTTAGGCTAAACCAGATTTGCAAAGAGAAAGAAGATACTAAGGCCACCCACAGAACTGCAGGGACTATGCTTGTAATGCCACAACAATAAAATGTTTAAATCTGTCTATATAATTCAGGCTACACCAGTTTACAATGAGAGAGAAGATACTAAGGCCACCCACAGAACTGTATCATAGAGCATACGGTGTGATAGTCAACGGACAGAGAGGGAGCAAATGGGGGCCAAAGACTACCTCATCGAGAATCAAAATAGGGGCATTCTTCAGTAGAGCCCTTGCAATAGCAATCCTCTGAAAATGGAAAGATGGCACAGTCAGAAGAACTCTGTAAACTAGTGTAGCGAGAAAAAAAATAATGAAAAGCTCTGATAAGTGCACGCATAAACAGCAAATCAATTTATTACCTGCCTCTGTCCACCACTCAACAAGCCACCACGTTCACCAACCAATGTGTCATAACCCTGTCAGTTTTTTCGAGAAATAATTAGCAGAATAGGAGCAAATATGAAATAGAAGGGTACAGGGAGCAACCTGGCAGAAATGACAAACCTGTGGCATTGAAATTATGAACTCGTGAGCATTGGCAGCCTTGGCTGCCTTTATCACATCGTCCTTGGATACAAACTCATCAGGGAGACCATAGGCGATATTTTCTCCAACCGATACAGAGAAAAGAACAGGTTCCTACAAGCGAGTTTTTATGCATGTCAGCAACAAATAAAAAGTGATTACAAGGCTCAAAATAACCACTGAGAGTCTGAGACCATCCAGAATTTGATTTCAAGTTAAATCTTCGATCAAGAGAACTTCATGATGACCCTGAGAGTAGTGTCTCACTGCTTAAACAGTGAGTTTTGGAAAGAAAAGAGCAACACATACTTGATTCACTATAGAGACAACCCGTGCCCATTCGCTCTTATCAAATGTTCGCAAATCTTCTCCTGCAACAGTTATGCGGCCTCGAGTTGGCTGCAAGGTCAGGTTATTGACTGATATATTTACCTTTAGACCTTCCTAGAAGGACCACAAAAACTTGTATTAAGGAATATTCAAATAGATATGGAAAGTAGACCTCATAGAAACGTGCTAATAGTTGTACTACTGTACTTTTCCCTGCACCACTTGGTCCCACCAGAGCTGTAACAGTTCCACATTTTAGCATTAAATTAAGACCACAGAGGATTTCCACATCAGGCCTCACTGGATACGAGAAATACACATCTGCAAACGAAATATGAAAAGCATTTTATTAATTGACAAATGGTGCATTTTCAATTACTTCCCCCTTCTTTTGAAGGCCAGATTTCTGAAATCATGGATTAACAGATAAGAATAAGATCTGTTTCTCCTAAACAATAGCAGTCCTCATAAGCAACACATTTTACTGAAAAGAGACCATAAAATCTCCTTGACAAAAAGTTACAGAAAGATCTACCTCATAGATTTACCCATCCAAAAGGAACTAAATCCATCATCAAAACTTGTTATCTGTACCCAGTTTATCGACTTATCAAAATAAATACTATGCCCATTTTTTACAGTATTGTACAAGCAGCACAAAATAAACAGATATGGCAAAAGTACATACCTTCAAGACAGATATCACCTGTCTCTGCAAGGCTTCGCACACTGCTACCCAATTTTAAGGAAGACATGTATCTTGTTTTGGTAGATTGTTTCTTCTCATTAGAACCATTCACCAAGTATAATTCTAAAGTCTCATCACGGACCTTCTTTTGCTTCATGTCTTTCTCTAAAGAATATGCAAGCGCTTCATCAATTTCAGCTCCAGACAAAACAGAGTTGATTCTCTCAGTTGCTGCAAAAGCTGTACGAAGATCTCCAAAGGTATTTACGAGGCCTTGAACCTATAATGCATTCTCTGTCAAGCAGATGAAGGAACATAAAAGTGGGAATTTAAGAGAGCAACAGCAGCAAGAATTACTCACTGCGAAAGTTAGTGTAAAAGTGTATCCGATAAATGAAGCCACAATTCCCACTGACATTTCACCCTACATATGATATAATTTGAATTATCAGTTACTATGCAAATAAAATCAAATCCATAAGACGAAGATTATTCGAGATATCATTAAAATTACTATTGGATAGAGAAAACCGTGCAGCCAGATATACATACTCAAAACTTGAAAACAAATTACAGCTTAAGATGGATAAACTCTTGACGATATAAATATCCATAACTTTCTTAACGTACTTACTGCCTTTACTTTGCTTCCACCAAGGCAATACAAAGCCATCAAGGAGATATAAACTGCCACCCTAGTTACTGACTCATTGAAGGATTTGAACGTTCCAAGCTTTATTCCACTACTCTCATACTCGAGTACCTGTCAAACTCCACAAATACACTCTAGCATCTCTAGAACAGCAACTATGATAATCTAGTCCTTACTCTGAATCTAAGAAAATCATATAGCCTCTAAGTTACCTGGCGAGCAAACACTGACATCTGACGCTTCTCCCCACTAAATGACCTCACCTGCAGAAGAGGTCAGTGTCGTATTCATTACCACCAAAGAAGTGCAAGGGCATCACATGAAAATCTGAAATTTAGTAGTTATAGTTATAGAAGTTGAGGTAAAATCTGAATGGGCTATAGATCATGAACTTACAGTGCGAATGGCAGAAAATGACTCGGCCACAGAATCAGCTATTGATGCTTGGACCAGTCCATGAGCCTTGAAGACATTTACAGTTGTCCTCTTGTACACAGCTAATAAGTTGACAACCATTAGGAAGGTGAACAGACAACTTAAACAGAATACCAGTAATTACCAAAACCCATCAATTATCTTCTTCTGCATTTCCATTTCGACCTATTACTTGCGCCTTTATTACCAAGAATCAATATTTGAATTCTGATGTGGCATTTCTTTTCTTTCGCATCAAGATAGATATGATCTTAAGTAATACAATTAATCAGCACATATAGTCAATACAATCAAGCTGAAGTGACACTACTAGAATTTATAAAATATATTAATTAAGTTATATAATTAAAACTGAAAAATGTATTACTGTTTTATTATGATTACAACTATTAAGGGCACACTGAGAAACTGTGAATTAAACTAAGGTAATAGCCATACCTTAGCATATCAAAGTGCACAGAATAGCCAGTAATATCAGAAATAAAATATTTACCGACTAAAATAGACACGGTGAGCATGAGTACGCCCAAAATTGGAGCAAGCTGAGGAGATAGAGCAAACAATAAGGACAATGTTCCAACCACCTGCATTAAAAAGAGAATCCAGCTAGGTGAAAGATCATCATGCAAGGTATGCACAGAGAAAAAGCAGGTGAATGGGAGGAAAGAGAGAAAGTTAATGGACAATGCAATTTGAGCATCATTAAGGGAAAGCACTCGCAGAAAATGAGAGCTGAAAATTTGGAGTCAAGAAACATGCAATTGATGTCTCACCATAAACACATTTCTAAGATAAATCAGCAAAGGGTAGTTTGTCTAAATAAGGGACTTTTTTACCTTATAAAAAAGGGGGGATTTAAGAACAAAAAATTTCGGGAAAGGAACATCGGGAAATTTTATACAAGGAAAAGAACATTGAAATTGTTCCGACGGTCCAACGTTAGACTCACTTGCAATCAAAGAGAAAGAGAACTGATTCAAAAATAAAGTAAAATATAAAGCTCACTTTTATTTAGTGAAAGTAGCTTGCCTCTGATAATGCCCTAAAACCACGATCCCGTGAAGTATTCTCACTGACAATATTTTTGAGTGAACCAAGATCAGTTGTTAATAGAGCTGTTAACTCACCAACCTACAAAAAGAAAGCTAAATGAATTAGTAGGTACACATAGGAAGGTCAGTAAACAGAGATACCAAGCATAAGAGTCTTATGCAGACAGCCAAACTTGGAAGGCCTAAGGAAGAGCGAGATCAAATATACACCGAGTAGTCCACCCTCCTCAATAGCATCCACGCAGGTCATAATATCATCTACTCAGTCTTACAGCTGAAAAACCTAATTCAAAGTTGCAAACTGACAGTGCTCACAGGCTGCCTCAGAAATTATAACACATACTTGCATCGAGTACGTTCTACGAGACATTTAGAAGCTTTAAGCAACCAAAATGGCAACACGAAACCTTCTAGATGCAGTATACTAATAACATAAGAACTTCTAGTTCTTTGCAAAAATATTGTACAAAATAACGAAGTCTTTGTTTTTCCCCTTGTTTTCCTATATTGTTCGAAGAATGTTTTTTTTTTCTTTGATAAGTTTGTTCAAAGAAGGTTCTTAAGCAACTGGAATATTTGTATATACATGAAATGAAAAATACAGAAAGAAGTACATAGAGACGCTCAAATGGAGACTAATCAAAAACCATTACAGCCACAGGTGTAAGAATTTTTCCAGAACAAAAGGGCACTTTGCTTCCTTAATAGTAGAGGAGTCTTCCTTGAATAAAACTGGGAAATTGTACAGCAGCATATATGAAAGGTAGTGCTCTCAAAATCTGCAATTATTTAGACCAAGATGGCCAAAATGAAGGGACCTAAAAAGCAAGCAGTTTTAACCAGCACATCCTTAGACCTTAGTACAATTAAAAGTAAAATCTCTTTGGAATTCACGCAAGCACGCAAGGGCATGTACGAGCTTGTTATGACAGAAAATACAGCATAACAAATGAAGTAGCATACCTTGTAACGGTCAAAAAACTCAACCTGCAAAGAGAAAGAAAGGTAAAGCATTAAAAAGGACGTGCTGAATGAGTTCACACAAAATCTTGGCAAACATTTCCAAAGCAGTTGAAGCCAAAATGCAATATATATGTTCTTGTACATCAATAACTATTCAAAAATCAGTTGACTGATCTTGATTGACAGGAAAATCAGTTAATTGATCTTTCCCATGCTACAATAAATCTTGGCAAACATTTCGAAAGCAGTTGAAGTCAAAAGCAACATATGTCTTTCTGTGGGTCAATAACTATTCTGTAAATCAGCTGATTGATCTTCACCATTTCAAAAGGTTTAATCTGTGATTCTTAACAAGGTTAGCAGAATGATACAGATACAAAGGAATCATGACAAATAAAATAATTAAAGTATGTGATACCGTTAATGCTGATAATTTATAAACATAGTATTCAAAGTTTAAGATGTCATTTATAGTTACATCATCTTATAACAAACCATTATACATCAGGTTAAAATTTGGATAGCCACCTAATCTGAGTTTGGTGTTCACCTTTTGAATCAGTACTCTCTGAAAAATTTGAGCCCTTAAGCTGGACATAACCTTCTCCCAAATGGAATTCATGTTCACCACATAGATAATTGTAAAAATTGGCTCCAGTGCATATAGAAGTCCCACTTTACTGAGCAGTTCCAACAGAGGCTCTGGTCTTGTTCCGATAAGTACTTCAAAAAATCTTCCTGCAATGATAAGCTCAGGCAACTGTCAGGCCTACGCAGCATTAATTTTATATTTAAACATGAATGGTATATTTACTCGATATCAGCAGTTTAACTAGTATTTCAAGAAATTTGGTCTAGTGCCACCACTCTACCATAGTGTCTTTTCACTTGTGCTGAAATTTCACCTATAATCTTGCCTAATATGGGTGGTAGACTGGTAGCATCTTGAACTACCAAGCTAATTGACATAAATCACTTTTTCTCCTTTGCTTGGAAAGCGGATGACAGATTCTCATCTGCTTGATTTTCTTCAAAATATATTTTTTGATAACTGAGATACCCCGAGGACCAGTGGCGCAATGACCAAAACTCGGGACCTGCTCCTTTACTCCACTTAAAATACCAGGCTATTGGTCTGCAGCAGGGTTTGAATCTGTGACGTGCGCCAAACCCACACATTACAATCTACACTTTTATCACTAGACCAAAGCTACATTCTTCAAAATATAAGTACAAAGATATAACATTTCAACCAAAATAAGCAGACAGAAATGGCAATTGGCAACTTTAAAAATTGGCTCTGATTGTTCAAATAACTTTAACATGCGACATATAAAACTTATACTTTTCTGCAAATAAGATAATATACGCCTAACATTTGCTTAAATTTTTGGCTGGACTAGTTATATGATTCAAATATGCAACTGCACTGTATTTTTGACCACTGTGTTGCCTAACGAAACAATGAATATGCAAACTCTGCCATGCTCAACCTTGAGCCCGTTTGGATTGGCTTAAAACAAGTGGTTTTTCAACAGAAATAGCTTTTAAGCCAAAAAGTAATAAGTTGGGGTTGCCCAACTTATTGCTTTTGGCTTGTTTTAAGCAGTTTTTAACTTATTTTAAGCATTTTTTGACTTTGCCAAACACTGAAAAAAGCTAAAAAGAGCTTAAAAGCTTATTTGACCAACTTAAAAGCCAATCCAAACACCCTCAAGTCATTCTTAACTGTCAAGTGATATAAACATACATAACACTTCTCCATACACCCCTATTATCTCTAGCATTAGCATGTTTAAGAGAGAAACATGCATCATCTTGAAATGATGTAGCTAGAGGGGCTTAACAAAATCCTAAGCTAGTCCACACGTTGATAACTGGTCTTGGATGAACTTAATTCAATAGCAAAAGATTTTGAACGAGTATCCATATCCTCACTCTGACATGCTTAACAATAATCTTTCACATAGATTTATAATTCTCCAACGCTAATTGCTTTAGACAAGCAACAAAAAGCAAACATTTTCGCTGATCTTACAGTTCGTGGAAAATACATTTTTTTTAACTGAATAATGAAATTTGACACGAGAAATAAGATTTAGGTTGCCCTCTGACTGGCTTAAACCCTGAAATATCCATTTATGAAATACAACTCTTTTCAAAAAATGTGATTACTGGCACTTTTTTTCCTCCCAATTACTGAAAATCAATACTCTTTTCTAAAAAAGTAAAAGTAAAAACCTAATAGGAGCAGTACTCCTTTTTCAACTTATATGACATTCTTTCCGATTTGAGACGTTACATAGGATTTGATACTATTCTATTCTTATTCAACATTTCACTCATCCAACTAATCAAACAGATGGGAGTAAATTTTATCTATTTTTCAGAGAATGCATACCGGAAAGTAAAGGCATGGTGAGAGTACAAGTTGTACAGCCGATAAGAGTGAGAACAGAAGCAATGAGCCTCAACTTGTGGCGAGAAACAAGTTTCCACATAAAACCCCAACTGATAACTTCAACTGGCTCAACTGCCACGAAACTATCATCCGATTCTTCGAATTTAGGATCGTTTTCTGAAACAATAGCATCAAAAGCAGGGCCCGTAATGTAAGCTGAAGATATCACGGACCGTTTCAGTTTCCGGCAACTAATGGATTGTGGGCGAAATGGACGTTGTGTTGAAGAGATAGAGAATTGAGATGGTCGCCGGATTAAGACTTGTTGATTGCGCCGCCATTGTGTAATGGCGGGGTTGAGAGAAAGACAGAAGGAGTTAGTTACAGTACTAGCCATGTTCGTGTAAGAGCTTCGTTTGAAAATTGAGCTCCTTAGATTTTTAATTTTATTTTACACATAAATGGCCAGAAGAAGAGGAAAGACACTTGTCTTCACTTTATCCGGAGTGTCCAAATTCCAACTTGTCGCCTGTTTCTTTTCAGTTGAATCATGTTTGGTAAGTGGTAACGTTAGGCATGTAGAAGGCTTATAAAAGGCTTTTAAAAGGCATGTAAAAGGCTTAATATATAAAAGATAATCTTAAGGAAATATCCAAAACAAGTATAAATTTATCAACCTCTAGCCAATAATCACATATTTACCAATATTAGCCAAGTACATAAAAAAATTAAAAAACCCAGATAAATAAGGATTCTTTCCCTCCAAGAATTACATACAAAGATCTCCTTCCATATTTTTAAGCGTCATCAACTACATTAGATGCAAGACAGAAAGAAAATTTCATGGATGAGGTAACAAACAAGGTGATAAAACACAAAGAAAAAATATACAAGATTCCAAAAACCTAAGCAAAAAGGGATCATTTTCACTGGGTATAGTTGAAATTCATCGAAAATATATAAATGAGTTAATATACAAAATTGAGGAAGATTGGAGATGATTTAGACTAGTTTTGAGTCAACATTTCATAGTTGAAATCTAGTTAAAAGAATTCTCTACAAAATATGATCAAACATGTATCTCACATACATATATACATAGATATGCAGGAGATATATAAGAGAGACATATTTGATATACGAGTGATATACAAAAGATACACGAGAGATATAGTGAGTACACATATCATCTTCTTTCGTGTTCATCTTGTGTACTTCAAATTTGGCTCAAATTTCAATTCAACCCACCTAAACTCTCCACCAAATCGTTCCAAAATTGAGATTTATACTCCTTAAGATGTAGCCCTTTTATTCCAACAACACCGACTCGAAATAAATTCCAATTTCGAAAACTCAAATTTTTGAATTCAAGCTTAATCAAGCTTCAATGGTTGTCCATGGCGTTTTAAGTTTTATCCTTCGACCCAATCAAATAAACTAACATTTAATAGTGATTTCTAAATCATATTAAGGTGCTCGATTCTTTGATTCTCGGCTTAAAGGAATTAGAATATTGCAATATTGCTAAAGTCTAGTGTCTCAAAGAGTTTGAACTGCCTTTGTGTTTTAGCAAAATAGATTTGTGTTACAAAATGATATTTGGGCTATTTCCAGTAAATATTTGATTTTGGGCTAGTTTTGGTTGAAATTATTTATGGACTGACAATTTGGGGAGTTCATGTGTAGTGTGGATTAGATTATAGTGGTTGTACTAAATGATGACAGGGTAAGGTCATGGGGGGGGAGGATAGGGGTCCTTAGGGAGTGTAGGGCAAGGGGGGTAAGGGTGGTAAGGATGCCTCCAGGTTGAGAGTTGGGTCTTGGAGCATAGGGACTTTGACGGGGAAATCTATAGAGTTAACAAAGATTCTCCAAAAGAGAAAGATCAATATAGCTTCTCTCCATGAGACTAGATGGGTGGGAGATAAGGCACTGAATGTAGACGGGTTTATGCTTTGGTACTCTGGATGCGTAGGGGCGAGAAAGGGGTAGGTATTTTGGTTGATAAGGATCTTCGGGAGCTAGTGGTGGAGGTTAGGAAGGTGAACTATAGGCTGATGAGCATTAAGCTAGTTGCTGGGGGTTTCACTTTAAACATGATTAGTGCGTACGCACCTCAAGTAGGCTTAGACGAGGAGGTCAAAAGGCATTTTTGGGAGGATTTGGATGAGGTTGTGCGTGGTATTCCGCCAGTGAGAAGCTTTTCATATGGGGAGATTTCAATGGCCACATTGGGGCGACGTCTGGGGGCTACGATAACGTGCATGTCGGCTTTGGTTTCGGAGTTAGAAACGGAGGTAGAACTTCATTGCTGGATTTTGCTAAGGCTTTTGATTTGGTAAAGCAAACTCAATTTTTCCGAAGAAGGAGAAGCACTTGGTCACCTTTCAGAGTTTAGTGGCCAGGATCCAAATTGATTATCTAATATTCAGGAAGTCTGGTAAAGGTCCGTGCGCAGACTGCAAGGTCATCCTAAGTGAGAACTTCACAACTCAGCATAGGCTTCTAGTCATGTACTTGGAGATCATGAGGAATCGTCGAAAGAGGGTTGTGTTTGGCCTAACTAGGATCAAGTGGGGAGCTTTGACTAAAGACAGAGCACATGAGTTGGGGGATAAGTTGATGGCTATGGGAGCATGGAAAAGTAGTAGGGACGCAAGTGGTATGTGGATCGCGACTGCGAACTGCATTAGGGAGGCCGCTAGAGAGATATTAGGGGTCTCGAAGGGCTTGTCTGGTGGCCGCGAAGGGGATTGGTGGTGGAGTAATGAGATTCAAGGCAAAGTGGAAGCCAAGAAAGCGACATATCTACAGGTCCTAGAAAGCGTGGACGAGGAGGAAATGAAGACGAATAAGGAGCAATATAAGATGGCTAAGAAAAGGACGCAAAATTAGCAGTTACAGCGGCCAAGGCTGTTGCGTTTGAACGCTTGTATGAAGAACTTGGAGGCAAATGAGGGGATAAGAAGTTGTATTGGCTAGCCAAGGTAAGAGAAAGGAAGAAATGTGACCTGGACCAAGTGAATTGTATCAAGAACAAGGAAGGCAGAGTTTTGATGGATGAGGCACTTATTCGACGAAGATGGCAGACTTACTTTCACAAACTCTTGAACAAAGAGGGGGATAAGAACGTTAAGCTAGGTGACTTAGAGCATTCCGAGAGTCGTCGGGACTTTGGATATTGTAGGCATATAAGAGTCAAGGAGGTTAAGGGGATATGCATAAGATGAGCAGGGGGAGAGCGACTGGCCTAGATGAGATCCCAGTGGAATTTTGGAAGAGCGTGGCTAGGGCGGGCATGGAGTGGTTCACTGGGTTATTTAATATTATTTTTAGGACGAAGAAGATGTTCAAAAAATAAAGATGGAGTACGATGGTTTCGTTGTATAAGAACAAGGGCAATATCTAAACTTGCAACAACTACAGGGGCATCAAGTTATTAAGCCATACCATGAAAGTCTGGGAGAGGGTGGTGGGGTTGAGATTGAGGAAGATTGTGACTATTTTCGAAAAACAGTTCAAATTTATGCCGGGACGTTCGACTATGGAAGCTATTCATCTTGTCAGAAGGTTAATGGAGCAGTATAAGGAGAGGAAGAAGGATTTATGTACGGCGTTCATCGACTTAGAGAAGGCTTACGATAAAGTATCTAGGGATGTTCTATGGAGATGTTTGGAGGCTAGAGGTGTTCCTGTTGCATACATTAGGGCTATTAATGACATCTATGATGAAGCTAAGACTTGAGTGAGGACTGTGGGAGGGGACTCTGAATACTTCCCGGTTATGATAGGGTTGCACCAGGGGTCAGCCCTCAGCTCATTTTTATTTACCTTGGTAATAGACGAATTGATGCGCCACATTCAAGGGGAGGTGATGTGGTGCATGTTACTTTCAGATGACACTGTACTAATTGACGAGACGTGAGGCGGTGTTAGTGAGAGGTTAGAGGTCTGAAGGAAGACCTTGGAGTCTAAAGTTTTAAGTTGAGTAGGACCAAGACAGAATACTTGGAGTGCAAGTTCAGTGGTGCGACTCGGGTAGTGGATAAAGATGTGAGGCTCGATTCTCAGTCATACCTAGGAGAGAGAGTTTTAAATACCTTGGGTCTGTCATACAAGGGAATGGAGAGTTCGACGAGGATGTTATACATCGTATTGGGGCGGGGTGGATAAAATAGAGGCTCATTTTTGGTGTTTTATTTGATAAAAATGTGCCACTAAAACTTAAAAGTAAGTTCTATAGAGCGGTAGTCAGACCGACTATGTTGTATGGGAGGCGTGTTGGCCAATCAGGAACTCCCATATCAAAAAGATGAAGGTGGCTGAAATGAGGATGTTGAGATGGATGTGCGAGCATACCAGGTTAGATAGAATTAGAAATAAAGTTATTCGGGACAAGATGGGTGTGGCCCCTGTAGAGGACAAGATGCGGGAGGCGAGACTTAGAAGGTTCGGACATGTGAAGAGGAGAGGTTCAGATGCTCCGGTGAGGAGGTGTGAGAGGTTGGCCCTGGAGTACCTAAGTAGGGGTAGAGGCAGGCCGAAGAAGTATTGGAAGAGATGTGATTAGACAAGAGATGGCGCTGCTCCAGTTTACTAAGGACATGACCATAGATAGGAAGGTATGGAGGTTGAGAATAAAGGTAAAGTATTAGGATAGGTAGCCGAGCATTGTCCTATCTGTAACTTAGTTTCCTTTGTGTATTCTCATAGTCCTTGACTGCTATTATTACTTTTTGTTGCTTTCGTTTTGGATTTCTGATTATAGTTCCTACTGTTAGTTTTGTATTTCTGCTTCGATTTTCTGATTGGTGTGCTTGTTGTTGCCCTTTCTTTTTCTTTACTGAGCTAAAGGTCTACCGGAAATAGTCTTCTGCCTTCTTGAAGGTAGGGGTAAGGTATGCATACACTCTAATCTTCTCAGACCCTACTTGTGAGATTACACTGGGTTGTTATTGTTGTTGTTTTTATTGTTGTTGTCCCTATATAAAAGCCTCAATAATACGTAAAAGGTTTAATATATAGTCAGCTCCGGAACTTGGCACAATTTTTTTTAAAACAATTCAAATGTGTATTTTATTGAACATTTGATCTATATATATATATATATATATATATATATATATATATATATATATATATATATACTCTTTCTCTCTATATATATAGAGATAGTTTTGTACCACACATCTATCTTAATACTAATTTCTAAATACAAAATTGTACTAAATTTTAAAAAATTACATAAATATTAGATAAAAAATTGTACTTGAATCATTAGTTGAACAAAAAGTTTACACCAACATATTATCTATTTATAGTCTATATATTTTACTTTAAAATAATTTGCTTATTAATGAATCTTTTTGTAAGGATATCAATTCAATTCATTAGATCTTGGTAAATAGTGAATTGAAAACTATCTATTTCTTTTCTAGATGTACAGAAAGTTGTATATTTCTTTTCTACTATATATAAATGAGCAAGGTGTACGAACACCAGCAATAGATAATTGTATAAAAAGTTTCATAGCTTGTACTATAACTTGGTCTTATTTTATTAGTGTATCATTTGTTTGCCCATTTTGTTGACATGTGTATTATACTTCCATTGCAACCATTCACTTTTTCTCTTATTTGAGCGACATGTATTTATCTTTTTTGGGACATCTTCTTCCTCTTCACTTCTATTTCAGTTCACCTTGTTTCTTCTTCTCGGATGTATTTTTTTATTTCTCTCCCCCCCCCCTCTCTTACATATATCTTTTCTGTTTTACTAAATCTCTCTCACTTAGTCTATTTTCTCCTGTTTCTAGTATAGCTTCTGGTTTTCCTTTTAGAATATTTTAATTTGGGTTTCGAGTTTTGCTCTGGCAGCCTTGTTTTATGGGTAACGGGTAAATTTTTCTGCTTAGAGGATTTTTCATCTCCTTCTTATAATTTCATAGATAATATTTGTCGTGTCACGCTAACCCTAGAAGGTATAAAAAGAAGGTATAGAACTATGTAATGGCTATTCCAGAATTACCTATGCGGCTGTGCGTTTAACCTTTTTCTTTGAGAGGTCACGTCGTTTTGGACATCTGAAAGGATTGTTGTGTGGAACCCCCCCCCCCCACTCCCCCCAACCCCCAAATTCTCCTTCGTTATCCATCAAAGTTGACCCCTATTAGGAGAAAACTGAATTTATTAAAGGCTATTGTTGAATTCTTTGAGCCTTTGGCTCTTTTATTAGCTGATTGTACATGCATGTACTCAAATACTTTTTTGCGTCAATTTCGTAGTTGTCAATGATATTAAGAAGAATTCAACGAGAATAGGGAAACTAGGAAAGGCTGTGCGGTAAAATCCCCAAGGCCAACAATGCATTTTTGTCCTATCAATTATTTAATTTGGTTGTTTCTTAGCTTAGTTATGATCAACATTTGTGTTGGCAAACTTACTTTATCTTTTTAATAAAACTAGGAGTAAGGCAATTTGTTCTAATTTTGACTACTTAACCAAAAAAGGGGGGGATTTGGGCTTGTAGTGACGACAACGAGGCTGGTGAAAGTCGAGGTGAGCAAGATGAAGAGTAGGTCAGTCGCCATTGGTGAATTCCTAAAACTCTCTATAATGTCTTAAGGTTCTTTTTATATATAATGAAGCTTCTTTTTGAGTATTTTACCTGTGTATTTGTGTGATGAACGTGTAAGCGGATCTGGAATTGTAGTTGAAAGAATGGCCAACTGAAATATTCCTGCTTTAGTGATGATTGATTTAAGTTATGATTGGTTGTTTTAAGCTAATTTTAATTTGCTGCTAAAAAATTATAAACTAGGTTTGTGGTAATAAATTAGGAAGCAATGGACTTATCATATTTACGTCTAATATTTGTTAAATCTTTTCTTATGTTTGTGACTGTGTAACCATCTCATTTCACATGTTATATAATAGAGTAATATGTCTTTAAGGTGATCTTATTCTTTCCCTTTATTTGTACTTTAACGTGAAGCAAACAATTGTCCCGTGGGAACTACTGTTAAGCACAGTGAAATCCAACACTTAAAACATTATCATTTGAAAAAAACCTGGTGGGTTGACATGATTCCTTGGCCTATATGGTCCCAAAAGTTAAATTCTGGACCTAAAAGACTAGGACAATTAACTGAAAATTGTCTGCAAATAAATATATGTTAAATAAACATATGGTGATTTGCTGAAAGACAAATTAGAGAAATCCAGTATCAAATAAGATGTTGATTTGTGTAACGACCCGATCAGTCGTTTTGAGCATTTGCGCTTTTCTCGGTTGTTTGAGGGCATGAGTAGATCCGTACGATCTATTACGACTTATGTGTAGCGGCGGTTTTGGGTTTCATGTAATTCGGAATTCATTTAAAAGAATGAATTTCATGATTGAAGCTTTAAAATTGAAAGAGTTGACCAAGTTTGACTTTTTAGTTTTTAACCTCGGATTAGAGATTTTATAGTTTTATTAGGTCTGGATGGTGATTTTGGACTCGGGCGTATGCCCGAATTTGTAATTAGATATTTCTAGAAGGTTTCGGCGCTAATTGGCGAAAGTTGGAAATTTGAAGGTTTAGAAAGTTCATAAGTTTGACCGAGAGTTGACTTTGAGGATATCGAATTTGGATTATGGTTCCGAGATGTGGAATAGCTTCGTTATGTCATTTGAAAATTGTGTGCAAAATTTGAGTTCATTTCGAGTTGATTTGATATGTTTCGGCACGAGTTTTTGGAAGTCGAAAATTCGAAAGTTCATTAAGTTTGATTTGAGGTGCGATTCATCGTTTCGATATTGTTATGCATTATTTGAGGCCTCGAGCAGGTCCGTGTTATATTATGGGACTTGTTGGTATGCTCGTACAGGGTCTCGAGGGGCTCGAGTGAGTTTCGGATAGGTTTAGGGTGTGTTGCGCTCATTTTTTTATGTTTTGACGTCGTTTCTTCAAGCATAAATGGAACACATTAAGCAAATGAGCTCCAATTTCTCTTTTGATTGATGCATTAGATCGGTATCGTAATTACGGAGCCATAGTAAAAGAATCATCGAATTTGAACATTGTATGAGGAGTTTATGGTCATTTTACTAAGAATTGGGTTGTCAGATTTTTCAGATTAATTACGAAATTATCACTGACTTCGTATTTAAAAATCTGCACTATTTTTAAATATTGAAACCAACTTATCTCCTTTATTTTAAGGTCAAATGGAATGATTCAAAAGCCTAACTTAACTGAAATTTCACAAGAAATCTATTGGAGACATCAAAAGTGGGTTTTGGGATTGTTTGGCACATAAAACAAGACAAAACAACTGGATAAAAATATTTAATATTGAGGGTTTTTCATTTGGTCATATTTTGAGTTGGGGAGCTCGGATTTGGGCAATTTTTGAGGAGATTTTTACCATATGGATTGGGGTAAGTATTCTCTACTCGGTTTTGATTGTATTTTGTGAATATTTCTTCGTTTTTGGTAATTGGATTGTGAATTTGAAATAGAAAATTGAGAGTTTTGTACAAAGTTTCATAGAGTGAATTTTTGAGTATTTGAAATCGGATTTGAGTGAAACTAGTATGGTTGGACTCGTAATTGAATGGGTTATCGAGTTTTATGAGTTTTGTCGGGTTCCGAGGTGCAGGTCCGAGTTGGACTTGTTGGCCGATTTTGGGCTTTTGATTAAAGATTCGACCTTTATCGATTGAGTTTGTTTCCTTTGGTATTATTTGATGTATTTGAGTTTCTTTTAGCTAGTCTTGAGCCTTTTGGAGGTCGGTACACACGTGATGGCATTTTTGGAGCATCGTTTGGCTTACTCGGTATTGGATTTGGCTTATTCGAGCTAAGTAATATTCTAAACTTGGTGCTGCGGGTATGAAATCTTGAATTACGTGTTATGTGTTTGGTGTTGAGGTGATGCACATGCTAGATGACGGGCGTGTGGGCGTGCACCATGTGAATTGTGACTACATTATCCCTGTGGTACTGTGTAGCTACCTGATCTTATCTGTAACCATGAAATCTCTACGTAGTAGAGCTATTGATCTGTGACCCATGTTAAAAACCATGTCTAAGCTACATGCTTATCCTGTTGGGACCTACTGAGGTCATTTATGCTGTTGAGTTATCTGCTTACATTGTATTTACATACTCAGTCATACGCATTCATATGCATATCATATCTCAGTCTCGGTTGCCATTTATTGATACTCACATCATTATTTCTGGGCTGATTTTTCATGACATTGAGAGCCCGTGAGACCGGAGAGATTTATGACTGAGTGAGGCTGAGGGCCTGATGGTGAGGATGTTTATGGGATCGGGTTGCACGCAACAACATGTTTTATTGATTTATGATGGGAACGGGTTGCACGCCGCAACATATTTTTATTTATTTATGCCATGATTGTCTTATTATATTGCTTGGGCTGAAGGAGCCCCTCTGGAGTCTGTACACACCCCAAGTGAGCGCATGTACCTACTGAGTACAAGTGCTGAGTGCCAAGTGATTGGGAGGACTGAGTGACTATGAGGATTGAGTGGCTGTGAGGACTGAGTGATTGTGAAGATTGAGTGATTGGGAGGACTGAGTGCATTGATGCACCGAGAGTATGCATATGATTTTATCACTGCATGGTATTATAATTGGCATGCATATATTGACATGTAGGCATAGAGATGTATTTTTCTCATGCCATTTGAAAATGAAATATCTGCTGAAAACCTTTGGGAAAAAACACAGTTTTCAAACTTACTCATATTTTTGGCGATTTCGGTAAAAGATTTGGATTTTTTACTGATATACTTGAAAGGCAAACTTATTTCTTGGAACTGTGAACGAGCTGAGCATTTTATCTCTGAGTTACTTCTTTTATTACTTTCATTATATTATTATGAACTGTTTTTGGTTATTGGTGTTGGACTCCGACCTATATTTCACCTCGTCACTACTTTCAACCTAAGGTTATGTTTGTTACTTATTGAGTATATGGGGTTGGTTGTACTCATACTATACTTCTGCACCTTGCATGCAGATGTTGGATGTTGACATTGCTGTGTTCGACGGGAGCTGGAATTGAAGACGTACCTGCATTGCGGTTGTAACTGCCTTTTGTTCATGGTAGCCTTAGATTCATAAAAATCTGTTTATGTAAATTTCAAACAGATAATGTATTTATTTTATACCAGCTTTGTAAATTTTAATCTTAGGAGCTCATGATTTATACTACCAGTCCTTGGGAATTCATTGTATAAAAGCAATTTTATTATTGTTTCTTCTCTTAATAAGCATCATTTGTACTAGTTTTATTGTTAACTGGCTTACCCAGCGGGTTGGGTTAGGTGTCATCAAGACTAGTAAAATTTTGGATCGTGACAAGTTGGTATCAGAGCTCTAGGTTCATAGGTTCTACAAGTCATGAGCAAGTATTCAGTAGAGTTGTGCAGATCAGTATAATGACGTCCATACCTATCTTCTAGAGGCTACAGGACATTTAGGATAAACTTCCCATCTTTCTTTCCTTATCGTGCGGAATTGATTCAGCTTGAAACGTAACTCTTTGAATTCCTTGCACGCATTCATATGCACATGTGAGCGCTCGGTATCAGTTGTGCATCGACGACCTGTGATTCCATGAACGAGGTCCGAGACTTAATTTTTATATGCTGATGATGGGCCAGTCTGGAGGACTTGAGGCTGGGTTTTGACTGTAGCTTGAGCACGGGGATTTTGGTTGTGTGAGCATGTGCATTTCGACTTATATGTCCAGTAGTGTCCCTATGGGTAGGTTTTATGGACCGATGAGTAGTTGGATAGCTATATGATGAGTGTAGGATATGCTCAAATGGATTGGATATGATGAGAAGAGTTTTCTTGAGATGAAAAAGGACTATTGGGTGCTTGATTTCTGTCTTGATGTGATGTATAGTCTCGAGTTATGAGTGAATTGAAATATTTTTCATGTTGTTAAATTATGGAATGAATTATCTTCTCATGTCTTGTTGATGAGTTCAGACTCAGGGAAGTTAGGTGATTGCATAGTAGTTGTGGTTGTGAAAGGGTATAGAGAGATGTCGGTTTGAGGCTAAGGTGGTGGGTTATAACCTGCGAGGTAATCTATAGATGTGTGATTTTATGATGTTGTATGGTGGCTTTCTTATCTACCAGTGGGTTACATTTGTGCGATTTTATTTGGATCAATTGTAATAGTTGACCTGACCGTCACGAGTATGAATGCAAGATTTGCAGATGATTTGAGGTATTAGATGGTTTGTGTTACATGAGCTTATGAAGGATTTAGTTGAAACTCAATGCGGTATTTATGGGAGTAATGGGGTATGGTTATTGTAAGTTGACACATGTTTTATTCCAGGGCTTTGAGCCAAGTGGGGGAGTCTACTATTGACGAGTTGATTGCATGGTTATATGTTGTATTGATTTTGGTTTGAGGTATACTTGTGAATCAGTTATGACTTTCAGAGGTTGAGATCGAGGATGACTTAAGTAAGGGAATTTTTGGATACGGGGTATATTACACTCTATGGGTATATGGAAATCATGGAATGATTGAGTGATTATTTGTGAAGGATGTAGTGTTCATGGAATAGGAATTTGCTTGGTTGCGTTAAGGTGGGGTTACTTCTTTGGGTGTTGTCGTACTAATGGGGAACAGGTCGTTTGGCCGGTTGGGCGGTGCAATTGATATTTGAGTTGAGTAGATGACTCTCAAGAATGTTCTAGTGGATTCAAGATTTATATGTAGCAATTGGGAATTTTTAGGATTTGTATATGATTAGAAATTGAGATTTACATTGGATGGTGTCGCGACTCGCGGTATTTCTATATCCTTATGAATTCTACATTTAAGTATCAGGAAGGTGAAGGAAATGACTTTAGATTCATAGAAGGTTTCTTTAGAGTGGGTGTCTCGATTGTGGCACTTTTGGGGTGCTTAAGAGGATATACAACAGCTTATGGGCCTTAGGGTGGTATGGTTTTATACTAGGGTCTCGTGTGTTGTGTTTTGGTTAAATATTGTGGTGTTCTAGCAAGAAGAAGTATCAATTTGAAGGCAATTTGGAAGAAACTCATAGAAATAGGACAATTTAGTAGTAGATTGGATAAGCACTGTAATGAATATGATCGGTTCTTAGGGTACTTATAGTGTAGTAAGTTTCTACAGGTGTTTTGTGGTGATACTTTTGGGTTTTACGACCTACATGGCTTGGTTGAGCTAGAGAGATTCAGTTCTATCGGCTTGCTTATGTGCAAATGGGCTTCAAAGAGTTCTTGATGGTTTCTACCACGGTTTGAGATGGATATTTCTTACCGGCATGAGGAACATGTTGCGTAATGGGATTTTCTCCTAAATGAGATCAAATGGAGGGTTTCCAACTGATGAGTATGTATTCTACTAGTGACTTAGTGGATTATGAGATCTTTATACTTTTCATATAATGACATGATTGATGCGGTGCGTTGTGTGGGATTAAGATTTGCGTGTGTAAGGTCACGGTTCAATTTTGAGGGGAAGGTCATGAATCCTTTGGCAACATGGATGGTTTCAGATGCTTGGATGAATTTTATTACTACTTGATATTTCCTGAGTTGGGTGCACATTTAGAAAGCATGCTGTGTTTTGATTTACAGATGCTTCCTTGGTATTGCGGTACTCTAGTGGCTGATCAACTACAAATATTCAGATATTGCTATGTGGAACGGAAGAATTAGAGAATTATTCCTTGAGGGATGATCGTTCATGAGAGATGTGTTAGGAATTCGGGCGATGGAGTTGAGATCAGATAAGGTGATTCGTGTGTTTTATGGATTGGAGATCGGGAGTTCTCAGAAGCAGATTGTTTCGTAGTTGTGGACTGTGAAGATGTGGCCAAAGATAACCAGATGATAGTATGTGTTATGGTTCAGTCATTGTGGACTTTAGGAGGGTTACTTATCTATTTGTGGATGGCCAAGGTTGATTTAGGAGCCCATTGGTAGGCCTAGTGAGGATGTGTATGGTAAACCGGGTTGCTGGTCCCGTACTGCTATTGTTGAGGGATGTGCGATTCGGTTAGAACTGAGCTTATTCATGTTCTGATATGTTCTATGTGCTACCCTTTTATGCTATAAGGGGTTGTGATCCGTTGGTTATATGTATATATGGTATGGTTCTATTTGGACCTTATAGCGGAATTTGAGCGGGATGGGTTTTAGGGTGTTGAATAATTGATTACGCATTTAGTTATGTTCTTTCTGGACTGTGGTATTGTGTTATTGGTTCCTCCGTGGTTATGGTCATGGACCTTGGGTACTTGATGTCGACTTGCACGTAGCTATTGATTTTGGGCATGGTGGCTTGAGGTATTTCATATGGACTAGTGTTTAGATGGGGTCACGCATTGCAGTGGGGTTATGTTGAGATATGACCCTTTGTGTCTTGGTTCTACTATGTGTGATGGACTCATGGTTTTGAGGTTGTGGTGGTACTTGTTGAACTTGTGGGACGGTTCTCTCATTTGAGCCTTTTTCCATGACTCAGTACATTTGAATTGTTACGTATTGGTGTGTGGATTGCACGGATTGTGGCTCTAGGTAGTATTGGTGTGGCATGTCAGTAGAGTAGCTGGTATTTGATAAGATGAGGTCGCCGGATCTAGAATAGGTGCTATCAGATTTGATTGCGGTATATTTAAAAGGATAATGACGTTGATCGGCTTAGAAATTTGCTATAGTTCTTGTCGAAGGAGAGGGAGTTCCATGACTTGTTGATCTGATGAATAGTTATGAGTTTCTGCGTGTTTCTTTCATCATCTACAATGTACAAAGGCTTTAGAATGAGGTTTTGTTTGATGTGAGGTTTATTACTAGTATTGGGTTATTTTGAGAAGCTGCTGTGATCAGAAATTTTTCTACGAGTACGTGAGTTATGTGGTATGTCATGTGATTATATCTTGGGTTATGGTTATGGCTTGATACAACTCGTTCAGACTTATACAGTATGTAGATGCGAGGTTTGAGTCTTGTAGGAAATTGGATTCTGTGGTTTACGGGCTAGGGTTGAAGTAATAATCTTTAGTTATGTTGTGTTGTCGGGCCTATATGGAGTAGGGTGACGTGGGATCACCCCTGGGTATGTGCATGGTAAGGTTACATGGCGGTTTGACGGCTTAGGAACAACTCTTGGCACGTTTGAGGACGAACGTATATTTAAGTGGGGGAGAATGTAACGACCCGAGGGGTCGTTTTGAGCATTTGCACTTCGCTCGGTTGTTTGAGGGAATGAGTAGATCCATGCAATGTATTACGACTAATGTGTATCGGCGGTTTTGGGTTTACAGGTAATTCAGAATTGATTTGGGAGAATGAATTTCATGATTGAAGCTTTAAAGTTAGAAAAGTTGACCAAGTTTGACTTTTTAGTGTTTGACCTCGGATTGGAGATTTTATGGTTCCGTTAGGTGCGGATGGTGATTTTGGACTCGGGCGTATGCCCAGATTGCATTTGGATATTTCTAGAAGGTTTCGGCGCTAATTGGCGAAAGTTAGAAATTTGAAAATTTGAAAAATTCATAAGTTTGACCGAGAGTTGACTTTGAGGATATCAAATTCGGATTGTGGTTCCCGGGAATTGGAATAACTTCATTATGTCATTTGGGATTTGTGTGCAAAATTTAAGTTCCTTTTGAGTTGATTTGATATGTTTCGGTGCGAGTTTTTGGAAATCGAAAATTCGAAAGTTGATTAAGTTCGATTTGAGGTGTGATTCGTCGTTTCGATGTTGTTATGCGTGATTTGAGGCCTAGGGTAGGTCCGTGATATATTATAGGACTTGTTGGTATGTTCGGACAGGGTCCCGAGGGGCTCGATTGAGTTTCAAATAGGTTTGGGTTGTGTCGCGCTCGTTTTTTTTAATGTTTCGACGTTGTTTCTTCAAACATAAATGGTACCAAATTAAGCAAATAAGCTCCAATTTCTGTTTTGATTGATGCATTGAATCCGTATCGTAATTACGGAGTCATATTAAAAACAATCGTCGAATTTGGACATCGTATGAGGAGTTTATGGTCATTTTACTAAGAATTGGGTTGCTAGATTTTTTAAATTAATTACGAAATTGCCACTAACTTCGTATTTAAAAATCTGCACTATTTTCAAATATTGAAATCAACATATCTCCTTTATTATAAGGACAAATGGAGTTATTCAAAAGCCTAACTTGACTGACATTTTACAAGGAATCTATTGGAGGTATCAAAAGTGAGTTTTGGGATTATTCACACATAAAACGAAGCAGAACAGCTGAGCAAAAATATTTAATATCAAGGGTTTGTTCGTTTGGTCATATTTTGAGTTGGGGAGCTCGGATTTAGGCAATTTTTGAGGAGATTTTCACCATATATATTGGGTTAAGTGTTCTATACTTTTTTGCTTAAAGATTTGACCTTTATCGATTGAGTTTGTTTCCTTTGGCATTATTTGATATATTTGAGTTGCTTTTGGCTAGTTTTGAGTTGTTCGAAGGTCGGTACGCGCGTGATGGCATTTTTGGAGCATTGTTTGGCTTGCTCGGTATTGGATTTAGTTTGTTCGAAGTAAGTAACACTTTTAAACTTAGTGCTGAGGGTATGAAACCCCGAATTACGTGTTATGTTTTTTGGTGTTGAGGTGACGCACATGCTAGTGACGGGCGTGTGGGAGTGCACCGTATGAACTGTGACTCCGTTATCCCTGTGGTACTATGTAGTTACCTAATCTTATCTATAACCATGAGATCTCTACGTATTAGAGCTATTGATCTGTGACCCATGTTCGAAACCATGTCTAGGCTACAAGCTTATCCTGTTGGGACCCACTGAGATCGTTTATGCTGTTAGTTATCTACTTACATTGCATTTACGTACTCAGTCATATGCATTCATATGCATATCATATTTTAGTCTCTGCGGCCATTTATTAATACTCACATCATTATTTCTGGGCTAATTTTTCATGACATTGAGAGCCCGAGAGACTAGAAAGATTGATGACTGAGTGAGGCTGAGGGCTTGATGGTGAGGATGTTTATGGGATCGGTCTACACGATGCAATATATTTTATTGATTTGTGATGGGAGCGGGTTTCACGCCGCAACATGTTTTTACTGATTTATGACATGAATGGCTTATTATAGCGCTTGGGCTGAAGGAACCCCTCTGGAGTCTGTACACACCTCAAGTGAGTGCAGGTACCTACTGAGTGCGGGTGCCGAGTGATTAGGAGGACTAAGTGACTATGAGGACTGAGTGGTTGTGAGGACCGAGTGACTGCGAGGATTGAGTGATTGGGGGGACTGAGTGCATTGATGCACCGAGAGTATGCATGTGGTTTTATCACTGCATGGTATTACAGTTGGAATGTGTATATTGATATGTAGGCATAGAGATGTATTTTCCTCATGCCATTTGAAAATGAAACATTTACCTGTTGAAAGCCTTTGGGAAAAATCACAATTTTCAAACTTACTCATATTTTTTGCGATTTCAGTAAAAGATTTGAGTTTTTTACTGATATACTTGAAAGGCAAACTTATTTTCTAGAACTGTGAACGAGCTGAGCATTTTATCTCTGAGTTACTTGTTTTATTGCTTTCATTATGTTGTTATGAACTGTTGTTGGTTATTAGTGTTGGACTCCGACCTATGTTCTAGCTCGTTATTACTATCAACCTAAGGTTAGGTTTGTTACTTACTGAGTATATGAGGTCAGATGTACTCATACTACACTTCTGCACCTTGCGTGCAGATATTGGATGCTGATATTGCTGTATTCGATGGGAGCTGGAATTGAAGACGTAGTTGCGTTCCGATTGTAGTTGCCTCTCTTGTTCATGGTAGCCTTAGATTCATAAAAGTCTGTTTATGCTCATTTCAATCAGATGATATATTTATTTCATACCAGCTTTGTAAATTCTAATCTTAGAGGCTTATGAATTGTACTACAAGTCCTTGGGAATTCATTATATAAAAGCAATTTTATTATCATATCTTCTCTTAATAAGTATCATTTGTATTGGTTTTATTGTTAATTGGATTACCTAGTGGGTTGGGTTAGGTATCATCACGACTAGTAGAATTTTGGATTGCAACAATTTGAAGTTGAAGTTGAAGAGTTTGGTGGCATGAAGTTATCTTCTCTGTCATTTCTCTTTTTTTTTTTGGAGAACATTGGTAGGAATGAACTATTTCGTTAATGTATTTGCATAATTTTCTACGAGGTCAAGTTTTAGTTGACTTTCTTATGCTTTGTTCTAATTCGTATTAGATATATGTCACTGTAGAAATTACATATGGGTTATTTCCTCAATCTCTCTTCTTCTCTTAGTATATATTCTCACTAGCTAACCCTCTTTATATTCAAAGTATAAGAAAACAAAAGTGTGGGAGTTTGAGAAAGAAAAACCACCATCCACTACTGATGATGCATCCACACCTTGCAAATGCTATCATGCGAGTTCTACTGGTCTTCAAAGGTCTTGTATCTTTGCTTCGTTTATGTTTTAAATTTGAATGTGTTAAGTACGTTAAGTAGTTTAAGATTATTGTTGTGTTGTTTACCTTGTGGTTTTGCTCTTTTTTTGATGGATTTGCACATAGTATTTTCCAAATTACCGTTATAAAACTCTTCAGAGTCCTCTGATCCAGCGTACTACCATTGCTATATGAATAGTGCGAGATATCTCCTCTACAGTATTACTAAAAGCAATTGTTTTGTCGTTTAAAGTGATGAACCAATGCAAAACGAGGGTTCATTTACTTCAAGGACGAAACCATGTGCTTCAGAGTGTGCTTCAAACAATGCCGTGCAAATTAATCTCGATAAGAAAATAATTTCTAAATCTCAGCTTTAAGGAGTTGGATTAATATTGATATTATAGATAACAATATTTTAAACAGCCATATCCCGTCTTTAAATGATTTATGTGGCCTTTTTGCATTTTATAGGCAGTTCGTCATTTTTTCTTTTGATTATATACCTTTAGAATTTGAGCTCTTCGACATGACTTCCTATGAATGATTTATATGTATAACTATAGAGTTTAAAATGTTAGCTTATTCTTTAAAGTGGGAGTCAATTATAGGTTACTCTACTTACTAACCACTTAATGAATCAAAGAGAACATGCTAAATTGGAGCTAGAAATTCATTCAAAGTGCTGTGAGATTCAAGTGTGATAATGTCACGATCCGAAATTCCCACCTTCGGGATCGTAATGGCGCCTAATATTTCAGTTGCTAGGCAAGCCAACATTAGGGATTATTTAGCCAATTCTTTACATTTTAATGATTATCAGTAAACCAGCAAAAATAAGATGAAATAAACGTGAAACTATATAGATATCAACTTCAGATACATGCTACTTCTACCCAGAATCCGGAGTCACAATTCACGAACACGCTAAGATTTACTACAAACATTTGTTCGAAAGAAGATACAACTTTTTATGAAAGGAAGTAAAAATAGTAAGTGTAGGAGCATAGAAGGGGACATCAGGGCCTGCGGACGCCAGCAGGACTACCTTGGGTCTTCACGTTATAAAAAATCTACAGCCAACCTCACGATCAGCCACTACCTGCTCCAAAATATGCATAAAAAATGCAGAGTGTACTATCAGTACAACCGACCCCATGTACTGGTAAATGCCGAGCCTAACCTCGACGAAGTAGTGACGAGGCTAAGGCGTGTCACCTACGCTAAAACCTATTCACAATGTATAATATGACAGAAATAATGGAAATACCGAACAAAATTTAAACAGTCAATAGAGAATGAAAACTTCAGCCTCGAAAATAAACCAGTGCCATCCACAATTACCAATTTTACCAGTTCAAACAAAAATATTGGAGAAACATCGTAGCTCAAGCAAATAGAAACATATAAGTTGTTGCGGCGCGCAACTCGATCCCACCAGACAACACATAATCCTCCCTTATTCCATCATAACAATATCAACAACAATAAATAATATATATATGTCGCGGCGTTCAACCCGATCCCACCATATATCAAAATCAATATTGTAACTTCACCCTTATTTCACCATATTAATCCACCCTTATTATACCTATTGCGGTGCACAACCCGATCCCACCTTATATATATACATTCACCCTTATTCTACCATATCAATCCTCCCTTATTACACCTGCTTCGGCGTGCATCCTGATCGCACCATATCAGAACCAAACATCCAATGTACAAAAATCAACATGCTAAAGCACAAGGCCTTTACGATAATTAATTACCAACTAAACCAAGAAAGGAAACCTTAATCAATATAGAATCTAAACGAACAATACTACACAGCAAAACCAATCCAAAAAATATGTCTTGAAAGTACCAACAACAACTTAAGCAAATAATAGGAGACAACAAAGCTACGAAAGAACTAATACTTTCAACAAAGAGAAACCTTGTTTAACAAGTAGCAATTAGGCATAGAAATATAAGTAAAGCATGTAGCAGTTAAGACAGGAATGACAATATAAGAAAAATGGGAAGGAAACAAGCAAAACAAATAAATTGGCGGCGCATAGGTACTCGTCACCTCACCTATGCGCCACTCACATGGATTTTCACATAGCAAATAAGTCAACGGTTCCTAATCCCTCGAGTAAAATTTAGACACGACACTTACCTTGCTCCGCGGGCCACTTCATGCTCAATTACTCCTCTAGTATCCACCTCTAAACCGCTCGTATCTAGCCACAATTAACTCAACAACATCAATTATTGCTAAAGGAATCAACTACAATATATAAATTTAGATTTCCCAAACTTTCCCCCAAAAAGTCAATAACCGACCCCGGGTACGCTTGGTCAAAACCCGAGGTTCGGACCAAAATCCATTTACACATTCATCCCCGATCCCGGATATATAATTGGTTTTGGAATCCGACCCCAATTCGAGGTCTAAATCTCCAATTTCCCAAATCCCTAGTTTCTACCCAAAAATCCCCAATTCTACCATGAACACACTAGATTTTTGGTTGAAATTTCATGAAATGCATTGAGTAATTGAAAGAAAGTGGTTTAGAATCACTTACCAACACTTTGGGGAAGAAATTGTCTTTTGAAAATCGCCTCTAGGCCGTTTAGCTTTTGAAAATTTGAAGCAATGACCTAAGTCCCGATTTGGGACTGTTTATAAACTCGGCGACAGTGTTCACCGTGTTCGCGAGGACACCGCTGTGTTCGCGAAAAGCTACCTTGCTAGGCTTATGAGACCGTGAAACCTCCATCGCGTTCACAAAGGCTTTGCCCCCGGCTTTCACGTTTGCAAGACCGTGCTCGTGTTCGCGTAGAAGGAAGTCTGACCCCTCCCCCAGGTCCCCAAATGCTTCGCGTTCACAATGAGCCGATCGCGTTCGGGAAGGGTAAAACCCCCATAACTCCGCATTCGCAACCAGGCCTTCACGTTCGCGAAGAAGAAAAACTCACCCTGACCAGCCCACCCTTCACGTTCGCGAGAGTATCTTCGCGAACGCGAAGAAGGACACACCAGAACAGCTGCTGCAGCAAAAATACCAGATTTTCTAAGTTCAAAACATACAGTAGCTTATACGAAATGCACCCGAGCCCTCGGGGCTCCAAACCAAACATGCACACAAGCCCTAAAATATCATACAAACTTACTCGTGCGATCAAATCGCCAAAATAACACTTAGAACTACGAATTTAGCACCAAATTGAATGAAATTTTCAAGAAAGCTTTAAAACCTCTATTTTCACAACCGGACGTCCGAATCACGTCAAACCAACTCCGTTTCTTACCAAATTTCACAAACAAGTCTTAAATATCATAATAAACCTGTGCCGGGCTCCGAAACCAAACTACAGACCCGCCACCAACATGATCAAACATTAACCAAATTCTTAAAACGATTATATTTTTAGTCTTTCAATTTTTAACAAAAATTCATATCTCGAGATAGGGACCTCGGAATTCGATTCCAGGCATACGCCCAAGTCGCATATTTCAATACGGACCCACCAGGACTATCAAAATACGAGCCCGGATCCGTTTACTTAAAATGTTGACCGAAGTCAACTAAATCAACTTTTAAAGGTAAAAAATATTATTTTCATCAACTTTCAACATAAAAGCTTTCCAGAAACACGCCCGGACTGTGCACGCAAATCGAGGAGGGTAAAATAAGATTTTAAAGGCCTCAGAACACAGAATCGAGTTCTAGAACATGATATGACCTTTTGGGTCATCACATTTTCCACCTCTAAAATAATCGTTCATCCCCGAACGGACATAAAAAAGTACCTGAGCTGGTGAAAAGGTGGGGATATCTGCTTTGCATATCGAACTCGGACTCCCAAATAGCTGTCTCAACAGGCTGACCTCTCCACTGCACTCGGACTGAAGGATAACTCTTCCACCTCAACCGACGAACTTGTCTAGAATAGCTACCGGCTCCTCCTAGTATGTCAAATCCTTGTCCAACTGGACAGTGCTGAAATCTAACACGTGGGATGGATCGCCGTGATACTTCCGAAGCATGAACACATGAAACACTAGATGTACCACTAATAAACCTGGTGGAAATGCAAGTCTGTAAGCCACTTCTCCCACTCGCTCAAGGATCTCAAAAGGCCCGATGTACCTAGGGCTCAACTTGCCATTCTTCCCAAACCTCATTACACCCTTCATGGGTGATACCCGAAGCAACACTCTCTTTCCGACCATGAATGCCACATAGCGAACCCTATGGTCGGCATAACTCTTTTGCCTGGACTGAGTTGTGCGAAGTCTATCCTGAATGATCTTAACCTTATCCAAGGCATCTTGTACCAAATCTTTACCCAATAACCGAGCCTCCCCCGGCGATCGACATCGTATACTATATAATGACTCATAGGGAGCCATCTAGATGCTCAACTGATAGGTGTTGTTGTAGGCAAACTCTGCTAGCGGCAATAACTGATCCCACGATCCTCAAAGTCTATAACACATATGCGGAGCATATCCTCCAAGATCTGAATAGTACACTCGGATTGTCCGTCCGTCTAAGGATGAAATAATGTGCTCAACTCAACCCGCGTGCCCAACTCACACTGTACTGCCCTCCAAAAGTGCGAGGTAAACTGCGTACCTCGATCAGAAATGATGACACGGGCACACCGTAAAGATGAACGATCTCACAGATATAAATCTCTGCCAACCACTCTGAAGAATAGGTAACTGCCACAGGAATGAAATGTGCTGAATTAGTCAGTCTATCCACAATAACCCAAACTGCATCAAATGTCCTCTGAGTCCGTGGGAGTCCAACAACGAAATACATAGTGATACGCTCCCACTTCCACTCAGGAATCTCTATCTTCTAAAGCAAACCACCAGGTCTCTGATGCTCGTACTTTACTTGTTGGTAATTTAGACACTGAGCTACATATGCAACTATATCCTTCTTCATCCTCCTCCACCAATAATGCTACCGCAAGTCCTGATATATCTTGTCGGTGCCCGAATGGATAGAATACCAAGAACTGTGGGCCTCCTCTAGGATCAACTCACGAAGCCCATCCATATTAGTCACACAAACACGACCCTACATCCTCAAAACTCCATCATATCCAACCGTAACCTCTTGGCATCACCGTGCCGCACTATGTCTCTAAGGACAAGCAAATGAGGGTCATCATACTGCCGCTCCCTGATATGCTCAAACAAAGAAGACCGAGCGACTGTGCAACCCAAAAAATTACTAGGCTCAGAAATATCCAACCTCACGAACTGATTGGCTAAGGCCTGAACATCTAATGCAAATGGTCTCTTACCGACTGGAATGTACGCGAGGCTGCCCATACTAGCTGACTTCCTACTCAAAGCATCGGCCACCATATTGGCCTTCACAAGATGATATAAGATGGTGATATCATAGTCTTTCAATAGCTCCAACTACCTCCGCTGCCTCAAATTGAGCTCCTTTTATTTGAACAAATATTGCAAACTCTTATCATCCGTGAACACCTCACACGGCACGCCATATAGATAGTGCCTCCAAATCTTCAGCGCGTGAACAATGGCTGCGAGCTCTAAGTCATGAACATGATAATTCTTCTCGTGAACCTTTAGCTGTCATTAAACATATGCAATAACCTTGCCACCCTGCATCAATACCGCAACAAGTCCAATACGAGATGCATCACAATATATTGTATAAGGCCCTAAACTTGTGGGCAACACCAACACCAGCGCCGTAGTCAAAGCTGTCTTGAGCTTCTGAAAGCTCACTTCACACTCATCTGACCATATGAATGGGGTACCCTTCTGGGTCAACCTAGTCAACAGGGCTGCTATAGATGAAAACCCCTCCACAAACCGACGATAATAACCTGCCAATCCCAAGAAACTACGGATCTCTATGGCTGAAGTAGATTTAGGTCAATTTTGAACAACCTCAATCTTCTTAGGATCCACCTAAATACCCTCTACTGAAAAAACGTGACCCAAGAAAGTAACTGAACTCAACCAAAACTCGCATTTTGAAAACTTAGCATATAACTGGTTGTCTCTCAGAGTCTGAAGTTCGATCTGAATATGCTGCTTGTGCTCCTCTCGGCTGCGTGAATAGATCAAGATATCATCAATAAACACAATCACAAAGGAATCCAAGTAAGGTTTGAACACCCGATTCATAAAATCCATAAATGTTGTTGGGGCATTTGTCAAGACAAATGACATCAGCAGGAAAACATAATGCACATATCAAGTCCAAAAAGCTGTCTTAGGGACATCAGACGCCCTAATCCTCACTTATGGTAACCAGACCTCAGATCGATCTTTGAAAACATTTTGGAACCGTGAAGCTGATCAAATAAGTTATCAATCCTCGGCAATGGGTACTTGTTCTTAATGGTGACTTTGTTAAACTGTAGATAATTTATGCACATCCTCATCAATCCATCTTTCTTCTTTACAAACAACATGGGTGCACCCCAAGGCGAGACACTGGGTCTAATAAAGATCTTATCAAGCAAATCTTGCAACTACTCCTTCAACTCTTTCAACTCTGGTAGGGCCATGCGGTATGTCGGAATAAAAATAGGACGAGTGCCTGGAACCAAATCAATACAGAAGTCAATATCCCTGTCGGGTGGCATCCCTGGAAGGTCTGCAGGAAATACCTCTAGAAACTCTCGAACAACCAGTATAGAATCCATGGAAGGAACCTCAGCACTAGAATCGCTGACATAAGCTAAATAAGCTAGACACCCTTTCTCAACCATACGCTGAGACTTCATATAAGAAATAATCCCACTGGTAGAATGACCAGGAATCCCTCTCCACTCTAATCGAGGCAACCCCGGGAAAGCTAAGGTTAATGTCTTCGCATGACAGCCCAATATAGCATGATAAGGTGACAGCCAATCTATCCCCAAAAAAGACATCAAAATTGACCATATCGAGAAGTAGAAGATCTACGCTAGTCTCAAGACCCCCAATAATAACCACATACGAACGATAGACACGATCTACAATAATAAAATCCCCCATAGGTGTGGAAACATATACAGGGGCAATCAAGGAATCACGAGGCACAACCAAATATGAAGCAAAGTAAGATGACACATAGGAGTATATAAACCCTGGATCAAATAGAATTGAAGCATCTCTACTGCAAACTAAAACAATACCTAGGATAACAGCATCAGATGAATCAACCTCAGGCCTAGCTGGAAAAGCATAACATTGGGGCTGGGGCCCACCACTCTGAACCATATCTCTGGGACGGTCTCATGCTGGCTGGCCTCCACCTCTAGCGGCCTGGCCTCCACCTCTAACGTCCTGACCTCCACCTCTAGTGGCTTGACCTCTACCTCTGGCTCCCTGACCCCTACCTCTGGTTGGTTGAGCGGGCGGTGCAGCAACTGGTGCTGGAACCATGGCACGAGAACCCCGATGATGTGGCTGAACACCTAATAATCTCGGACAGGTCCTCCTAATATGCTCATAACCACCAAAATCAAAACATCCATCCTGATACTGTGGTAGTGGAAACTGAGACTGACTCGAACGGGCCGGCTGACCACAGTAATAACTCTGAATAGAAGGTTCACTGATAGGAGCTGGCGGTGCACTGTAAGCTGGTTGTCCCAAATGAGGCACATAAGGACCAAGAATCCCTAAAGCACTTTAGGAAGTTTGGAGCGCTAAATAAAATGGCCTAGGAGGATGGCCTCTACCAAAAGTACCTCGACCTCCAGATGAGGCCCCACTGAATCCACCAAAGTGACGCGGCCTCTTGTCAGACCCCTGACCACTCCCCTAAGCTAAAGCCATCTCGACTCGCCTGGAAATATTGGCTGCCGCCTAAAAGGAAATCTCGCTCCCATTCTCCTTAGCCATCTGTAGTCTGAAAGGCTGGGCAAGTCCCTCAATAAACCTCTTCACCGTCTCTCTCTCGATAGGAAGCAGAAGAATAACATGACGGTCCATATCCACAAATCGAGTCTCATATTGAGTGACAGTTATAGAAACTTGTTGTAGATGCTCGAACTGCCTCTGGTAGTCCTCTCTCTGAGTGATGGGAAGATACTTCTCCAGAAATAGTTGAGAGAACTGGTCCTAAGTAAGAGCCGACGACCCAGCTGGTCTGGCCAACATAAAATCCCTCCACCATTTCTTGGCGGAACCTGACAGATAAAATGCAGCAAAGTCGACCACATTGGTCTCTACTATCCCCCATGTTTTGTAACACCTCATGACAACTGTCCAGATAGTCTTGGGGATCCTCTAAAGATGTACCGCCATAGTGAATTGGGAAAAGCTTGGTAAACCTATTCAATCTCCAAAAAGCCTCAGAAGATATAGCTGATCCATCACTGGTCTGTGCTGCAACACTCGGCAGAACTACCCCAATGGGCTGAGCTGCTGGAGTCTGAAACTGAGGAGTCATCTGCTCCGGAGTGTAGGTAGCGGGAGTCTGTGCTCCTTCCCCAGCCTGAGAGATGGCTGGTGCTACAGGGAATATGTCGGCCTGTGCCACACTCTCCATGATGCCCACTAGACAGACCAAAGCATCCTGAAGTACCGGGGTAGCGATGAACACCTCTGGAACCTAAGCTGGCCCTGCTAGAACGGTCTGGGTTGGAGCCTCCTCATCAAACTCTACCTGAGGCTCCATCGCTGGTGCTTCTGTTCGAGCTCTAGGTTGAGCCCTACCCCTGCTTTAGCCTTTGGCATGGCCTCGTCCTTTGCCCCTCGTAGGAGCTGCCACTTGGGGCTCTGGCTGCTGCTTAGCGGAAGAAGCGGTATATGTTCTCGCCATCTGCGAAAGAACAAGCGTAGAGAGTTCAATTAGCATTGAGAGAACAAAATCGCATGACAGAGAAGAATAGAAGTGAGATTGTTCCTAAACTCTGTAGCCTT
Source organism: Nicotiana sylvestris (assembly GCF_000393655.2). NCBI lineage: Eukaryota > Viridiplantae > Streptophyta > Magnoliopsida > Solanales > Solanaceae > Nicotiana > Nicotiana sylvestris. The sequence goes on along the minus strand of NC_091059.1, from coordinate 128,567,672 downwards.
TGGGGGATAAGCACAGACGTCTCCGTACCGATCCCTTAGACTCTACTAAGCTTGTTCGTGAATTGTGAGACCTAGGCAACCTAGTGCTCTGATACCAACTTGTCACGACCTGAAATTCTCACCTTTGGGATCGTGATGACGCCTAACATTTCAGTTGCTAGGCAAGCCAACGTTAAAGATTATTTAGCCAATTCTTTACATTTTAATGATTATCAGTAAACCATCAAAAATAAGACGAAATAAACATGAAACTATATAGATATTAATTTCAGATACATGTTACTTCTACCCAGAATCTGAAGTCACAATTCACGAACACACTAAGATTTACTACAAACATTTGTTCGAAAGAAGATACAATTGTTTATGAAGGGAAGTAAAAACAGTAAGTGTGGAGGATAGAAGGGGATGCCAGGGCCTACGGGCTCCAGCAGGACTACCTTGGGTCTCCTAGTTGTAAAGAATCTGCAGCCAACCTCTCGATCAGCCACTAACTGCTCCAAAATATGCACAGAAAGTGCAAAGTGCAGTATCAGATCAACCGACCCCATGTACTGGTAAGTGTCGAGCCTAACCTCGACGAAGTAGTGACGAGGCTAAGGCGTGTCACCTACGCTAAAACCTATACACAATGTATAATATGATAGAAATAATGGAAATACCGAACAAAATTTAAACAGCCAATAGAGAATGAGAACTTCAGCCTCGAAATAAACCAGTGCCGTCCAGAATTACCAATTTTACCATTCAAACAAAAATATCGAAGAAACAACGGAGCTCAAGCAAATAGAAACATATAAGTTATTGCGGCGCGCAATCCGATTCCATCATACAACACATAATCCTCCCTTATTCCACCATAACAATATCAACAATAGTATATATATATATATATATGTGTGTGTGTGTGTGTGTGTGTGTGTTGCGGAGCGAAATCCGATCCCACCATATATCAAAATACAACAACAACAACCCGTATAATCCCACTTAGTGGGTTCTGGGGAGGGTAGTGCGTACGCAAATCTTACCCCTACCCTGAGATAGAGAGGTTGTTTCCAAATAGACCCCCGACATCCTTCCGTCCAAGAACTTCCCACCTTGCTCTTGGGGAGACTCGAACTCACAACCTCTTGGTTGGAAGTGGAGGTTGTTTACTATCAGAGCAACCCCTCTTGTCTACCATATATCAAAATCAATATCGTAATTTCACCCTTATTTCACCATATCAATCCACCCGTATTACACCTGTTGCGGCATGTAACCCGATCCCACCGTATATATACATTCACCCTTATTCCACCATATCAATCCTCCCTTATTACACCTGTTGCGGCGTGCAGCCCGATCCCACCATATTAGAACCAAACACCCAATATACAAAAATCAACATGCTAAATCACAAGGCCTTTACGATAATTAATTACCAACTGATCCAAAAAAGGAAACCTTAATCATTATAAAATCTACATGAACAATACTACACAACGAAACAAATCCAGAAAATATGCCTTGAAAGTACCAATAATAACTTAAGCAAATAATAGGAGACAACGAAGCTACGAAATAACTAATACTTTCAACAAAGAGAAATCATGTCTAACAAGTAGCAATTAGGCATAGAAATAGAAGTAAAGCATATAGCAGTTAAGACAGGAAATAACAATATAAGAAGAACGGGAAGGAAATAGGCAAAAATCGATAAATTGGTGGCGCATAGGTACTCGTTACCTCACCTATACGCCGCTCACGTGGATTTTCACATATCAAATAAGTCAAGGGTTCCTAATCCCTCGAGTCAAAGTTAGACACGACACTTACCTCGCTTCACGGGCCACTCAATGCTTAATTACCGCTTTTCCTCTAGTATCCACCTCCAAACCACTCGTATCTAGCCACAATTAACTCAACAACATCAATTATTGCTAAAGGAATCAACTACAATGTATAAATTTAGATTTCTCAAACCTTTCCCCAAAAAGTCAAAAACTGACACCGGGTCCGCTCGGTCAAAACTCGAGGTTCGGACCAAAATTCATTTACCCATTCACCCCGAGCCCAGATATATAATTAATTTTTGGATTTCGACCCCAATTCGAGGTCTAAATCCCCAATTTTCCAAATCCCTAGTTTCTACCCCAAAACCCCCAATTCTACCATGAACACACTAGATTTTAGATTAAAATTTCATGAAATGCAATGGGTAATTGAAAGAAAATGGTTTAGAATCACTTACCAACACTTTGGAAAAGAAATTATCTTTTAAAAATCGCCTTTAGGACGTTTAGCTTTTGAAAATTTGAAACAATGAACTAAGTCCCGATTTGGGACTGTTTATGAACTGGGTGATAGTGTTCATCGCGTTCGCAAGGACACTGCCGCATTCGCAAAGAGTTGCCTTGCTAGGCTTATGCGATTGCGAAACTCCATCGCGTTCGCGAAGGCTTTGCCCTCTGGCCTTCGCGTTCGCGAGCCCGTGCTCGCGTTCGCGTAGAAGGAAGTCTGACCCCTTCCCCAGGTCCCCAAATGCTTCGCGTTCGTGATGAACCGTTCGCGAAGGGTAAAGCCCCCATCACTCCGCGTTCGCGACCAGGCCTTCGCGTTCGCGAAGAAGAAAAACTCACCCTAACCAGCCCACCCTTCGTGTTCGCGAGAGTATCTTTGCGAACGCGAAGAAGGACACCCAAGAACAGCTGTTGCAGCAAAAATAACAGACTTTCTAAGTTCAAAACATTCCGTAGCCTATCCGAAACGTACCCGAGCCCTCGGAGCTCCAAACCAAACATGCACACAAGCACTAAAACATCATACAAACTTGCTCGTATGATTAAATCGCCAAAATAACACTTAGAACTACGAATTTAGCACCAAATTGAATGAAATTTTCAAGAAAGCTGTAAAACCTCTATTTTCACAACTGGACGTCCGAATCACGTCAAACTAACTCCGTTTCTCACCAAATTTGACAGACAAGTCTTAAATATCATAATGAACTTGTATCGGGCTCCGGAACTAAAATACGGACCCGATACCAACAAGATCAAATATTAACCAAATTCTTAAAACCATTAGATTTCCAATCTTTCAATTTTTAACAAAAATTCATATCTCGAGCTAGGGACCTCAGAATTCGATTCCGGACATACGCACAAGTCCCATATTTCGATACGGATCCACCAGGACTATCAAAATATAAGTCTGAGTCCGTTTACTCAAAACGTTGACCGAAGTCAACTAAATCAACTTTTAAAGGTAAAAATTATTATTTTCATCAACTTTCAACATAAAATTTTTTCGAAAATACGCCCGAACTGCGCACACAAATCGAGGAGGATGAAAATGAAATTTTAAAGGCCTCGAAATACAGAATCGAATTCTAAAACATGAGATGACCCTTTGGGTCATCACAACTAATAGGATGGAATAGTTTATTAATGTATGCATCCTTGCACTGTTAGATGCACTTTAGTCATGTAAAATCAGCAACATTACTTCAGTTGTGAAATACTACCTTAAAAGTTATTTCCGAAAACTATATAAAGATGGACATAAAAAAGAAAGTTAAGAGGATAAATAGGGAGGTATTTTTTTTTTTTTAACCTTTTGCCACTCAAAGGCAGGAAAGTGCGCTAAGAAGGTCATTTACCTATATGTGGTTCCTGGCATATTTTAGATCTTTTAGCATGGTTTTGGACTTTTTTCCCATTTTGAGATGCTATGTTTTTTTAAAAAAAATTATGCTTATTTTCATATTGCTGGTACAAGTGGAGTTTTACAACTTCTAGAAGGAATTAATTGTTAACTGAGTTTTGTGGAATGAGTGAAAAAACTTGATATACTTGGGGAACTGAACATGAGGTGATCATTTATGCAGCAGGTTGTTCGACTACCCATATTCCCTTCTTTTACTATGCATGAAAACAATCATTATTTCTTGATACTTATAGTTCCAATTCAGTAACTGGTTTTCAATTTTTTGTACCTTTGGGCTATTGCAGATGTTAAGTTTTGAAGTTGTGTATGTCTCTTCTGACTCTGCTCATTTTTTATTCTCACTTAAATATCTTTTCTATTTTGAAATTTTGAATTGCTATGTGCTCTTTCTGATGTCATTGTATCTTGGCCCATTTTAATCACAATGTGAAATCTTATATAGGAGACGAGCATGCAGCTAAGGTGCTATATATTGTGGTAGGATGTCATTTGGTCATATGTGATAAGCTGGATCTAATGAAAAAATTGATATACTTCAGCAGACTGCAGCATATATGAAGCCTTCACCAGCTGAGAATACTGAATACTTCCTTTTTACACCTATGTTTGTAGCTTATTTTGATTACAGTAGGAGGAGCATCTTTGTGCACATCCTAGGTTTTTTAGATTCATCAACCTACACTTTTGTTTGTACCTTCTTTTAGTTACAGTTTTCTAGGAGACTGAAGCGTCATTATGCAACTATATGTCATCCTTGATTTTTCAGATTCATTACCGTGATCCATTTCCTTTGAAACAGTGTTTGTAGTATCCTTCTAATACGATTGCAGGTTGTTGATAAGGTTCCTATAAATCTTATTTATAGATTATGGTAGTGCTCATATTGTTCCTACCATTTTACCGAAATCTGAATTATGGTTTGACCCACGTAGATAGTTTTTGAGATTTAATTGTTGCGAAATATCAGCAAGATATGTGATTACACCTTGCTACACTATCTAATTGACGCTCTCATTTATAAAGCTTATACATAGGGTAAAAATCACTTTGATGTTGTATACAACCATATGTATTGAAAACATCATTAAAACACTAATCAAATTGTTTAATCTCAGTTATAATGCTTATACATACATAGGGTAAATCACTTTGATGTCGTGTGCAACATATGTATTGAAAACATCATTCAGATGCTAATAAAATTATTTAATCTTGTTGTACGCTCGTACATTGCACGGGCTTCCGTTTCTAGTTAAGGTATAACCAATATAGAAAGAAGTACAAAATAATTGACAAGTATGAAGATTCATACATATCTTTAAACAAAAAGCAAGACACCAAGTAGACTCAATGAGGTCAATATGTATAGAAATTTTGCTAGTCCCACAAAGATTGAAAAAATCTTGGCTTTGTTAGTTTTTGGAATTATAAATTGCTTAAACTAAATAACAACTTCAAAAGATTTATATTTAAAGAGAGTTTGGGAATTATTGAATTCACTTAATAAAATTATTATAATAAAATCTCATTTTTTATATTTATTTCTTTAAGGAATAATTACTTATTACTAATACAATTATATGTTGAACACTAAAAAATAACCAACTAATAACACCATGCAACTCGTGAGATTATTAATTAATTGATTTACAACTAGTAACAATTAAATCAAAACATTTTTTGCTTGAATTGTAGTAAATTTCGAGAGAATATTTTTACTAAAAGTCAGTAATCTTACATATGACAATTCTTCGGTGGGAATTAACTAAAATTGAGGTAAGTAAGATTATGGACTTGAATTAATAGTTTATTAAAAATTACTTTCACTTTATAATTTTAGATTAGTTATTATATATTAATTTTGCTCATGAAAATTATAAAATTAATAAGAAAAACTTAAAGATAAAATAAATATATATATATATATATATATATATATATATATATATATATATATATATGTTATAATAGATTAGTTAAAACCATCGCTCCAACACAATGTGAAATGTAATAGAAAGTTTCAAGCTAAGAATGTATTAAAGTAAAAATAGTAATATAAAATATATCAAGCTTCATCAACTATTCTTTCATGGAGTAAGAAAAACTATTTTTTTAAAGACTAGAACTATTTAAAAGATTAAGGTGATATTTTTAATATATAAAAAAGACAAGTATAAGAGACCAAGACTAATTATTGTGTGTTGCAAAAGATTGAAAATTATTTTATAAAGTGACCTTGCTATTTATGGCACTTGGCCGAAGAGAGGTTACTTTGGAATTAACGAGATTACTCTAGCCAAAGTAGTTCGTTCTTTAATTGTCCATATGTTACATTGGCAAGTTACATCTTTTATGCAGATAAAAATCTTTTAACATATTTTAGCCAATATGGGGTATTGGCCCAAGTGGCTTCCTTTCTTACCATTTGGCTTTTAGCTTTTCTTCTTTTCTCTTTTTGCATGTATTCTTCTTCATGTAAAATTTGTTAGAAAAATGTGAGAATATGATATAATTATTCATGTTTATTTTAAAATCTTATTCTTTACGTATAAAGTTACATGAATTCATATATCCAGATATTCGAAGTACCAAATCTAATTCTGTCATTAATTACTTATTCATCAAACTAGTTTTGAAAACTTTTTAAAATGCTATCATTATTATGGATGTTATAGTAAAATATATTCTTTATTTATTACTACCTTTTAAGGGAAGTGCAAAGTCCATTGTACATAAAATATTTTAGTTTGGAAAAGTGCGGGCTCTTCCGAGTGCTTCTCCGCCTCTTCAACATATTATATTAATAATTAATAAACAGGAATGAGAGGTGTATCCGGTTAAGAAAAAGAGCAGCATCCGGTTCCAAACGGGTCAGAAGAGTGATTTTGTAAATATAATAATAGTAAATAATTTCCATTGGCTGATAAAGGCAGTTTCTGTAGCTGCCTGACAACTTATATCTCTAATGGGCAATCTTACCCTTTTGATTACGTCATTTACTTTTTCTGGCATCCAAAATCATTCACCGGGCTCTTGGCTACTGTGAAAATCCTTGATAGTCCAGTTGCTCCGTTACTTTGTTATTTATCTTTTCTCTTCCTAACTTTTCAAAACATGGGATTTCCTAGCCACTAATAATCATAGCATTAGATTCAATTAAGAAAATGAAACTGAATGGCCTTGGAAGCATCTATGCTTAATTTGAATTAAGTTTTGTTTAAATAAAATTAATATGGAAATTTATAAGGCAGAGGGAGTACTTTGATGTTGTATTGTATATTTGTATTCTTATCAAATATCTAAATTAGATCTTTTACTAAAATATACACTTAGAGCCCGTTTGGACATAATAATATTTTTACTTTTTTTTTCGAAATTTTTTCACTTTTTTCGAAATCAGTACTTGGCCAAAAAATTTCAATTTTCACTTGAGATAAATTTGAAATTTTTCAAAAATTTGAAAAACTCGAAAAGATTATTTTTCAGAATTTTTATTCAGATCACTCAAAAAATTCAAAAACAACCCAAAATTATATTCATGTCCAAACACAACTCTAATTTTGAAATACCATTTTCACTTGATTTTTTTTTTTTTTGAATTTTACAATTCTTATGTCCAAACGCCCACTTAATGAAACTCAAATATGTACATAAAGAAATTTAACTCTAAAAAATATTATATATATTAGTGTGATTATATAATCGTATTAAGATTAAATTAGGAAGTCTAAAGTTAGTTTTCTTTTATATCATAAGATTAAATTGAGAAGTATAAAGTTAGTTTTCTTTAAAGAAAAATATCATAATGTTTCATACAAAGTGAATAAGAAAGAGTATTACATAAAAGGGAACGTGGTTAAAAAATTTCAATTCTTTGGTATGCTTAATTTGGATTGAGTTTGCTTCAACACAATTAACATGGAAAATTTATAAGGTGGAGGGAAAAGTAGTTGTCTTATATTCTGATCAAACATATAAATTAGATATCTTACTAAAATATACACTTAATGTGATTAAGATATGTAAGTAAAGAAATTTGTGTCCAAAAATATTTTATATATATATATATATATATATGTTGGTATTTTAATAAACATATTAAGGCTAAATTGAAAACTTTAAAATTAATTTTCTTCTAAAGAAAAATGGCATTATATTTGGTACAAAATCAATAAAAAAAATGTATCACATAAAAAGGGGGCGTGGTAAACTTTTTCAATTCTTTGGTATTCATTCTGAATAAATGTCTGCAAACATTAGTATAGAATTCTTCATTGTTTTATTCTACATGATATCTTTAATTACGAGAAATTTTATTTGTCGTATACTATAATTTAGTTATAGCGATATGATATTGTTGAAATTTTAATAATTCTTTTTAAATAAAAGGTGGTCTGGAAAAGGCAAAGATAAATTACTAAGTAAACTTTTTTTTTTCATTTCTAACTAATTTATTTACTTATGATCATGTATATCGCATTCATATGTTTGGAAATTTAATTTAATGGTCTTAAAAGATGGTATTGTTTAGCTAAAAATGTTCGACGAGAAGAGCATAAAAGTCACATTTAAATATATTATAATAAAGTTTATTTATGAAATGAAAACATTGTTACAATATAATGTACAAAGATTTGACAAAATTTTATATATCCATATTTTTTTTCTGTGTTTTCTCATTATATAAAAAATATTATTATGGTGTGTACAATAAACTTATAAGATGTAGTTGCCACCTTTTCAATATCAGATTATCTAATCAACTTATTTTGCTTACTATATTCTCTTAAATAAAAATTAGAAAACTACAAAATTTAACAGGTCAAATAGGATAAACATGCCAAGGCTCAGTTGGATTTGAAAGCTTGGTATACAAGTATTCTAAACGAAATCTACCTAGAAAAAAAGATTATTCATTTCAATAAAAGTCAAAAATAAGAAAACAATTATTTTTCCAGCTTTCAGTTACTCTTGCAAGCTTTAATTTTTAAATTGGGCCCGGGCTTTGCACGGGCTACAAATAACTAGTTACTCTGCACTTTCAAACATTTTAAATAATTTAGGAATTTTTACGTTCTGTAGTAAAGGTTGATACCTTATTTATTTTAAATAAATATCCTTTTAAAAAATTATATTCTATAGCTACCTTTTGATTTTTATAGCCAAATATCTATTTATGGTCACCTCCTACACTTAAGCCATAAAATATGCTTATTATTTTTCTCTCTCATTCTTCAGATTTTTCTCCACCCTCTCTCTCTAACGCCAGTCTTTCTCCATGAATACAACCATGATTCCCCACTGATTCATCTCCATTGTCGAACGAATTTTTCATTGTCAGTGGCATGGGGCTTTGAATCAACGTCGAAATCAAACCATATCTTCAATTTCGTGAACTATACTTTCAGGCTGCCCCTCGACGACGACCTTTGTTAAACCAGGTATCGACAAAGACTCATTAATGGGCGTGGCTAAACTGACAAAGTCGAGGTTCTAAGTATGATTCGGGCTCGTGGAATCATAAAATCTTTCCCTAGATGGTTCTTTATCCCCTTGTTGTCTTTACTTGCTCAGATTCAAATTATTCAAGCTAGTTAATTCCAAACATTGTATCATTAAACTCTATTGGTAAAATACAACCATGATACATGGCTAACGTGATGGATGACTCGTGGCAAGTATCTCCTAGTGGGGTGTCTAGACATCATTAACCCTTATAGCTAGTGGTGATTCAGGGTTTTTGCTCGACGGCAGTTTCGCCGGAAATTAGGGTTTGTTCTTGAACAAAGACGACGGAGTTTGGGGTTGAGCAACTTGATTTTGATGTTAATATATTTCAATGTATTTTCAACGTATCACGCTGTATTTTCATGTATTTCATTGTATTTTTTTTTCATTGTAATTCAATGTATCTCGATGTATTCCATGTATTTCATTGTATTCACTGTCTTTTATTTCATTGTATTTGAATGTATCCTGTTGTATTCTGTGTATTTCATTGTATTTACTGTCCTTCTATATGCCATGAATGTATTCATATGTTTTTTTTAATTAATATAATTTATGTATTCAGATGTATTATATAATTTTTCTGAAGATTGCTATATTTTTGAGGCATTTTTCGGGTGAGAATCTTTTTTTGTAACTGAAAATACAAAATTTGTGTGTTGTAATTGAGTTTGTTAAGTTATATTAGGAGTCTATTATGTTAATTGACTCACTTTCCGCTTAAAAACAGTGTAATCCCCTGTTTCACGCCGTGAATACAGTCGAATACAATAATTTGCCTAGCTGTAATCCAATGTTTCACGCCATGAATACAATCGAATACAACAACTGATTAGCTGGACTTTCCTGATTCACGCCTATTTTTGCTATTGTATTCATGAATACAGTAGCTTAAATACATTTAATACATCTTATAACAACAGAAAACGTATCTACAATCCGTAATATAGCAAATGATATCTATCGATAGCTAATTATCACTAAAAGATAGTGCTTTATGAAATTTTCTCTTAAATTTATGCATTATAACAACAGAGTCTCAAAAAATTAAAAAAGGAACAACAGAGTCTCTACGTTAGTTACAGTCTATTAAATTATATAGTTCCAGATTGAAGTCACAATGAATTCTTAAACTTATTTTACCAATTTTACCCTTTTGTTAATAAAGTTTCTCCTTTGAAGAGTTTAAGTTATTGATGTACACAATCAAATAATTTATTAGATAATTACAGATAAATATTTTGATAAAATAATACGTAATTAATAATCAGTGGCGGATCACATGGGCATCTGTGGGTGTTCAAGCACCCATTAACTTTGATCATATTTTGTAAAGTTGCATAGATAATTATAAAATATTTAGATAAATATTAAGTAAACACTCATAACTAAACATATTTTTCCTATTCTTTTGGAATTTCGAGCATTCATGACTTTAAAAATGTGAATCAACCATTGTTAATAATAAAAATAGAAATTCACATGCTATCACATGTTATAATTTGACTTGGTTTTCTACTTCACTCGCAAGTTTATACGAACTGTTTAAGGGGTGATGGTGGAATATATCACCAAATCCAGTTCCATCATCAAGATATTACGAAAAGTTAAGGAAGGGGATCTGTAGAATTAATTAAAAGATGGAGGGCAAAAACGTAAAATAGGGAGATGTTCCACGTGTCTTATCGTGAAACGCCATCTCCGGGTGCTCTATTCACGAGATTCCTCAACGCACCGGTCGCAGCCTTTCAGCTCACCCCCTTCATCTTCCCAAAAGCCCTCAAATAAATTTCTCTCTCTCTCTCTTCAATTGTAATCACGTTGTTCATCCATTCCACATGTTTACAGTCAAATCAAATCAGTTCATGGGTTCATCATTGCGTCAATCTCTTTTAAAGACAGTGCGATATTGATGGAAGTTAATCAGTCAACTCAGTACGCAAAGTTTCACTTTCATCCGTAGGAATTCTTCGTGACTTTGAATTTTAGTTCCCGCTCCCTTCTCTATCGCGAATCTGATGGCACAGTGTCGTTTGCTTCTGTTCCTTGCTGCGTTTTTCTCCATTTTCGGACTCCTCCATGCCAGTGCCGGCGATGCGGATCCGGTTTACAGGTAAGCTCCGCTTTACTCATATTTACTATTTTGACCTGCTCTTATTAATTTAAGTATTGCAATTTCTATATCCGGTTCATTTTCAGTTCTAGTTAATTCGTGGTAAATAATTTAATTTATAAGCGCTTTTTTTTTTGTTGAGATTTAATGGTTGACATTGCTTGATTTACAGCTAGAATAAATGGAAGCAATTGAATGCTAGTTTTTGCCTCGTTTTTTTGTATATTTTCTGATATTTCTGTTCAATTTGATTTCTGGAAAGTGGAATCAACTGATGAGCCTTTGTCAAGTAGAGGTGAAGGTCATAATTTACTTGATTTAGTGTGAGCTTGTACATACAAAATGCAAGATGAAGAGACATCTTCTGTTGTCTATCGAGGTTAAAAGCTAGTAATTTGTAAGAGAGTAGAAATTTAGCTCTATCCAGTGGCATGAAGCTACCTGTTCTTGGTTGTACCGTGCAAGTTTCATGTTCCTCCTTCAAATGAATGGACTTAGATTTTTTTCGATCTGCTTAAGTGTTGGTGAATAGAGTTATCTGATACCTTTAATGATGGTGTTCACTTTACCTTTGCTAATTTAATTTTTTTATAAAGTTAATTAGACAACCAAGCATCTGAGAATTTGCACAAAAAAAATTCTATTTTTAGTCAGTTCAACTTTTGTGAAGATCCATATTTCGTTTTTCTCATCTATTTGGTTTGATTAATAAATTTAGGGAGTCCTGTAGTTGCATTTTATCACAGTTCTTATTGATGGATGATGCATTTATATAATGGACTTGCAAGAAAAAAAATTGTAGAGAAAATTGATGTCCATGAGTTGCTTTAGGCTGCCTGTATTTATTAATTACAGGAGGCATTATTATGTCCTCCGGGACTATGGTTGGTGATCTTCACTCCTAATGAAAGCTCCACTGAGGATACCTAGTTAATGCCCCTTCAATTGCCCATCCTCCATCCCCACATGAAAAAGAGGCATTATCTGGTATCGGGAATTGTCTAAAAGTCTAGAGTAAACTTGAAGTAGATATTGCATTCCAAATTCTTTAAAATTTTTGTTGGATTGAAGACAACTTTAATACGTTAAGGTTCAACGGTCAGATGCCTGTGTAATCCTGACAACTGCAGCTTCTTGCCTCTGTACTGAAACCTAACTTGATGCAAATCATTGCTCTCTCTATTTCTAAGTTCTTTGGTTCAATGTAAGTTTACTAATTGTGACATACTTCCAATAGCCCAATAAACCAGGCTACCGTGGGTTATGCTGTTAAATGGGGCCAAATTAAAGTGAAGGAAGCCCTAGATGCTGCAAAGCTCATTTACGATCCACAATCAGTGAAGAACTGAGACTCCACATATGTTTTTGACAGACAAGTGAGGTCGGATCTGGTAGACTCTTTTTGGATGTGGAACACAATAAAGGACTATATATACTCTCGAGCCATATATACATGTAACCAATAGTTGCTCTAATTTCGGAATCATATTGTTCTTTAAACTTTCCAACAGGGAACAGGGAATACATGAAGTAATGCATGTGTACTCTTTTAGAAACCTTAATCCTCTAGCCTGCTTTTCCATGTCGAAGTCTACCTTCTGGGGTCTTAGGCAGCACCTGGCTTTACTAATTTGCATGCTTTACGGGCTGAATCCCGGAAGAAATTCGAATATCTATTGTTAATCTGCAACACGTTTTTTGATGTTATGTTCACTTCATGCCCTTTAATATTTGAAATTGCTGGTTTTACAGAGCTTGTGTTGATCAGTGTGAGAAGACTGGTTGCGTGGGGGACAAATGCTCTCAACACTGTAATTTTACTTCTGGTGGGAGTCCCATTGATGGTCCATGGTATCTGCAGGAACCACTTTATTTGAGATGGAAGCAATGGGACTGCCTTAGTGATTGTCGTTACCACTGCATGCTTTCCAGAGAGGAAGAGCGGAAGAAACTTGGTCTTAAGCCTGTCAAATATCATGGAAAATGGCCTTTTCAGCGTGTCAATGGAATCCAGGTTCTTCACACTACTAAGCATTTCCTCCTTCTTAAGCAGGCTAATTTAAGCTGTATTATGGTTAGTATCATAAACAAAGTCTTTCATTCCAGGAACCTGTTTCTGTAGCTCTTTCGGCTCTTAACCTTGCTGTACAATTCCATGGATGGGTATCCTTTTTCATTTTGGTGAATTACAAGCTGCCCTTTAGGCCAAACAAAAAGCCATATTATGAGTATACTGGCCTGTGGCATATATATGCTATTTTTTCACTGAACTCCTGGTTTTGGAGTGCTGTTTTCCATAGTAGGTGAGAGATTGTTTACTTCTCTTTTTTGTAGTTCTCTCTTTCTTTCAAGTAGCTTGAAACTGTCTTCTGAATATATATAGTTTCTCCTTCTTGGTTGTTGGCTTCTCATCAATATATGATTCAGGCTTTTTCTGGCATTGTCATGGATAATTGTGCTAACATTTTGGATTTGTAATATATGTCCTGGGATGCATATATATACAGAACTTTCAGATGCAAGACAACATAACCTTCAATATGAGTTTGTCAATTTCTCAATTTTTTGGGCGTTTGCCACAGAGATCATATGAGCACCACCAACAACAACAACCCAGTGGGATCCCACAAGTGGGGTCTGGGGAGGATAGTGTATACACAGACCTTACCCCTGCTCCGGAGGAGTAGAGAGCCTGTTTTCGATAAGATCATATGAGCACCACGGCTGCAAATTATTATGTTGGTGTCTGAGGAGTGAGGACATTTTATGTTTCTCTAGCTTCTCCTTATGAGTGGAATTGTTAAGGGCATAGTGGAGAACACTGTTTGGTGTATGTAAAACTAGTTATTTGCAAATCTCTTACTGTTTAATTCTGGGTGTTGTTTGAGGCCACTACTTCTTCAGTAATTGTGCTGAAACTTAGATTAGCTTCTAATTACGGTAAACCAAGTTGGATTATTATAAAACTATTTCTTCTGGGGCAGCGCCTGTGGAAATATATATGTGTTAGCGGAAACGTAAAAGAAAGAACACAAGATTTAACGTGGTTCGGATCAAAATAATCCTACGTCCACCAGAGAACAGTTGCCTTTTTAATATTAACAAAGGAAGGGGAGAGTTCCCAATTACACTTAAGAGAATTTCTCTCTTAACTCTCTACTCACTACAATGTGTTGTATTATTTTTGGGATGGTTTCTACAAATGAAGGAGTGCATCTATTTATAGAGGTAAAGACCTCCTCTTGATGTCATTGGTGACATCAAACTACCTCCTCTTGATGTCATGGGTGACATCAAAGGAGGAAGCTTCCTCCTAGCATCCACACCAACTCTTTCCACCAACTCTTCCAATTTCCACCTTGGTTTGCGTTTCGAACGTGCGTGTGAACAACTCTGGCCAAAACTTCTAAGCTTACTGGGCAACCCCGTTGTAAGAAACAAGAAGAATCAAACCATTGTTGAACATACCACCTCCACCTAACAACTGTTCTCTTCGGAGTTGCATCAGTTGATGCACACCCCCGCCAAGTCCTTGCAGTGTGCAAACTTAGCGAGTGGGACTATCTTGGTCAACATATCTGCAGCATTATCGTCTGTGATAACCTTCACGACCTTGATAGTTCCCTCTTCAACAACATCTCGAATAAAATGAAATCTGACATCAATGTGTTTAGTGCGCTCATGAAATCTCTGATTTTTCATTAGATGAATAGCACTCTGACTATCACATCTAAGAGTTGATTCCAGCTGAACCAAACTCAATTCCGCTACTAAACCTTTCAACCAAATAGCTTCCTTCACCGCCTCCGCTGCTGCCATGTATTTTGCTTCTGTCGTAGACAAAGCGACAATCGACTGCAGAGTCGACTTCCAACTAACGGCACTGCCAACGAGGGTAAAGATGTATCCAGTTGTGGACCTTCTTCTGTCAAGATCTCCTGCATAGTCAGAATCTACATAACCGAGAATTGAAATACCTCCACCACTTTTTCGAAAGGTCAGACCAACACCAGAAGCTCCTTTGAGATATCTCAATATCCACTTGACAGCTTCCCAATGCCTCTTTCCTGGGCTGGACATGTATCTACTTACCACACTTACAGATTGAGCAATATCTGGACGTGTGCATACCATAGCATACATAATGCTACCAAAGGCTTGCACGTATGCATATTGAATCTCTTGAGAACCCTTTCAATATACCTCTTCTGAGAAAGATGTACAACACCGTCTTCTCTTGAAATCTCCATACCAAGGATTTTCTTTGCAGCTCCTAAATCCTTCATGTCAAATTCCTTACTCAACAGTTTCTTCAAAGCATTTATCTCTGTAATGTTGTTAGCAGCAATAAGCATATCATCAACATACAACAGTAAATAAATCATTGAGTTACCAGACATCTTCTTGTGATACACACAGCTATCAAATGCACTCCTTGAGAATTCATGTGTAGTCATGAATGCATCAAACCTCTTGTACCACTGTCTAGGGGATTGCTTCAAACCATACAAAGACTTCTTTAGTTGGCATACGTGATCTTCTTTTCCCTCAGCTAGGAAACCTTCAGGTTGATCCATATAGATTGTCTCTTCTAGATCACCGTGTAAGAAAGCAGTTTTGACATCAAGCTGTTGAAGCTCCAAGTCAAATTGTGCAACCAATGCTAGTAGCACGCGAATTGAGCTATGCTTTACGACTGGAGAGAAAATCTCATTGTAGTCAATTCCCTCCTTCTGACTGAATCCTTTTGCAACCAATCTCGCCTTGAACCTAGCATCTTCCACTTCAGGAATTCCCTCTTTCTTTCGGTAGACCCACTTGCATCCAACTGTCCTCTTCCCCTTTTGTCTTTTCACTAAGACCCATGTCTGATTCTTGTGAAGAGACTCCATCTCTTCAGTCATGGCTAACCGCCATTGTACAACATCCTTGCAAGAAGTTGCTTCAATATACGAGGAGGGCTCCAGATCCTTAATCTCTTCTTGTGCAGCTACGAACGCATATGCAATCAAGTTTGCTTGATCTATAAGGCGTTCCGGTTCTCGTGTCTGCCTCTTCTCCCTCTCCTTTGCAATTGTGTATGGTTCATTGACAACAAGTTCTTCAAGGTCTACATCTTCTGACTCATCTTTAACCTGAGTCTCTTGATCCTTTTCCTTGGCAAGCTCCACCTGAAGCTCCACCTGCTCGTCGTTCTTGTTTCCTGAAAACTTCACAGAAACTTTACGGGGATCAAGTATAGAGGATTCATCAAAGGTGACATTTCTACTAACTATAAATTTGAGTAAAGACAAACACCAAAGTTTGTACCCTTTTACTCCATCCACATACCCTACGAATATGACCTTCTTAGCCCTTGGTTCAAGCTTTCCTTCATTAACGTGATAATAAGCTGGACACCCAAATACTCGTAAGTATGAATAGTTAGAGGGTTCACCTGACCATACCTCATTCGGAGTCTTAAAGTCAATTGCCGATGCTGGAGATCGATTGACAATATGAGCAGCAGTGTGAACTGCTTCAGCCCAAAATACTTTGGACATTTTGGCTTGTAGGAGCATACAACGAGCCTTTTCAAGAAGAGTTCTGTTCATTCTCTCGGCAACTCCATTCTGCTGTGGGGTATGCCTGACAGTCCTATGTCTTGAGATCCCATGAACCTTGCAGAATTCATTAAACTCTTCATTGCAAAACTCCAAGCCATTGTCTGTGCGAAGATACTTGATTTTCCGCTCCATTTGATTTTCAACCAAAATCTTCCACTCTTTAAATGCTTCAAAAGCATCACTTTTTGCCTTCAAAAAATGCACCCAAACCTTTCGTGAGAAATCATCAATAAAAGTGAGAAGATACCTCTTTTTGCCCTTCGATGGAAGTTTAGAGGGACCCCATAAATCTGAATGGATGTAGTCTAGCACTCCTCTTGTCTTGTGTTTGCCAGTGCTGAAGCTGACCTTCTTTTGCTTCCCTAGAACGCAGTGCTCACAGAAGTCAAGTGTGCTGATCTTCTCACCTTCCAAAAGGTTACGATTGCTCAACATCTCCAGGTCCACGTGCGCTCATATGACCCAGTCTCATGTGCCATAGTCTTGCCTTGTCATCATTAGATAACTGCACTGTAGATGCATTTGCAGAGCCAACAATGGTGCTTCCGGCCAATGTGTAAAGGCCGTTCTCCAGCTTGCCTTTCAGCATGACTAAAGAACCTTTAGTCACCTTTATAGTTCCTGCTTCGCTCATGTACCTGTAGCCTTGTTCATCCAGAGTACTCAGGGAGATCAAATTCTTCTTCAGATCAGGAACATGACGGACTTGTGTAATAGTCCTCACGACTCCATCATGGCAGCGAACCCGAACTGAGCCAATGCCAACTATTGCACAAGTTGCATTATTGCCCATTACTACGGTTCCTCCACTTTTCTCATAGCTGCTAAACCAGTCTTTTCGGAACGTCATATGCAGAGTGCAAGCAGAGTCTAACACCCATTTGTTTCCATAACTACTATTATTATTACACGATGTTGTTAGTACATAATCATTATCAAAATCATGTACCTGTTCAACTGTGGATGCACTCGCCTTTTCCTTGGACTTTGACATTGGGCAGTCTCGTTCAAAGTGCCCCTTCTTGCCACAACCCCAACACTCTGTATTCTTCTTGTTCACACGAGACTTTGATCTGTGCTTTGATTTGCTCTTTCCCTGTTGGCTAGTCCGGCCTCTCACAAAGAGCCCACTTGCCTGGTCATCTCTATCTCCTTCAATGTGCCTCCGCACATCACTAGAGTTAAGTGCCTGCAGCACTTGCTCAAGCTTGATAGGCTCCTTGCTATACATCATTGAATTCTCAATATCACGATATCCTAAAGTCAATGAAAATAGCAAAGCACATGCAAGCGTCTCCTCCTCCTTTTTAATTCCTGCAATCTGTAAGTCCATGACAAGTTTATTGAACGCATCTAAATGATCTTGTAACGAAGTACCTGACCCCATCTTAAATGTGTGAAGACGCCGTTGTAACAACATCCTTGTTGTCACTGATCGGTCTTGGTATAGCCCTTCTAGCTTTTCCCATAACTGTTTGGCCGTCTCTTCGGTACCCGTACTCACTTCACAAAGCACGTTAGGTGCAAGGGATAGTTGGATTGCACTCAATGCATCCCCTTCAATCTTCTCCTTGTCGGGAGCTGATATATCCTTAGGATACTTTCCGTCAATAGCATGGATTGAACCTTCCTCCGCAGTAACGCCATCATCTGGATCTTCCAGATATTGAAGTTGTTGCGTCCACTGAATCTATCAATTTCAAACTTCATGGAACTCATCTTTGCTTGTTCTTCCTCCTTGGATCGTTAAAGAATCCTGTTGCTCTGATACCAATTGTTAGCGGAAACGTAAAAGAAAGAACACAAGATTTAACGTGGTTCGGATCAAAATAATCCTACGTCCACCAGAGAACAGTTGCCTTTTTAATATTAACAAAGGAAGGGGAGAGTTCCCAATTACACTTAAGAGAATTTCTCTCTTAACTCTCTACTCACTACAATGTGTTGTATTATTTTTGGGATGATTTCTACAAATGAAGGAGTGCATCTATTTATAGAGGTAAAGACCTCCTCTTGATGTCATGGGTGACATCAAAGGAGGAAGCTTCCTCCTAGCATCCACACCAACTCTTTCCACCAACTCTTCCAATTGGCATGCCATTGTTGACTAAACATAAACCAACACCTTCAATATGTTTGGTTGTTATAATGTTCTAGCTTGTTAAAATGTTAATCATTGATGTTATATTGTCAGAATTGGAACATTGGAAATGCTAAAGTTAGATATTCTTTCACATTAGACAAATATAATGTGTATTATGTTTGACATCTATCAATAATTGCTCTTGTATCCATCTAATTATTAATAGCCTGTTTGACTAAACTTCTAAAGTCAGCTTATTTTGAAAAGTGCTTTTCTCACAAGTACTTTTTAAAAACTTACCTTTGATGAAAAGTAGTTTGTGTTTAGCTAATTAATTGGAAAAACACTTTTAAGCAGTAATTAGTGTTGCCCAAGCTTTCAAAAAGTTCTTTTTAGTGTATTTTTCTCAAAAGTGCTTTTGGGGAGAAACTACTTTTTTCTGCTTCTCAAAAACCGCTTATGCTTTTACTCAAAAGTATTTTTTTTCCTTTTAAAAGCTTGGCCAAACATCTTAACTTTTAAAAAAAGCACTTTTGGCCAAAAAGAAACTTGGCCAAAGAGGCTAGAAGTCACAGATATATCTCCCGCTTACTTCCACGTGGTGCCGAAATTTCTATTATCTTACTGAGATTTAAGTAATTTGTGCTTATTACATGACAGCCTCATGCGACCTGCTGACTGAAGCAAAAAATTTTGCTCTCTTTTAAAGTTCTTTTATTCTTATGTCTTTCTGATATTTGTTCTAGCAACGTCACTTCTAAATTTCTGGTTACTGTTTCAGCGGCACCACGCTTCTTCTTCGGTGACCGTTGCAGCGGCACTGCATCTATTTCAGGTGACTGTCTAGGCAGCATCACCCCTCTTTCTAATGAACATTGCAATGACACCTTTTTTTTTTTTTTTTTTTGTTCTTTTTATTTTGGCAGTTAATCCAGTAACGGTCCCTACGACCTGAACTTTCCTATAAGATCCCAGCGGTTATGCTTTTCCAATGATTTTCATACAGGATCTCCGTGAAACCATATTAGGGACTCTTTTCTTTCTCTGAGTGATTCCGATTCTATTCAAGTGACGTTTTGGTGACTTTTTACTATTCCAAGGCTTGTTTGCTCTTATGTGTTGTCAAAATAAGTAAATTGGTTTTTCCAATTAAATATAAGGGGGCCGTGAGAATGTCAGTGTTAAGATATTAGAAGTTTAAGTTCTTAAGATAGTTACTACCCATATGTATTCTGTTAGACACTTGTAAATAGGTGTACCTTATATTCATCAAATTATCTAGTCAGGCACATTTTTTGCTCTTCTTTTATTTTCTCAAATAGCTTACAGTTTCTCATTTGCGAATTTCCATGTTCTGTCTTCTGATGTTTTGTAACTCTCTTTAGAGACGTAGACTTGACTGAGAAGCTAGACTATTCATCTGCCGTTGCATTGTTGGGGTTTTCTCTGATCCTGGCTGTATTGCGAGTCTTCAATGTGAGAGACGAGGCAGCAAGGGTAATGGCTGCTGCTCCCATTCTTGCATTTGTGACAACCCACATCTTGTATCTGAACTGTTACCAGCTTGACTATGGTATGTCACTTTCATCACCACTTCCATAGAATAATGTATGATTGTGATAAAGTGTTCCTTGCACAATCTCCTGCTAACGGAAAATGAAACAGCAAATTTTTGGATGATTTTGCAGTATAAACAAATCTAGTTTGTAACATCAACACTTTTAGTTTCCTAAATGTCCTCCATTTTATCTCTCTCTTTTGATCTTTAACTGTGTTTAGTTTCTCAATGATCAGTAGCATCACATATTTGAACCATGTTGGCTCTATTTTCTGTTCATATAATTATGGGAGTTAATATCCTAATAACAAAAATATTAACTACTCACTTAATAAATGAACTAATTACCGTAAACTTGTTACGCTCTGTGACCTTAAATCTGTCTAGGACTCTAGGTATGAGTTTATGTACTGTACCTTTAGAATTAAATGACCTTAGGTCCTTATAATTTAAGATGCCCGTGCAATTGTTTTTGACAATAGAAGTTTGACCGGAAATGAGTAACACGACAAAAATAAAATAATGGTGAGAAAATGCAGAGGCTATTGAAGCAATTTGTGTATCAACTGAAGAGAAGAAGATATATCACAGATGCTATTATTAAGTTGGGGCATAATATCTTCTGACATTCCAATTTTAGTTGCAAATACTTGCCTTGTGTCACTTTGAAATAATAATGATGCATGATTGTAGTGGCTCTTTAGATTTCATGAATGTATCAAGTATCGGAGAGTAGGAAAACTGATGTTGCTTGATCACATTGCAGGGTGGAACATGAAAGTCTGTATGTCTATGGGCATGCTGCAGCTTGTCTTATGGGCTGTCTGGGCAGGGGTTACTCGCCATCCGTCACGCTGGAAACTATGGGTTGTGGTGATTGGTGGAGGTCTCGCTACACTCCTTGAGTTATATGACTTTCCTCCCTATAGGGGATTTGTGGATGCCCATGCTCTATGGCATGCCACCACCATCCCTCTGACCTGCTTGTGGTGGAGCTTTGTGCGGGATGACAGTGAATTCAGGACAACAACTCTCATCAAGAAAGCAAAGTAGATTGAACAATCATGTGCTTCTAACTGCTAGTTATGTATGAAATTATTTGCTTGTCAGGTCTTTGTTAATTGTCAGCAGGCTGTCTTTTTTTTTTCTCGCTGTGTGCATTTCTAGGAGATGCCTACCCATGCGAGTTTCTCTATTTCCAACTTCAGTAGGCCTAGCTTTGATTCACTGTTTGATTTTCAAATTCTTCTCCAGTAGCTTTGTAATAGCATTTGAAATTCTGTTGTTGCTTTTTGTGCTTATGTGGCGTGAACTTTATTTGAGCTAGGGCACAAGATCAAGTCATTTAAAGCTCCTTGAGGTGAATATTTATGACGTGTGTTTCCATGTGCTTCATGGTGTTCTGAGAATCATGTTTAATATTCTCACTGTACACAATTGCAGCCTGAGGCTGCTTTGTTTTCGTGAAATTTTATCATTTGATAGTAAATTTCCAAATATATTATTGTGAATATGCTATTATTTGCTGTACATCATTATCAAACGATTTCAGCTCCTCGTAAGTGAGGTGTCATTCCATGCCATGCTATTTGGATTTAGTAGGGATCTTTGGTTGTCGTCCATGTATATTTTAGTCTCGTATGTTCTATGAAGGTCCCATCAACGAAAATGTTCTGTGGTTGTAAATCAACGACTATGAAGGTCACATAATAGATGACGTTAGGAGACGCTTTGTACTTTAATGAACTTCTAGTTAATTACAAGGAGGAGAATGGCTTCCAGTAATTCACACTGTAAGTAGTGAAAATTCATATGCTTGCATCATTATTTTCGCTTAAGATTTGGGTTACAAAATTAAATTTAGATACTAAAGGCTACAAAGAAAAAGTACTTAGAAGTGACTTTTTTATAAATATCAAAAGTGGCAAAATAATAATTATATCTTTTAAATATTAGTCCAAGTTTATATAATAATCTTAGAAGGCGAAAAATATTGAATACTCAAAAACTGATGAAATAGGTCCATTAATTACTTGGCCACTTATTTCATTCAAAATACAATGGCATGAAAATAACAAAACTTTTTTTCTCTCACTTGCCTAACCAAGTCATCCAGTTGACAAGTTATCACAAAATTGGTGACGTACGGTAACTAACATCAATGTCCTGCATTTAGCACAAAACACTTTCTGATGCTAGTAGAGCATACTACTTAATTACTATTTACATCGTTATACTAAATTATAATGCTAGTATTGTATATTCGTACCATCCAAATATTGAGTACGAAACTACCAGTATATATCTCCAAAATCCTAATTGAAGGAACTTCACCTCAAGCATCTTGATTGCGTATTGACTATATATACTTACGATGATATAGATTTTTCAAAAGAGGCAATAACCAGAAGTATTTACATAGTATAACTCCATAGAGGCATATCAGCAGCAGCTTCCACATAATCGCCAACTTCTACGTAGTGAGGTGGAGGCAGCATTAGTCCTTCCGCCATATTTGCTAGCAATCCCGGCATGCAAAACAGAGCTTCCTCATCCATAAATAACTTACTACTTTCTGGCGTTTCAGGAGTAGTGCCTGAATCTGCTTCTTCTGACTCAGATGGGCGGCCGAAAGCCTCGGCGGCCTCTGCCGCCGCTCTCTGAATATCCTTAGCGTCGGCGGAAGCAGGGATGTGCAACTTCCAAACAGAGTCAGCAAAGTTCAAGCAAGCAGAACGACCCCTTAATGCAATAGCCGCCACGTCATGAGCTCTAGCCGCCATTTCTGCAGTGGGGTAAGTTCCAAGCCATATTCTTGATTTCTTATTTGGTTGTCTGATTTCACAAACCCATCTGTCTGAATTCCTCTTCCTCACTCCCCTGTATGTTGCATGACGTGTCTCGCGAAACTTCTTTCTCCCGGCGCGCTTCTTGGGGTTATTTGAAGCTAACATAACTTCCTCATCGGAAAGATTAGCTCTATTACGTGAGGAGCTGCTATTTTCAGACAGTGATGAAGATTCAGTAAGAGTGTCGGAATAATAGCTTCGAAAGATATCCATTCTTGATCACTGATAGTATGTATATATATACTGAGAGTAAAAAGTAGTCCAGTAGTGTTGAATGTTTGTTCAATTAGAGGTTTTTTCTTTATGGTCAATATGAAAGGTGGGCTTCTATATATAGGGGAAGTAAACTATGATAAGTGAAGCACTGAAGCTAAAAAATTTGATGACGCGGGCGAAAGAACACGGGAGTTAATTTGAGGGGTTGTAAGGATATTTTCAGAAATATCCTAAGCCCAGGCCCCAGCTGTTTTATGGGACAAGTGGATTGATTTCAAAGAAAAGTAAATTCCGAGTCTTTAAGTGTGTCCAACTCGTGTGGTTTCGGCTGATGTGGCACCTGGTGTATCCTTTTAGTTTTCTGCCTGTCTTCCTTCCTTCCTTCCTCCCGTTTTTGGAATAATATCTTTTCTACAGTACTAGGATTATTTAGGCTGCTATTGACCAATCTTTGACATTTGAAAATCATAAGACAAAATTAATTGTATGTTTAATTATATGCACTTAAAATATAAATTCCTTTGGTATTATTAGTGAGTTGTAACTTGTGTTAGAACGTTAGTTATCATTATTATCAGATTAATAATTATTCCATATTTATCATCAAATCTAAGTATAATCTATATATATCTATATAATATATCTGTAACGACCTGACCGATCGTTTTACTTTATAGAACTCCGTTCCCCTAAAAAAGATTCCCCGTACGTATTTTTACTGTTTTATGACTTGCGGGGATAGTTAGTTCGGGATTTGGAAGGGTTCAGGTTGAAATTGGAACACTTGGTTCCTTAAGGTTGGCTAAAAAGGCTAAGTTTCACTTTGGTCAACATTTTTAGCAAACAACCTCAGAATCAGGATTTGACGGTCCCAATAGGTTCGTATGATGATTTCAGACTTGGGCGTATGTTCGGATCGAGTTTTGGATGATCCGGGAGCGTTTGGACGCCTAATAGTGAAAGTTGGTTCTTTGAAGGTTTTGAAGTTCTTTAAATTGGTTTGGAGTAGGTTTTGATGATATCGAAGTCCAAATGGAATTTCAAGACCGGGAATAGTTCTATATGGTGATTTAAGACTTGCACGCAAAATTTGGTATCATTCCGAGTAGTCTAAGTATGATTCGGTGCTTCGGAGCGATTTGGAAACTTGAAGTTCATATTTTAATTCAATTTGGTTTTAGGGTGTGATTCTTGGTTTTGTTGTTGATTTACGCATTTCGAGGGTTCGAGCATATCCGTATTATATTTTTTAGACTTGTTGGTGTAGTTGGACAGGGTCCCGAGGGGCTCGGGTGTGTTTCGGAGTGCCCAGAGCTAACTTTAGGAAACCAGATTTTCCAGTTCTGGTTTCCTTCTTCGCCAATGCGGGAGGGCCATAACATTCGCGAAGAAGGAGTTGGGGGCAGCGGGCAATTGCCCTTCGCATTCGCGGTCAAGCTCACCCGTTTGCGAAGCCTTGCGAGCCTAGGTCTACGCATTCGCGAAGCCCCACTCACATCCGCGCAGGGGAAATGGGGTCGGGGAGGGCCAGTGCACTTTGCTCTGCGCATTTGCGTAAAAGCTGTCACGCTCGCGATGCCCAGGCAGCTTAGGCCTTCGCGAACGCGAGGCTTCTTCCACGTTTGCGAAGAAGCGGAATTCTTGTTTTAAATATGGGACTTAGACCTTTTACTCTCATTTTTCACATACTTGGGCGATTTTGGAGCTTCAAAAAGGGGGATTTCAACCTAACTATTGAGGGTAAGTAATTTCTACCTAATGTGAGTTTAATACATAGATTATTGGTAGATTTTAACATGTAAATTTATGGAATTTATGGGTTAGATGAAAAACCTAGGTTTTTGATAAAAATGAGATTTAACCACGAAATTTGTTATGGAACTTAGGGAAAAACATATATTTGAGTTCGTGAGGTTATGGGTAACAACTTTCTTTGAAAATTTCCGGAATCCGGGCACTTGGGCCCGGGGGTGAATTTTAGGAATCTTACATTTGGGGTTGGGTAATCACTTTAATAGTTGGAATACGAACTTTTGATCATGTATTGATTAGTTTATATACCATTTGATTAGTTTTGGATTGTTCGACATCGAATTGAGGGTTTGAGCACAATCTTGGACCGGAAAGTAGGCTTTGAGTCGAGGTAAGTATCTTTTCTAACCTTGTAAGAGGGAATTAACCCCATAGGTGAATTGAATTAATATGTGCTTTTATTTGTGGAGGCTGTGTATGCACGAGGTGACGAGAGTCCGTATGTAGCTACTAATTATGCTTATGTCCGGGTAGTCTAAGACCCAAATCATATTATACTTGCAACATTTGCACCCTAATTGTTAGTTTAATTGCTTAAATCATGTTGGAACTTGATAAAGGAATTGTAAAAGTTTAAACTTCGTTTACTAGACCGTTAATAATAATTGGTATTTCTTTGAATATTTACCATTAATAAATCTTGAATTGGTTGTTTAAATATATATTCTTTTCTTGTGGAGCGGGCCGAACGCCTCGGTAGCAAATAGATGCATCTATGGTACATGCCGTTCGACCCTCGGCAGTGAAGAGTTTAAATATTTTTATGTTGGATCGGGTCGTACGACCTCATCATAATTGCGTATAATGAATATTTGGAATTATTTATAATTAATATTGCTTCATTGGCTTGAGATATAAATTGTTAAGTGATGGAAATAAACTTCGGATTTACTATTAGCGAGAAGATTGTTTATTATTTCCTGTTATGGAGTTTTCAGCTATATTTATGTAATCCATGCTTAGCTATAATTTTTGACATTTTATTATTAGCCCATAGTATGTGTCAAATTCGAACCCTCGTCACTACTTCTTCGAGGTTAGACTGGATACTTATTGGGTACATGTTATTTATGTACTCACGCTATACTACTGCACTTAACGTGCAGGACCTGAGGCAGGTGCATCTGGATATTAGTCCGGCGCGCACATTTGATCACTACTACGAGACTACATGGTGAGCTGCCTTCCGAGCCCGTTCTGCAGCATCCTGAGTCTTCCTTTTTCTTATTTTTCTGTCTATTTTATTTCAGATAGTAGAGTAGTATTCTTTTATATATTCTACTAGTATCCCATACACTTGTGACACCAGGTCTTGGTGATTTATGCTAGTACACACTTAATGGTTTTGGGTTATTTAACTTGTTTCACTTGCTTTATAACTCGATCTATCATTTTTATTAAAAATCTTACTTCTTATTTATGCACAACTTAAAAATCAACTATTTTAAATCTCTAAAACAAAGGATCACAGAGTTAGTTCATTGTTGGTTTGCCTAGCGATAACGTTGGGTGCTATCACGGCCCATAGGAGAAATTGGGTCTTGACAACATGGTATTACAACATTACGTTCACGTAGGTCTCACAAGTTATGGGCAGGCCTAATAGAGTCTTGCGGATCGGTGCAGAGACGTCCGTACTTATCTTCGAGAGGCTATAGGGTGTTAGGAAACTACTCTTTATTCATCTCCTATCGTGCAGTTGATGGTGTACTAAGTTTCTTTCTCTTATTCTATCACAGATGGTGAGAACACGCACGACAAACATTCTAGACCCGGGAGAGGCTGCTCCCCCTATTGCTAGAGGCCGAGGCAGAGGCCAGATGTGGGAACCAGCCTGAGGTAGGGAAGAGGACGTCCCAGAGTTGCCCCAGTTGTACCAGCAGTGAATCCAGTTGAGGATTCCATTTTTGACGAGCAAGGCAAGGTGCCCGTAGCAGAGCCAGCCCCAGTCAATTTAATGTCAGCACTGGGCTTTCAGGAGGTTATGGGCCGTATGCTACGGTTCATGGATTCTATGACCCAGGCTGGTATTTTTCCGACAGACCCTTACTGCTCAGGCTCCTAGGCATGCAACTGGTATATATCAGACCCGGGCGCACTACCCGTGGGTGGGGCCTAGCTAGTAGCAGCAATCGTACCTGAGCCCAGACCAGCTGCGGCCGGTGAGCCACAAAAGCTACTGGACAAATGGACTAGGCTACACCCTCCTATCTCCAAGGGTGAGCAACATGAGGATCCCTAGGACTTCATTGATCGGTGCAGGGACAGACTGCACAACATGAGGATATTTGGGTCCCATGAGGTGGATTTCACTACTTTCCAACTAGAGGGCAGGGCCCGTAGGTGGTGGCAGTATCATCTTCTCGGCAGACCAATGATAATTGCAATTTCTGCATGTTTTTTATACACATTCTTACCTGAGCTTTGTGCATTTATTGCCATATAATAGTCCCAAAATGCTTACAAATGACACTTGATTGCAGGTTTGAGCGACAAGATGACAAATACTAAAGATCGGCTCAAAAAAGGAGTGAAATCTGCCGAGTGTCAAGAGACAACTGAAAGGGGGGATCAAAAGGCCGTGCGCGGTCCGCACTGTTTTGTCACGCGGCCGCGCAGGAGAGTTCAGAAGCTGGGCATATCCAAGTTCAAACTGCTCGGACCGCACTGTTTTGCCATGCGGCCGCGCAGGAAAGTTCAGAGGCCATGATATTTTTAAGATAAGCTGTGTGGTCCGCGCCTCTTTTCGCGCGATCCGCACCCAGTTCCAACGCGGTCCGCGTCCCTTTTTGTGCGGTCCGCACCTAAGAGAATCAGAGAAGCAATCACTCGAGACAAAAGCTCATGCGATCGCGCACCTAATCAGTGCGGTCCGCGTGGATGAAGTTCATGCGGCCGCACGTCACTTTTGTGCGGTCCGCGCCCCTCAGTACCAGATGCAAGTAATGAAGACCCAGAGCCCTACGCGGCCGCGCGTCATTTGTGCACGGTCCGCGCCATACCCTCAGGGGTATTTTTGTCCGATTTTTCCTGTGAAGTATAAATAGAACATTTTACTTTTTAGCATGGAGTTTTTTTGAGGAAGGCGGTTCGAGAGTAGAGAGCAGCTGAACTCGTGTTACCCTATTATCTGCCTATTTTGGACCATTTCTTCTAGTTTTAAAGGGGAATCAAGTAGATTAACATTGTAGTTAACTATTATATCAATTTCATCTATTATTTCTTTGATTTTTGTTACTACTATGTCTAGCTAAACCCATTAGCTAGGGTTGTGGCTCAACCCTAGTGTGGGAAATTGATGGGTGTGATTGTTTAGTGCATGAATGATGTGGGTGTTTGCTATTTGGATTAATCTTAAGTTTTCACTAAGATTTGGTGGTTGCAAACACTAAGTCTAGCTTAGTGGGTCTTGACTCTCCTTGAGAAAGAGAGTCTATGACCTCAAGATTAACTCCAACAAGGAATCGGGATGGACCCATGAGAATGGTAGTCCCAATTAACGGGTTAGACCTCGAGAGAGTAATTACCCAACTTGAACCATAAGTTGCTTGGGCAAATTAGCCTACCCGATTGGTCTCGAGAGAGTCAATTGGGAAAAATCACTCTCTCTACCGAGAGGTGTGAGAGTGGGTGTGAAAGGTGCAACGGTTATAGCATAAGCCCCATATTTCGTCATTCTTGCATTAGGAATTTCTACCCGTTAGTGGACCACCTAGGTAAATGCTGCATCCCTAGTGCTTTTATCTATCTTGCATACAATTTAGAATCATAATTTTAGCATAACCTAGTTTTACAACTGTAGTTGATAAATTGTAGCTCTTAAACAAAAGAAAACCAAAAATGTTAGAAGATCAATTATGAGCTAAAACACTATCCTAGACCATACAAATACTCGACTCCAATTTGAAGTTCCCAGTGGAAAATCGACCCCGATATCGCTATTGGGTAAAGGTATTAGCGCCCACTCATCCTTAGGTTGAGTCTGTTGTGATCACTTTTTGGCGCCGTTGCCGGGGAACTTTACGGTGTTGACTATCTGTGTAGCTAGTATTGTGTTTTGCTTCTCTTTCCTTCTTATTCACTAATTTTGTGTGTTGATCAATTAGGTACCATGGCTCTTAATGCACATGACCCTCTCGGCAATGTGATAGCAGGGGAGGAGGTAGAAGATATAGAACAAGATGAGGTCTTACCTCAACTTCCACGGAGAGGCCGGAATGTCAATATAAATGCAAATGAGAACAACAACATTCCAGACCCTCCTCCGCAACCGCCGAGAGTGGCTCCCAGAGTTCTACCAAATCAAGGATACGCCAGCGCTATTGTTCCTCCCCGAATCCGGGCGGGGAACTTTCAAATCACAAATGTTATGCTGACCTTGCTCGAGCAACGAGGTTATTTCACGGGTGCCTCCGATCAAAATGCCTACAAGCACTTGAAGGGGTTCGTGGATACTTGTTGGGGTAGCAAGCAGACAAACGTGTCCGAGGACGCGTTGAGATTGAGGCTTTTCCCGTTCTCTCTTCGGGGTAAAGCATTGGATTGGTTAGAAAGGCTCCCCAATCATTCTATCACAACATGGGATGAATTGGCGGACAAATTTATTGCCAAGTTCTTCTCTCCAAGTCATATGGCGGCTCTTCGGGATGAAATTCTAGCTTTCAAGCAGGAGCCAACAGAACCTTTGCATGAAATATGGGAAAGATATAGAACAATGGTGAAGGAGTGCCCTAATAACGACATGACCGAGGCTATGATTCAACAAACTTTTTATCGGGGCATCAACACCACAAATCAATGCATTGTGAACCAATTGGCCGGAGGGAATTTTATGAAACTTTCTTACCAAGAGGCATGTGATGTACTTGATGAAATGGCCGACACCTCTTCGGCATGGCAAAGCCGAGCAAACGTGCCACAAGGTGACCCCACGGTCATCCATTTGCACAAGGAATTGCACGATCATGGCCAAGCGATAGCCGAACTTACAACAACTATGAATCAATTAGCAAAGGCGCAATTGCAACAAGTCCAAAACCCGCGCCAAGTCAATGCAATGGAAGGTGTTTCTATGTTGAAAAGGAGGCAAAGAGGACAACAACCTCAAGGTAATTGTGAACAATATGACAACAACAATGATGGTGGTGGGTATTCGAATGAAGGTTTTGATGACCAAAGTGAGGAAGTCCAATATGTCAACAACTACCAAGGGAATAGAGGCAACCAAGGGAATCAACAATGGAGACCCCAAGGTAATTGGGGCAATCAACAAGGCGGCAATTGGAATTACAACAACAATCAAGGAGGCAATTGGGGGAACAATAATTCTGGGAATCAAGGAAATTGGAGCGGGAACAACAATTGGAACAACAACAATGGTGGTCAAGGTAATAGGGGGCAAGGCTATCAAAGGTCCCCAATGTATCAACAGCCCAATAACCCGCCTCCGTTCCAATCTCAAGGGTCGAGTTCGTCGGGCAATGACATGAGTCGAATAGAGAGCATGTTCGAACAAATGATGAAAAAAAGTCAAGATTCCGAGGCCCAATTAGCTTCGCATAACACATCTATCAGGAACTTGGAAGTGCAATTAGGCCAAATCTCTCAATCTTTAAATACTCGCCCAAAGGGTGCTCTACCAAGTGACACGGTAGTAAACCCCAAGGGAGGGCACAACAATCATGTGATGGCAGTGACAACACGAAGTGGAAGAGGCGGTGATGTGCATGCCTCAAGAGATAACCGAGTTCCGGTAGATGAAGATGAGTTGCAAAATGATGAGATTCCGTTGGTAGTTGAGGATGTTGTCGAACCAAGTGCAAATGATGATGGGAGAATTGCAATTGATGAGGGTGAGGAGGAGACTCAAGAGGCCGTGAATCCGTCTAGGGAACACGTCATTGATATGCCCAAACCGGTGGTGCCAAAAGCCAAGTCACCCTTGCCTAGACCTCCTCCGCCCTACCCTCAACGGTTGGCCAAGAAAAAGGGTGACAACCAATTTAAGAAATTCATTGAAATGATGAAGAGTTTGACTATCAACGTGCCTTTGGTGGAGGCACTCGAGCAAATGCCGGGATACGCAAAGTTCATGAAAGATTTGGTTACAAAAAAGAGATCAATGGAGTGTGAGACAATCAAGATGACCCATCAAGTGAGCGCAATTGTGCATTCTATGGCTCCAAAACTTGAGGATCCCGGCGCATTCACTATCCCATGTACCATTGGAAGTGCCGACTTTGCAAAAGCCCTTTGCGACTTGGGGGCAAGTATCAATTTAATGCCATATTCGGTCTTCAAGACCTTGGGAATCGGACAACCTCGTCCAACTTCTATGAGGCTTCAAATGGCGGACCGATCAATGAAGCGGCCTTTGGGAATTATTGATGATGTCCTTGTTCGTGTTGATAAGTTCATATTGCCAGCCGATTTCGTGATCTTGGATTGTGAAGTGGATTTTGATGTGCCTATCATTCTTGGGAGGCCCTTCCTAGCTACGGGAAAGGCCTTGGTTGATGTGGAAACGGGAGAATTGAACTTCCGTGTTGGTGATGAAAAGGTGGTGTTTCACGTATGCAAATCAATGAGGCAACCAAATAGCAACGAGGTGTGCTCATTTGTTGACATTGTCACGGCAGTGATAGTGGATGATACAAGCGCTATGGCTAATGTTGAGGACCCACTTGAGGCCGTGCTATTGAACATGGATGTTGATGATTATGCTAGATGGGTGGAGTGTGTGAATGCATTACATGGCATGGGCTCATATTCTTATGAACCGAGGAAGTTATCTCTTGATCTTGAAAATCGCAAAACTCCTCCCACCAAGCCATCTATTGAGGAGCCACCAGTGTTGGAGTTGAAACCACTTCCTCCTCACCTCAGGTATGAATTTCTTGGTCCTAATTTTACTTTGCCGGTTATACTTTCTTTTTGCTTGACTAACGTGCAGGTTGAAGCCACTTTGGCGGTTCTTCAAAAGTGCAAGCGGGCAATTGGATGGACCTTGGCGGATATTCGGGGTATTAGCCCCGCGTTTTGCATACACAAGATAATATTGGAGGATGATGCTAGGAAGTCTCTTGAACATCAAAGGAGACTCAATGAATCCATGCAAGAGGTGGTTAAAAAGGAAGTCATCAAGTGGCTTGACGCCGGTGTGGTGTACCCAATTTCTGATAGTTCGTGGACTTCTCCAGTGCAATGTGTGCCAAAGAAGGGAGGAATGACTATGGTGACTAATGACAATAATGAACTTATTCCGACTCGTACTGTGACGGGTTGGAGGGTATGCATGGACTACCGGAAGTTGAACAAGGTGACTAGAAAGGATCATTTCCCACTACCGTTCTTGGACCAAATGCTTGATCGTCTTGCAGGTCGGGCTTTCTATTGTTTTCTGGATGGGTATTCAGGCTATAACCAAATTTTCATTGCCCCGGAAGACCAAGAAAAGACAACTTTCACATGTCCTTATGGCACATTCGCCTTCTCTCGAATGCCATTTGAGTTATGTAATGCACCGGCAACTTTCCAACGATGTATGATGGAAATCTTCACCGATATGGTGGAAGACATTTTGGAGGTCTTCATGGATGATTTTAGTGTGGTCGGGGACTCTTTCGGTGATTGCTTGCAAAACTTGGATCGTGTATTGGTCCGATGCGAAGATACAAACTTGGTTCTCAATTGGGAGAAATGCCATTTTATGGTAGAAAAAGGCATTGTGTTGGGTCACAAAATTTCAAAAAGAGGGATTGAGGTTGATAAAGCGAAAATTGAGGTTATCTCAAAGCTCCCTCCCCCTACTTCTGTCAAAGGGGTGAGGAGTTTTCTTGGACACGCGGGTTTCTACCGAAGATTCATCAAAGACTTCTCTAAGGTAGTTAACCTGTTGTGTAAATTGCTTGAGAAAGATGCCAAATATGTGTTTGATGAGAAATGTATGGAGGCTTTTGAGCTTCTAAAGCAAAAGTTGACGACTACCCCCATTATTACCGCACCAAATTGGAGCTTGCCCTTTGAGCTCATGTGCGACGCTAGTGATGTTGCGGTGGGGGCGGTTTTGGGCCAAAGAATCAACAAGATGTTCCATCCGGTGTACTACGCAAGTAAGACAATGAATGAAGCTCAAAGGAACTATACGGTCACCGAAAAGGAATTGCTTGCCATTGTTTTTGCCATGGAGAAGTTTCGCCCATACCTTATGGGGGCCAAAGTGATTATTCATACCGATCACGCCGCCCTTAGGTATTTGATGACGAAGAAAGATTCTAAAGCAAGGTTAATGAAATGGGTGCTTCTTCTTCAAGAATTTGATTTGGAGATCATTGATAGAAAAGGTAGTGAAAACCAAGTGGCGGACCACTTGTCTCGATTGGAGGAGGAAGGGAGGCCTTTGGATGGCCTTGAGATAAATAATGCTTTTCCGAATGAACAACTCCTCCAGGTCTCAATGCTAGACATGCCATGGTTTGCCGACATTGCCAATTACCTTGTTACCGGTGTGGTTCCGTATGAGCTCTCTTCTAACCAAAGGAAGAAGCTCAAGCAGGATTGCTTGGATTACTATTGGGATGAGCCGTATCTTTTTAAAATCTGCACTGATGGTATAATTCGCCGATGTGTTCCTGAAGATGAGCAACTGAGTATTGTGGAAGCTTGTCACTCTTCGCCCTATGGTGGCCATCATGGCGGGGCAAAGACGGCGTCTAAAGTGTTGAGCTGTGGTTTCTATTGGACTTCGTTGTTCAAGGATGCCGGTGACTTTGTGAAAAGATGTGATGAATGCCAACGTGCCGGAGGGATTTCGAAAAAAGATGAGATGCCCCTTAACACAATTCTAGAGGTTGACATCTTTGATGTTTGGGGGATAGACTTTATGGGACCATTTGTAAGTTCCTGTGGCAACACTTACATCTTGGTAGCGGTTGACTATGTGTCGAAATGGGTTGAGGCCATAGCTTTGCCAAATAATGAAGCTCGAAGTGTGGTGGCATTTTTGAAAAAGAGTATCTTCACGAGGTTTGGCACTCCACGTGCCATAATTAGTGACGGGGGTTCTCATTTTTGCAACCGGGCTTTTGACTCTCTGCTAGCCAAGTATGGGGTAAATCACAAGGTAACCACTCCTTATCATCCTCAAGCGAGTGGCCAAGTTGAGGTGTCCAACCGTGAGATTAAGAGTATTTTATCCAAAACTGTCAATGCAAATAGGACCGACTGGTCGAAGAAGTTGGATGATGCTCTTTGGGCTTATCGTACAGCTTTCAAGACGCCGATTGGTATGTCACCGTATCGGTTGGTGTTTGGGAAGGCTTGTCATCTTCCGGTAGAATTGGAACATAAAGCTATGTGGGCGCTGAAAAAGTTGAACTTAGAATGGGATGTAGCTGCAAATCTTCGGGTGGAGCAATTGAATGAACTTGATGAGTTTAGGTTTCATGCTTACTCCAGCTCGTCCTTGTATAAGGACAAGATGAAGTACCTTCATGACAAGTATGCCAGAGGGAAGGAATTCAAAATGGGTGATATGGTTCTTCTTTTCAATTCCCGGTTGAGGTTGTTTCTGGGCAAGTTGAAGTCCAAGTGGAGCGGCCCTTTTGAAGTGGTTGGGATAACTCCCTTTGGTGCCATTGATCTCAAAAATAAAAATGGTGAAGTCTTCCGAGTCAATGGGCATCGCGTCAAGCATTATTTGGGAAAGATTGATGACAACCACGTGGTGGCGCGCATTTATTTGAAATGACTGTGATGGTAACATGCGTCGTGCCGCGACGTTAAATCAGGCGCTTCGTGGGAGGCAACCCATGTCTTTTTCCTTTTCTTTGTTTTTCTGTTGTAGAGTAGGATTTTTGAGCTGATAATTTGTGAAGTGTTGCAGGGATTTTGTTGAACCAGTGCAGGGAATAAGTACAAAAAAAATATGATCAATCCATAGAAATTGTCCCACGCGGCCGCGCATCAAAGCAGTGCGGTCCGCGTGGGCTTGAGCAGCAGTGAGTTCATCCTCAGAAAAGAATTCAACGCGGTCCGCGTCCCTTTCTGTGCGGTCCACATGTGAGAAGCTGAAATTACCAAGTCTCAAAATCACTCTCTCTACCGAGAGGTGTGAGAGTGGGTGTAAAAGGTGCAACGGTTATAGCATAAGCCCCATATTCGTCATTCTTGCATTAGGAATTTCTACCCGTTAGTGGACCACCTAGGTAAATGCTGCATCCCTAGTGCTTTTATCTATCTTGCATACAATTTAGAATCATAATTTTAGCATAACCTAGTTTTACAACTGTAGTTGATAAATTGTAGCTCTTAAACAAAAGAAAACCAAAAATGTTAGAAGATCAATTATGAGCTAAAACACTATCCTAGACCATACAAATACTCGACTCCAATTTGAAGTTCCCAGTGGAAAATCGACCCCGATATAGCTATTGGGTAAAGGTATTAGCGCCCACTCATCCTTAGGTTGAGTCTGCTGTGATCAACCAACAGGTTCTCCTTCCATGACTTGGGATCTGTTTACACGCCTTTTCTTGAATATGTATATTCCACCCTCTCAGAGGGAAGAGTTGTGGTTCCAGTTTGAGCAGCTCTAGCAGGGTCAAATGTTAGTGACCGATGCTGAGGCGAGGTTCTCTGAGTTGTCTCGCTATGTACTATGATGCTTCCTACAGACGTAGAGAGAGTGCGGAGATTTGCTACTAGGTTGCACTCAGGTATTCAGGCCACTATGGCCAGAGAGGTTGAGATGGGGACTTCTTATCAGCTAGTAGTGGAGATAGCTCAGAGGATTGAGGGTTACTGTTAGAAAGGTAGAGAGCAGATGCAGCGGGACAAGCGGATCCGCTATTCTAGAGAGTTTAGAGGTGCCCCGACTGGGGGTAGAGGCCAGTTTGGGAGGGGTCAGCCTTGCAGGCCCACATATCCAGCACCACTACCTCCTCGGGGTACTCCAGTGCAACCCTATTTCAATGTCATGGCAGAGAGTTCTTACCACCCACCAGCTATTCAGGGTTCTTCCAATGGGTACTCAGGACATCAGGGTTCTTCCAGCGCCTATTTCAGTTCCCTGCCAGAGCATTCTTACCGCCCACCAGCCATTTAGGGTTCTTCCAGTGGGCACTCAGGCCATCAGGGTTAGACTTTAGGCCAATAGATCACTGTACCGAGAGGTTATTCGAGTGCGAAGATTTCAGTCATGTGCGGAGATTCTGCCCCAGGATTCGGGGCAAGTCAGTGCAGCAGGGCTAGTAGCCCATGATTATAGCACCAGCTGTCCGGCCGCCCAGAGGTGGAGGGAAGGCGGGTAGGGGCCATCCTAGAGGTGGAGGCCAGACAGGTGGAGGCCAGCCAGCTACATCCTAGTCAGGTGGGGCCCAGCCAGTCGCTACCCTAGTTAGGTTCTATGTTTTTCTGACCAGACCAGATGCAGTGGCCTTATATTCCATGATCACATGTATTATTTCTAAATGCGGTCGGGATGCTTCAATATTATTTGATCCAGGGTCTACCTATTCATTTGTGTCATCTTTGTTTGCTCATTTCCTGGATATTCCTCGTGAGTCCTTGGTACTCCTATTTAGGTTTCCACTCCTGTGGGCGATTCTGTTGTTTTGGATCGAATCTATCAGTCCTGTGTGGTCACATTCTATGGATCCGAGACTAGAGCGGATCGTGTGTTGCCTGATATGACCGACTTTGAGGTTATACTGGGCATGGACTGGCTATCCCCATATCACGCCATCCTTGATTGCTATGCTAAGACTATTAACTTAGTGAAGTCAGAGTTGCCTAGATTGGAGTGGTGTAGTTGGACGGGGTCCCGAGGGGCTCGGGTGTGTTTCAGACCGCCCGGAGCTAAGTTTAGAAAATCAGATTTTTCAGTTTTGGTTTCCTCCTTCAGAACGCGGGAGGGCCATCGCGTTCCCGAAGAAGGATTTGGGGGCAGCGGGCAATTGCCCTTCGCATTTGCGGTCAGGCTCATGCGTTCGTGAAGTCTTGTGTGCCTAGGCCTATGCATTTGCGAAGCCCCACTCGCATCCACATAGGGGAAATGGGACCGGGGAGGGCTAGTGCACTTTGCTCTTTGCGTTTGCGTAAAAGCTGTCGCGTTCGTGATGCCCAGGAAGCTTAGGCCTTCGCGAATGCGAGGCTTCTTCCGCATTCGCGAAGAAGGGGAATTCTTGTTTTAAATACGGGACTTAAACCTTTTCCTCTCATTTTTCACACACTTGGGCGATTTTGGAGCTTCAAAAAGGAGGATTTCAACCTAGCTATCGAGGGTAAGTAATTTTTACCTAATGTGAGTTTAATACATAGATTATGGGTAGATTTTAACATGTAAATTTGTGGAATTTATGGGTTAGATGAAAAACCTAGGTTTTTGATAAAAATGGGATTTAACGGGGAAATTTGTTATGGAACTTAGGGAAAATCATATATTAGCCCATAGTAAGTGTCAAAGTCGACCCTTTGTCACTACTTCTTCGAGGTTAGACTGGATACTTACTGGGTATATGTTGTTTATGTACTCACGCTACACATCTGCACTTAACATGCAGGATATGAGGCAGGTGCATCTGGATATCAGTTCGGTGCGCACACTTGATCACTACTACTACGAGACTACACGGTAAGCTGCCTTCCGAGCCCGTACTGCAGCAGTCAGAGTCTTCCTTTTGCTTATATTTTTGTCTATTTCATTTCAGATAGTAGAGTAGTATTCTTTTATATATTCTACTAGTAGCCCATACACTTGTGACACCAAGTCTTGGTGATTTATGCTAGTAGACACTTAATGGTTTTGAGTTATTTAACTGGTTTCACCTTCTTTTAAAACTCGATCTATCATTTTTATTAAAAATCTTACTTCTTATTTATGCACAACTTAAAATTCAACTATTTTAAATCTCCAAAACAAAGGATCACAATGTTAGTTCATTGTTGCCTTGCCTAGCGATAACTTTTGGCGCCATCACGGCCCATAGGAGAAATTGGGTCGTGACAATATTAAAAGCACGAAAGCCCTTAATGAAATGTCGTTCGCCTTATTTAACCTTTAAAAATTAATTTTACATAGGACGGAATTGTAATTTATGTAACCTTCCTAATATTTAAGACACTAAAATCAACTAAATTTATTTATTAAGTCCTTCCTTATATATAAGATATTTTAAACTTTATATAAATCTTCAACTATAATACTTTCTCGACTAATAAGCGTCATAACAAGAAGAAAGTCGTAAGAACATTAGAACAAAAGTATTTTGAGAGAAAAGCAAAGACTATTACAAACCAACTCAAGAAATAATATTCAACGGCTGCATAGCAAATTTCTTATTACTCTAAGTTCACCAAAGTCAGAAGAAGTGCTACATGCCTTTTCCGTAGGTATTTAGCATAGTTAAAATCAATTAAGATTTTCATTACTTTATACAAATTATTTTATTATTTGAATAACTTAACATAATGGTAAATCCTTTCATGTTATATTTGAACTATATAATGAA
Source organism: Nicotiana sylvestris (assembly GCF_000393655.2). Classification (NCBI taxonomy): domain Eukaryota; kingdom Viridiplantae; phylum Streptophyta; class Magnoliopsida; order Solanales; family Solanaceae; genus Nicotiana; species Nicotiana sylvestris. Next base: position 128,528,708 of record NC_091059.1, on the reverse strand, counting down.
CTATATTACATTCTTATCTATTTAAACTACTTTCCTACTAAAAGAACATTTTTCGATTCATCAATTTTTGTATAATATTTGAAAGCTACACAAAATAATTTGAACCAATAACTAAAAAGAATATTGAAGAATATAAAATAGAAAAACAAAAATAGTTAGCATGAGTTAAGAACACTAATGGTTTTCTGCAAATACCAAAATCTAATAGCCAATGTCATATCAATTTTTAACCTTTAAAAATAAAATGCTTGGAGGATCAAATTATTAGTTTATATAAGGTGAGCCTTGGCGGTGAAACAAATCAAATAAATAAATCAAAATAAGTTATAGTATAATGTTAAGAGTCAAATTCATAAAAACATAAACTTGAAGCAATAAGGATACAATAGTATTAGACAACATATATTCGAAATGAGTTGATACTAATTAGTTTTTTTTCTTCGCATTTATTCCAACAATTGATTGCTCCTTATGTTCTTTTATATATTAAGTTTTTTGTTGAAAAATACTAACTTAACGTTAGTCATTTTAAGACTAAAACGTCGTCAGTTATCAATTTATTTTCTATGAGAAATAGGACCAACCTCTTCATTCTCAAATCTCTAAAAGAATAAAAGATTTAATTTTTCAGTTTGTGTTTTTTGATAAATGTTTGAAAAATTATAATAAATGTATTTTTGTGATAGTTATTTATTTTTTGTAGTAGGTCCCGGAATATCCACAATTTTTATAAGATATTATAATGACCCAGCCAGTCGTTTTGAGAGTATTAACCCCGAACCCTTATTTATTGCTTCCTCTATCTCATTTTGTGGTTTTGTGGCTCGTTGGGAGGTTTGATTTTGGTTTTGGAGTGAAATGGGACACATAATCACTAAAATAGAAGTTTAAGTTATAGGAATTGAGCGAAGTTTGAAATGTGTGAAGACGACTCCGGAATGGAGTTTTGATGGTTCCAATAGCTCCGTAGGGTGATTTTGGTCTTAGGAGCATATTCGGATGTTGAATTGGAGGTCCGTAGGTCATTTTGGCATCAATTAGCGAAAGTTGGAAATTTGATGATTTTTGGAAGTTTGACCGGGAGTGGACTTTTTGATATCGGAGTCGAATTCCGATTTCAAAAGTTGGAGTAGGTCCGTAATGTTAAATGTGACTTGTGTGCAAAATTTATGGTCAATCGGACTTGATTTGGTAGGTTTCGGTATCAGATGTAGAAGTTTAAAGTTCTAAAGTTCCTTAGGCTTGAATCGATGTGCAATCCGTATTTTTAGTGTTGTTTGATGTGATTTAAGAGCTCGACTAAGTTCGTATCGTTATTTAGGACTTGTTGGTATGTTTGGTTGACGTCCTGATGGCCTCAGATTGATTTCGGATGGTTAACGGATCGATTTTTGGACTTGGACGACTGTTGAAGAAATTTTGATGTCCAGTTCTAGTTTCCTTCTCTGCGTTCGCGAGGGGACTTCCACGTTTGCAAAGGGTAGCTGGTGGCAGGTGATAATTTATTCTTCGCAATCGCAAAGAGGGAGCCGCGTTCGCGAAGGTCTGGGTAGTGGTGCATCGCAAACGCACGAAGGGGATCACGTTCGCGAAGAGGAAGAAGAAGAAGCTGGGACCCCAAGCGTTTGGTCTACGCGTTCGCGAAGTAGGGGTCACGTTCGTAAAGCTGTGGATCAGTTAGGCATCGCGTTCGCGAGAGGGGCCTCACGTCCGCATAGAAGGTTTTGGGCAGCAGACTTTACTGTGCTACGCGAATGCGAGAGGAAGGTCGCGTTCGCGATGAAGAAGGTCCCTGGGCAGATTTAAAATGTTCCAAATCGAGGGTTTATGTCATTTTTCACCATTTGGACTTGAGAGCTCGGATTTAGGCGATTCTTGGCGAGACTCTCACGTGGGATTTTGGGGTAAGTGATTCTTACCTAGTTTTGGTTAATTTACATGATTATATTTTTAGTTTCACCATTTAATTAGTGATTTGGGGTGGAAAATTTAGGAACAATGGAAGAAAGTTCTTAGGCCAAATTTTGATATTTTGGTCGAGTTTTTGATAACGGATTTGAGTAATTTTGGTACGGGTAAACTCGTGGTTGAGCGGGTGTTCGAATTTTTATGACTTTTACTTGATTCCAAGACATGGGCCCAAGTCGACTTTTTGGGGTGACTTTCTAATTTCTTATTAAAATCATAATTTCTTTATTTAGATTAGTTTCTTATAGTTATATTTATAGTATGTAATTGCTTTTGGCTAGATTTGGGCCACTCGGAGTCGGAATGTCGAGGAAAAGGCATTCGTATTGACTGATTGAGCTTGGTTTGAGGTAAGTGACTTGTCTAACCTTGTGTGTGAGAAATTCCTATTAGGTTTTGGTACTGTTGTGGTATTTGAAATATGTGAAGGCAGTGTACGCGAGGTGACGAGTGCGTACTCGGGTTAGTTGTTGAAAAATCCAGTTCTTGCTAAGTAGTCTTCTTTTAATTCCTTAACTGAGTTGCCTTAGCATGTGCATTCATCATGTTAAGCCTAATATCGCATGTCTAAGTGTCCTAGTTCTTACTTGCAATCTGTGTAGCATGCTTAGTTGAGTTCCTGCTTCCTTGATTTGTGTATTTAGTCTTTAACTGTAGGATTCCTTGCTGTAGATTTGTTGTTCCATCGATTACGAGTTGTGTATTTACTTTTGGGACTACGAGGCGGTACCTCAGGAGATCTTCTGTTGCATATTTACTTTTGCTACTACGAGGCGGTATCTCGAGAGTTCCACTATTGTGTATTTACTTTTGGGACTACGAGGCGGTACCTCAAAAGCGCCCAAATTGTTTACCTCTATTTGCTGTGTTGTTACTTTTCTGTAATTTCTCATTGTTAAATTCTCAATCTTTTCATTATAATATTATATATTTTGCCATGTTTCCATTTTATTCCAGTAGGTCCCTGACCTGACGTCGTTACTACTCTACCAAGGTTAGGCTTGACACTTGCTAGGTACCGTTGTGGTGTACTCATACTACGCTTCTGCACATCTTTATGCAATCGAGGTACCTCCTACCAGACTCGATATCAGTGAGAAATGAGTACGTGGAGACTTCAAGGTACATCTGCCCCCGTTCGCAGACCTTGGAGTCCCCCTCTATATTATTTATGTTGTTCTTCCTTAACTTCATTAGACTATGATGTATAGGGATATTTAACATTTCTCTTAGAGCTTGTGACTTATTTCTACCGGGTTTTGGGAGTTGTAATTATTTTGAATTGCTATTTTATTTATTTCAAAATTTGAGATTTGAGTTTAGCTTAGTATTCAGTTACCATGTACAATTATTTGAGTTACCTAGTCTTAGAGACTAGGTGCCGTCACGACATCCTACGGAGGGAAAATAGGGTCGTGACAAGTTGGTATCAGAGCTCTAGGTTCATAGGTGTTATGAGTCACAAGCAGGTTAAGTAGAGTCTTGCGGATCGGTATGAAGGAAAAAGTTTCACTTCTTTGATTTCTCGTCGTGCGAAATTTTTGACTTAAAGTATTCTAAACTTTTGTCTTTCTATTGTCTCACAAATAGTGAGCACACGTACAACCGGATCAGATAACCAGGCACCCGTGCCCCTACTAGAGCCGCGAGAGGCCGAGGTCAGGGTAGAGGCCGAGGACGTCCACGTGGTTCAGCCAGGGCACCCATAAGAGTTGCTACTGAGGAGCCACCAGTAGCTCCAGTTGGAGCACAGGTACCCGAGACGCCTGTTACTACACCAGCTCTTCAGGAGACCCTCGCCCAATTTCTAAGAATGTTCGTCACCTTAGCTCAGGCAGGGTTGACACCATTTGCTCTCACCATATCTCAGGTCGGGGTAGGAGCATAGACTCCCGTCGCCCGCACCCCATAGCAGCGGGTTCATGCCGACCAGGTTCCAGAGGTTATATTAGTGCAACCGATAGCCCCAGTTCGGCCCGAGGATAGGGCAACAATTTTTAAGGAGGAGCAGCTCAGGCTCGAGAGGTACAAGAAATACCACCCTCCTACTTTCAATGGCTTGGCATCAGAGGATGCCTAGAGTTTTCTTAAGGAGTGCCACCATATCCTGCGTACTATGGATGTTGCAGAGTCGAGAGGGGTTTCTTTCACTACGTTCCAGCTTAGAGGAGTGGCCTATTAGTGGTGGCATGCATATGAGTTGGGTAGTCTGGCCGAGACAACTTTACTCACTTGGACCCTGTTCTCAGATATGTTCTTGAGGGAGTATGTTCCCTAGAGTCTCAAAGATGCATGGCGCGCAGAGTTTGAGTAGTTGCGCCAGGGTTCTATGACCGTGTTAGAGTATGCGGTTTGGTCCAATGATTTGGCTAGGCGTGCACCAGCCTTGGTTGCTACTGTTAGAGAGTGGGTCCATCGATTTATCGAGGGGCTCAACCCCAACATCAGACTTATTATTGCCCGAGAGTTGGAGATGGACATCGCATACCAGTAGGTTGTGGGGACTATTAGGAGGTTGTGATGACCCAAAAGGTCATCTCTTGTTTTAGAAGTCGAAACTATGTTTTGAGGTTTTAAAAACCTCCTTTTATCTCTCCTCTATTTGCGTGCACAGTCCGAGCGCGATACCGGAAAGCTTTTGTGTGAAAAATTTAAGAAAACATGATTTTTAGCTTAAAAAGATGATTTTAGTTGACTTCGGTCAATATTTTGGGTAAACGGACTCGGACCCGTGTTTCGATGGTCCCGGAGGGTCCGTAGTAAATATGGAACTTGGGCGTATGCACGGAACCGAATTCCGAGGTCCCTAGCCCGAGAAATAAATTTTTGAAGAAAATTATTTAACTGAAAATATAATGGTTTTTAGAAATGGAACAACGTTTTATCTTGTTAGTATCGGGCCCATATTTTTGTTTCGGAGCTCGGTACAAGTTTAATATGGTATTTAAGCCTTATCTGTGAAATTTGGTAAAAACCGAGAGTGATTTGACGTGATTCGGACCTTTGGTTGAAAAGTTAGAAATTTTGAATTATCTTGAGAATTTCATGAGTTTTGATGTTGAATTCATTGTTCTAGATGTTATTTGGCGATTTGATCGCGAGAGCAAGTTCATATGATGTTTTAAGACCTGTGTGCATGTTTGGTTTGGAGCCTCGAGGGCTCGAGTGAGTTTTGGATAGGCTACAGAGTGTTTTGGACTTGGAAATAAACTGCAGGTGCAACAGTTCCGGTGTTGGTCTCTGATCTTGCAATTGCGAGACCAGAGTTCGCAATTGCGAGGCCTGACAGTGTGGAAATTGGGAGTCACTCATCGCAAATGCGGAGAGTAGCTGGTCCAACAGTCTTCGCAATTGTGAAGAACCCTTCTCATTAGCGAAGTAAAGCTGGGAGGGGTATTGGTCGCAAATGCGAAAGCAGCAGAAATTGCGAAGGTTCGCATTTGCGATGTCCTTTTCGCAATTGCGAGCTTCGCAGTCGCAATTGCGACATCTGCAGCTGTTAAGTTGGGACTTAGACGGGATTTTCACCCATTTTTCACATCTCCCAAATCCTAAAATCCTAGAGGCAATTCTTCCAAGACCAAATCTTCCCCAAAACTTTGGTATGTGATCCTAACCCACTTTATTTCACTTTCCTATCATATTTCATGAATTTCCAACCAAAAATCTAAGATTTCTATGGTAAAAATTGAGGGTTTGGTAGAATTATGGATTTTTATAAATTGGGAATTTAGACCTCAATTTGAGGTCAGATTCCAAAACCAATTGTATATATGGGCTCGGAGGTGAATGAGTAATTAGGCTTTGGTCCGAATTCCGAGTTTGGACCAAGCAGGCCCGGGGTCGGGCTTTTGACCTTTTGGAAAAAAATGTTAGAAAACCTATAATTAGGCATTAGAGTTGAGTTATTTAGTATTTATTGATGTTATTAAGTTAATTATGACTAGATATGCGTGAATTGGTGATGGAATCGATAGGTAAAGCTGTGATTGAGCTTTGAAATACCCGTTGGCTTGAGGTAAGTGTTTGGTCTAACCTTGACTTGAGGGACTAGGGATCCCCGACTTATCTGCTATGTGACATTCCATGTGTGTGGCGTATAGGTGTGGTGACGAGTACCTATGCGCCACCAAATTATCATTTTAGCTTGTTCCCTTCCCCGTTTCCCTATATATTGCTCTCCTGCCTTAATTGCTACTTGCTCATAAATGTTTCCATGCCTAATTGCTTCATATTAACTGTTGTTCTCCTTATTTGAAGTATTTACTTATTTCATGGTTTCGTTTTATTATCCCGTTGGCTTATATTGGTTTATTGGTGATTTATGGTACACTCTGGTTGGTCTCGCTGTGTAGTTTTAACTGGTGAAGTCTCATAATCGTAGTAATATTCCATTGTGTGGATTGAGGTAAAAGTGATGTGGAGGATTGGAGTTAACTTGTGAAACACTTGTCTTTATTATTATGATTGGTACTGATATATATATATATATGTTGGGAATGGGTTGCACGCCACAACAGGAGGGATAAGGGTGAAATGTGATTGTCTGGTGGGATCGGGTTGCGCGCCGCAACATGAGTACTAAGGGTGATATGTGTTGAAGAGTAATAAGGGTGGACTGGTGGGAGCTGTCGCACACCCTTTTTCCTTGCAGAGTACGGGTTTCTACATCTCATTGGGAACAACTCATTTTCTTTTGGGAATTGGGTATGGAATTTGAAGAGTCGCCACCTAACGGATTTAAGGTGTGTTAGGGAACCTAAAGCAAATAACTCATAAACCGGTTTGCATTACCAAAGATCGGGTAAGGGCTTGAAATAACCTGAAGGGGAAGGTGTTAGCACCCCTCGAGGTCCACAACGGTGGGTCCCGACCAAACTCGAATTAGGTGAATTAGTCTTATAAACAAATGAAGCAATTTAGACAAATGAATATTATATTTTTAAACAAGGAGTAAAGGGGTCCTAGGTTTTTAGCCTATAGGATCACTTCTATGCAATACTTGGTAATTGTCCCCAAGTTGGGGTGCTACACATAGCATTAGCGCACAGGTCATCATATCCTTTACTATCCGATTACCCTCCCCTTAGTTATTACTCAAAGCGTTCTAGCAACATCAAGTACGTATCCTATGCGTGCACTACCTGTCCCTTTACTTATGGTCCTGGAGGTGTTTAAGACTTCTAATTAAGGCAGTTCTAGACTCTCCTAAAGTGCTTAAAAGGAGAAAATCTAAGCGACAAGCAAAAACAAATGGGACATTCACATAAAGGGACAATTAAAGGCTCACTTTTACCTCCTCACACAATAAGACAATAGCACGTCTCAAACAACAAGATTTCAGATATTTCAAAGGATTCTAGAGCAAGATATCTAGGTGAGCATGACAAATAAAATATATGCAGCGTTGTGTTAGAGCGAGGCAATAGAGACCTAATCGGTTTGCCTACTGATTTTAGGGCTTGCTGAATCTGGGCAATTCACAAATAATTAAACAAAAGCACAGTTTTACAATTTCTAGATTTTAATCGACCTACAGGCTTGCCCAGGTGTGGATTAGAGATGTCTTACGAATATAATATCTAGTCGTTAATCAGAACCGCAATAAATAATTTTAAGCAGGCAGTTAGGTCCCATAGGCATGATGTCTAGGTGTAGAAACTAGTTTTAAACTTATAGACATGGTATCTAGAAGCGAGAACTGATTTAAACCTTATAGACATGACATCTAAATGCAGAAATTGGTTTGAAATCTTGTAGACATGGTATCTAAATGCAGAAATTGGTTTAAAACCCTACAAACATGGTATCTAAATGCAGAAATTGGTTTTAAAACCTTATAGACATGCTGTCTAGGCGTAGAGACTGATTCAAACTTATAGACATGGTGTCTAGAATGCATGATTGATTTTAAACTCATAGGCATGGTCTCTAAGTAAACAAACATTGCAATAACCTACAGGCATGATGTCTAAATAAATAAATATTGCAATAACCTATAGGCATGGTATCTAAATAAACAAACAAACATTGCAATAACCTATAGGCATAGTATCTACCCTTTCCCAACAAGATATGTATAAGAACCCCTCCCAATTTTACTAATATTCCCAATATCTATTTTCAAAGAAATTATTACAAACCATAAATGAATTACATAAATAAATAATACTATACTATAGGAAGCCTGGATAGGCCTAAAGTAAACCTGGAAAAACCAGGTCTTCAAACAGTCCAAAGTGCCATATCTCATAGTGCCCAAGAGAGGGTATTCTCGTGTGTCAAAGTTCCCAAGGGCCTCAAGGATCCCGATAAATGCTCACACCAAGATCCTTTTAAAGAGAAGTAGTTTTTGTGCAATGTGGAAAGGCCAGCCCCAGTGTGCCAGAGTTTGGAGGAATCTCATGGATTCCTAGGTAGTACACACACTGGAGGGGCAGAATCCTAAGTATTCTAAGAGTAGGAGTGAGAGTGCTTGAAAGTTTAGAAATGGTTTTAAGAAAACAGTTCAGAAGTAAAACAGTCCAGAAGTAAAACAATTTGAGAGTGAAATAGTTCATGAGTAAAAAAATAGTTAGAAGTATTCTGAAACAAAGGGTCTCAGCAGAAATATAGTCACAAAGCAAAGGCCCATATTGTCCAGATTTAATAGAAGAAGTTTAGCCCTGAACCCCATCAATCAATAACAGATAGGATCAATTAGTTTAACAAAGTTTCCCATGATCTTGATCCCTTAGATATTACTAGGTTAACATATAGGCATGTATTAATCATATGACAACATACTAGGATCAAACAATCACACAGAAAAGCAAGCAGAGTTGAGGGCATAGAGACCATGACTTAATCAGAAGTTTATTAAGGATGAACACTTAGAACAGGGCAAGTAGACATAGGTCTAATGGCATAAATGCAGACATGTAGACTTGTTGAAAGCAGGAAAACATATAGGTTTAGTTAGTAGAAGCAAGCATGCTGACATACTGGCAATAGAAACCCTCTTGGTCTAATCATATGTAAGTAGGCATGCTGATTAAGAGTATTAGCATGAAGCACATAGGTCTAGTTAAACTTAGGCAGGCTGATAACAAAGAACATACTAATTTAATAACATGAAAGTAGACATGCTAAGAACAAGAAGTACACAAGTTAAGTCATATAGAGGTTTGAATGATAGTAAAGTGAAGGCATACCAGTTAATAATTTGAAAATAGAAGAATGAAGCAAACAAGGTCCAACGGTCTAGCCTTGGCTTCCAGCCGGCTAGACAATGTAACAGCAAAGAGTAGAAGATTGTGATAGAGGAAGAGAGTAAGAACTCTGTGTGTGTGTGTATGTGTGTTGAACTATGTTCGTGTGTGTTAAAAAAATAATGAAACTTATATAGTATTGAGCAGAGTAAACAAATAAGGCAAGGAAAATTAACAGCACATAAATAAAGTATGCAAATCAATTAACCAGTCAATTAGGGCTAAAACTAATCAATTAATATCACTTAAATTAGGGAGAATCTCATATGAAATCAGTCATCAGGCATGATTGAAGTTAAATAAAGTAAGCAATAAGTCTAAAGACTATAGATTAAACTAACTAATCTAAATAAGGAAAGTAGTACCAGCTAAGGTTATAAATGAGGAAAATAGGTAAAATCACGAGGATGTACTAATTTTTACAGGAGAATATGATTCGAACCCTAAGTAAAAACAGTCAATCTATTTTAATTGACAGAGATAAACAATAACGGGAGAAATTGAAGCAGACGGTACGACAAATGAACAAACAAAGGACTAGAACATAAGAGTAAAGATAACCAACTTCAAACACTTAGAAACTTTTAGAAAAGTTTTGCAGAAACAAGAAGAAGTGGAACCCTAGTTCTGGGAAACTTTAGGATCGATCAACAGTAGGAAAAAACAGAAGGAAAATGCCATAGAAATTCAGAACCTTTTTAGATCTACAGAGATCTGATCAACACATAATAAGGAAACAAAAATCCTAATATAACAAGATACTAAAATCGATTAACAATAAAGAAAACAAGAGATTTTAAAGAAAACTACTGATAAACCTAGAATCACTCAAGATCTACAAAGATCTTAACAGATTCACGTTTAAAAAGGTTAGGGTTTTGAGAAAAGGGGTGGGGTAAATAAAATCTTGTTTTTGAACCAAAGATTCGAACCATAAATACAGGATAATAGCACTCACAAACGGAGATGACCGTAGGAAGACTCTTAAACAGTTTCGAACAAAATCTGGGTTGGATCTCTTAGAGATCCCTTCATGAAATAACAAAATCGAATAACCAGAAGAAGTAGGAGGCCAGTAGGGGCCTCAAATCACCGGGGAATCCCATGGAATGGGTAAAAATCGAAGGGTTTGGGGGAGAATTTAGGTACCGGTGCTAGGTTAGGGTTGGTCTTAGAGAGAACCGGAGAAGAAGGGGGATTCAAGGGTGGTGGGTGGTAACAATATGAATAGGGTTAGAGGGGTCGTTTGGATTAAAAATGGTAAGGGGTGATATGGACCGTTGATCTTAGAGATCAACGATCACGATTGGTTCTAGGTTGGGGAGGATTGGATTTAATTGGGCTAGGTTTAATTTGAATTGGGTTTGGGTTTAATTAAATTGGATTGGGGGGGGGGGATCCGATTTTTGGGTATAAATTAGGGGCTATTTGTTAAATACCCATTTTTACTAAATAAAATAATTTACAAATAGCTAATTAAATGATAAAAAAAATAATTTTCATGCATGAAGGTGATTTAAAATAATTATTTAATATTATAAAAAAATATAAAAAGTTATTTTCTATATGTATAATGTAGCTATGCATATGTATAGGCTATTATTGCAAAATATGCAATTAAAGTCTAAAAAACTGCAAATGTAATTGTAAAAATGTGATTAAAATATTTGAACACTTATATGAACCTAAATGATGAATTTAGATGATTAAATCATCGTAAAATAATATGTGGAAGATTTTTGAATATTTATATAATAAAAATACAGAAATAAATTGATTTAACGCCCTTAAAATTATAGAAAAATCGTAGAAACATTTGTGCATGTATGCACAATATTTTGAAAGTATGCATGCATATTTTAAAATATATGAGAAAAAAATTGGGTATCAACAGGAGCAGGTTGCACGCTGCAACAAGGAGTAATAAGAGTGAATAATGATATTGTTATTGTTTATATGGTGGGATCAGGATGCACGCCGTATTAGTTATTGTTTTAGCATTCATTTATGTTGAAATTCATTACTAAGATGTTGAAACTCCCTAAGGATTGGTTATAGCTGAGTACTGGTGGAACGACTGGTTTTTGTATTCATTTAATGCAAGTTTCTATTATATTTCATTACGTATTTCCATTCCGTTTTAGTATAAACCGTTGCAGGTTGTATATGTTGTGATGCCCCATCGTAGCCTCGTCACTACTTCGTCGAGGTTAGGATCGACACTTACCAGTACATGGGGTCGGTTGTATTGATACTGCACTCTGTATTTCTTGTGCAGATTTCAGAGCTAGTGGCGGATTGAGAGGTTGGTTGCTGTATTCCGGAGACCCAAGGTAGTCCTGCAGGCATCCCAGGCCCTGGTGTCCCCTTCTATCCTACTTTATTTCTGTTTTATCTACTTTCGCGATAGATTTAAACTTTTCATTCAGATCATTATTTGTAGTATTCGTAGACTGTTCGTGAGTTATTACACCAATTCTGGGTGGAATTTATTTCGTTTTTTGTTATTAGCATAAAGATAATCTTTTAAACTGTGTTCTTCCGCATTTATTTTTCACTGATTTACTTTTGTTAAGTTTTAATTATTAAAGATAAAGGAAAAAGGTGAAATATTCTGTGATGTTGGCTTGCCTAGAGAGTACAATGTGAGGTGCCATCACGGTCTCGATGGTGGGAAATTTGGGTTGTGACAAGTTGGTATCAGAGCTATAGGTTGCTTAGGTCTCACAATTCACGGACAAGCTTGGTAGAGTCTGAGGGATTGGTACAGAGATGTTTGTAATTATCCCTAGAGGCTACAAAGTTAGGAATATTTTCACTTCTATTCGTCTCTGTCGTGCGGTTTGATCTCTCAATGCCAATTGAACTCTCTACTTTATTCTTTTTCAGATGGTGAGAACACATACCACTTCATCAGTTTATCAGCAGCCCGAGCCACTAGTGGCATCTCCTACAAGGGGCAGAGGATGAGGCCGAGGCCATGCTAGAGGTCGAGGCAGGGGTAGGGCTCAGTTCAGAGCTCGAGCAGCAACACCAGCACCAGTGCCTTAGGTGGAGTTTGATGATGAGGTTCTGGCCCAGACCGTTCCAGCACGACCATCTCAGGTTCTAGAGGGGTTCATAGCTACCTCGGTACTTCAGGATGCTTTAGTCCATCTAGTGGGCCTTATGGAGAGCGTTACTTAGGCCGACATACTTCTTGTAACACCAGCCATCTCTCGGGCTGGGAGAGGAGCACAGACTTCCACTACTCACACTCTGGAGCATATGGCTCCTCATTTCCAGACTCCGACAGCTTAGCCAGTTGGGGTAGTTCTGTCGGGTGTTGTAGCACAGACCGGTGATGTCTACAGAGGCTTTGTGAAGGTTGGACAGGTTTACCAAGGTTTTCACTACTACCTATGGCGGTACATCTTCAGAGGATCCCTAGGACTATTTGGACAGTTGCCATGAGGTTCTACGGAACATGGGGATAGTGGAGACCAATGGGGTCGACTTTGCTGCTTTTTGCTTATCAGGTTCCGTTAAGAAATGGTGGAGAGATTATTGTTTGGCCTGACCAGCTAGGTCACCCGCTCTCACTTGGGACCAGTTCTCGCAGCTATTCTTGGAGAAGTATCTTCCTATCACTCAGAGAGAGGACTATTGGAGGCAGTTTAAGCGCATTCAGCAGGGTTCTATGACTGTCACTCAGTATGAGACTAGCTTTATGGATTTGGCCCATCATGCTCTTCTTATACTTCCCACCGAGAGAGAGAGAGGGTGAGGATGTTTATTGAGGGACTCTCTCAGCCTATCAGATTGCAGATGGCTAAGGAGACAGGGAGCGAGAATTCTTTCCAGGATGCGGCTAATGGGGCCCGTCGAGTTGAGGCAGTTCTATCTCAGGGGAGTAGTCAGGGGTGTGACAAGAGGCCTCATCATTCTGGTAGGTTCAGTGGTGCCTCGTTTGGAGGTAGGGATTCTTTTGGTAGGGGACATCATCCCAGACCATTTCATTCAGCACTCCAGGCATGAAGCTTTAGGGGGTCGTGGTCCTTATGTACCTCCTTCAGGGTAGCCAGCTTACAGCGCACCGCCAGCTCCTATCAGAGCACCTCCTCTTTAGAGTTATTATCATGGTTAGTCGGCCCGTCAAGGTCAATCTCAGTTTCCCCAGCCGTAGTATTTAGATGGATGTTTTGAGTGTAGTGAGTATGGGCATATCCGGAGGGCTTGTCCAAGATTAGTGGGTGTTCAGTCGCAGCAGTAGAGTTCTCGAGCCATAATTCTGGCACCGCCTACCCAGCCAGCTAGAGGTAGGGGTAAGGGAGCTAGAGGTACGGGTCAGCCCGCTAGAGGTGGAAGTCAGGCCGTTAGAGGTGGAGGCCAGACCGCTAGAGATGGACCAAGCTACCAGGAGGCCGTCCCAGGGATATAGTTCAAGGTGGTAGGGTCCAGTCCCGATGTTATGCTTTTCTAGCTAGGGTTGAGGCTGAGTCCTCCGATGCTGTTATCACAGGTACTGTTTCAGTTTGTAGTAGAGATGTTTTAGTTCTGTTTGATCTAGGGTCTACATACTCCTATGTGTCTTCTTATTTTGCTTCATATTTGGTTGTGCCTCGTGATTCTTTGAGTACTCCCGTATATGTTTCCACACTAGTAGGTAATTCTATTATTGTAGATCGTGTGTATCGTTCGTGTGTGGTTGTTATTGGGGGTCTTGAGACTAGTGTAGACCTCCTATTTCTCGATATGGTGGATTTTGATGTCATTTTGGGGATGGATTGGCTATCACCTTTTCATGCCATATTGGATTTTCACGCTAAGACCGTGATCTTAGCATTGTCGGGGTTGCCTCGATTGGAGTGGAGAGGGACTCCTGGTTATTCTACCAGCAGGGTTATCTCTTACATGAAGGCTCGGTGTATAGTCGAGAAGGGTTGTTTGGCTTATTTGGCTTATGTTTGTGATTCTAGTGCTGACATTCCTTCTATGGATTCTATGCCAGTTGTTCGGGAGTTTCAAGAGGTGTTTCCTGCAGACCTGCCGGGGATGCCACCCAACAGGGATATTTACTTTTGCATTGATTTGCCTTCGGCACCCAACCCATTTCTATCTCGCCATACTGTATGGCCCTGCTAGAGTTGAAAGAATTAAAGGAGCAATTGCAAGATCTAGTTGATAAAGGCTTTATTAGACCTAGTGTCTCACCTTGGGTGCACTGGTGTTATTCGTAAAGAATAAGGATGGGTCGATGAGGATGCGCATAGACTACCGGCAGTTGAACAAAGTCACCATCAAGAACAAATATCCATTGCCGAGGATTGATGATTTATTTGATCAACTTCAAGGTGCCAAAGTATTTTCGAAGATTGATTTGAGATCTAGCTACCATCAGTTGAGGATTAGGGCATCCGATGTCCCTAAGACAGCTTTTCGCACTCGGTACGGGCATTATAAGTTCTTGGTTATGTCATTCGAGTTGATAAATGCCCCAGCAACATTTATGGATTTGATGAACCGGGTGTTCAAGCCCTATATGGATTCTTTTGTTATTGTCTTCATTGACGATATTTTGATCTACTCCCGCAACCGAGAGGAGCATGAATAACATCTTCGAGTCATTCTTCAGACTCTGAGAGACAACCAATTATATGCTAAGTTTTCAAAATGTGAGTTTTTGTTGATTTCAGTTACATTCCTGGGTAACGTCGTATCCGTAAAGGGTATTCAGGTGGATCCTAAGAAGATTGAGGCAGCCAAGGACAGGCCTAGACCCACATCAGCTACAGAGATCCGGAGCTTCTTGGGTTTGGCAGGTTATCACCGTTAGTTTGTGGAGGGGTTTTCATCTATAGCAGCCCCGATGACTAGGTTGACCCAGAAGGGTGCCTTGTTCAAGTGGTCGGACGAGTGTGAGGTGAGCTTTTAGAAGCTCAAGACAGCTTTGACTACGACACCGATATTGGTGTTGCCCACATGTTCAGGGCCATATACAGTTTATTGTGACATATCTCGTATTGAACTTGGTGTAGTGTTGATGCAAAATGGCAATGTTATTGCATACGCTTCGCGGCAGTTGAAGATTTACGAGAAGAATTATCCAGTTCATGACTTGGAGCTAGCAACCATTGTTCACACGTTGAAGATTTGGAGGCATTATTTATATGGCGTGTCGTGTGAGGTGTTCACGGATCATAAGAGATTACAGTATTTATTCAAGCAGAAGGAGCTCAATTTGAGGCAGCAAAGATGGTTAGAGCTATTGAAAGACTATGATATCACCATCTTGTATCATACCGGGAAGGCCAATGTGATGGCCGGTGCTTTGAGTAGGAAGCCAGCCAGTATGGGCAGCCTTGCATATATTCTAGTCGGCGAGAGACCGCTTGCTTTGGATGTTCAGGCTTTGACCAATCAGTTCGTGAGGTTGGATATTTATGCACCCAATCGTGTTTTAGCTTGCACAGTCACTCGGTCTTTATTGTTTGAGCGCATCAGAGATCGGTAGTATGATGATCCTCATTTGCTTGTCCTTAGGGACATAATGCGGCATGGTGGTGCCAAACAGGTTATGGTTGGAGATGATGGGGTTTTGAGGATGCAGGGTCATGTTTGTATGCCTAATGTGGATGGACTTCTTGAGTTGATTCTATAGGAGGATCATAGTTCCCGGTATTCTACCAATCCGGGGGCCGCTAAGATGTATCAGAATTTGCGGCAACATTATTGATGGAGAAGGATGAAGAAGGACATTGTTGCATATGTAGCTCGATGTTTGAATTGTCAACAGGTAAAGTACGAGCATCAGAGACCTTGTGGTTTGATTCAGAAGATTGAGATTCCTGAGTGGAAGTGGGAGCGTATCACTCTGGACTTCATTGTTGGACTCCCACAGACTCAGAGGAAGTTCGATGCAGTATGGGTTATTTTGGATAGGGTGACTAAGTCAGCGCATTTCATTCCTGTGGCATTTTCCTATTTTTCAAAGCGGTTGGCAGAGATCTATATCTGTGAGGTTGTTTGTCTTCATGGTGTGCCCGTGTCTATCATTTCTGATCGAGGTAAGCACTTTACCTCGCATTTCTAGAGGGCAGTACATCATGAGATGGGTACATAGGTCGAGTTGAGCACAACATTTCATCCTCAGAAAAATGGACAGTCTGAGCGTACTATTCAGACTTTGGAGGATATGCTCCGAGCATGTGTTATTGACTTTGGAGGTTCTTGGGATCAGTTCTTGCCGTTAGCAGAATTTGCCTACAATAACAGTTATCAGTCGAGCATCCAGATGGCTCCCTATGAGGCATTATATGGTAGACGGTGTCGATCTCGAGTTAGGTGGTTTGAGCAGGGGGAGGCTCGGTTGCTGGGTATAAATTTAGTACAGGATGCCTTGGATAAGGTTAAGATCATTTAGGATAGGCTTCGTACAGCTCAGTCCAGGCAAAAAAGTTATGCCGACCGTATGGTTCGTGATGTGGCATTCATGGTCGGAGAGCGAATGTTGCTTCGGGTGTCGCCCATGAAGGGTGTGATGAGATTTGGGAAGAAGGGCAATCTAAGCCCTAGGTTCATCAAACCTTTTGAGATCCTTGATCGAGTGGGAGAGGTGGCTTACAGACTTGCATTGCCCGCCAGGTTTATCAGCTGTGCATCCAGTGTTTCATGTGTCCATGCTTTGGAATTATCACGGCAATCCATCCCACTGTTAGACTTCAGCACTATCTAGTTGGACAAGGATTTGACCTACAAGGAGAAGCCGGTAGCTATTCTAGACCGGTAGGTTCATCAGTTGAGATCGAAGCGTTATCTGTCGGTTAGTGTGTAGTGGAGAGGTCAGCCTGTTGAGGCAGCTACCTGGGAGTCTGAGTCTGATATGTGGAGCCGATATCCCCATCTTTTCACCGACTCAGGTACTTTTCTATGTTCGTTCGAGGACAAACAATTGTTTTAGAGGTGGAGAATGTGATGGCCCAAAATGTCATCTCTTGTTTTAGAAGTCGAAACTGTGTTCCGAGGCCTAAAAAACCTCTTTTTATCTCTCCTTGATTTGCATGTGCAGTTTGGGCGCTATACCAAAAAGCTTTTGTGTGATTTTTTTTTTAGAAATAATGAGTTTTTGCTTAAAAAGATGATTTTAGTTGACTTCGATTAACATTTTGGGTAAACGGACCCAAACCCATATTCCAACGGTCCCGAAGGGTCCGTAGTAAAATATGGGACTTGGGTATATGTCCGAAATCGAATTCCGATGTCCCTAGAAATGAATTTTTGAAGAAAATTATTTAACTAAAAATATAATGGTTTTTAGAAATGGAAAAACATTTGTTCTTGTTGGTATCAGGCCCGTACTTTGGTTCTGGAACCCGGTATAGGTTTAATATGGTATTTAAGCCTTATCTGTGAAATTTTGTAAAAAACGGGAGTGATTTGACGTGATTCAAACCTTTGGTTGAAAAGTTAGAAATTTTGAACTATCTTGAGAATTTCATGAGTTTTGGTGTTGAATTCATAGTTCTAGATGTTATTTCGGCAATTTGATCGCTCGAGAAATTCATATGATGTTTTAAGACTTGTGTGCATGTTTGGTATGGAGCCTCGAGGGCTCGGATGAGTTTTCGATAGGCTACAGAGTGTTTTGGACTTGGAAAAAAATTGCAGGTGCTACAGTTCTGGTGTTGGCCTCTGATCTCGCAATTACGAGACCAGAGTTTGCAATTGCAAGGCCTGATAGTGTGGCAATTGTGAGTCACTCATCGCAAATGCGAAGAGTAGCTGGGCCAACAGTCTTCACAATTGCGAAGAACCCTTCGCATTTGCTAAGTAAAGCTGGGAGTGGTATTGGTCGCAAATGCGACATAATAGTTTCAAATGCAAAGGCAGCAGAAATTGCGAAGGTTCGCATTTGCAATGTTCTTCTTGCAATTGTGAGCTTCACAAATGAGAAGCTCCAGTCACATTTGCGACATCTGCAGTTGTTAAGTTGGGAATTAAATGGGATTTTCACATTTCTCAAATCCTAAAACCCTAGAGGTGATTCTCCCAAGAACCAAATCTTCTCCAAAACTTTCGTAAGTGATCCTAACCCACTTTCTTTCACTTTCCCATCACATTTCATGAATTTCCAATGTAAAATCTAAGATTTCTATGGTAAAAATTGGGGTTTGGGTAGAATTAGGGATTTTTATAAATTGGAGATTTAGACCTCAATTTGAGGTCGGATTCCAAAACCAATTGTATATCTGGGCTCGGGGGTGAGTGGGTAATCGGGTTTTGGTTAGAATTTTGAGTTTTGACCAAGCGGGTCCGGGGTCGGGTTTTTGACTTTTTGGGGAAAATATTAGAGAACCTATAATTATGCATTGGAGTGGAGTTATTTAGCATTTATTGATGTTATTAAGTTAATTATGACTAGATACGAGTGAATTGGTGGTGAAATCAAGAGGTAGAGCGGTGATTGAGCTTTGAAATACCCGTTGGCTTGAGGTAAGTGTTTGGTCTAACCTTGACTTGAGGGACTAGGGATCCCCGACTTATTTCCTACGTGAAATTCCATGTGTGTGGCGTATAGGTGTGGTGACGAGTACCTATGCACCACCAAATTATCATTTTAGCTTGTTCCGTTCCCTGTTTCCCTATATATTGCTCTCGTAACTTAGTTACTACTTGCTCATAAATGTTTTCATGTATAATTGCTTCATATTAACTATTGTTCTCCTTATTTGAAGTATTTACTTGTTTCATGGTTTTATTTTATTACCATGTTGGCTTATATTGGTTTATTGGTGCTTCATGGTACACTCTGGTTGGTCCCGCTATGTAGTTTTAACTAGTGAAGTCTCATAATCGTAGTGATATTCCATTGTGTGGATTGAGGTAAAAGTGATGTAGAGGACTGGAGGTAACTTGTGAAACACTTGTTTTTATTATTATGATTGGTATTGATATATATATATATATATATATTTGTGTGTATGTGTGTGTTGGGATTGGGTTGCACGCCGCTACAAGGAGTAATAAAGGTGAACATGTGGGATCGGATTACACGCTGCAACAGGAGGAATAAGGGTGATATGTGTTGAGGAGTAATAAGGGTGGACTGGTGGGAGCGGGTTGCACGCTGCAACAAGGAGTAATAAGGGTGAATAATGATACTGTTATTGTTTATATGGTGGGATCGGGATGCACGCCCCATCAGTTATTGTTTTAGCATTCATTTCTGTTGAATTTCATTACTGAGATGTTGAAACTCCCGAGGATTGGTTATATCTGAGTACTTGTGGAATGACTGGTTTTCATATTCATTTGCAAGTTTCTGTTATATTTCATTACATATTTCCATTATGTTTTAGTATAAAGTGTTGCAGGTTGTATATGTTGTGATGCCTCGCCGTAGCCTTGTCACTACTTCGTTGAGGTTAGGCTCGACACTTACCAGTACATGAGGTTGGTTGTACTGATATTGCACTCTGCACTTCTTGTGCAGATTTCGGAGCTAGTGGCTGATCAAGAGGTTGGTTGATGTTGCTCCATTCCGGAAACCCAAGGTAGTCCTGCAGGCATCCGGAGGCCCTGTCATCCCCTTATATCCTACTTCATTTATGTTTTATCTACTTTCGAGACAGATGTAAACTTTTCATTCAGAGCATTATTTGTAGTATTCATAGACTGTTCGTGAGTTGTGAGACTAATTCTGGGTGGACTTTATTTCGATTTTTGTTATTAGCATAAAGAGAATCTTTTAAACTGTGTTCTTCCGCATTTATTTTCCGATGATTTGCTTTTGTTAAGTTTTAATTATTAAAAGATAACGGAAAAAGGTGAAATATTCTGTGATGTTGGCTTGCCTAACGAGTACAATGTTAGGCGCTATCACGGTCCCGACGGTGGGAACTTTGGGTCATGACAGAGGTTTGAGGGTATGCTGATTCGGGAGAGAGAGGTGAGGGAGGCCAAGAGGTCTCGAGAGTCTGGCACATATAGGGGTACTCGTGCCCCTGCTACAGCTCGTCATGGTAGGGGCTATGTGACTCGCCCTGTTCATTTGGCACTTCCCAGCCGCCACCGGTATTTTGGCCACTCATAGGCCCCAGGCTCCTTACTATGCACTGCCATTATCTAGTGCACCTCATGCATAGGGTGTTTACAGCAGTCAGTCCAGCCGATCTAGCCCGAGCCAGCCACAACAGCCACATCCTCCAAGAGCTTGTTTCAAGTGTGGTGATACTCATCATGTGGTGAGGGATTTCCCTAGACTCGGGAAGGGTGCACCTCTGAAGGCTATTCAGGCTTTGAGTATTCCACCGGGCCCTCAGGCTTCTTAGTCTATGGTTACCGCACAAGCTACCACTCTACCTGCTCATCTAACTAGAAGTGAAGGTTGGGCATGTAAAGGTTGCCCTAGAAGGGGAGGCCAGACTAGATATTATGCTCTTCGTGCTCGGACGGAGGCATTTGCATCCGACTCTATCATTACAGGTATTGTTCCGATCTGTCATAGCGAGGCATCAATCTTATTTGATCTAGGCTCCACTTATTCCTATGTGTCATCTTATTTTGCTCCGTATTTGGGTGTATCCCGGGATTCTTTGAATTTCCCTATTTATGTGTCTACACCTGTTGAGGATTCTATTATTGTTGACCATGTGTATCGGCCATTTTTTGTTGTTCTTAGTGGTTTTAAGCCCAGAGCCGATTTATTATTGCTTAGTATGATAGACTTTGATATTATATTGGGCATGGACTGGTTGTCGCCCCATTATGCTATTATTGATTGTCATACCAAGATCGTGACGTTGGCTATGCTAGGATTACCACGGTTAGAGTGGAGAGGTACCTTAGTTTATGTACCTAGCAGAGTTACTTCATTTTTAAAGGCACAACAGATGGTTGAGAAGGGGTGTGATGCATACCTAGCTTATGTGAGGAATGTCAGTGTTGATACACCTACCGTTGAGTCAGTTTCGGTAGTGAGGGATTATCCAGATATATTCCCAGCGGATCTTTATATCGATTTTGGTATTGATTTGTTACCGGGCACTTAGCCCATCTCTATTCCTCCATATCGTATGGCTCCACCTGAGTTGAAGGGTTAAAGGAGCAGTAATAGGAGTTGCTTGATAAGGGCTTCATTTGGCCCAGTGTGTCATCTTGGGGTGCTCCAGTCTTGTTTGTGAAGAAGAAGGATGGTTCTATGCATATGTGCATTCAGTATCGCCAGTTGAACAAAGTTACAGTGAAGAATATGTACCCATTGCCTCGTACTGATGACCTATTAATTAGCTACAGGGTGCCAGAGTGTTTTCCAAGATTGACTTGCATTCAAACTATCATCAGTTGAAGACACGGGAGCCAGATATCCCGAAGATTGCTTTCAGGACTCGGTATGGTCATTACGAGTTCGTTCTGATGTCATTTGGGCTGACCAATGCCCCAAAAACATTCATGCACTTGATGCATAGTGTATTTTGGCTTTATCTTGACTCATTCGTTATTGTGTTTATTAACAACATTCTGGCATACTCCCAAAGTCGGAGGACGATGAGCAGCACTTGAGGACTGTGCATCAAACCTTGAGAGGAAAGAAGTTATATGCAAAAAAATTGAAGTGTGAGTTCTGGTTGAATTCAGTGACATTTTTGGGTCACGTAGTGTCGAGTGAGGGGATCAAGGTGGATCCGAAAAAAGTTGAAGCAGTGCAGAGTTGGCCTAAACCGTCCTCAGCTATGGAGATCCGGAGTTTTCTTGGTTTGGCGGGGTATTACTATTGATTTGTAGAGGGTTTCTCATCTATTGCACCTATGACCCGTCTGACCGAGAAGGGTGATCCGTTCAGGTGGACAAAGGAGTGTGAGGAGAGCTTTCAAAAGCTCAAGACTTCTTTGAGTACAACCTCAATATTGGTATTGGCTATAGGTTCGGGGTCTTATACTTCATATTGTGATGTGTCGCAAATTGGTATTAGCATGGTGTTGATGCAGGACGGTAGGGTGATTGCCTACGCATCTAGACAACTAAAGGTGCATGACAAGAACTACCCTGTCCACGACCTTGAGTTAGCAGCTATTGTTTGTCACACCTCCTTTTCACCTACACCCCCGAAAATGGTGTAAGGGGAGTTTTTTTTCCAACTTAAAGTAACAATCGAAACGGGATTATTTTTATGTGAAATTTGGAGTCGCCACTTAGGATAATTTATGGTGTCCCAAGTCACCGGTTCAAATCCCGAATCGAGGAAAAGATAGACTCTGTTTTACAGTCCGCGAACACAAAAATCCGGGTAAGGAATTCTGTTAACCCGGGAGAAGGTGTTAGGCATTCCCGAGTTCTGTGGTTCTAGCACGGTCGCTCAACTGTTATAATTGGCCTATTATCTGATTTTAATACATGTTTTAGCCTATGGTTCAATTTTAACTTTATAACCGCTTTTATTTATTTTAAGAAAGATTGCAACGTCATTTAAAATACGTCTTGAACCACGTCACATAAATGCACCTGCAGTCCGCAACACATTTTATCTGACATTGTTGAAATTTGGATTTGGGTCACATAAATGCGCACCCGAATTTAGAATTAGGTATCGTAACTATGTCACGGGAACCGTACCCATAGTCACAATGGTTTATTAAATCGCGCCCAAAGCCAGCTACGATGTCTATGATTTATTCTTTCTAAGACGACTTTGATATTATTACAAGGTCATGAGATATGGATAATATCATGGAGGAAATGAAGTAAATTAATTCTAGAAAAATATAGGCTAGCTTATGATTTTCATTAGTATGGGCCACTGTAGGATCTTATCATTTGGCCCAAGTCTGATTTGTCTATGTCCAAACCTGCATCTATACCTAGCTTTTCCTTTTTGACAGAAGGTGATTTGCATTCATCAAATCCCTTTATAATGGGATTTCAAAATCTGACATCCAAATACTACGTCTATGTAGTCATACAAGTTTTTATTTAACATCAAAGGATAAGGAAGCGATCAAGGGAAAGAAAAAAGACTTAATTTCTCAAATAAGACTGCTCTTGAATGCAACTGAACTAATTTAGGCCACTTGGTAACAACAACATGTATGGCATCGACAAGAAGAGGAATTGTGCGAGAACTAAGGCCTGCCATGCTAATTCTCCCATACAAACCAGTAAATGATTTAAAAAAAAAAACAAAATCAGCCCCAATAATCTCCTACACATAAAAACACAATTCATTTTGTCTTTTTCTTTTTAAAAAAACAAGAACAAAAAAATAAAAATAAAACACAAACAAAATAATGAAAAGGACTAAAAGCTTATTTAAAAGAAACACAACAGATCTAAACAACAAACGAGTAATCCAAAGAACAACATATCCAACCTAATAAAATAACCCCGACAAAATTTCAAAGAACAGAAGACCATGTATTGTATTCCATCTCCATCCAACATCAGAATACTCATATAACCATGCCAAACAAAGTGTCACATGTATATAAAATTTAAAAGGAGCAAATAATTAGATAAAGAATTCGAACCTTAAATCCCAAACGAGTTTGAATCAACCTTCGGACCGGAGCTTGATCAACGACCTCAATATCCCTCAACAAAAAATGAATCTCAATTTGAACAACATGATGATTCCACATCTGAATTTGACCAATGGTTCCAACTTCAATAAGACTTGTAACAAAATAGTGGAAGTGGGAAGTGTGAGCAAAAGAGAATCTGTGAGATTAAAAAAAGAATAATAAGAAGGGGTGAGATTTTGTGGAAATTCTTTGAAGTGTTCTTTTCAAGGCAGATGGTGGTCGTTTTTGATAAGGCAGCGACACTGATTTTTTGTGAGGGTGCCCGTTCTTTCTTAGAGTGTAGTCTCTCTCCCCTTTCATTTTAGGAGTTATGGGTTATTTTATAGGGGTATGAATTAGGTTAGGTCGAATGGGGAACGGGTTATGGGCCCAATGTTTTGGGCTTGAAGGAATTTAGGTCATGAATTTGGGCTAATTAACTTTGGGGTAGGAAGACTAAATCAATTTTTTTTTCATTTTTCTTTTCCTTTGATTTTAAAAATGGATTAAAAATAACTTTATAAAGATACTAGTATATTTAAGATAATAAAAATGTTTAGAGAAGACATATAATTATCATATTAATGAAATTTAAATACCACTCAATATATACTAAAATGTAAAATATATTTTTTTAAACTTTTCTTCTTATCTTTTTTTGGAAAATAAAATGCCAAGACTATTTTTGTATTTTTTTTTCAAAAATAAAACTAACTAGACAAAATATCAACTAGCTAGAATAAGGGAAAATATTTTTGTAGTTTCTTTTTTTAGATAAAATAAAGTAAAGAGAGCGATACTAAACCTAAATTGAATATTTACGCTAAAATATAAAAAATCTTGGGGAGAATCAAAAATCACATGTCTACAGCTGCCCCTCTTTGACTGGAAATACAAAGTAATTTCAGATAAAGAACGACTAGACATATTTTTTGATCCGACCCTTATTTAAAGAGACCAAAAGCTAAAGAAAGTAGAATGTGACCAAGCCCTGATGTCTGAGCTGCCTACATATCCTTGGCTATAAAGGAATCAGGCCACGTGTAGTTTAGAAACGAATGAGGTGATGGAGTATGCCGAGGTGGAGAGCCGATTGAGGTGCCGTCGAGGTTTTGGTCTGCGGTCCCATTATTACATCAAAATCAAAAATGAAAAAGACTAACTAAGCCTGTCAACTACGAGTTACAAGATTCATATCTATGAGTCTTCTGAAGCTTGATCTTGAGTCTTGGTTGGTTCTTCATGCAGACTTTGATCTGAATCTTGATGCTTGTTAGTTGCAGGTGTTGGTTCAATCTTCTTCAACTTTTCAAATCACGATGGGACATGCAGAGCTTGTGACCTCAGCCATGTCTTGAGCAGCTCACATCTTTCATTAATTTCTGCATTTGGATTCACTTCTTGTCTTTCTTTTTGTTTTTTTTGTTTTTTTGTTTTTATTTTGGATTGTGACTAACTTCTGTTGATCATCTCGGACTGCTGACTCGCATTCTTGATGCGAGCTTCTTTTGTTGCTGACATGTATTGTATTC
This sequence comes from Nicotiana sylvestris, assembly GCF_000393655.2. Classification (NCBI taxonomy): domain Eukaryota; kingdom Viridiplantae; phylum Streptophyta; class Magnoliopsida; order Solanales; family Solanaceae; genus Nicotiana; species Nicotiana sylvestris. The sequence continues at coordinate 128,503,424 of NC_091059.1, read as the reverse complement.
TGAATTGAATTCTCTTATTTTCCAAGCGGGCGCCTGATTGCTGAACTTGAATCGTCTTCTCTTGTTACTTAACACTGTTTTCCCTTGCACCTTGAACCATTTTCCCTTGAAACTTGAACTGTCTTCCTTCGAAACTGCTTTCCCTTGAAACTCGAGTTGTCTTCCCTCGACACTACTTTCCCTAGACACTTGAGTTGTCTTCCTTCGAAACTGCTTTCCCTTGAAACTTGAGTTGTCTTCCTTCAAAACTGCTTTCCCTTGAAACTTGAGTTGTCTTCCCTTGTTCTCCAGGTGGGCGCCTGATTACAACAAAACAAAAGAAATTTTCCTGCCCCAGTTTGATATTGGGAACATCTATGAGTGTTAACAAAACTATAAATCACCTGTGCTGCTAATGGAGGATGCAATGATGAGAGTAAAATTAATCACTTGACTAGGATGTGCGTCTTCTAAACGTGATTGAGCTTGCAGAAAACTATAAACTAAGCTTGACTAAAGTAAAAATTCACCCAATTCTCCAGGCGCCCCCCTGATTTCAGGAAACTAAACATTGATAATCTTAAGAAAACTAAAAAAATGACCCCCCCTTTTTTTCAAATTCAGACTTCCTTTTTTTTAAATTATTATCCTAGGGGAAAATTCATCGGACTAGGTTTTCTATCTTAGGAGAAAATTCATCAAACTAGGTCTCTTTTCTTATCTTAGAAGAAAGATTCATCAGACTAAGATTTTGATCCTAGGAGAAAGTTCATCAGACTAGGTCTTCTATCTTAGGAGAAAGATTCATCAGACTAAGATTTTGATCCTAGGAGAAAGTTCATTAGACTAGGTCTTCTATCTTAGGAGAAAAAATCATCAAACTAAGATTTTGATCCTAGGAGATTTGTTATCTTAGGAGAAAGATTCGTCAGACTAAGATTTATATCCTAGGAGAAAATTCATCAGACTAGGTTTTCTATCTTAGGAGAAAGATTCATCAGACTAAGATTTATATTAGGAGGAAAATCCATCAGACTAGGACTTTTTATCCTAGGAGGAAAAATATAAAGATCAATGGCAAGATTTTATACATAATAGCAAGACAAATAAAGGCAAAGATATTAGAAACTTTCCTTTGTCGGCTCTTCTCGTCTTTTCTTTTTCTTCTCTTTTTTTTGTTGTTTTTTTTCTCATTTTTTTCCTTTTTGAATCACTTTCCTTTCACTTCTTTGTTCTTGTTTCCTACAAAGAAAAATTTGTTAGTTTTGAAAATGGAGGTCGGTTTGTGGTTTTGAGTCTTGGGCACCTTGGCTTCTGCTCAATCAGCTTGAGTCGGTCTCAAAAGACTTTTGTTCGGCACCAACTCTGATATTTTCACACCAGTACCATTTGTATTTGCAGCTCAAACACCCTTATCTCAGCTGGAGATCTTTGCTTAGGTGACCTTTTCCGATATCTTGAATGACTTCCTGCTTTTGAGCAATTTGTCTGTCGGAGAGAATCACTAGTTATCTTTGCTTGCGCCAAGTAGGCTGACAAGAGTCTTTAGGGGGAGCCTTTGCATGAATCCTCAAGGCATGTTGACAGTAACAATTGAATGTGCTGGCCAAATTCACTTTGTGCAACTGAAAAGATGGTAGCAGTTTTGAAATCTTTTCTTGCTTGTTTTGACAAGGACTGACTCAGAGTGGAGGACACAATGGTTCAAAGAAACAAGTATTAACAAGAAATGCCCCTGTCGGAAGGACAGAAGGAAGAATTTTTTTTTTCTTTTTTTTCAATAACTAGCCTTAATGATCATGACATGCATTTTGGACTTAACAACCGATCTATCAAACTGACCAAATCTTTCCTTTTACCATTCTTATGATCTTTGAAGTCAGGCCTATCCGTGCTAATCCTTTGTATCAGTTTCACGACTCACTTTCGACTAATGATGCCCCGAGGAATTTTCACCACAAGCCTCTCTCATTTATTCATCTCTACTTACTGTTGACTTACTGTGCCCGTGAGGGTTTTCACTAATAAGACTTCTCATTTTTCTTTTTCTTTTTCTTTCCCTCTTTTTGTGAGCAATTCGACGATGTTCTATGTCATGTGACAACTGTTGCTCATTGCATGCGTCTCTTGACATTCTTGAAGGCATATTGAGAGGTCTTTATTTGGAAGGTTTTTGGATAGGGTTGGAAAGAAAGGTCGGCATGAAGGCTCAAAATAAACTCAAAATGAGGGGTTGTAGACTTACAACTCTTGGAATCGACTCTTTCAAAAATGAAATAAAATCTTTGCCCCAGTTTCAGATGCTGGGGATTTTTGGATTTTTCTATTTTTTCTATTTTTTTTCTTGTTCTTCTAAATTCTTATTTGGTTTGAACGAACCGTGAGGCTGCCTACGTATCCTTATTTTAAAGGAATCAGATCTAACATAGTTCAAACATCTGGCCTAAACTATTTTTCATCTTTCTTTCTGTTTCTCTTTTCCTTTTTTCTTTTTTTTCTCTTCCTTTTTTGTTCCTTTTTTTTGTTTGCCCCAACTTCTATTTTTGAGGGCATGGACCTTTGACAATTCTTTTTTTTTCTCTGAACTTTCTAAGAATTGCCCCAGTTTGTACTCTTGGGAATTTTTTTTGACTCTAAACTTGATTCCAAAAGAGGATAGTAAAAAAAAAATAACACAGGCTCAAAAGGGGTAGCAAAGGATATAAAGGGTTTGGGTAGCAGAAAAAGGGCCTCCCAACCTCAAGAACGTCAAACATGGTATCTTTTCGCGATCACAGCGTTGACGAACATGTCTGTCTTCTTGGTGTGCCGTGGTCACAAGACAATTTTTCATCCCTTAGTGACAAACTTTCCAACAAACATCAATTGATTAAACATCCTAAAGCCCAATCTTCACAATGATTTGAAGGTGAATTTTACTTGACCTTAGTTCTAAAGTATTCCAACTCTTTCTTCATCCTAAAAAGTATTTTTTTTAGTTATCGAATTCCAGATTAAATCAATTCCTAAGATCTGGCCAAAATTTCCGCATGCATGTCACGTATTAGAACTAGCGAGAAAAGAACTAGGAACAGAATGACACAAAAGGACAAACTATATTTTATTGAGTAAAAGATGAAAGGGTTTTACAACTAAACAAGCAACCTAAAATACGAGTTACAACCCTAAAATAACCCGAATAATGAAAATAGCAACAGAACAGACACACAAACAGAATGGAGGGATAGAAAGGTTTGACTCAATAAAACAAATAAAATCTGGATCACAACCCTGAAATAACCCAGATAATAGAAAAAATATCAAAACAAGCTACTAAGATTCCTTCCTAGTGAGGTGGGAATGACTTTTCAATTGCTAGGTTTGGCATTTAGCCATAAGTTTGCTCATCAGAATCATCAGAGCCTTCTCCAATTTCAACATCATTAACTTCAGTTAGCAAGTTCCCGAGAGGATTCTCATACTCCATGTCACCAGACATCATCCCCATAAAGTGTGCATCATGATATGCAGGTAAAGGATTCCGCGCGATATTCTGGATGTCACTGTCTTGGATCACAATAAGGTTTTCATGGATCATCCTTTCTATTTCTCTTTTCAAATCCCGACAGCTTTCAACATTGTGCCCCTGGGCATTGGAATGGTATTCACACCTTTTAGAAGGGTCAAAGCTTCTTGCACGGGGGTCCACATGATTTGGAGAAATAGGTTCAATCATGTCATACTGCTTTAATTTCTCAAACAAGCTTGCATAAGACTCTCCTATTGGTGTAAAATTATCTTTCAGCCTTTGTTCCCTTCTATACCCCTGGTTTGGATGTGGGTTATAGGGCATTTGAAAATTTTGTGGAGGCTGGTGGAGATTTTGAGGTGCTGGTGCTCGCCTTCTGGGGTGTCTTGGGGGCTGGACAACATACTGAGGTGGAGCGACAGAGTATTGAGGGTTCTGAGATGGCTAATACTGCTCAGGGGAGTCATGGAAAACTTGAGGAGGCTACTCATACCTTCGAGATGTTCTCCTGGGACCTCTTCTCGACCCTGATATCATCATGATTTCTTCAATCTTCTTATTTGTGTTGCTAAAATTATCAGACTCAACCCGGACAGCCTAAGTTACGGCTTTAAAAACTGCTTGACTTATAATTTTGCATGTCTTAAGACCATTTCTCCCATTTTGATTGCTTCCGAGAAGGATTTGGCAACTACGAACATCATGTTTTGAAAATAATCTGGCTCTTGAGAGTGAAGGAAGACAATGATTAGCTCGTGGTCGTCCATGGGTAGCTTAACTCTAGCTGCTTGCTCTCTCCATTTAATGGCATATTCCCTGAAACTTTCAGTTGGTTTCTTCTTCAAGATTGAAAGGGAATTGCGGTCTAGGGCAATGTCAATGTTGTATTGGAACTGTTTGACAAAGGCCTATGCCATGTCATCCCAGACATACCAGCGAGACGTGTCTTGATCCATAAACTATTCGGAGGCTACTCCTGCAAGGCTTTCCCCAAAATAAGCCATCAACAATTCTTCATTTCTTCCCGCACCTCTCAGTTGATTGCAATACCTTTTCAGGTGGGCTATGGGGTCTCCATGTCCATCATACTTTTCAAATTTGGGAGTCTTGAAACCAGGTGGCAAGTGGACATCGGGGAACATACATAGATCTTTGAAGGCAACACTCTTTTGACCTGCCAACCCTTGCATGTTTTTCAACCGTTGTTCTAAGCTTTTCACTCTTTGGGTCATTTCTTCCTGTACCATCTTTCGGGTAGGCTTCTCAATGTTTGCAGGAAGATCAAACGAGTACGAGTGATACTCAAGAGAGTGGTACTGCTCTTGTTTTGTAGCAAATTGTGACTCATGACGAGGCTGTCCTTGACCACTGGACCATGCTTGACACATTTTGGTCATTTGCTGTTTCAGTATTCTATTTTTCTCAAACACAATAGACTCTTGTTGAACCCTCTGACCTTGAGTCTCTTGAGCACTTGTAACAACTTCGATGTCAGTTATCATTTTTCCTTGGGTCTTGTGTTTCCAGCTTACCACAAACCGACCACCTCAACTTTTTTCACAATTCAAAACAAAACATGTTAGAATGGACTCAGTCGGTCCTTATTATTATCAACATTTTTTCATTTTTTCATTTTTTTCATTTCTTTTTAATGGTGATCGAACCTGATATGGGTTGCCTACATATCATGTGGGAACATAAATCAGATCTTGCTTAGTTTGGGAAGATCATGAATAAAGTAAATAAACTAACTTTTTTTTGAATTTTTTATTTTATTTTTCGAAAGAACGACTTATAAAGAAGAAAAGGAACATTTTTGGATTTTGATTTTTCTTCAGCATTTTTGCAAAGAAATACTTCTAAAGAAGAAAAAAAATTCTTTTTTCTAGAATTTAGAAAGAAAAACTTCTAAAGAAAAAAGACAATATTTTTGGAATTTTATTTTGAATTTATTAAAGAAATGCTTCTAAAAAAAAGAAAATATTTTTGAATTTTGAATTTTCTTTTAAATTTTGAAAGAAGAATGAAAATATTTTTGGATTTTTGGAAGAAATTACAAGAAAATATTTTTTAAAAAAAAATAAAATAATAATTAGGGTCTAAAAGAAAGGCTTTCTAAAGAAGCAAGTAATGAAAAATATTTTTGGATTTTTTGAAAATTGGGGTCTCAAAAAAAAGACTTTCTAGAGAGGAAGTAAAGGAAAATATTTTTTGGATTTTTTGAAAATTATGGGTCGGAACCGATGAGGTTTGCCTACGTATTTCACATCCGGTGAGAATCAGACCCGCGTACTTCGCCCTGTTTTGACGGAACATGAAAACATGACACTTGAAAATTTTGGATCGTTTTGAAATGACTTTGTTTTCCAGAATTTTGGCAGATTTTCAGAATTTTCTAAATACTTACCTCTCACTTTTTGTTTCTTTTTTCTTATTTCTCCTCTTTTTTGATTTTCTTTATTTTTTTCATTTTCTTTCCCTATTCTAGAAGCCAGTCAACATGCAAGCCGAAACAGACAGATACGCAAGTAGCACAAAAGCTGCATCAAGATGGTTTTTTGATTTTCGGGTACACTTGTCCTAGACAGACCCAACCTCTGTGTTGAGTATCTAAAGTCAAATGCACATGATTCAAACAAACGTTTCTACTAGGGATCCGGCATGAGGCTGAGTTATTCTAAGTATAAAACCTGGGTGTATTGTTCTAGACCTGGCTTACCCGATCGGACAACTCGAGCCGAGGGGGGCTACGTACCGGTTACCAAAAGATCATCCGGCTTTGCAACTTTTTCGAACCTCGTTCTATTTGGGATATGACACTAACAGAAAGAAGCCACGACCAACGTGCACTCCTCGGGAGAGAGAAAATAGGGGTTTCATAGCAGTCTATATACAATTCAGATAATATCAAAGCGGTAAAAGCAACATTTAGCACATTAGGCCCAAACATGTAATATAACCAGATAACAGATAAAACCAAATATAACAATTCATCTAAGCTCGAATTCTTGAACTCTGAACCAGAGATTCTGGGTTCTTGTCCCTAACAGAGTCGCCAGAGCTATCACACCTCCTTTTCACCTACACCCCCGGAAAGGGTGTAAGGGGAGTTTTTTTTTTCAACTTAAAGTGACAATCGAAACAGAATTATTTTTATGTAAAATTCAGAGTCGCCACTTGGGATAATTTATGGTGTCCCAAGTCACCGGTTCAAATCCCGAATCGAGGAAAAGATTGACTCTGTTTTACAGTCCGCGAACACAAAAATCCGGGTAAAGAATTCTGTTAACCCGGGAGAAGGTGTTAGGCATTCCCGAGTTCTGTGGTTCTAGCACGGTCGCTCAACTGTTATAATTGGCCTATTATCTGATTTTAATACATGTTTTAGCCTATGGTTCAATTTTAACTTTATAACCGCTTTTATTTATTTTAAGAAAGATTGCAACGTCATTTAAAATACGTCTTGAACCACGTCACATAAATGCGTCCGCAGTCCGCAACACATTTTATCTGACGTTGTTAAAATTTAGATTTGGGTCACATAAATGCGCACCCGAATTTAGAATTAGGTGTCGTAACTATGTCACGGGAACCGTACCCATAGTCACAATGATTTATTAAATCGCGCCCAAAGCCAGCTACGATGTCTATGATTTATTCTTTCTAAGACGACTTTGATATTATTACAAGCTCATGAGATATGGATAATATCATGGAGGAAATGAAGTAAATTAATTCTAGAAAAATATAGGCTAGCTTATGATTTTCATTAGTATGGGCCACTGTATGATCTTATCATTTGGCCCAAGTCTGATTTGTCTATGTCCAAACCTGCATCTATACCTAGCTTTTCCTTCTTGACAGAAGGTGATTTGCATTCATCAAATCCCTTTATAATGGGATTTCAAAATCTGACATCCAAATACTACGTCTATATAGTCATACAAGTTTTTATTTAACATCAAAGGATAAAGAAGCGATCAAGGGAAAGAAAAAAGACTTAATTTCCCAAATAAGACTGCTCTTGAATGCAACTGAACTAATTTAGGCCACTTGGTAACAACAACATGTATGGCATCGGCAAGAAGAGGAATTGTGCGAGAACTAAGGCCTGCCATGCTAATTCTCCCATACAAACCAGTAAATGTTTTAAAAAAAAACAAAATCAGCCCCAATAATCTGCTACACATAAAAACACAATTCATTTTGTCTTTTTCTTTTTAAAAAAAACAAGAACAAAAAAATAAAAATAAAACACAAACAAAATAATGAAAAAGACTAAAAGCTTATTTAAAAGAAACACAACAGATCTAAACAACAAACGAGTAATCCAAAGAACAACATATCCAACCTAATCAAATAACTCCGACAAAATTTCAAAGAACAGAAGACCACGTATTGCATTCCATCTTCATCCAACATCAGAATACTCATATAACCATGCCAAACAAAGTGTCACATGTATATAAAATTTAAAAGGAACAAATTAATAGAGAAAGAATTTGAACCTTAAATCCTAAACGAGTTTGAATCAACCTTCGGACCAGAGCTTGATCAACGACCTCAATGGCCCTCAACAAAAAATGAATATCAATTTGAACAACGTGAAGATTCCACATCTAAATTCGACCAATGGTTCCAACTTCAATAAGACTTGTAACAAAATAGTGGAAGTGGGAAGTGTGAGCAAAAGAGAATCTGTGAGATTAAAAAAAGAATAATAAGAAGGGGTGAGATTTTGTGGAAATTCTTTGAAGTGTTCTTTTCAAGGGAGATGGTGGTCGTTTTTGATAAGGCAGCGAAGCTGATTTTTTTGTGAGGGTGCCCGTTCTTTCTTAGAGTGTAGTCTCTCTCCCCTTTCATTTTAGGAGTTAGGGGTTATTTTATAGGGGTAGGAATTAGGTTAGGTCAAATAAGAAATAGGTTATGGGCTCAATATTTTGGGGTTGAAGTGATTTAGGTTATGAATTTGGACTAATTAACTTTGGGGTAGGAAGACTAAATCAAATTTTTTTTTCATTTTTCTTTTCCTTTGATTTTAAAAATGAATTAAAAATAACTTTATAAAGATACTAGTATATTTAAGATAATAATTTTTTTAGAGAAGACATATAATTATCATATTAATGAAATTTAAATACCACTCAGTATATACTAAAATGTAAAATATTTTTTTAACTTTTCTTCTTATCTTTTTTGGAAAATAAAATGCCAAGACTATTTTTTGTATTTGTTTTCAAAAATAAAGCTAGCTAGACAAAATATCAACTAGCTAGAATAAGGCAAAATATTTTTGTAGTTTCTTTTTTTGATAAAATAATGTAAAGAGAGCGATACTAAACCTAAACTGAATATTTACGCTAAAATATGAAAAATCTTGAGGAGGATCAAAAATCACTTGTCTACATTGTTCATGCCTTGAAGATTTGGCGGAACTATTTGTATGGTGTCCCTTGTGAGATCTACACCGATCACTAGAGTTTGCAGCATATGTTCAAACAGAATGATCTTAACTTGCATCAGCAAAGGTGGTTAGAGCTGCTTAAGGACTATGATATCACTATTCTATACCATCCTGGAAAGGCCAATGTGGTGGCCGATGCCTTGAGTCATAGGGCGGAGAGTTTGGGCAGTCTAGCATATCTACCAGCAGCAGAGTGGTGGTCGATGACTTGTGGTTTCTCAGTCTTCTCTTTATGATCAAGTCAGGGAGTGTCAGTATGATGACCCCCATCTGCTCATCCTTAAGGACACGGTTCAGCACGGTGATGTCAAGGAGGTCACTATTGGAGATGACGGTGCATTGAGAATGCAAGGCAGGCTATGTGTGCCCAACATAGATGGTTCGCGTGATTTGATTCTCCAGGAGGCTCACCATACGTGGTACTACATTCATCCAGGTTCCGCGAAGATGTATCAGGACTTGAGGCAACATTATTGGTGGAGGAGAATGAAAAAGGACATAGTAGACTATGTAGCTCGGTGCCTAAATTGTCAGTAGGTAAAGTATGAGCATCAGCGGCCAGGTGGATTGCTTCAAAGGCTAGAGATTCCAAAGTGGAAATGGGAGCGAATTATTATGGATTTTGTTGTTAGGCTCCCACATACTCGGAGGAAGTTCGATGCAATATGGGTGATTGTGGATAGATTGACCAAGTCAGCTCATTTCATTCTTGTGGTTACTACTTATTCTTCGTAGCAGTTGGCTCAGGTTTACATTCGCGAGATTGTCAGGCTTTATGGCGTACCGTCATCTATCATCTCTAACCGGGGTATGCAGTTTATATCACAGTTATGGAGAGCCGTACAACATGAGTTGGGTACTCGGGTGGAGTTGAGTACAACATTTCACCCTCAGATGGACGGACTGTCTGAGTGCACCATTCATATATTAGAGGATATGCTTCATAGAGGGGTCATCCGATCGAGGAGACATCTTAGGAGACCGAGCATGATATGCACAACCGTTATCCTCATCTTTTCACCACTTCAGGTATGTCTCTATACTCGTTCGAGGATGAATGTTTGTTTTAAGAGGGGGAGGATGTAATGATCCGACCGGTCATTTGAGAGTATTAGCCCCAAACCCCTATTTATTGCTCCCTCTATCTCATTTTGTGGTTTTGTGGCTCGCTGGAGGTTTGGTTTTGGTTTCGGAGTGAAATGCGATATATAGTCCTTAAAATAGAAGTTTAAGTCGTAGGAATTGACCGTAGTTTGAATTGTATGAAGACGACTCCAAAATAGAGTTTTGATGGTTCCAATAGCTCCATAGGCTGATTTTGGTCTTAGGAGCGTGTTCGGATGTTGAATTGGAGGTTCGTAGGTCATTTTGGCGTCAATTAGCGAAAGTTGGAAATTTGATTATTTTTGAAAGTTTGACTGGGAGTGGACTTTTTGATATCGGGGTCGAATTCTAATTTCGGAAGTTGGAATAGGTCTATAATGTCAAATGTGACTTATATGCAAAATGTGAGGTCAATCGGACTTGATTTGATAGGTTTCAGCATCAGATGTAGAAGTTTGAAGTTCTAAAGTTCATTAGGCTTGAATCGATGTGCAATTCGTGTTTTTAGCGTTGTATGATGTGATTTGAGGGCTCAACTAAATTCGTATAGTGTTTTTGGACTTGTTGATATGTTTGGTTGAGGTCGAGGGGGCCTCGGGTTGATTTCGGATGGTTAACGGATCGATTTTTGGACTTGGAAAACTGCTTAAGAAATTCTGATGTCCAGTTCTGGTTTCTTTCTTCTCGTTCGCTAGCGGAGTTCTGCGTTCGTGAAGGGTAGCTGGTGGCAGGTGAGAATTTATGCTTCACTATACTTGAAGAGGGAACCGCGTTCGCGAAGGTCTGGGCAGTGGTGCATCGCGAATGCGTGAAGGGGATTGCATTCGCGAAGAGGAAGAAGAGGCAGGTGGGACCCCAAGCATTTGGTCTACGCATTTGCGAAGTAGGGGTCGGGTTTGAGAAGCTGTTGGTCAGTTAGGCATCGTGTTTGTGAGTGGAGCCTTACTTCCGCGTAGAAGGATTTGGGCAACAGACTTAATTGTGCTACGCGAACGCAAGAGGAAGCTCGCGTTCGTGATGAAGAAGGTCCCTGGGTAGATTTAAAATGTTCCAAATCGAGGGTTTATATCATTTTTCACCATTTGGATTTGAGAGCTCGGATTTAGACAATTCTTTTAGAGATTCTCACGTGGGTGTTTGAGATAAGTGATTCTTACCTAGTTTTGGTTAATTTCCATAATTATGTCTTTAATTTTACCATTTAATTAGTGATTTGGGGTAGAAAATTGGGAAAAATGGAAGAAAGTTCTTAGGCCGAATTTTGAGGTTTTGGTCGAGTTTTTGATAATGGATTTGTGTAATTTTAATATGGGTGAACTCGTGGTTGAGCCCGTGTACGAATTTTTATGACTTTTACCCGATTCCAAGACGTAGGCCCAGGTCGACCTTTTTGGGTAACTTTCTGATTTCTTGTTGAAATCATGATTTCTTTATTTAGATTAGTTTCTTATAGTTATATTTATAGTATGTAATTACTTTTGGCTAGGTTTGGGCGACTTGGAGTCGGAAAGTCGAGGAGAAGGCATTCTTATTGACTGATTGAGCTTGGTTTGAGGTAAGCGACTTGTCCAACCTTGTGTGGCAGAAATTCCCTTTATGTTTTGGTACTGTTATGGTATTTGAGATACGTGAAGGCTGTGTACGTGAGGTGACGAGTGCGTACTCGGGTTAAATGTTGAAAAATCTGGTTCTTGCTGAGTAATCTTCTTTTAATTCCTTAACGGAGTTGCCTTAGTATGTGTAGTCATCATGTTTATCCTAATATCACATGTTTACGTGTCCTAATTCTTACTTGCAATCTGTGCACCATGCTTAGTTGAGTTTCTGTGTTACACCCTGTAGTTTAACGACTTTGATACCGTATATATATATATATATATATATATATATATATATATATATTTGATATGATATTTTGAGTGAGACTTTTCTTGTAAAGAAAGAAAATGGTTTGAAAAATATGATTTTTATATAGTTATTAATATTACTACTTTCGAATATGTTTTAAATTATATACAAAATATGAGAATGTTTATGAGATTTTTTTTAATTGTAAATATATGAATTATAATTTTTCACAAGAAAAGAAGGTTATCCTTTTTTTTCTTTTTACCATTTTTAGAATTAAGCGTACGAGAATTTTTACTCCTTATATGAGATTAGGAAAATTATAAGTTGAGAAAATATTTATATATTTTTACATGGATGTTTTAATGAAATAATAATATATGTATTTATTTTGTATAATACCACATAGCCATAATAGTAAGTTATATAATGTGTATTAAAAGGGAGTAGTATTTTAAGTAAGTTGCGTTAATTCTTAATTATGTGAATAATTGGGCTACTTAACAATTTTGGCGGTAAGATTAGCTAGGAAACAATAATCTTTACGATAAAGATTTACGTGGCGGCACCCCTTTCTTCAATTGACGACTCTTAATAAATTGGAGAAGGTGGCGTTTCGTTGTTCTTATGGATCTGTGCACATCATATGTTTTGGAAGTAAAGCTGGCCAAATTCTGAACGAAAAGTATTGACGACATCTCTGTACAAATTAGTATTTTGTTCAACAGTGTCCCCAAAGTTCATTTTCGTTCAAGTATATGTCATGTAAGGAGGCTTTTCTGCCCATTTTGTTTTCCTAAGAGCATTACTATTTCTTCTAGATATAGAAACTAATAGTACATGAAAATTCAGCTCACAAAATGAGACTTCTAACCAATTTCAGTACTATGTGGAAGCCAAGAACAACACCCTATTTTTCATTTGCCACAAAAAACAAACAAATTAATGATAGTTTTACAGATCATTATTTTATTTTACATGCATATACATAGAAAGAGCAAGAAATGCATACCCAAAAAGAGAAGAGTGCAATTTATCTTGGAAATATGTGCTTCCCAAAAATCCTCATCTCTGTTCCTCCTTGTCTTTGCGCAAGTTTTCAAAATTTTCCACCCTTGCCTATTTCCTAGTCATTCAACCTTCTTCAAAAGTTGAAGTTACAGCCATGTTCTTTGTAGGAGCTCAAAGTAATTTATGGTTGTTGTACAAGGTTGGATATGCCGGCGAAATGTTCTTTCAAGGGACCCATGCCTAGTCAATTTTTACTCCCAAAGGACACCCTCCTATCATTTCCCACTTCAGTATCAATATTTGATCTAAAAGAGGGCCAATTATTTTCGGTATTCTTTCTTTTTCTTTTTGGAACTTTTGGTTTCCCTAAAAAATATGGAAATATATTGATAGGAAAAGAAAACGAAATGGACAATGAATTTTGCCAATTAGACTGAGAAACGAAGAACAAAAGCAAATTAAATAAAAGTTCTGGATTATCACCGAATAATGAGTTGAGTAAACTTCTGCTTAAGGGCTTTCAGCTGCTACTCAGGTATGTTAAGGCTATAACTTCTTTCTTTTTGGCATTATCTATACTACACGGACAAAATGAACTATGTGTCATATTATTCTATCATCTATTCATTGGTCCCAGAAAAATACGTAAGTTGAAAAAGTTTACTTCATGATATTATTCAAAGCTATAATGGTCTTATGATATTCCGAAATTTTTTATTAACGTACTTTTCATGCATTGCATTCATGTACATTGACCCATGACCAGATGGCGTTATATACGCGTATATATATATGTATGTATGTATATATATATATATATATATATATATATATGTGTGTGTGTGTGTGTGTGTGTGTGTGTATGTGTGTGTGTGTATAGGGGATATGGAAAAGGTTATGGCGTTGTATATGCACCACCACTTGATCGGCTGGTATACGATGATGATGTTGCCCTCAGTGGCTGCAATATGACTCAAATGGCGTTATATACGTGTATATACATATATCTATATGTATATGGGATACGGAAAAATGTTACGGCATTATATACGCACCACCACCTGATCAGCTGATATACGTTGATGATTTGCCCACAGTGGCCGAGATGATATGATGGGATGCCCTCAAAGGCTTGATGATGTTATATCTGTACAGACCTATGCATTACATGACATTTATACGCATGACATTATAAATATTTCATGATTTACAGAGCTATCCAGACTTACAAGTTGAGTCCTTTACTCCATGTTTCTTCCATGTCCTTTATATATTGATTTACATGCCTTACATACTCAGTACATTATTCGTACTGATGTCCTTTTGTGGGGGACGTTGCATTCATGCCTGCAGGTATAGATAATTAATTTGACGAGCCCTCATAGTACACGAGATTGACATTCAGCGAAGGATCGGTAAGACTCTATCTCATTCGGAGTGCAGCCGAGTCTATGAGTTATCGTGTCAGAGTTTTACTACAGACTTATGGGTAGGCCGGTACCCTGTCACATTTTATGTCAAATAATCTTAGAGGCTTTGTAGACATAGGTTCATTTGGTACAATATGTCAGAGGCCTTGACGGGCCCATATGTATTCATGTTTTAAGAAATATGATTCAGTGATACAGTAATGCCCCCTTATAATTATGCATTTCGAGTTGTGGCCATGTTGGCCCACGATAGTTACAAAAGGAATGAATGAGTTACATTGTGGTTCGTTCGGGCCACTACGGCACCGGGTGCCAGTCACGCCTCCCCAGGTTTGGAGCGTGACATTCTGCTTCCTTGATTTTAATATTTAGTCTTTAATTGTAGAATTCCTTGCTGTAAATTCGTTGTTCCTTCGACTACGAGTTGTTTATTTACTTTTTGGGACTACGAGGCGGTACCTCGGGAGCTCCTATGTTGCATATTTACTTTTTGGACTACGAGGCGGTACCTTAAGAGCTCCTTTATTGTGTATTTATTTTTGGGACTACAAAGCGGTACCTCGGGAGCGCCCCTGTTGTTTACCTCTAGTTGTTGTGTTGTTACTTTTCTGTAATTTCTCATTATTAATTTGTTAGTCTTTCCATTACAGTATTATATCTTCTGCCATGATTCCTTTTTATTCCAGTAGGTCCCTGATCTGACCTCATCACTTCTCTACCGAGGTTAGGCTTGGCACTTGCTGAGTACCATTGTGGTATACTCATACTATGCTTCTGCACACCTTTTGTTGTGCAGATCTAGGTACCTCCTACCAGACCCGATATTAGTGAGCAGTGAGTTCGTGGAGACTTCAAGGTACATTGGCCCGCGTCCGCAGACCTCGGAGTCCCCCTCTACATTATTTATGTTGTTCTTCCTTGTCTTCATTAGACTCTGATGTATAGGGATATTTAACATTTCTCTTAGAGCTTGTGACTTATTTCTACTGGAGTTTGGGAGTTGTAATCATTTTGAATTGCAGTTTTATTTATTTCAAACTTTGAGATTTGAGTTTAGCATATTATTCAGTTACCATGTATGATTGTTAGGCTTAACTAGTGTTAGAGACTAGGTGCCGTCATTACATCCTACGGAGGTGAAATGAGGTTTTGACAGATATTCCCATAGAAATTCTTAGAAATCAAAATAGGGCATATAAGGATTTTTGTGGAACCTAATTTCTCCTTTGGCAGCAGACTTAATTGTGCTACGCGATAGCGAGAGGAAGCTCGCGTTCGTGATGAAAAAGGTCCCCGGGCAGATTTAAAATGTTCAAAATCGAGGGTTTATATCATTTTTCACCATTTGGACTTGAGAGCTCGGATTTAGACATTTCTTTTAGAGATTGTCACGTAGGTGTTTGAGATAAGTGATTCTTACCTAGTTTTGGTTAATTTCCATGATTATGTCTTTAATTTTACCATTTAATTAGTGATTTGGGGTGGAAAATTGGAAAAAAATGGAAGAAAGTTCTTAGGCCAAATTTTGAGGTTTTGGTTGAGTTTTTGATAAGGATTTGAGTAATTTTAATATGGGTGAACTCGTGGTTGAACGCATGAATGGATTTTTGTGACTTTTACCCGATTCCGAGACGTAGGCCCAGGTCGACCTTTTTGGGTAACTTTCTAATTTCTTGCTGAAATCAGGATTTCTTTATTTAGATTAGTTTCTTATAGTTATATTTATAGTATATAATTATTTTTGACTAGGTTTGGGCGACTTAGAGTCGGAAAGTCGAGGAGAAGGCATTCTTATTGACTGATCGAGCTTGGTTTGAGTTAAGTGACTTGTCTAATCTTGCGTGGCAGAAATTCCCTTTATGTTTTTGTACTGTTATGGTATTTGAGATACGTGAAGGCCGTGTACGTGAGATGACGAGTGCGTACTCGGGTTAAATGTTAAAAAATCTGGTTCTTACTGAGTAGTCTTCTTTTAATGCCTTAACGGAGTTGCCTTAGTATGTGTAGTAATCATGTTTATCCTAATATCGCATGTCTACGTGTCCTAATTCTTACTTGCAATTTGTGCACAATGCTTAATTGAGTTCCTGCTTCCTTGATTTTTATATTTAGTCTTTAACTGTAGGATTCCTTGATGTAAATTCGTTGTTTCATCGACTACGAGTTGTGTATTTACTTTTTGGGACTATGAGGCGGTACCTAGGGAGCTCCCCTATTGTGTATTTATTTTTGGGACTATGAGGCAGTGCCTCGGGAGTGCCCCTGTTGTTTACCTCTATTTGTTGTGTTGTTACTTTTCTGTAACTTCTCATTATTAATTTCTCAGTCTTTCTATTATACTATTATATCTTCTGCCATGATTCCTTTTTATTCTAGTAGGGCCCTGACCTGACCTCGTCACTTCTCTACCGAGGTTAGGCTTGGCACTTGCTGAGTACCGTTGTGGTATACTCATACTACGCTTCTGCACACCTTTTTGTGCAGATCTAGGTACCTCCTACCAGACCCGATATTAGTGAGCAGTGAGTTCGTGGAGACTTCAAGGTACATCGGCCAACGTACACATACCTCGGAGTCCCCCTCTACATTATTATGTTGTTCTTCCTTATCTTCGTTAGACTCTGATGTATAGGGATATTTAACATTTCTCTTTGATCTTGTGACTTATTTCTATCGTAGTTTGGGAGTTGCAATCATTTTGAATTGTAGTTTTATTTATTTTAAACTTTGAGATTTGAGTTTAGCATAGTATTCAGTTACCATGTATGATTGTTAGGCTTAACTAGTCTTAGAGACTAGGTGCCGTCACGACATCCTACGGAGGTGAAATGAGGCCGTGACAGATATTCCCATAGAAATTCTTAGAAATCATAATAGGGCATATAAGGATTTTTGTGGAACATAATTTCTCCATTGGTAGTAGACTTAATTGTGCTACGCGAACGCGAGAGGAAGCTCACGTTCTTGATGAAGAAGGTCCCTGGGCAGATTTAAAATGTTCCAAATCGAGGGTTTATATCATTTTTCACCATTTGGACTTGAGAGCTCGGATTTAGACATTTTTTTAGATATTCTCACGTGGGTGTTTGAGATAAGTAATTATTACCTAGTTTTGGTTAATTTCCATGATTATGTCTTTAATTTTACCATTTAATTAGTGATTTGGGGTGAAATATTGGGAAAAAATGGAAGAAAGTTCTTAGACCGAATTTTGAGGTTTTGGTCGAGTTTTTGATAACGGATTTGAGTAATTTTTATATGGGTGAACTCCTTTTCGAATTTTTGTGACTTTTACCCGATTCCGAGACGTAGGCCCATGTCGACCTTTTTGGGTGACTTTCTAATTTCTTTTTGAAATCATGATTTTTTTATTTAGATTAGTTTCTTATAGTTATATTTATAGTATGTAATTACTTTTGGCTAGGTTTGGGCGACTTGAAGTTGGAAAGTCGAGGAGAAGGCATTCTTATTGACTGATTGAGCTTTGTTTGAGGTAAGTGACTTGTCTAATCTTGTGTGACAGAAATTCCCTTTAGGTTTTTGTACCTGTTATGGTATTTGAGATTCGTGAAGGCCGTGTACGTGAAGTGGCGAGTGCATACTCGGGTTAAATGTTGAAAAATCTGGTTCTTGCTGAGCAGTCTTATTTAATTCCTTAATGTAGTTGCCTTAGTATGTGCAATCATCATGTTTATCCTAATATCGCATGTCTATGTATCCTAATTTTTACTTGCAATCTGTGCACCATGATTAGTTGAGTTCCTGCTTCCTTGATTTTAATATTTAGTGTTTAACTGTAGGATTCCTTGCTGTAAATTCGTTGTTCCTTCGACTACGAGTTGTTTATTTATTTTTTGGGACTACAAGGCGGTATCTCGGGAGCTCCTCTGTTGCATATTTACTTTTGGGACTACGAGGCGGTACCTCGGGAGCTCCCCTAGTGTGTATTTATTTTTGGGACTACGAGGTGGTACCTCGGGAGCGCCCCTGTTGTTTACCTCTATTTATTGTGTTGTTACTTTTCTGTAATTTCTAAGTCTTTCCATTATAGTATTATATCTTCTGCCATGATTCCTTTTTATTCCAGTAGGGCCCTTACCTGACCTCGTCACTTTTCTACCGAGGTTAGGCTTGACACGTGCTGAGTACCATTGTGGTATACTCATACTACGCTTCTGCACACCTTTTTGTGCAGATCCAGGTACCTCCTACCAGACCCAATATCGATGAGCAGTGACTTCGTTGAGATTTCAAGGTACATCGGCCCGCGTCCACAGACCTCGGAGTCCCCCTCTACATTATTTATGTTGTTCTTCCTTATCTTCATTAGACTCTGATATATAGGGATATTTAACATTTCTCTTAGAGTTTGTGACTTATTTCTACCGGATTTTGGGAGTTGTAATCATTTTGAATTGCAGTTTTATTTATTTCAAACTTTGAGATTTGAGTTCAGCTTAGTATTCAGTTACCATGTATGATTGTTCGTCTTAACTAATCTTAGAGACTAGGTGCCGTCACGACATCCTATGGAGGTGAAATGAGGTCGTGACAGATATTCCCATAGAAATTCTTAGAAATCATAATAGGGCATATAAGGATTTTTGTGGAACATAATTTCTCCTTTTATTGAGTTAATTAGTTAAAGGATCATTATTCATCATTTTTAAACATTACATTTTTTTTATTTTTTGTATTATAACTCAAACACATTATTTTGTTATATATGATTTCTTAAAAGTATGTATTCTTTGGTATAGGGTACACGCGCAAAGCGCCCACTTTAAGACTAGTTACTTAATAAGTAACATGATTGTGTAAATATTATTTACATCGATAATGCGTAAAACTTGAATATTTTTCTCGCACCACCAAGTTAATGAACTAGTGAATCTTTGGGCATTCAGTGTACCGATAACGGTCAAGTCAAAGGTCCTCACTGAATATAATTAATCTTCTTGCTTATTTGGCTACGTAAGAATTTCCAGTAATACTTCTAAGACATCAAAAATTATATCTTAATGAATCGACTTGTTAGAATCCTTTTTAAATCAGCAATGTGTCTGTTTGATCTTTTAGAGCATATTAATGGATATTAGATAATTATTTAAAGTCATTACATTCACTCTGTTGAAGTTAGAGCTGAGATCAAAGACGATCATGTTGCAGAAGCCCCACCCAAAGATTCGGTTTGAAAATTTGGTAATTGCTAAGTTTGGGAAGATGATACGAAGGAAATGAGATTAGGGATTATTCCCAGGATTGAGTTCTTTTGTGCCCTAATTATGAATGACCAGGATCAAGCCATATGTTCTAATCAGGACGAGTCTGAACTCACAAGTATATTATATCTCGACCGTGCATTATTCCCATCTAGATTTTTCCACCAATATAATGAAGACTTAGTTAGAGAAATTTATGTAATTTTCTTTTAGTAAAAATAGCACGGTATAGTCAGTTTTCGAACTAGTCATTCAAAAATAGCCACTATTTTGCTGCACCTATCTTTTGCCACTATTCAAAAATACTTTTAGTAAAAATAGCACGGTATAGTCAGTTTTCGGTGCACCTGTGTATCAACTCCAGCATATTATGCTGGACCGGTATACTTTGCTGACTCCAGTATAATATACTGGAGACTAGAGCACCGGTGCTCCAAACTCCAGTATATTATACTGGACAATTATACTTGTTGGAACTCCAGTATATTATGCTGGAGTTCTAGTGTACTTATACTGGAACTCCATCATATTATGCTGGAGTTCCAACATACTTATCCTGGAACTCTAGTATAATATGCTGGAGTTCCAGCATACTGGAACTCTAGTATAATATACTGGCGTATTTTTCGGGTTTTGAACAGTGTTTTCGTTCAAATTTATCTTTACATAAAAAATGGCTAAATTTTGATTACTTTTAAAACTGGGCTATTTTTGAACGACCAGTTGTAAATCAGACTATTTTTGAATTTCTCCCTTTCTTTTATCAAACACTTAGACGGTATTAGCTTAGCTGGAAGTTGGTTAAGAGTATTCACATGTACATAAATAGGATACTGTACAAATATTGGATTAGTTTTTGGGGAATAAAAGCTCTTTTCATTTTACAATATTTCTCTCTACAATATTCATATGGTATCCGAACAAATGCTCTTTTCCAAGCGATTCCCTCTGATTCGTCATAGATTTTTCTAGAAATCTTCAGAAAAACTCAAATTCTTTATCGGGATTCTCATTTTTCTCTCATTGCAATTATGATTTTGGATGAAGCTAGTGCTAACTCCTGGAGTTTATACTTCTGCAACATGATCGTCTTTGAGCTCAGCTCCAACATTAACACACTTTATATATCGAACTCAGAAAAATAAATACCACATAAGTTTAGTCAACTCAATAAAAGCGTGTAACCAAACACTTTATCCAACTCAGAAAAATAAATACCATATAAATTTAGTCAATGATTAGAGGTGTTTAAAAAAAATATTCCATTAGTTTTGACTTTTGAGTAGGTTCAGGCGTCTAAATAAACCCACGTGGAATTGGGAGGCAAAAGGGAATACAATCCCATGCAACTACAATGGTCTATTTGGTTATGTAAAATGACAAACCGGCGTACAAAGTATACCGTAATTACGCAAGGTTTAGGGAAAGGTCGCACCCCAAGGGATGTGATGTAAACAGACTACTTTAATACAAGTATTAATTAGTGACTGTTTTCACGACTCGAACCGATAATATATAGGTCACACGAAGACAACTTTACCATTGTTCCAAGCTAGACTCCCCTTCTCCATTTGGTTATTTGACCAAAGAAAAACCAACATCTTTTAGCCCAATTCAATTTTTCTTTTTGCATTTGTGTTTCCATTCCAAGATAAAGTATACAAATGAAGGTTTAATAAAGATTGCATATTAATCTATATCTATCTATCTATATCTATCTATCTATATTATATTAAAAGCATGAACCCCTTAAGTTAAAAGTTGAATTACTAAAATGCCCTTCTTATTTGCCTAAATATTCTACTTCTAAAAATATTTTAATAAAAACATTTTGTTAAAGTGGCTTTTCTAAAAGTTGTGTTTATTCTTATTGACATCTAAGCTTTCTTTCAAAAATAGTTTTAACCATTGGATTTCAAAAAGTTTTGTTCAACCATTGTCTCTGGAAAAAACCTAACTACCTCACTTAGGGTGCATTCAACTATCCGCACCCATTCAGATTATTCCACTTCTAATTGAAAAAATTATATTATAAAAGCCACAAAACTTATATAGTGAATTGATCCGTAAGTTTATGAGTTTTTCTTTTGTTCTAGATATAAAACAAATGAAGTTGTTCTTTTGTCTCATATCAAATTTTATTAAAGAATAATGTGTGAATTCCCATTCTTATGAAGTGAAGGCTCGTGATGTCGATACAAATGAGTGCACATACCTTATTTATTGGGCCGAAGTTCCAGACTCATTTTACTGATGGTTTTGCAAAATGTCATGTCCATTATGCGTCGTTAGTATATTTGCCAAGTTGACTATGAAGAAGCAAACTCCCCTAGGTTTATGGGGTTGTGTTACTAATGTTTCAAACATATGTTCTCCTTTCATATTTTTATTCTTTGATCTTTTAATTCTTTTCTTCATAATATGAAAAAACCCAAATAAAACAAGTACCACTTGGCCTCTGCGTTATTGGAGATGGAATTAGATGACAATGTCTATTGATAGTTCAGAGACTAAACTTGGCTTACTTTAGCACCAGTTAACAATCAAAGGTAGTGTTAGAACGGTATGCACAACTCTATTGTTAACTAGAGAGTCTTGAGTTCAAGCTATAGTTAGCATGCCTTATTTGTTTATCAGACGTTCTTCTTAATTTAACCATCTCTAATATTCTCAATAATTTATCAAAATTTGATTTAATATTTATCCAATGTAATTTTTTTCCAATTATAACTATTTACTCAAAGTCACCCCATTAATCCTAGCTAAAAGTCACTATTAAATTAAAGTCTAAAGAAACGAATGGTTACATTATATTAAAATCTAAAATTCTCCATCTGCCAATACATTCATGCAACAATGCCTCTTACATTTTTTTAATATTCTCATTTGGGTTTGCTGCCTCTCACCATATCTTTAAATACTCCCATTTTTATTATCTTCTATTTCCTCCTCCAATTTTGATGTATATATATGTGCACTTAAGTAGATTTGATTCTTTTTCTTGATGACCAATCTTTTATTCCATTCATCAATCAAATATTAAGAAATATTTTTTACAATAATATTTTTCATAAAAAATAATTAATTATGCCATATCAAACACACAAGTGATGAATTTATTATTTTATATTTATGCACTTTAAGTCATCTTGAATTATGGTTGTTCTACTCGTTAATTTTAATTTTTTATATTTGGACTTCAGTAGTGAGCGACACTGCTTTTTATTTTTTCCATTTCCCTCATAGTCAATTGTTAGAGTATTTTGCTTTCTTTTTTCCCTTTTTTGGGTTGCTTATTTTCAGTTAAACCATATACATACATAGTATTTGCTTTGTAACAATTATATCCAATGCAACTATTGGCCATTCAGTTATTCTAATAAATCGATTAGGTACAAAGCTATTTATTCTAATTTTTATTATAGGTTTTTGTGACCTAAACAAACAACATGTAAGTTTTTTTTTAAAAAACAATTTACTAATATTTTATTTCCTACCGTTTAAAAAATCTATGCTTCTTAATATCTTTAGTGTGATGATAATTTGATATATGAATGAGATCTAACTATATAATTTGATCAATATTTGAATTGATTACTTTTATACGTCCAAAAGAAGCATTTTCTTTCTAGCAAAAAGTTAATCATTTAATAGATATTTTATTAAAGTTTAGATATTATTAAGTTAAATGAGTTACTTTATATTTAAAGTGGAATATTTTTCACAAATCCATAAATGTTTTCACACGATGTTAAAAGAATCAAAAAGTTAATTTTATCTCAATCTAACGGACTTAAATTGGTGCTATGATTAAAATATATCCACTTTACTTTCAACAACTACTTGCAAGTATCTGATATATATGTCGAGTTAACAATATATTAATTTTCTTAAGAAGTTATCTCACATAGAGAATCAAAATAATTAAACTAGGATTTCGAGATTAATAGTGGCGATGAAAATAATTGAATAATGTTAAATATTTTCTAATCCAGTTAACCTCATTTTATTGTGGATTGAACTAATAATTTATATGGGTAGCTTCATTAGAGGTTAATGATCTAATGGAGGAAGATGAAAAAAGCGGATAACATCTCAACTCTCAAGTTTACATTCCCCATATTTTCACATTGCATTTTTTTTACTTTTTCATTAATTTTTTATCTTCTATCTTTCTTATTAAGGTTAATATATAATGACTTAAATGGGCTATTTGATAACTAAAATGAAATGTTTCTGTCACGACCCGGATTTCCCACCATCGGGTGTCGTGATGGCGCCTACTATCGGAGCTAGGCAAGCCAAATATATAAAACACTTTTCCTGCTTTCTTCCAACAATAAAATAAATGAGACAAAATTTAAGTAGAAGACTTTAAATCTAAAGCAACTGACAACCAAAAGTGCGGAAGTTTGAACCAAAATGCTACCCAGAGTCTGGTGTCACTAGCTCACGGACTACTACAGAATACTACAAACAATGTCTGAAAGGAAAATACATCATGTTTGGCCGTTACAAGATAAACAAACGAAAAGAAAAAAAAATATGGAAAGGGACTTCGGCCTGCGAAAGACAGCTAGGCTACCTCGAGAGTCCCTGGACTGAAGATAGCTCCCAGAAGTCCTACTGCTGCGGTCCGTAAGCTGCTCCCTGATCTGTGCACAAAAATGCACAGAGTGTAGCATCAGCACAACCGACCCCATGTGCTGGTAAGTGCCTGGCCTAACCCCGACGAAGTAGTGACGAGGCTAGACAGGACCTACCACAATCAACCTGTACAGATATATATAACAAGTGCAAGAAAACAATAACAAGATAATACAAAGTAAAGCTGGGAGGGGACATGCTATCGGGGAGTAACATATAAAAATGAAATATCGGAAATAAACAGAAGAAACTCCGGTTTCCATGATGTATATATATATATATATACAGTAGACGGTGTGCCACATGATCCCATAATATTATATATAAGTGGACGGCGCGCCACACGATCCCAATTTTCATATACCATGTGGTAGGCGTACCACTCGTTCCCATTTCATCTTTATCACAGTGCACAATATGTCACCGACAAAGGAGGCCAATAACCAATATTCACTCTAATTTGTGGTAGGCGTACCACTCGATCCCATTTCGTAAAATCATACGTGGACGACGTGCCACATGATCCCTTTTTAATGATGTACAAGTGGACGGCGTGCCACACAATCCCATAATATAGTTCATACTATCTGACTTCATATAGTAGATCCCTTCAGGGGATAATAACAACTCAATACTTTTAACCCGGCAAGGGTACATCTAACAGCCCAAAATATCCCGACAAGAGAGAGTATATATCAGTCTACACATCCCGGCAAGGGCGTAATCACAATACATTCTCTTTTTAAATCACTTCTTCCTCAACTAACACATTTCTGTTCAAGCTAACGCTCCAAAATACACAAATCACAATTTTACCTCAACCGTTCACATTATATGAAACTCATCAGTTAACCAAGACAGTTGTACACGTCATTTGAATTAAAAGCAATTAAGACTCACGGTCATGCTAGACTCCGGTGCATAGATAACCGTCACCATACCTATACACCGTACTTCACATTAGCAAGTAGCAAATAACATCCTAATCCTATTCCCTCAAGCCAAAAACACCCAATTTCCCCCATGAAAATCTTTGATTTGAAGTTGAAATCATGTTAAAAGATGTCAAAGAATAAAGAAATTAAGTTAGAAATCACTTACCAATCGTTTTGGAGAAGAAAAGTTTTTTGGAAAATCGCTTCTTAGGTTTTGGGTTTTTGAAAAGTGGAAAAATGACTGAAAATCCCAAGTTTATATACTTCGCTGGGGGCTGGCGCGGACCGCGCAGAAATGTACCGCGGCCGCGCCGAGGGAGGGAAGAAGTGGGCTTTCTCTGAACCCACCCAGCGTGGACCGCACTGATTTGTGCGCGGCCGCGCTGGTCGACCCTCTGAACCCCACCACGCGGACCGCATAGAAAAGCACCGCGGCCGCGTGGCTGCCAGCGCGGACCGCGCGGAAATGGCCGTGGCCGCACTGGGTCCTGCGATATCTAAACCTGCATTTTTTAATGTCTAAGACCTCCCAAACCAAACATTCATATGATCTCGAAAATACCTTACGGACTTATTCGTGCGATCAAATCGCCAAAACGACATCATATACATAGGATCAAGCCTCGAAACACATGATTTTCTTTCAACTTTCATAAAACTCAAATTCCCCATTTTAAGTCCGAAACACGTCATATGACGTCCGTTTTTAGCCAAACTTTACAGATAGTGCTTAAAATATATTTAAGACTCGTACTGGGCGTCGGAACCAAAATACGAGCCCGATACCACAGTTTTCTGATCAATTTTTCTTCTTCCTTTTCCTTAATTAATTTCAAAAAATAATTTCACACAAAAATTTATTTCTCGGGCTTGGGACCTCGAAATTTAATTTCGGGCACACGCCCAAGTCCCATATTTTTCTACGGACCCTCCGGGACCGTCGAATCATAGGTCCGGGTCTGTTTACCCAAAATTTTGACCGAAGTCAATATTATGCATATTAATATCAAAATTCATCAAATTTTTCACATAATTCGCATATTTCAACATAAAAGCTTTCTGGCTACGCGCCCGGACTGTGCACGCAAATCGAGGTAATTAACAGCGAGGTTTTCAAGGCCTCAGAAGCACGGAACAAGGAAGAATTACGGTGATGACCCCTTTGGTTCGTCACATTCTGCACCTCTACAACAACCCTTCGTCCTCGAACGGACAAAAGAAAGAAGTACCTGAGTCGGGAAATAAATGAGGATAACGGCTCCGCATTTCAGACTCGGACTCCCAGGTCGATGCCTCAGGAGGTTGACCTCTCCACTGAACACGCACTGAAGGAAAACTCTTCGACCTCAACTGTCGAACCTGCCGGTCTAGAATAGCCACCGGCTCCTCCTCATATGACAGATCCTTGTCCAATTGGACAGTGCTGAAATCCAACACGTGCGATGGATCGCCGTGATACTTCCGGAGCATAGATACATGAAACACGGGATGCCCAGCTGACAAGCTAGGTGGCAAGGCAAGTCTATAAGCCACCTCTCCCACACGATCAAGAATCTCAAATGGACCGATGAACCTAGGGCTGAGCTTGCCCTTCTTCCCAAATCTTATCATGCCCTTCATAGGCGATACACGGAGCAATACTCGCTCACCAACCATGAAAGCAACATCTCTGACCTTGCGGTCTGCATAACTCTTCTGTCTAGACTGAGTTGTACGAAGTCTATCCTGAATGATCCGGACTTTATCCAAGGCCTCCTGAACCAAATCAGTACCCAATAATCGAGCCTCTCCCGGCTCAAACCATCCAACTGGAGACCGACATCGCCTACCATACAACGCCTCATACGGAGCCATCTGGATGCTGGACTGGTAGCTGTTGTTGTAGGCGAACTCTGCTAAAGGCAAAAACTGGTCCCACGAGCCTCCAAAATCAATAACACAGGCTCGGAGCATATCTACAAGAATCTGAATAGTCCTCTCGGACTGACCGTCTGTCTGGGGATGAAATGCTGTGCTCAACTGCACCTGGTTGCCTAACTCTCACTGAACTGCTCTACAGAAATGCGAGGTAAATTGCGGACCCCGATCCGAAATGATAGATATGGGCACCCCATGAAGGCAGACGATCTCCCTGATGTAAATCTCAGCTAATCTCTCAGATGAATAGGTGGCTGCAACGGGAATAAAATGCGCTGACTTGGTCAGCCTATCAACAATAACCCAAAACGCGTCAAACTTCTTCCGAGTCAACGGAAGTCCAGTAACGAAGTCCATAGTGATTCGCTCCCACTTCCACTCGGGAAGCTCAATCCTCTGAAACAACCCACCAGGTCTCTGATGCTCATACTTAACCTGCTGACAATTCAAACACCGTGCCATATATGCCACAATATCTTTCTTCATTCTACGCCACCAATAATGCTGCCGCAAATCCTGATACATCTTCGCGGCGCCCGGATGAATAGAGTACCGGGAGCTATGGGCCTCCTCTAAAATCAATTCCCGAAGCCCATCCACGTTAGGCACACAAACTCGACCCTGCAATCTCAATACACCATCATCTCCCAAGGTCACTTTCTTGGCACCTCCACGCTGTACCGTATCTCTCAAGTCACACAAATGGGGATCATCGAACTGCCTATCACGGATACGCTCCAATAACGAAAAACGATCGACCGTGCAAGCTAATACTCGACTAGGCTCAGAAATGTCCAACCTCACAAACTGATTTGCCAAAGCCTGAACGTCCAAAGCAAGCGGTCTCTCACCGACCGGGATATAAGCAAGACTACCCATACTGGCTGACTTCCTACTCAAGGCATCGGCCACCACATTGGCCTTTCCCGGGTGATATAAGATAGTGATGTCATAATCTTTCAAAAATTCCAACCACCTCCTCTGCCTCAAATTCAACTCCTTTTGCTTAAACAAATACTGAAGACTCTTATGATCCGTGAACACCTCGCACGTCACACCATATAAGTAATGCCTCCAGATCTTCAAGGCATGAACGATGGCTGCCAACTCAAGATCATGCACCGGATAATTCTTCTCGTGGATCTTCAACTGCCTCGAAGCATAGGCAATGACTTTGCCATCCTGCATCAACACTGCACCAAGTCCAACACGAGATGCATCACAATAGACTATATAAGGCCCTGAACCTGTGGGCAAAACCAATACCGGTGCCGTAGTCAGAGCCGTCTTGAGCTTATGAAAGCTCACCTCACACTCGTCTGACCACCTGATTTGGGAACCCTTCTGGGTCAATCTGGTCATAGGGGCTGCAATGGATGAAAACCCCTCCACGAACCGATGGTAGTAACCTGCTAACCCCAGGAAACTCCGAATCTCCGTACCTGAAGCTGGTCGAGGCCAGTTCTTGACTGCCTCTATCTTCTTCGGGTCTACCTGAATACCCTCTGCTGATATGACATGATCCAGGAATGCGACCGAACTCAACCAAAACTCGCACTTTGAGAACTTGGCATACAACTGACTATCCTTCAGGTTCTGAAGAACTGCTCTGAGGTGCTACTTATGCTCCTCTTGACTGCGGGAGTATATAAGAATATCATCAATGAAGACCATCACGAACAAGTCCAAATAAGGTCTGAACACTCGGTTCATCAACTCCATGAACGCTGCTGGGGAATTAGTCAATCCAAATGACATGACCAAAGTGCAAAATGTTGTCTTAGGGACATCAGACGCCCTAATCCTCAACTGGTGGTAGCCAGATCTCAAATCTATCTTTGAAAACACCCTCGCAACCTAAAGCTGGTCGAATAAAATCGTCGATCCTCGGCAGTGGATACTTGTTCTTAATCATCACCTTGTTTAATTGTCGGTAATCAATGCACATCCTCATCGAGCCATCCTTTTTCTTCACAAATAGCACTAGTGCGCCCCACGGCGAAACACTAGTTCTAATGAAACCCTTCTCAAGCAAATCCTGTAGCTGGTCCTTTAACTCTTTCAACTCGGGCGGTGCCATACGATACGGCGGAATGGAAATGGGCTGAGTACCCGGTGCCAGATCAATACAAAAATCGATATCCGTGTCGGGCAGCATGCCCGACAAGTCTGAAGGAAAAACATCGGGAAACTCCCGAACATTAGGAACAGAATCAATAGACGGGACCTCAGCGCTAGAGTCGCGAACATAAGCCAGATAAGCTAGACACCCCTTCTCGACCATGCGTCAAGCCTTTCACAGAAGAAATAACGCTGCGAGTGGTATGACCTGGGGTCCCTCTCCACTCTAGTCGGGGTAAATCTGGCAACGTCAAGGTCACGATCTTGGCATGGCAATCCAAGATCGCATGATACGGGGACAACCAATCCATCCCTAATATGACGTCGAAATCCACCATATCCAAGAGCAACAAGTCAACACGGGTCTCAAAACCGTTGAATACCACAACACAGGAACGATGAGCCCGATCCACCACTATAGAATCCTCCACTGGTATAGACACATATACAAGAATACTCAAGGCCTCACTAGGCATAACCAAATAGGGTGCAAAATAGGACGACACATATGAATACATAGATCCGGGATCAAATAGCACAGAAGCATCCCTATCACAGACCAGAATGGTACCTGTAATCACAACATCTGATGACTCAGCCTCTGGCCTGGCTGGCAAAGCATAGAAACAGGGCTGGGCCCCACCTCCCTGGGATAATCCGCTGCTGACTGACCCCTACCTCTGGCGGTCTGAGCTCCACCTCTAAGACCTCTGCCTACACCTCTATGTCCTCTACCCCTGCCTCTAGCTGGCTGGGCAGGCTGTGGGGCAACTGGTGCCTGAGTCATAGGGCGAGGTCCCTGCTGCTGAGAGCTGCCGGAAGCTCGAGGGCAATATCTGGCAATGTGCCTCACATCGCTGCAAGTGAAACAAGCCCTCGGCTGCTGAGAGTAACGAAGTGGCGGGGCACTGATAGGTGATGATGGAGAACTGAAGAGCTGCTGGTCAGAATACTGCGGCTGAGAACCACGACTCACTGGTGAACCATGAGAAGTCTGGAGAGCTGACTGAAAGGGCCTCGGAGGATGGCCTCTACCATAAGAATCCCTACCTCCAGACGAGGTACCGCTGAATCTACCAGAATGACGGGGCCTCTTATCAGACCCATGACCACCTCCCTGAAAAAATGCCAGCTCTATCCGGCGGGCACAATCTACCGCCTCTTAAAATGTAATCTCACTCCCGGCACTCATGGCCATCTGAACACGGATCGGCTGAACCAACCCATCAACAAACCTCCGCACCCTCTCTCTCTCGGTGGGGAGTATCACAATAGCATGGCATGCAAGATCAATAAACTGTGTCTCGTACTGGGTAACTAACATCGAACCCTGCTGGAGATGCTCAAACTGCCTGCAAAGGGCATCCCGCTGAGTAACTAGGAGAAACTTCCCCAGAATTAACTCTGAAAACTGATCCCAGGTCAATGATGGAGACCCTGCTGGCCTAGCTAAATAGAAATCTCTCCACCAAGTCTTGGCGGATCCTGCTAGGCGAAAAGTGGCAAAGTCGACCCCATTGGTCTCTAAAATACCCATAGTCCGAAGAACCTCATGACTGCTGCATATGAAATTCTGGGCATCCTCTGAAGGTGTGCCACTATATGTGGTAGTGAAGAGCCTAGTGAACCGATCTAGCCTCCACAGAGCATCCGCGGACATAGCCGCACCATCACTGGACTGAGCCGCAATACCTGGCTGGACCGCTGCAACTGGCTGAACTGCCATAGTTGGCTGATTTGCTGGAGCCTGGACCGGAGGAGCTACCGGCTCTGGAGTATGAGTAGCAGGAGTCTGAACTCCCCCCAGCCTGAGACGTGGCTGGTGCTATGGGAAGCAAACCCGCTCTAGAAATGCCCTCCATAAAGCCTACCAATCGGACCAAAGCGTCCTGAAGCACTGGAGTGGCTATGAAACCCTTTAGGACCTGAGCTTGGCCCACTGGAGCTGCTGGAGCTGGAACCCCCTTGTCATAGTCAATATGAGGCTCCACCTCTGGGACTGCTGCTCGGGGCTGAGCTCTGCCCCATCCTCGGCCTCTAGCACGGCCTCGGCCTCGCCCGCTGCCCCTGATAGGAGCTACTGCTGGGGGCTCGGGCTGTTGCGCGGTAGAAGAGGAAGCACGTGTTCTCGCCATCTGCGAAAGAACAGAGTAGGAAGACAACCAGTACTTGAGAAACAGAATAGCACGACAAGAATGAACAGAGTGAAGTTTTCCTAACTCATTAGGCTCTGCGGGATAAATACAGAAGTCTCCGTACCGATCCCTCAGACTCTACCGAGCTTGTCCTAACCTAGGGCTCTGATACCAACTTGTCACGACCCGTATTTCCCACCATCGGGTGTCGTGATGGCGCCTACTATCGGAGCTAGGCAAGCCAAATATATAAAACACTTTTCATGCTTTCTTCCAACAATAAAATAAACGAGACAAAATTTAAGCGGAAGACTTTAAATCTAAAGCAACTGAGAACTAAAAGTGTGGAAGTTTGAACCAAAATGCTACCCAGAGTCTGGTGTCACTAGCTCACGGACTACTACAGAATACTACAAACAATGTCTGAAAGGAAAATACATCATGTTTGTCCGTTACAAGATAAACAAACGAAAAGAAAAAAAAACATGGAAAGGGACTTCGACCTGCGAACGCCAGCTAGGCTACCTCGAGAGTCCCTGGACTGAAGATAGCTCCCAGAAGTCCTACTGCTACGGTCCGTAAGCTGCTCCTTGATCTGTGCACAAAAATGCATAGAGTGTAGCATCATCACAACCGACCCCATGTACTGGTAAGTGCCTGGCCTAACCCCGACGAAGTAGTGACGAGGCTAGACAGGACCTACCACAATCAACCTGTACAGATATATATAACAAGTGCAAGAAAACAATAACAAGATAATACAAAGTAAAGCTGGGAGGGGACATGCTATCGGGGAGTAACATATAAAAATGAAATATTGGAAATAAACAGAAGAAACTCCGGTTTCCATGATGTATATATATATATACAGTAGACGGCGTGCCACATGATCCCATAATATCATATATAAGTGGACGGCGCGCCACACGATCCCAATTTTCATATACCATGTGGTAGGCGTACCACTCGTTCCCATTTCATCTTTATCACAGTGCACAATATGTCACCGGCAACAGAGGCCAATAACCAATAATCACTCTAATTTGTGGTAGGCGTACCACTCGATCCCATTTCGTAAAATCATACGTGGACGACGTGCCACACGATCCCTTTTTAATGATGTACAAGTGGACGGCGTGCCACAGGATCCCATAATATAGTTCATAATATCTGACTTCTTATAGTAGATCCCTTCAGGGGAGAATAACAACTCAATACTTTTTACCCGGCAAGGGTACATCTAACAGCCCAAAATATCCCGACAAGGGAGAGTATATATTAGTCTACACATCCCGACAAGGGAGTAATCACAACACATTCTCTTTTTAAATCACTTCTTCCTCAACTAACACATTCCTGTTCGAGCTAACGCTCCAAAAATACACCAATCACAATTCACCCTCAACCGTTCACATTATATGAAACTCATCAGTTAACCAAGACAATTGTATCACGTCATTTGAATTAAAAGCAATTAAGACTCACGGTCATGCTAGACTCCGGTGCATAGATAACCGTCACCATACCTATACACCGTACTTCACATTAGCAAGGAACAAATAACATTCTAATCCTATTCCCTCAAGCCAAAGTTAGAACAAACACTTACCTCGAATGCTCCAAATTTAACTCACGCTTCTAGTATAGCTTTACCTCTTGATTCCACCACCAATCCACTCGAATCTAGTCATAAGTTACTTGATCACATTAATAGTTGCTAAATGAATCAATCTCAATGCATGAAAATAAATTTTACAAGGTTTTTCCCCAAAAAGGTCAAAAATACCCCCGGACCCACGTGGTCAAAACTCGAGGTTCGAACCAAAACTAGGTTACCCATTCTCCCACGAATCCAAATATATAATTTGTTTTGAAATCGGACCCCAAATTGAGGTCCAACTTCTCAATTTGTAAAAGAAACCTAGGTTCTACCCAAAACACCCAATTTTCCCCATGAAAATCATGTTAAAAGATGTCAAAGAATAAAGAAATTAAGTTAGAAATCACTTACCAATTGTTTTGGAGAAGAAAAGTTGTTTGGAAAATCGCTTCTTAGGTTTTGGGTTTTTGAAAAGTGAAAAAATGACTGAAAATCCCGAGTTTATATACTTCGCTGGGGGCTGGCGCGGACCGCGCAGAAATGTACCCCGGCCGCGCCGAGGGAGGGAAGAAGTGGGCTTTCTCTGAACCCACCCAGCCCGGACCGCACTGATTTGGTGCGCGGCCGCGCTGGTCGACCCTATGAACCCCACCACGCGGACCGCACAGAAAAGCACCGCAGCCGCGTGGCTGCCAGCGCGGACCTCGCGGAAATGGCCGCAGCCGCACTGGGGCCTGCAATATCTGAACCTGTATTTTTTAATGTCTAAGACCTCCTGGGCCCCACTCAAAACTCACCCAAGCCCTCGGGGCTCCAAACCAAACATTCATATGATCTCGAAAATACCTTACGGACTTACTCGTGAGATCAAATTACCAAAACGACATCATATACATATGATCAAGTCTCGAAACACATGATTTTCTTTCAACTTTCATAAAACTCAAATTCCCCATTTTAAGTCCGAAACACGTCATATGACGTTCGTTTTTAGCCAAACTTTACAGATAGTGCTTAAAACATATTTAAGACTCGTACCGGGCGTCGGAACCAAAATACGAGCTCGATACCACAGTTTTCTAATCAATTTTTCTTCTTCCTTTTCCTTAATTAATTTCAGAAAACAATTTCACACAAAAATTCATTTCTCGGGCTTGGGACGTCAGAATTTGATTCCGGGCACACGCCCAAGTCCCATATTTTTCTACGGACCCTCCGGGACCGTCGAATCATAGGTCCGGGTCCGATTACCCAAAATGTTGACCGAAGTCAATATTATGCATATTAATATCAAAATTCATCAAATTTTTCACATAATTCGCATATTTCAACATAAAAGCTTTCCGGCTACGTTTCCGGACTGTGCACGCAAATCGAGGTAACTAACAACGAGGTTTTCAAGGCCTCGGAAGCACGGAACAAGGAAGAATTACGGTGATGACCCCTTTGGGTCGTCACAGTTTCTTACAAAGCCAAGCCTTCAAAAAATTTTAATATGAGATATTAAAGAATCATGAAGTTAATTCTGTTTTAATTTCAACTTAATATGATCAGACTAAAAAAATTTGAGAAATTTTATATTTGATATTTTTAAAAATTATTCATTTATAACAATGTCATGTTCATACGGATATGGTCGGACTAAGGCAAATGGCACAAGGTATGTACCACCATCTAATACTTAATATCATTAATTTATTTATTCCTTACTTAATTTTATTTATAATATAAATCAATAAAATTACTAACATGCAACTCAAACATTAAAATTTGCGCCCAAAAAAAAAACTCAAACATTAAAATCCACCAACGCTTTGTTTCACAATGAGAATTAGGATAAACTATTACAAGTAGTTTAAGCCACTAATGTTTTTCTTACTTAAAATAACGCTTACTATATAAATATCTTTAACATGCTTGTGTATCACATGATTCTCAAGATTTGCGCTTGATATATATATCAACAGAAAAAACATGTTTAAATATTTCAGAAAAAAGTAATTAACCTGAAAAGATTAGCGCACAAAGTATTATAGCTGAAGAACATACAACAGATAAATCTGGTCACAAAGTATTGCTTCTGACATCAATTGGATATTTTCACTAATTTAGATGAGTTGAGCAATCATTGATCATTCACATAAACTATGCACTTTATTTTTAGAAGTATAATTTTTTACTCAAAGTTTTTTAGTAATATTGATGTTATTTTACAGAATAATGTACTACTTGGCTCGACATCCACGTGCAACGCACGTGCCGAGGAACTAGTATGATATTAAAAGCATGAACCCCTTAAGTTAAAAGTTAAATTACTTTTTTACTCTTTTAAAAATATCCTACTTATGTAAAAACAATAATTCTAATAATATATTAATTAATAGTATTTAAATAGAAAGGATGAGGAAATTGTTCTTGAAGGTCTATGTATTCGAAGGAAATTGAAGACTAAGCTAAGCAGAAGTCATGATTTGGACGAGTAAAGAGATAGAGAAATTTTTTGTGTATCCATTCACTTGTTTGTACATGTATATATACAATTGAATATTGAATAAAATAAAGAGAAAAAAAATTACTACGTACACTTGTTCTATTTGTATTTGTCTATTCATAACAGAAAAATTCTATCCTAACCAAATAATATTCTCTCACGTGAGCTTCAGCTGAGAAGAACCTTCTATCAATTAATCAAATCAAGGGTCCAAATCTAATCCATCAGAAAAGATATGTGGCTATGATTATCCACTCCAAAGTATGATGTGTGGCTATGATTCAAAATAGAAAAACCCGACATATATCCTAGGTTATATCGAAAACAACACTAGTTTGGTCGGTCGTATACTCCTTTCCTCTTCTTCCTGGTTCAGACTTCATTCCTCCATTAATGACTAAATTAATCTGGGGTTTTGAATATCTAGCATCCCCCCTCAAGTTGGAGGGAGTGGAGCAACCCCCAACTTGCTCAGAATTCCTTTATGAGAAACCCCAGAAAGAGGCTTAGTAAATAGATCGGCCAACTGATCTTTAGATGGAACGAACGAGAGAGTAATTAGACCAGAAAGAAATTGCTGACGCACAAAGTGGCAGTCAAGTTCGACATGCTTTGTGCGTTCATGGAAAACAGGGTTCCGGGTAATATGGATAGCTACTTTGCTGTCTGAATGAAGGGGAATTGGAAGGGTAATAGGGGCAGAGAGGTCAGCAAAAAGGCGTACAAGCCAAGTTAATTCAGCCGTGACTCTTCGCATGGATCGGTATTCTGCTTCCGCAGAAAAAAGAGAAATGGATACTTGTTTCTTCGATTTTGATGAAATAGGAGATCCCCCCAAAGTAATGAAGAAATCACTCACTGATCTTCGAGTGTCTTTGCAAGAGGCCCAGTCCGTATCACAAATAGCAAGAAGAGAAAAATCTGGTGTAGAGGATAACAAGATTCCTTGGCCAGGATCAGTGCTCAGATATTTAAGGACCCTTAAAGCGGCAAAGAAGTGTGACTGGCAAGGACATTGCATGTATTGACTCAAAGTGAGAACAACAAAGGAGAGATCTGGGCATGTGTTGGTAAGATAATTCAGTTTGCCAACCAAGTGTCGGAATAGAGTGGGATTGTCCATGAGAGGGCCAACGTTTGCTTGAAGCTTAGAGCAGGGATCTAGAGGAGATGTTGCACGAGGAAAATGAGAGACATCAAACTCCTTGAGCATATCCAAAGTAAATTTTCGTTGACTGATGATAAAACCATTACTTTCTCGCAAAACTTCTAGTCCAAGAAAATAGTGTATGTCTCCTAAATCCTTTATCTTGAACTGATAATTGAGGAATTCTTTGATGTTTTGAATCTCTTGTGTGTCGTCCCCTATCAATAATATGTCATCAACATAAACTGCTAAAATGGATATGAGACCATCTCTTTTTTAAAAAACAAAGAATAATCATTCAATGATGATGAGTATCCTTTGAAACTTAGTGCCCCTGCAAGCCGAGCATCCACTGCCGTGAAACTTGTTTCAAACCATATAAAGACTTTTTCAGCAGACAAACATGAGAAGGACTAGGAGGGGTGAGTCCTACTGGAAATTTCATCTACACTTATTCTTGTAAATCTCCATGTAAAAATGCATTATTCACATCTAACTGGGACACAGTCCGACCCCTCTTTGCTGAAATAGCAAGAAGACATCTTATAGTTATCATCTTGACTACTGGAGAGAAAGTCTCACTGTAGTCTATCCCTTCTCTTTGAATATCCCCCCTTACTACAAGTCTTGCGTTTAGCCTTTCAATGGTTCCATCAGATAAGTGCTTGACCTTATAAACCCATTTGCAAGGTAATGGCCTCTTCCCTTTAGGCAGCTCAACCACTTCCCAAGTATGATTATCTTGTAAAGCTTGAATTTCTGATTCCATAGCTTGTCTCTAACGTGGATGTTGAGAAGCCTGTTCATAACTATTAGGCTCATTTAAATTTGATAGGGACTGGATTAGATGCTGATTACTGATGGTGAGGGAGTAAAAATAATAGGCACTAGGCCTACTACGGTGAGAGAAACATGCCCTATCCAGATCAACAAATATGATGTTGTTACACACATAGTCCTTAAGATACACTGGTTGTTGTGTCACTCTATTAGACTTCCTCAAAGAAACTTCCTATCTAGGTGCAGGAACGAGAGATTTGGTTGGGTATATACTAGGACTGGTGTGAGAGATAGGTGAAACAGGCTGATGAGGAGTGGGTGTGG
Source organism: Nicotiana sylvestris (assembly GCF_000393655.2). Lineage (NCBI taxonomy): Eukaryota > Viridiplantae > Streptophyta > Magnoliopsida > Solanales > Solanaceae > Nicotiana > Nicotiana sylvestris. The sequence goes on along the minus strand of NC_091059.1, from coordinate 128,465,761 downwards.
TGGATGAATCAGAAGACTGGGGTTGAAAATAAGGTGAGGATGGAGAGATTGGATTGTTAAGGTCCATATCTTATGTATAGGACATTTCTTCCTGTACATATTGAGAGGAGTTGAAATCCAAAGAAAGGGGTGAATCTAAAAAATTGGGACTGTGGATAGGTTTAAGCTTGGCAAAAGGAAAATGTGACTCAAAGAATTTAACATCTCTAGAAACAAAGATCTTCTTAGTTTCCAGTTCCAATAGCTTATATCCTTTCTAATTCAAAGGATATCCAATCAACACACAAGCAGTTGCTCTCTCATCAAATTTTCTTCTTCCTTGTGTTAAGGTAGAAGCATAGCATAGACATCCAAAGTTTCTCAAATGACCATATTTAGGCTTCTGCTTGAAAAAGGACTTCAAAAGGAGTCTTACCATTCAGTACTCTGAAAGGCAACCTATTTATAATGTGTGTTGCAGTCAGAATAGACTCTCCCCAATATGATATGGGTAGTCTAGACTGGAACATTAAACCCCTTGCCACTTTTAGGAGATGTCTGTGCTTCCTCTCAACAATTCCATTTTGTTAAGGAGTACCAACACAGCTTAACTGATGTAGTATGCCTTCTGATGCAAGAAAATCTGCTTCCAGTGTCCCCTTTCCCAGTTCCAAAGCATTATCAGATCTTATCATCTTAACTTTGACATTGAATTGTCTCTCCACCAAATATAGGAAACTTTTAAGCATGGGAAAAGCATTACTTTTAGCACTCAACAAAAATGTCCAGGTTCCTCTACTGTAGTCATCAACAATAGTGAGGAAACATTTGAAACCATTGTAAGTGCTAGATTTATAAGGTCCCCAAGTATCAATATGTATAAGGTCAAAAACATGCTTGGTTTTTATGTTACTGATGGGAAAAGGATTTCTAGTCTGTTTAGCTTTAGGGCAGATATCACAAATGAAATCATAATTTGAAGCACAATGAAAGAAATGTAAATGTTTCATTGCTGAAATTGGAACATGACCCAATCTTTCATGTCAAAGCTTTATATCAGGTATCATATTGACATGAACTAATTCTGAACCTAAAACAGACCTAGAACTGGAATTCCTTCCTTTTGAAAATGAAATTACATTACTACTAAGCATACTACTAGATTTGAAATTACTCGGCTCTAGTAAATAAAGACCTTCTCTAACTTCACCAAAGACTTGAGGAATCCTCATTGAAAGGCCCTTCAACAGACACCCACTAGATGTAAGTAGACAATTATACTTAAAGTGCACACAGAACTTATGAACAAATAGTAAATTATATTTAAAATCTGGCACATGAAGGACATTAGTTAAGACATGACCTGGCAGAATTGATATACTCCCAATATGAGTAACACTTACCTTGAAAGAATTAGGTAAATTAATGTTCAAAGGTACTGGGAGTGGAATTAGAAACATGAAAGAATTGGGGTCAAAAACACATATGTTCTGATGCTCCAGAATCAATTATCTAGGAATCTGTTTTTAAACTAGTAAATACTGATCCTGAGTATTTGAGAATAGTACCAACCACATCATTTGCATTAATTCCTGATCCTCCACTCTGTGTTGATTTTGCTTGTTTGTACATATCCATCATCTCTGCAATTTGTTCCTTGTTGAAATGGTGTTCAAAACTGCTGCTGTTGGCCTCATTGCTTTGCCCTGTTCCATTATCTTCTTCATGAGTTGCTACCACATTTGCCTTGACATGATTTTGATAAGTCTTTGGGTTAGTAAATTTAAAATCATCTGGGAACCCAATCAGTCTGTAACAATCTTTTTGAGTATGTCCTATTTTCCCACAATAGGTACAAGAGAGATTAGGATTGTACTTTTTCTTCCCTCTGAATTTCTGTTGTGGTCTTGGAACCTTTTGAGCTGCATTGTTTAATTTCTGACCAGCCACTGTTCCTCTAGGGCCTTGATTGCTAAACTTTTAATTATTTCTTCCTTGTCTTGCTGACATGAATGCTGCAAAATCAGCAAAAACTTGTGCATTTGATTGTTTTCCCTGTCCAGCCACCATGAAAGATGCAGAATCTAAAGAGAAGTGTGCATTTGCATATATTTCTCTTTGATTCTCATCCTGTAAAAGTAGTATGCAATATCCATGCTAGGCAAAGGACTCATCATAAGAATGTTTCCTCTAGCTTGTGCATATACATCAATCAATCCCATCAAAAATTGAATTAACCTTTGATCCTCCAAATACTTAGTTAGTTTGTCTTTTCCCTCACATGAACATACACATGAACAGGTTATGATTAAAGAGCATATAATTCATCCCACAGTCTCTTCAGTTTGGTAAAATATCCAACAATATCACTGTTACGTTGTGTTAAACTTGACTGCTCTTTTTGCAGGTGGACGAGTTTGGCACCATTGGACTTTCCAAATCTCTGTTCCAAGCTGTCCCAGAGTTCCTTTGCTGGTTTTGAATAAATCACACTGTCAACAATGTCTTTTGACAGTGCATTTAGAATCCAAGATGTGACCATGTCATTGACACAGCTCCACTGCACATAATCAGTAAAGTTCAGATCTGGAGCCTTGCAAGCCCCATTGATGAATCCAAGCTTCTTCTTGGCTGATAGGGACAGAAGAATGGATATCTTCCATCCTGGGTAACCTTTTCCATCATAAACAGTGTTAACCAAGGTCATTCCAGGTGAATCTGAATGATTAAGATGATATGGATGGTTGATGTCATATCCTCCTGCCTTAGGAATGTTTGCAGTACGGTTTCTCTAGTTACACTCATCTTCTTTCACTAGGAGCTAAATAATAGACTTGGGGATTGATAATTGATGTTGGATCGAGCTCATTGCTCTGATATCATGAAGGAAATTGAAGACTAAGCTATGCAGAAGTCATGATTTGGACGAGTAAAGAGAGAGAGTAATTTTTTGTGTATCCATTCACTTGTTTGTATATGTATATATATATACAATTGAATATTGAATAAAATAAAGAGAAAATAAAATTGTACACTTGTCCTATTTGTATTTGTCTATTCATAACAGAAAAATTCTATCCTAACCAAATAATATTCTCTCACGTGAGCTTCAGTTGAGAAGAACCTTCTATCAATTAATCAAATCAAGGGTCCAGATCTAATCCATCAGAAAAGATATGTGGTTGTGATTCAAAATAGAAGAACCCGATATATATCCTAGGTTATATCGAAAACAACACTAGTTTGGTCGGTCGTCTTCTCCTTTCCTCTTCTTCCTGGTTCAGACTTCATTCCTCCATTAATGTCCAAATTAATCTGGGGTTTTGAATCTCTAACAGTATCTTCAAATGCTTCAGATTAGTAAAAGAAAATATTTTCCCGACCGTTACCTTTTCGTGCATATATAGTGAACGGTTAGTTCTTGGAATTTTCAGGCGCAAACTTCAGATCAAAAAATCTCTTCTACAATCCTTCATTTCTCACAAAACTTGTGTAATTTCTTCTTGAGATTAAACTTCTAATTGCTCGATAAAAGTGTTTAACCAAAAATCTAAGTCTTTGGTCAAAGCTAAAAAGAAATTCGGGTTAATGATAATCAGGAGATGAGAATAAAATGTTTTTGAGAATGGTGGTAAAGCAGTAAATAATTTTGTATTTCAGTAAGATCTCAATAGTATTTCGTGTCTCTATAGATGTTGAGTCTTTCTCCTTTTATAGTTGATTCTAGGAGAAGATGTAATGCCTTTGTCTTAATGAGGCAATTATGAGCAATAAATGACATTAAAAGAAACGTTACACAATCATTTCTATTTAATTCAAATATTCTAACGTATTTGATATTTAATGTTGTATTTAGACTCTTTTACGTCATCAGATTCGTATCTTCAACTTCTTCCGATCTTCGGTATTTAAATGACTCAAATAGGTACGAAACTCGTACCTATTTTGGTAACGGTCCACACCTATGTTTCTTTCTTTTTCCCTTATCTGTTGTCGCCCGTGCCTCTTGGCTATTTATTGTGTTTTGACCATTTGACCAGTCCACGTGTCATGCCACGTCACCTACAATGTAAATTCAGTTTTTTTCCAATACAGATAGTCCCCCCACTTTCCATTTATTTATCAATTAAATAATTGAGAAGTGGATCTTCATAAAAAGGGAATTTTTGCCGTAATTAATATTATGACAATACCGACGCTTCAATTGTCCCTTCTATTTAATGCTTTACATACGTGTCACTTTCTTATTGGTTCTGCAATTCTACACCCTTTTTTCGAGACTTCTTCATTCACACTATTCACGAAATGATAGTTGCCTTTATTATAGGATTTCCATCATTGCACTTTTAAGTTTGACGGTTGTCATTATAAGCATTTTTAACCCTCTTTCGTTTACCTTCTTCTTCATAGATCTTCAACAACCAATTTCTTACTTACTTGTATTTTCTCTCCCCTTTAGTATATCCTTCTTCAACAATGTCATCTCCAAACCCTAACCCTAGAAAAGTTCCAATTCTCTATCACTTCCCCAATGCCCCCGTAATACATAGGAGAGGCAGAGGAGGTAGGCTTCGGAGCTTGGGCCTAGGGTCTGCTCGTGGTGGTTTATCTGGTCCTGCTTCTTCTTCTTCTTCTAATATTGGGAGTTCTATTCTGAAGACCCCTTCTTCTAAAGGTAAAGAGATCCTTGATTCTTCTCAAGAACCTTTAGTCGATGAAATTGTTCCCAGTAATTTGTCTTTTGGGAGTGATAGAACGTCTCTTCAAAAACAAATTGTAAATTTAGAGAAAGCTGACACTTATCCTTCATTAGTGACCGAGCTTACAATTCCTACCATCAGAAGGGATTGTAACTGGAGCAATAGTCTTCGAATGTCAATTCCTTCCCTAAATCAAAGAATTTTTTCCTTTAGAAGTGGTTACTCTTTTGTTTATACTTACCCCTTTACTTTGGGTTTTAATCCTCCAGTTGATCCAGTCATTATTGACTTTTGCCGTTTCTTTAAAATCTGTTTGGCCCAAGTCGGCCCCCTAGTGTGAAGAGCAGTGGCTTGTCTGAGATACTTATCTGCCAAAGCCAATGTCAACTTCACCTTTTCTCACCTTATTCATTTATACCATCCCAATTTAATGCGCCATGGGGTTTTTACCTTAACTGCAAGAAGCAAAAAAGTTTTGGTAAGCCCTGAAGATGACAGAGATCGTGGATGGTATACCCGTTACGTTGCTGTACGTACGGTGCACTTGCTTGGTGAAACTAATATTCCCTTCCCTGAGAAGTGGAATTTTGCACGTAAGTTTCCTTTTATTTACCGCACTTATTTTTGAGAATTTCGATTCTTTTTCTAACTTCGTCTCTTTTTGTTTTTTTGTAGCAACCATGGGAGATGTGGAACTTATTCCTGACTTCCGTGGTTGGGTATATTCAATTTTGAAGATTGCTCCTAAGGATCAAAGAACTTGGAAATCAATTTCTTCTTTACATGGCTGGAAGGTGAAAACACATGGTATGTCCCTTTTTACACATTTTTTTCTTTTTACATGTTAAGCACCTTTTTCTCAATGTTGATTATGTATCCTTCTTTTAATCAGGATTTGGTGTTAGTGGAATGGCAGCTGATGTAGCTATGGCCATTCGCATGTCTGCTAATGCTGCACTTGATTTGAACAAGGCTCGAGCTTCGCTTCCCAAAAGGAAAGCTATAGGAGAAAGTTCTGAGAATGAGGAAGAGGAAGATACCTCTTTAATTGCAAGGCCAAGAGTTAGGAGACGAGTCATTAATAGTGATGAAATTGAAGATACCCCTGCTCAAACCTCATCCACCGAGCCTGTTTTGATTCATTCTGACGAGGACACCGTGCCAAGAGATACTAATGAATCAACTCAGCATCTTTTTGATAGTGGTTTTGAGAGTGGCGAGCTCGGCCCTGTTTTTGATGAAGCTCCTCTCTCCTCATTCGTTCCAATTTCCTCCATTCCTTTGCCAACCGACAGTATTTATTTACCAGCTTTGAGGGCTTCCGTTCTTTTGCCAGTTTCAACTGCACCTGCTTCCGTTCCTGTGTTGGTTTCTACATCTTCTCCTTCCATCCCTACTTTGACTCCTATGACTCCTGCTGCTGTGTTTACCTTTTCTACTACTCCTCCTTCCATTGCTTCTCCTCCCTTTATTCAGCATACAGAGGCGGGTTCTAGCAGTGGAACCATGGCTATGAGAAGTGTTACTCTTGAAGTTCCTGCCAACCATAGCCTTTTGAGAAAGATTGGTAGAGCTGATGTTTGGCTCGAGCCTCTAATCAGAGATATTGAGAAGAAGAAGATAGAGAGCCACAACTGCCTGACTCTGATGAATGACATAGTTCATTCTACTTTGAAGGTATTTTTCCTTTACCAACAAGTTTTTTGTTTTTAATCTACAAATCCTCATTTCTTTGAGTTGTCTCTGTAGGCTAACCTCATTGGTACAGAATTGATGGGAAGAATTTCCTTTCTGGAAAGAAAAACCCGTGAGTCTGAAAAATCTATCCATGAGGCCGAGGAAATAGCTAGGGGAGCCCAACTTGAAGCAGCTAATTGGAAAGAACAGTTTGAGAATGCTCAGGGGACCATAGAGGAGTTGAAAGAAAGTAGAAATCTCCTGGAGCAACAAAAGCGTGGTTTGACTTTTTAACTAGCAACTGCCAAGGCTTCTTCAAGCCAATTTAAAAGAGATAAAGAACTTTTGGAGTGCTCATTGTCAGAACAATTATCAAAGGCTAGTGAAGAAGTCAGGGAGCTTAAGGCACTTTTAGCCAAGAAATAAGAGTATGCAGGAGAATTAGTGCAAAGCTTGACTCAAGCTCAAGCTGACTTACAAACCTCCTCTAACGAGATTCGAGCTTTGAAGAGTTCTCATGCCTCCCTTGAAGCTTCCCTTGATTCCCATTTAGCTAAACACCAAATATTGAAGAACGATCTTGCTATGTGGGAAAGGGAGTATGGACTTCTGGAGGAGAACTTCAACATAGAGGTAAGTTGGGCTTTCCTGAAATCTCGCCATGATGCTTTGATGGAAGCTGCTCAGGAAAGATTTGATTTGCAATCTGAATTAGCCAAAGTCTTAGACACTATCGAGAAAAGTCAACAACCTGTTGATACTCCTTCTCCTGCACTTGACGCTCCTGGAACAGAAGAGCTTTTAAATGAAGAAGTGGCTATTGTGGCAATTGGAGTTGCAATTCCGGCTCCCGAGGGTGAAACTTCTATGACACAGTCCATGGAAGCTGAAGCTCCCGTGACTCTTGCTTCCCGCGGTGATTTTAACATTCCAAGCCCAATTGAAATTGCTCCTATTACTGCTCCCTCAGAAGTTGTTACCGTGCCTGTGATTGCCCCTGAAAATGAAATTGCAACTTCTGATGTTCCAACCCCTTCAGTGACTAGTTGAATGTATTTCAAACTTTACTGCTATTTTTGTTTTTGTTTTTATTAATTGGAAGGGATCTTTTGACGAAGTCCCCAGTAATCATAATGGGGCATTTGTAAAAAATAAATATTTTGCTGACTAAGTTTGTACTTAGTCTTTTATATTAAGAAGTTTTATCGGTACTTCTGTATATTGTATTCTTGCCTATTTATCTAGAACTTATAGAATAGCTTAGCATTTTTATCCTTTTAAAATGCTTTATGATTCTTCTCATGGATTATCAACATGAGGCTTATAAAAGAGGGACCTTTCATTTTATCGACACTAAATGAAGAAGACGTCTCAACTTCAAAATGGTGTTATAATACGATGAAAGAAATAGGAATACACATGTTTTGTATGAAACAACTTTGGCAAGTTTTTATTCATGAACTTTAACAAGTGTTTGACTATTACATGTATTACAATACATCTACAACTTTCTCGTAACTGTTTTTCTTGTAACAGATTTGTACATAACATAGAATAAACAAGGTTTTTCTTCATAACCTGTTTCAGTACATAGTCATGACCCTATCTTTATATATTAAGAAGGGTTTGATAGGTGACTTTGTTTATGAGTTTGAGAGATGACTCTGTTGTTCTCATGAATGCTGATGACTTCGTAACTTTTTCTCAACACTTGTCTCTTTGTGGCCGACTTTTGTTCGATATTCGTATCTATTTTTCTACACATATCTTTGTATAATATGTAGTCCCCCAAGTGTTTGAGCGGTGAAGTATGAAGCCTCGAGCACTTGTTTATTTCTTTTACTTTGGCCCTTTTCCTAAAACAGAAAAATATACAGGACTCGGAGGTGCGATTATAGATGAAGACTGCCTAACTCGTGTGTATTTCCATCAGATTAATTGTAACCCTGGGCTGGGAAATTAAGAATACTCCATTTTGCCTTGCAGGTTGTGACTCATCATTTGGCACGAGTTATGGTTTTTGCCTAGCATCTAAAATCGTTAGTAGAACATTAATAATTCAAAAGAAAAATTTTAACATGGCGATACCTGACCGTGGGTACTTTCTCAGAAGTAATATCTCTTTAAATGGACGGCATTCCAATGTGAGGGTAAAACTTTGCCGTCCATTGTCTCCAACTCGTATGCTCCTTTTCCCGCAATGTCACGAACTTTGTATGGTCCTTCCCACGTTGGACTTAGCTTTCCTGAATTAGCAGCATTTGCATATTGGAACACCTTTTTAAGCATGAAGTCCCCAATTTTGAAAAATCTGAGGCGTGCTTTCCTATTGTAATATCGTTCAATTACGTGCTTTTGTGCTGCCATTCTTATCAATGCAGCTTCTCTTCTTCCTTCAAGCAAATCAAGGTTGACCCGCATCTCTTCATCATTAGATTCCTCCATTGACCGATCGTACCGTGTGCTTGGTTCACCTATTTCAACTGGAATTAAGGCTTCCGCACCATAAACCATTGAAAATGGTGTTTCTCCAGTGCTTGTTTTTGTCGTTGTACGATAAGCCCATAATACTCCAGGTAACACCTCAGGCCAATTACCTTTTGAATCTTGTAACATCTTCTTCAAGTTGTTGATAATGACTTTGTTAGTGGATTCCGCTTGTCCATTACCCACTAGATGGTATGGCGTAGACGTTATCCTTTTAATCTGCCAACTTCGAAGAAATTCTGTGATTTGAGCTCCTATGAATTGTGGTCCATTGTCACACACGATCTCCTTTGGTGCTCCAAAGCGGCATATTATATTTCGCCATATGAAGTCTTTAACTTCCTTCTCTCGTACCTGTTTAAATGCTCCTGCTTCTACCCATTTAGTGAAATAATCTGTGAGTACAAGTAGAAACTTTACCTGACCTTTTGCTTGTGGAAGTGGACCTACGATATCCATTCCCCATTTCATAAAGGGCCACGGGGCTATAACAGGGTGTAGTAACTCAGCTGGTCTGTGCATATTATTGCCGTATCTTTGACATTTATCACATTTGGACACGAAACTGTTTGCCTCTTCTTCCATTTTAGGCCAATAATATCCTACGCGATTTAATGTTCTTACCAGTGACCTCCCCCTGCGTGATTTCCACAATGTCCTTCGTGCACTTCTCTCATCACATATTCTGTTTGAGAGGGTCCGAGACACCTTACTAGTGGTCCACCGAACATCTTTCGATAAAGATTTCCTTGATATAAACAATATCGAGCAGTTTTTTTGCGAAGCGCGTGAGCCTTTCCTTTGTCATTAGGCACGGTACCATGCTGTAAAAAGGCAACAATTTCGTTTCTCCAATCCCATGTTAAATGATTAAAATTTACCTCGTTTTTATCAGGTTCGAGAACGGAATGAAATAAATGTATGACTGAAGCATTTGTATCGTTTGCTACGTCTGCTGCAGATGCAAGATTAGCTAAAGCATCTGCCTCTACATTCTCATCTCTTGGGATCTGCACTACTTTCCAAGTTTGGAATTGCTTTATTAACTCCTGTACCTTTGCAAGGTATTCTTGCATTCGCGTCTCCCTGGCTGTATAAGTCCCCAGCATTTGATTGACCATGAGTTGAGAATCACTCTTGATTATAATCTGTGTTATGCCGAGTTCTCGTGCCAATTCTAGACCTGCAATTACAGCCTCATACTCTGCTTTATTGTTAGTTATAGAGTGACATTTTATAGTCTGTCTAATAGTCTCACCCGTAGGTGGTACGAGGACTATCCCTAGGCCTGCCCCTTTTACATTAGATGAACCATCAGTGAATAAAACCCAAGTCCCCGGGTTTGCACCATTAAAAACTTGTAATTCTTTTTCTGCTTCTAAATGCATCCCCTGACTAAAATCAGCCACGAAATCAGCTAGTACTTGAGATTTTATAGCGGTCCTGGGTTGATAAATGATTTCGTATTCACTTAGTTCTATAGCCCATTTTGCTAATCTTCCTGAAAGTTCGTGTTTATGCAAAATATTTCGAAGCGGAAAAGCAGTAACTACAATAATGGGATGACATTGAAAATAAGGTCTTAATTTTCTAGATGCCATGATCAAAGCTAATGCTAACTTTTCTAGCTGTGGGTATCGTGTCTCAGCATCTAATAAGGATTTACTTACATAATAAATAGGATATTGTTTACCTTGGTCCTCTCGGACTAAAACCGCACTTACCGCAACTTCAGATACAGCCAGATAGATGAGAAGCTTTTCCCCCACCTTTGGTTTTGCCAATAACGGTGGTTTTGACAAATAAGCTTTCAAATTTCTAAGGGATTGTTGACAATCTTCATTCCATTCAAAATGATCTTGCTTTTTGAGTGCATAGAAAAACTTAAAACACTTTTCTGAGGATTTGGAAATAAATCTCCCAAAGCTGCAATTCTTCCCGTTAATCTTTGGACTTCCTTTTTATTAGTAAGGATATCAGGGATTTCTTCTATTGCTTTGATCTGAGAAAGATTTACCTCAATACCACAGTTAGAAACAAGAAAACCCAAAAACTTACCTGATGCAACTCCAAATGCACATTTTTCTGGGTTGAGTTTCATATTAAATTTTCGCAAAATATCAAATTTAACAGATAGATGAGAAATATGATCATGAGACTGCTGGGTTTTGACGAGCATATCGTCTATATATACCTCCATTGTCTTCTCTAAATGTTCTTGGAACATTTTGGTGACCAACCTTTGATAGGTTGCCCCAACATTTTTGAGACCAAAGGGCATTACTTTATAACAGTAAGTCCCCCTGTCTGTGATGAAAGAAGTTTTTTCTTCATCACTAGGATCCATTTTAATTTGATTATATCCCGAATATGTATCTAAAAAGCTTAAAAGTTCATGACCTGCGGTTGCATCAATTAGTTGGTCTATATGCGGTAAAGGAAAAGAAGCTTTTGGACAGACTTTGTTTAGATCGGTATAATCCACACAAACGCGCCACTTACCATTTTTCTTGGGTACGACCACCGTGTTAGCTAACCAATTAGGATACTTTACCTCGCGGATCGACCCGATTTTTAATAATTTTTGGACCTCATCCTGAATCACCTGGTTCTTGAAAGCACCTTGCTTTCTTTTCTTTTGCTTTATTGGTGTGAAAGAGGGGTCCTCATTGAGTTTGTGAGTCATCACATCCGGTGGTATCCCTATCATATCAGCGTGGGACCAAGCAAAGTAGTCTACGTTAGCTTTTAAAAATTCAATTATCATACCTCTCATGTCTGAGCTTAAATTGGCTCCGACATAAACCTTCCGTTCAGGCCATTGCTCAAATAATATCACTGCCTCGAGCTCTTCAATTGTTGTTTTGATGCTTTCATTTTCTTCAGGTTCCTGAATTGTATCAGGCCTCGAGTCCAAATCTGTCTTTTCTTGTTCAGCTGAAGTTTGATCTTTTACACCTTCAACTGCTTCCTATAATTGCTATTTTTCTTTATTTACGGTGCTCGTTCCTGTTACAGCGTTGATACTTCTAGCTGTCTGCTGATCCCCACGAATTTGGCAAATTCCCCATGGTGATGGGAATTTAATAACTTGATGTAGAGTTGATGGGACAACATCCATATCATGTATCCATGGTCTCCCCATGATCATATTGTAGGCCATTTCCATATCAACTACCTGAAATTTAGTTTCTTTAACAACACCTGTAGCAAAAGTTGTTAGAATTACCTCTCCTTTTGTTACCACACTTGAATTTGTCGAAGCCTGACAAGGTGTGCGCCTTGGGTATCACTTTGTCTTCAGCTTGCATTTCACGTAATACCCTTAGTAGTATAATATTTACGGAACTCCCTGGATCAATCAAAACTCGTCTTACATTAGTATCATGTACAAGTAAAGATATTACCAGAGCGTCATTATGTGGAGTTATCGCTCCTTCAGTATCTGCATCATCGAACGAAATACTTTCATTTTCTAAAACCTGCCGCACCCGTTTCCCGTGTGTAATTGTTACCTTAGAAACCTTGTTGGAGGCTGTGTAGGTTATGCCATGAATATCTTCTCCCCCACTTATCACATTCACTGTTCTCTTGGGTGAATGAGGCTTTGGTGGCTCTTGCCTATTTTTCATATAGGCTTGTTTTTCTTTTTCACTAAATAACTCAGTGAGGTACCCTTGCTTCAATAGATGATCCACTTCACTCTGCAAGTATCTACATTCTGATGTTTTGTGCCCGTGATCATTGTGGAATTCGCACTAATGATCTGGATTGCATCTATTTGGATTTGACCGCATCTCTTTTGGCCACCGTACCTTATTTCCCATGCTTCTCAAAATAGCCACGAGCTCGGAGGTAGAGACATTAAAATTATATCCGCTGAATCGTGCCTTTAAACTTCTGTCATCATCTCGTGACTCTTGTCTGTTCCGATCATTCCTGAATTTCGAAGAAGAACCAGAGTCCCTGTTCCTCGATTTTTGATCATATTGCTGGCTATCTTGTTTTGACCGTGGGTCTTTTCCTGCAGGTCCCATATATGGATCGTACCTGTTTTTACCTGATCTTTTTTCGGTTTCTGATCTTCTGGAACCACCCCTTTCTTCATGATGAAACTTAGGTACAGTATCTTCTTCAATTCGCAGCTTCGTACTATACCGGTTGTAAACATCATTCCATGTGGTTGCAGGAAATTCTCGAAGGATTTCTTTGAGTCGTCTCGTGGCTTCAGAACTTTTGTCATTTAAATTACTCGCAAAGGCTATTGCAGCCCAGTTGTCAGGCACATGGGGTAGAGTCATTCTTTCACGCTGGAATCTATCAACAAAATCTCTAAGCAACTCCGAATCCCCTTTTTTGATTTTGAAAATATCTTCCATTCTTTTCTCAACCTTTTGTGCTCCCGAATGTGCTTTAATAAAAGAATCTGCAAGCTCAGCAAAAGAATTTATAGAATTTTCGGATAAAAGAGAATACCAGGTTAATGCACCCTTGGTGAGTGTTTCTCCAAATTTCTTGACTAGTACTGATTCAATTTCTTGTTTGGTCAAGTCGTTGCCTTTCACGCCTGTTGTAAATGCAGTCACGTGGTCACGTGGGTCTGTAGTACCATCATATTTCGTGATGTCAGGCATTTTGAACTTTTTCGGAATTGGAAGGGGAGAAGCACTTGGCTTCCAAGGTTGTTGTGAGTATTTGTCTATATCTACTCCTTTTATTACAGGCGGAACTCCAGGGATTTGCTCAATACGCTCATTTTGTTCCTTAATCCGTTTCTGCAAGGTTAGTACTAAATTTTGCAAATAGGAATTATTTTAATTACTTGGTCCCCCTTCCTGTGGTTCACTGGTGGTTCCTTCATTTCCAGAATTAACAAGACCAGAACGGGGATTCTCCAATGTATTATTATTAGGAGTTGGTGTGGGTGGTGCAGCAGACAATCGACTAACTAGAGCCTGAAGAGCTTTGCCGACCTGTGCATCAATTAACTTTTGTAAAGCTTCATTTGTACCTTATTCAAAGTGTTCAGATTGTTCTTGTTGATCAGCACGAGATTCAGTAACAGGAGTGCCTTCACGAGATTGACGTGGTGAATCTGGAGGGGAGGGAACCACGTCACCTTGATTTTGATGGATTTGATTTTCATGGTTTCCCAATGTGTTATTACTGTTATTGTCGGTGTTGTTGTTTGACATGGTGATAACAATGGACAAGATATAGCTTAAAAGAAAAGATTATCAGATTCCCGGTAACGGAACCAATTTGTTTAACCAAAAATCTGAGTCTTTGGTCAAAGCTAAAAAGAAATTCGGGTTACTGATAATCAAGAGACGAAAATAAAATATTTTTGAGAATGATGGTAAAGCAGTAAATAGTTTTGTATTTCAGTAAGATCTCAATAGTATTTCGTGTCTCTACAGATGTTGAGTCCTTCTCCTTTTATAGTTGATTCTAGGAGAAGATGTAATGCCTTTGTCTTAATGAGGCAATTATGAGCAATAAATGACATTAAAAGAAACATTACACAATCATTTCTATTTAATTCAAATATTCTAACGTATTTGATATTTAATGCTGTATTTAGACTCTTTTACGTCATCAGATTCGTATCTTCAACTTCTTCCGATCTTCGGTCTTTAAATGACTCGAATAGGTACGAGACTCGTACCTATTTTAGTAACGGTCCACACCTATGTTGCTTTCTTTTTCCCTTATCTATTGTCGCCCGTGCCTCTTGGCTATTTATTGTATTTTGACGATTTGACCAGTCCACGTGTCATGCCACGTCACCTACAATGTAAATTCAGTTTGTTTCCAATACAAAAATGCTTAAGGTAAATTTCCACCACTTCTTTTTTGCTCTCTCTAGGAGCTTTTATTGGCAGCATTGGTGCTAAGAAAATTACCTAATGAAATGTTTCTCATAGCATTGTCTGTGGCTGAAAAAATATAAGGATGTAATTTTTTTATATGTCCGTAATTTTGTTGTTTAAGGCTATTGACTACTTTTATTAAATGTAGTAACTTATATTACGTGGTAGCTATTGAAGTACCAATTTGGATTTTGTTCCCTTTCATATGCTGGTTTAATTTAGTATTCATAGACAACTACCATAATAATAAGATTCTAGATTAATATCTTCCGTCAGTCTATTTTGAAGATTAAAAAATCGAGACTATATTATTTTTTATGCATTCTTCATTTGAAAGAAAGAGATGTCAAAATAATCATTGATATTAAATACTTTTAGGAATGAAAATATACAAATTAAAAAAAAAAAAGGTTATGAAGAAGTTACACACTTTACAAAGATATGTCTCTCATGATTTTTAAGGATAACGGAAACGGTTAGATTAAGAACATGATTAATAATATGTGTATTTATTAATTAATTAGCCAACTCTATATCCTTACTAGCCATCACAACCCTTAAAGAATAACACCTACAAATCAATAACCTTAATCCGCCATAAGCGAACTTGAAAACACTAGGTTATTTTATATGTATTTACTTCAAAATAAAACTTAATTATCATCATTATTTTTATTATTTGTCATTTTCTTTTCTAAGATAAATTGAAGATATTGGTGATCCGACTTATTCAACTTATGGTTTATCTGTTGTTTCCTATCCTTAGTTATTTGTAAATATAATTCTATAAATGTTAGGCACTTAATATATAATGTGTCCTGCATGCATGTTATAATTAAGAATAAAAAATATTATATTGGTTATTCCTTTTGACAAATGAGATTGATTTGTTGGTATATAATTTAGTAGAATGCATGAAATTATGTGAAAAATTATAGTTTCAAGGTTGTAATATGTGAATTAGACTTACTAACTTAAATAATTTTTTGAAATCATAAGAATAAATGAGGTTTACACATAAATATTATTTAAATGCTGTTGTTCTAATATAATGAATTTGATATATCTTTGAGAGAAAATCCAAATAACTTTTTAATTTATTTTTAACAATAATAATAAAATAAAATTGAAAAATTTATTTATATTGTGTTTCTCTAAATAATTATGTTCTTTTATTAGTAATACTTAAAAAAACATATTTAGCTGTTAAGAATAGAACTTTTCAAAGGGTTACTTATTTTATTTTAAGGAAATTATTTGTGAGAGAAAAGACATAACTTTTTAGTTATTTTATATGTTTTTTAATATAATACTAACTATTACGTATAGCTATTCAATGTGATTTTCACGGTTGGTGTTATGAACTATAAATCAATACTGATCAAGCGACCATACGACCATCTACGCTGGCCATTTATAGAAGCTTGTACTTAATTTTTTCATGTATAATCATCCCCTAAAAATAATATTTTAACAATATTAATATTATTTTATAAAATTATATGACATAACATATATACACGTCCAACGCACGTGCCGAAAAACTAGTAGATGAAAAATTACTTACCATCTTAACATACATGCGTAGAGTTTATTTTCTAGAATGGATGCTATGCATGTTGAAGTCCACTTGTCAAACACGTGGCAAATCAAAGTATGATGTTCTATTTGATATAGTCAATTGTGTATAAACTAGTTGTAAGTTCAATACGCTATGTTGTTATTTTGATATTTTGATGACAAATAGGAGGAGGAAGTAATCTTCGAAGTCATGATCAAGAATGGACATGAGCTGAAAGCTAAGTCCACATTCAAACTCTTCGAGAAGAAGTTAGTAGAAGGTGAAAGCATTAGTTCCTTTTGGAGTTGTATTGTAGGAGTAAAGGACAAATCAGTTGTATCCTAGAGAGAGTCCGAATGCAATCATGTTTGAAGGATAAAATTGGAACTGACCTTAAACATTTGAAGCCATCCATATTCTTACTGAACTACACCCACTCATTCAGTCACTTGCACTAACACACAGTTTTGACAATTAATAACATTTGCAATAAATGACAGAAACGAGTGGACCACGCGCAACAGTTCAGGAAATAGGAATCTTGGATATTTAGTACTCTCTCCGTCTCAATTCTCCGTCTCAATTTACCTGAATATGATCGAATTTCCAGAGTCAAAACAATCCTTTTTTGAATGTGATTCTTTCATATACCTTTTATATATTTTAAATATCGATTATTGTGGCTTATAGTATATATTTACATAGTTTCCAAATATGTAAATTATATCTCAAAGAATTTAAATATTCTGTGTTCAAATATAAAATTAAAATTTAAAAGTTTGAATCTCGATAAGCAACAGGTGTCACATAAATTAGGACATAATCGTGTATTATTGTACTAGCCTACAAATTTTGGTTCTTCCAAGAGCAAGAATAAAAGTTACCAACTTCGACCCCGAAGAAGAACGAAATCAAAGTTGCTTTACTAGATCCATGGATATCTTTTTTTTTTTTTTTTTTTTTTTTTTTTGGAATTTAGTGTATAGGATCTAATCTACCAAAGTAAAGAGAATTGAGGTTTTTTCATTTCTCCCAAAAATTTACCCGCAGGGGCCGAAGAATTCGTTTTAATACACTTTGCCATACAAAGACCCTTAACGAAATATTGTTCGCCTTTTTACTTCTTAAAAATAGATTTTATATTGGATAAAATCGTAATTAAATAAATTTTCCTAATATGTAGAATTTTGAAGTCTTACTAATTCTTTTTAACTCTTTCCTTATTTGAATTGTGTAAGAATTCCAAGTATTCAAGAATTTAAAATTCATTAAAAAAAAATACTTATAGAATTCCTTTTCTTATTTGAACTATGTACTAATAAATATTCCAATATTAAACAAAACTTCTGTTAAGTAACACACAACTTCTACTCTACTCTTCTTTATTTGTCTTTTTATTTTGGTTTTGGTTCAAGCAATTTTCTTGCATTCACCGTGATCTTCCTTGAGTTATTTCTTTAAGTTAATATAAATTACATATTTAAAGATTATTTTTTATTGATAGTTATCACCCAAACAAATGAAGAACAAGACACCTTAATGAAGTGTAATAGTAGACTGCTTCAAGAACAGAAGGAGGAAGAAGATGAACGAGAGATAGAAGAGAAGGAAGTAATCTCAGTAGTATTTCTTCTGTTAACCTTCTGTCACGATCCAAAATCCACTAGTTGTGATGACACCTAACCCCAACCCGTTAGGTAAGTCAATTTAATAATTATCCATTTTCAATTATATTAATAAAATAATTAAATGGAAGAAATTATCTGAAACCTATACATTTCCCAAGAACTGGTAGTACAAATCATGAGCTTCTAAGAATAGAGTTTACAAGCTGATATGAAGTAAATATATCTTCTGTTTGAAAAGTACATAAACAGAGTTTTATTAATTCTATGGCTACCATGAACAAGAGACAGCTACAACAGGAATGCATGTACATCTTCAAATCTAGCTCCCATAGAACACAACAACCTCAGCAGCCAACATCTGCACGCAATGGGCAGAAGTGTAGTATCAGTACAGCCGACCCCATGTACTGAGTAAGTAACAAACCTAACCTTAGGTTGAAAGTAGTGACGAGCTGAAACATGGTCGGGTCCAACACCAATAGCCAACAATAATTCATAACAACGTAAAGCATTTACATAAGGACGTAACTCAGAGATAAGATAGTCACCCTTTTTCACAGTCTTTCAAAAATAGTTTCGCTTTTCAAGAATATCGGCAAAAACTCAAATCCTTTACCAAAATCGTCGAAAAATGTGAGATAGTTTGAAAACTATAATTTTTCCAAAAACTTTTCCAAAATAAATAAGATGTTTCATTTTCTTTCCATATAGCAAGTGTGAAATAACTCTCTATGCCCAC
This sequence comes from Nicotiana sylvestris, assembly GCF_000393655.2. Lineage (NCBI taxonomy): Eukaryota > Viridiplantae > Streptophyta > Magnoliopsida > Solanales > Solanaceae > Nicotiana > Nicotiana sylvestris. The sequence continues at coordinate 128,447,117 of NC_091059.1, read as the reverse complement.
ATATCAATCTGTATGAAAAGTCATGAATGACGTGATACCGTACACCATGAGAAAAATGAATCTCTATGCATGTATGTCATGTATGCATGCCAATGCCATGTATCTCAGAGATGAATCATGCACTCACAATCTCAGAGTACTCAATCTCACTGTCTCATATTTTTAACTTATCATGCTCAACCAGTCGGTACTGTTTATGGCCCATACAACCCAGGGAAGATCCATCCCGGAATATATACATCACTGATCATCAGTCACTCAGTACCGAGGAAGGCCAATTTGAACCCATGGAGAAGATCCATCTCCGGGTATATATGTATGCTTCGGACAGGATCTATGTCCAAGGAAGATCCATCCCTCAATACAATCAACCGCACTCATTGGGGGTGTGTACAGATTTCGGAGGGGCTCCTGCATCCCAAGCGCTATCATAAGCTAGATCCAGGCATAAATCAATATAACATGCTGTGGTGTGAAGTCCAATCCCATAACTGGAACTCATAATCAGGCTCTCAACCTCATTCGGTCATCAATCTCGCCAGTCTCACTCACGGGTTCACAATGCCATGAAACTAGCCCGACAACAATGATATGATGTATCAATAACAACAACTGAGACTGAGACATGATATGAATGCATGAACATGACCGAGTACGAAATATGAATGAAGTCAATGAGATGACAGTAAGAAAAGACCACTATGAGTCCTAACAATACTAATATAAAGCCTAAACATGATATCTAGCATGATTGGCCGCTCGATTACTTAATTATATGGTGAAAACACATATATCAACAAAATAGAGCCGCTAATCAGTTCCATAAAAATAATGGAGTCACAATTCACAGGTACACGCCACACGCCCGTCACCTAGCATGTGCGTCACCTCAACTTCAATCACATAGCACGTAATTCAGGCTTTATACCCTCAACACTAAGTTTAGAAGAGTTACTTACCTCAAAATAGCCAAATTCCAATACCGAGCAAGCCAAACGATGCTCCAAAGATGCCATCACATGCGTAACGACCTCCGAACGGCTCAAAACTAGCCAAAAACAACTCAAATACATCAAATAAAGCTCAAGGAAACAATTCCAAATGATAAAGATCGAATCCTAAATCGAATCCCAAATCCGGCTAAAAATCACACCCGGGCGCGTACCTTGGAACCCGACATAACTCACAAAATCCGACAACTCATTCGATTATGAGTCCAACCATACTAGTTTCACTCAAATCCGACTCCAAATCGGTGTTCAAAACTCAAAAATTCATATTATGAAACTTTAGGCCAAAACCCCCAATTTGCTCTTTGAAATCCATCAACCAAAAGCTAAAATCGAAGATAGATTCATGGAATTAACCAAAACCGAGTAGAGAACACTTACCCCAATTCATATGGTGAAAATTACTCCAAAATTGCCTCAATCCGAGCTTGGAAATGTTAAACTGAAGCCAAAATCGTAAACCCTTGTATTTATCATTCTACCCAGCACTTTCGCATCTGCGCCACATTAGTCTCTTCTGCAGCGTCGGTTCTGTGACACGAGCTCCGCTTCTGTGCGCTCCACTTGCCAACTGACCCTCGCACATGCGAATCAACATCCACTTTTGCGCAACCGCAGGTGCGACACCAAACACGCTCCTGCGCTAAATCTCGCTCCTACGCCCAAGATCTTCGCTCCTGCGGGGTTGCAGATGTGCCCCTATTCCCGCTTCTATGATCCATTCCAACCAAGCCTTCCTTCTCTTCTGCGATCAACTGTCTGCATTTGCGGACACGCACCTACGTGCAATCTTCCGCAGATACGGAAACACAAGAATCAGCAGCCTTCAGCAACAACAACATGAAGAAAAATGATTCGAAATCAATCCTAAACACGCCCGAGTCCCCCGGGACCCTGTCCAAACATACCAACAAGTCCCATAACCTAAAATGGACCTACTCGAGGCCTCAAAACACGCATAACAACATTGAAACGACGAATCACACCTCAATTCAAAAATCAATGAACTTGAAACTTCAAACTTCCACAACCGATGCCGAAACCTATCAAATCATGTCCGATTGACCTCAAATTTTGCACATAAGTCACATTTGATATTACACACATGCTCCAACTTCCGGAATCGGAATTTGACCCCGATATAAAAAATTTCACTCCCAGTCAAACTTTCTTAAATTTTAACTTTCGCCATTCAAGCCAAATTCTACTACGGACCTCCAAATCACAATCCAGACGCGCTCCTAAGTCCAAAATCACCCAACAGAACTAACGGAATCATCAGAAGTCCAATCCGAGGTCAAATACTAAAAAGTCAAACTTGATCAACCTTTCGAATTTAAAGCTTCTAGTTGAGAATCATTCATCCAAATCAAATTCGAATAACTTGAAAACTAAAACTGACTATTCACATGAGTCATAGTACATCATATGGAGTTACTCATGCCCAAAAACTACCGAGCGAAGTGTAAATGCTCAAAACGACCGGTCGGATCGTTACATCCTCCCCCACTTAAACATACGTTCGTCCTCGAACGTGCCAAGAGTTGTTTCAAAAGCCATCAAATCACCGTGTAACCTTACCCAACACATACACAGGGTGACCCCACATCACACTATCCTATATATGTCTGATAACACAACATAATTAAAATTTCTTAATTCAACCTAGTCCATAAGCCTTAGAATCCAATTTCCACACCCGAAATTTTCTATAAGATCAGAATCTCGCATCTAAACACTGTATAAATCTGAACAAGCTGTATCAAGCCTTCACCATAACCCAAGATGTAATCACATGATATACCACATAACTCAAATGCTCACAGCGATAATTTTTCAATCATAGTAGCTGCTCAAAACAACCCAATACCGGTAATAAACCTCATACCAAACAAAGCCTCATTCTAAAACCTTCGTACACTGCCAATGATGAAAGAAACATGCAGAACTCATAACCCTTTGTCAGATCAACAAGTCATGGAGCTCCCTCTCCCTTGATAAAGACTATAGCAAATTTCTAAGCCGACTTCCGATATTATCCTTCCAAATATACCACTATCAAATTCGATAGTATCCATTCTAGGTCCAATGACCTCATCTCATCCAACACGACCACTCTAGTGACATGACACATCAATACAATCTAAAACCACAACCTGTACAACCCGTGCACCAAGTAGCAACATTCCAAATGTACTCAATTATGAAAATGATTCAAACGAGAGAATTGTCCCGCCAGCTTAACAAGTACCATCACAATGCCATGCTAAGAGCCTAGCACACACAGTAGAACCATAACACACGAATCCAACACAAAGGATCATATCTCAATATAACTTCGCTGCAATGCATGACCCCATCCAAACGCTGGTCCATATTATATACCTCGAGCCGCCTTGCTCAAAATCAATAACCACGTGAAATTTGACATCAAGTACCCAAAGTGCATTACCATAACCACGAAGAGCAAATAACACAATACAACAATCCAGAAAGATCATAGCCAACGTGCAATCAATCATGCAATACCCAAATACTCATCTCGCTCAAATTCCGCCATAAATCCCAAATAGAATCGTACCATATGTGCTTATAACCAACGAATCACAACTCCTCGTAGCATAGAAGAGTAACTCAAAAATTACTTCAGAACACGAATAAGCTCAACAATAATCGAATGGCATATCCCTTAACAATAGCAGTATGGAGCCAACCAATCCGGCTCGGTGTAGAATACACATCCTAATTGAGCCTACCAATAGACCCCCGAGTCATCTCTAGACACCCCACAAATAGAAAAATAACCCTATGAAAGTCCACAATGACTGAATCATAACACATACTATCATCTGGATATGTTCGGCCACAAACTCACAGTCCATAACTATGAAACAATCTACTTATGAGAACTTTCAGTCTCCAAATCTGTGGACACACGAATCACCATATCCGATCCCAACTCCACTGCCCGAATATCTAACACATCTCTCATACACGATCATCCTACGAGGAATACTTCTAAAATTCTTCCGTGCCACATAGCAAAATTTGAATGTCAGTAGTCGACCAACTTGGAGGGTGCCGCAATACCAATGAAGTACCCATGAATCAAAACACAGTGTGCCTTCTGAAATGTACACTCTACTCAAGCAATACCAAACAATAATATCATTCACCTAGTCATCTGAAACCATCTATGCTGCCTAAGAATTTCAGGACCTTCCTTTCAAAACCAAATCGTGACCTTGCTCATGCAAATCTCAACGCCATACCACACACCGCATATACAATGCCATCATATGAAAAAAATGAGAACATCATAATCCACTCCAATTCACAAGCAACTATATATGCAATTAGCCAAGAACCTTCCATTTGTTCTCATCTAGGAGAAAATCACAATACACAACATGTTCCACACGCTAGTAGAAAATATACACCTCAAACCATGGTAGAAACCATTGAGGAAATCTTGAAACCCTTTTGCACATAACTAAGTCACTCAACTAAGCCACACAAGTTGCCAAAACCCAAGAGCATTGCCACAAAACACCTGTAGAAACTCACCACATCATAAGCACCCAAAGAACCGCTCATATCCATTACTGTGCTGATCCAACCTACTACCAAGTTGTCCTAATTCTCCGAGTTCTTCCCAAATTGCCTTCAAATTGATACTTCTCCTCGCCATAATACCACCATCCTCAACCAAAACTCACCACACGAGACCCTAGCATAAAACCACACTTCCCTAAGGCTCATAAGCCGCTGAATGCTTTCTTAAGCACCCCAAAAGTACCACAACCGAGATACCCACTCTGAAGAGATCTTTTGTGAATTTAAAGTTATTCCTTTACCTTCCTAATACTGAAATATAAAATCCACAATGATATAGAATTACTACGAGTCTTGACACAATCCAATGTAACTATTAGATTCTAGCCATATACAAATTCTTAAAATTATCAATTGCCACATATAAATCTTGAATTCATTAGAACTATTCTCAATAGCCACTCACTCTACTCCAATCTCAATTGCACCTCCCAAACGGACCGAATGACCTATGCCCTATTTGTACACCAACACCCTAAGAAGTACTTCACACCTCTAAGCAACCGAGTAGACCCATACTCCCAGCACACTACATCTGTCACGAATAACAAACCATATTCATTCCATGATTCACATATACCCATTGAGTGTAATACAACTAGTATCCAGAAATTTCCTTACTCGAGTCACCCCCGATCTCGACCTCTACAAGTCATAATTGATTCACCAGTGTACCTCAAACTAAAACTAATACAACACATTACTGTGCAATCAGCCCGTCAATAGAAGACTCTCCCGCTTGGCTCGAAGTCAAGGAATAAAGCATCTGATAACTTACAATACCCATGCTCTGTTGTTGCCAAAATCCCGCACTAAAATTCAACTAAATCCTTCACAATCTCATGGAACGCAAACCATCTAATACATCAAATCGTCTGAAAATCTTGCATCCACCCTTGTGACAGTCAAGCCAACTCTTATAAGAGATCCAAACTCAAATTGCAGTACATATAATTTACCGGTAAAAGAGAACTCGCTACCAAACAACATAAGGATCGCACAACCCTCAGGACACCCCGCAGGAGATAACCCACTTGCTTTGCCTCAAACTGACTTCTCTCCATACCCTTCCACAGTCATAAATATTACGCAGTCACTTAATCTTCCTGAGTCTGAAATCATAAACAAGACATGAAAAATCTACTTCACTCTACAATTAAACAACATGAAAGGTCCTTCAACACACCCATAACTCAAGATCATACGTCAAATAAAGACAAAAATCAAGCACCAATTTTCATCTCAATCAAACTCTTTTCGTCACATTCAAACCTTTTGAACACTTCCCGTAGTCACATCATACTCGTTACGTAGCCATCCAACCACAAATTCCACCAATAGGGTCACTATCGGACATATAAGTCCAAAAGTATGTGCTCACACAATCAAAATCTCTCTGCTCAAGCTACAGTCAAAACCCGGCCTCAAGTCCTCTAGACTAGACCATCATCAGCATACTAAAATCACATATCGCACCTCATCCAAGTAATCACAAGCCGTCGATGCACAACTAATACCGAGGTCTCATGTGCGCCAACGAATGTGTGGAAGGAATTCAAAGAATTACGCTTCAAGCTGAATCGATATTGCATGATAAGGAAAGAAAGATGGGAAGTATATCCTAAATGCCATGTAGCTTCTCGAAGATAGGTACGAATGTCATCATACCGATCAGTAAGACTCTACTAGACACTTACTCATGACTTGTAGAACATATGGACCTAGAGCTCTGATACCAATCTATCACGACCATAATCCACTAGTCGTGATGGCAACTAATCCCAACCCGCTAGGTTAGCCAATTTAATAATTATCTATTTCCAAATAAAATAATAAAATAATTAAATAGAAGAAATTATCTGAAACATATACATTTCGCAAGGACTGACAGTACAAATCATGAGCTTCTAAAAATAGAGTTTACAAAGCTAATTTGAAGTAAATACATCTTCTATTTGAAAAGTACATAAGTATAGTTTTATCAATTCTATGGATACCATGAACAAAAGGCAACTACAACAGGAACACATGTACATCTTCAAATCCAGATCCCATCGAACAAAACAACCTCAACAGCCAACATTTGCACACAATGTGCAAAAGTGTAGTATCAGTACAACCGACCCCATGTACTGAGTAAGTAACAAACCTAACCTTAGGTTGAAAGTAGTGATGAGCTAGAAAATGGTCAGGTCCAACATCAATAGCCAACAATAATTTATAACAACGTAAAGCATTTACATAAGGAAGTAACTCAGAGAAAAGATACTCAGCTTTTTCACAGTTTTCCAAAAATAGTTTCGCTTTTTAAGAGTATCGGTGAAAACTCAAATCTTTTACTGAAATCGTCGAAAAATGTGAGATAGTTTGAAAACTATAATTTTTCCAAAACCTTTCCAAAATAAATAAGATGTTTCATTTTATTTCTAGATAGCAAGTGTGAAATACCTCTCTATGCCCACATATCAATATGTATGAAAAGTCATGAATGATGTGATACTGTACAATATGAGGAAAATGCATCTCAATGCCTGTATGTCATGTGTGCATGCCAGTGCCATGTATCTCAGAGATGAATCATGTACTCACACTCTCAGAGTACTTAATATCACCGTCTCACATTTTTCACTCATCATGCTCAACCACTCGGTACTGTGTATGGCCCATACGGCCCAGGGAAGATCCATCCCGAAATATATACATCACTGACCATTAGTAACTCAGTACCGAGGAAGGCCAATCCGAACCCATGGAGAAGATCCATCTCCAGGCATATATGTATGCTTCAGACAAGATCCATATTCAGGGAAGATCCATCCCTCAATACAATTAACCACACTCACTAGGGGTGTATACAGACTCCGGATGGCCTACTAAAGCCCAAACGCTATCATAAGTCAGATCCAGGCATAAATCAATATAACATGCTGCGACGTGTAGCCCGATCCCATAACTGTCACTCATAATCAGGCTCTCAGCCTCACTCAATCATCAATCTCTCCAGCCTCACTCACGGGCTCACAATGCCATGAAACTAGCCCGAACACAATGATATGATGTATCAATAACAACTGATACTGAGACATGATATGAATGCATGAATATGACTGGTTGCAAAATACCAATGAAGTCAATGAGATGACTGTAATAAATAACCACTATGGGTCCTAACAATATCAGCATAACGCCTAAACATGATAACTAACATGATTGACAACTTAGTTACTTAATCACGTGGTGAAAACATAGATATAAACAAAATAGGGCCACTACTCAGTGCCATAGAAACAAGAGAGTTACAATTCACAGGGTGAACTTCCAGACGCCTGTCACCTAGCATGTGCGTCACCTCAACATCAATCACATAGTACATAATTCGGGATTTTATACCCTCAACACTATGTTTAGAAGAGTTACTTACCTCAAACAAGCCAAATTCCAATACCGAGCAAGCTAAGCGATGCTCCAAAGATTCCATCACACGCGTAGCGACCTTTGAACGGCTCAAAACTAGCCAAAAGCAACTCAAATACATCAAATAAAGCCCAAGGAAACAATTCCAAATGATAAAGATCGAACCCTAATTCAAATTCCAAATCCGGCCAAAAATCACACCCAGGCCTGCACCTCGGAACCCGACATAACTCACAAAATCCGACAACTCATTTGATTATGAGTCCAACCATACTAGTTTCACTCAAATCCGACTCCAAATCGGTGTTCAAAACTAAAAAATTTATATTATTAAACTTTAGGCCAAAACCTCCAATTTTCACTTTAAAATCCATCAACCAAAAGCTAAAATTGAAGATAGATTCATGGAATATAACCAAAACCGAGTAGAGAACACTTACCCCAATTCATATGGTGAAAATTGCTCCAAAAATTGCCTTAATCCGAGCTTTGAAATGTTAAACTGAAGCCAAAATCGCAAACCCTTGTATTTATCATTCTGCCCAGCACTTTCGCATCTGCGCCACATTAGCCGCTTCTGAGACACGAGCTCCTCTTCTGCGTACTCCACTATCCAACTAACCCCTCGCACGTGCGAAACAACATCCGCTTCAGTGCAACTGTTGGTGCTAACTCAAACACGCTCATGCGATAAATCTCGCTCCTGCGCCCAAGATCTTCACTCCTACGCGGTTGCAGATGCACCCCTATTCCCACTTCTATGGTCCATTCCAACCAGGCCTTCCTTCTCTTCTGCGATCAACTGTCTGCATCTGAGGACTCGCATCTGCATGCATTCTTCTGTAGAAGCGGAAACACTAGAATCGGCAGCCTTCAGCAACAATAACATGAAGAAAAATGATCCCAAATCAATCTGAAACACGCCCGAGCCCCTCGGGACCCTGTCAAAACCTACCAAAAAGTCCCACGACCTAACACAGACCTACTTGAGGCCTCAAAACACATATAACAACATTGAAACGAAGAATCATACCTTAATTCAAAAATCAATGAACTTGAAACTTCAAACTTTCATAACCGATGCCGAAACCTATCAAATCACGTCCAATTGACCTCAAACTTGCACACAAGTCACAATTGACATTACATACCTATTCCAACTTCCCGAATCGAAATTCGACATCGATATCAAAAATTCTACTCCCGGTCAAACTTTCTAAAATTCCAACTTTCGCCATTCAAGCCAATTTCTACTACGAACCTCCAAATCACAATCTGGACGCGCTCCTAAGTCCAAAATCACCCAACAAAGCTAACAGAACCATCAGAAGTCCAATCCGAGGTGAAATACTAAAAAGTCAAACTTGGTCAAACCTTTCGAATTTAAAGCTTCTAGTTGAGAATCATTCTTTCAAATCAAATCCGAATAGCCTGAAAACCAAAACTGATAATTCACATAAGTCATAGTACATCATACATAGGTACTCATTCTAGAAAACTACCTAGCAATATGCAAATAGTCGGGTCGTTACACCTCCAAAGAGTACAAAATGAATTATTTATACACTAACTAATTTATGGAAATATCTAACTACCTAACTACTTGAACTACCCTTAAACTAAGTTAGTGTGTAACGATAATAATGCCCTTACGTCAAATATTTCATTTCTCAACACTCCCCCTCAAGCTAGGTAGTGTAAAAGTATTGTAAACTCCTAGCTTGGAACTCGAATAACTATGTTGAACTCTGCATAGTACTTTTGTAAGAAGGTATGCAGGTTGATCTATGGTATTTAAATATTTAGTTGTTACCAGACCTTGAGTAATTTTCTCTCTTATAAAAGCATTCTATCTCGACGTGTTTGGTTCGTTCATGATAAATAGGATTAGTTGCAATCTGCATTGCAACTTTGCTATCACTGTAGACTTCAACTGGAATTTTGAATTCTATTCCATTCTTTTTGAGCAATCCTTGTAGCCAGATTATCTTAGCAATAGTGGATGTAATACTACTGTATTCAGCTTCAGCAGAGCTTCTAGACACAATGGTTTGTTTCTTAGATTTCCAAGAGACTAAGGAAACACCTAGCTTGATAAGATAACCAATTACAGATCTTATGGAGTATGGGTATGCAGCCTAATCTGCATCACAGTAGGCAGTGATGGTATTGTTGTTATTGCATCTTAGTAGAATACCTTGTCATGGTTGATTCTTCACATATCTGACAATCCTAAGAGCTGCCTCCAGATGAGATTTTTTAGGTTGTAGAAGAAATTGACTCAAAGTCTGAACACTGAATGATATATCAGGCCGAGTCATAGTTAAGTAGAGTAACTTTCCTACTAACCTCTGATAAGTCTTCTGATTTGCTACAATGGCCATCATATTCTTTAGTAGTAAGTTTAATGTTAGTATCCAAAGGAGTCACAGTAGGTTTTGCAGCTGATAGTCCAACTTCTGATATAAGCTTTAATGCATACTTCAAATCTCCCAAGTCTTTTATTTTGAATGTTTGCTGCAGTATGATCTTAGTTTCAACTATTAGTTTTAAGTTGTCCCATGTTATTAACATGTAATCTACATAGACTAATACCATAGTGACTTCTCCTGAATTTCTTTTGAGGAACAATGATTGATCAAGTTTGCTTTGTTGAAGCTGATTCTTTTGAAGTACTTCAGTTAATTTTGCATTCCACTGTCTAGGGGTTTGTTTCAAACTATAAAGGGATTTAATGAGTCTGTATACTAGTTTGTTCTCCCTTGACTCTTAAATCCCTATGGAAGTTCCATGTAGATTTCATCATAGAGATCACCTTGAAGGAATGCATTATAGATATCCATTTGGTGTATATTCTAGTTTCTTGCAGCAGCAATAGCTAAAATTGTTCTCACTGTTTCCATTTTTACCACAAGAGAGAAGGTTTTTTGATAGTCAATCCCTTCCTTTTGGCTATATTCTTTTGCTACTAACCTTGCTTTAAATCTTTCAACTTCTCTTGTAGCTTTGTGTTTGATTTTTTATATCCATTTGCATCCAATAGGTATCTTTCCTTCTAGCAAGGAAACTATGTACCAAGTATGATTTGTTTTTAGTGCATCAATTTTTATCTTGATTGCCTCTATTCATCTGGTATTTCTGATATCTTCTTTATAAGATGCATGTTCTATTTCAGTTGAAGTAATATCTATATAAGCTTGATAAGTAGGAGATAGTTGTTCATATGAAAGGTACTTTGAGATGGCATATGGAACTTTTTGATGAATATTTAAGGATACAAAATATTTCATCCAAATTGGAGGTTGTGTCTCTGCTAGACCTTTTGTATTCTGGTTGTGTTAAAGTAAAGTTAGGAAGACTTTGTGTCTGATTGTATGTCTGCCGAATAGCAGTACTTGGTAGTGAAGTGTTAGTTGTAGCTTCCTGCTATTCCTGCCAAGAGAGATCATGACTCTGATATGTATCATCTATTTGAACCGAGTCTTCCATATCTTCATTAACATAAGAGTCTGTGCTTTCAAAGTTGTTCACATTGATTATGGGTTGTTCTGTATTCAATGATGGCTGAACTTATTGAGAGTTTAAATACCAATTGTGTTGAAGATCTAGTAGTACATGGTTAGGAAATAGAGGTTGATTGTTGATTTTCAGATGTTTGAATGGAAATACATCATCTTTAAATACAACATCTCTATTGACAAAGAAGATTTTCTCTACTAAATCATACAACACATAGCCCTTTTAAACCTCTGTATATTCCATGTGAACTACTGCCTTGTTCATGTCATTAACTTGTCATGTTGGTGAATGATCTCGACATAACACATACATCCCAGAACTTTTAAGTGTTGATATGGTTGTTTTATGTGATATAGCTTTTTATAAGGAGTTTGGTTGTTAATCACCAGACTTGGCAGTCTGTTTATAAGATATACAACAACTAGAACACATTTACCCCAGAATTTAATTGATATACCAACTTGAAATCTGATGGCTCTTGTAACTTCTAGGATATGCATGTGCTTCTTTATGCTACTCCATTCTGTTGAGGAGTATAAGTACATGTTCATTTATGAATAATTTATAGACTTTGAAATAGATTACTGCAGAATGAGTTTATAAACTTAGTCCCATTATCAGTTCTAACTACTCTTATAGTTTTGTCATGTTGAGTTTTGACAAAAATAAGGAAATGTTGTAAGACACTACACACATTTGATTTCAGCTTTAGTAGAAAAATCCAAGTCATTCTAGAGTAGTCATCTACTATTGTTAAGAAGTACTTATTTCCATCAAAAGTAGCAATTCTATAAGGTCCCTATAAATTCATATGACTCAAATCAAAACAATCAGTGGACTTGATACTACTAGTAGAAAATGAAAGTCTTGTTTGCTTTGCACATGGACAAATAGTGCATTTATTTAACTTGATAGCTATAATATTGGCATTTACATGAATAATATTCTTAAGCACTGTGGTAGACACATGACCAAATCTCTTGTGCCACAGCTCTACATCTGTTATTTTTAGGTTGTTTTGTGAGTCTTCACTTTTAGCAGCTAACATAATGTCTCCTTTCCTCTTAGTTTCTTGACATTCAAAGATGCAGAGCCCACAATATTCTCTACCAATCCCCTTAATTCTCCCACTGAAGAGCTCCTGAAAAATATCGACATCAGGAAAGAATGTAGCTAAGCACTATAATTCCTTAGTTAACTTAGCAACTAAGAATAAGTTATATTTAAACTGTGGTATTGTAATGACCCGGCTGGTCGTTTCGAGAGTTATAGCTCCGTTCCCTGATTTCTGCTTCTTTTGTGTTCTTTAGTTATAATTTGACTTATCGGGTTAGTCAGTTCAGGTCTGGAGAGGTTTTGGAGTGAATTGAGATACTTAGTCTCTTATGAGAAGGTTTGAGTTGGATGAGTTGACCAGATATTGACTTATATGTAAACGACCTCATATTTGAATTTTGATCGTTCCTTTAGCTCCGTTAGGTGATTTTGGACTTAGGAGCACGCGTGGAATATGATTTGGAGGCTTGTAGTATAATTAAGCTTGAATTGACGTAAGTTGGAATTTTGACAATTTTTGTCAGTAGTGGAAATTTTGATATCGGGGTCAGATTGAATTTTCGGAAGTCAAATTAGGTTCGTAGTGTCATTTCTGTCTGGTGTACAAAATTTGAGGTCATTCAGACGTGTTTTGGTGAGTTTCGACATCATTTGTGGAATTCGGGAGTTTAGAAGTTCTTAGGTTTGAATCTGAGAGTAATTTGGGATTTTGACGTTGTTTTGCATTATTCAAAGGTTCGACTAAGTTTGTATGATGTTATGGGATATGTTGGTATGTTCGGTTTGAGGTCCCGAGGGCCTCAGGTTGATTTCGGGTGATTAATAGAACGAGTTTGCAAATTGGAGGAGTTGCTGAAGTTGGAACTCAACTGTCATAACCGCACCTGCGGAGTGGGAGCTGCAGAAGTGGAGAAGGAGCCACAGAAGAGGCCAAGGTTGAGCTAGGCAGATGGTGCAGGTGCGATGGCATTCCTGCACCTACGAAGGTCGCAGAAGCGGACTGAAGATTGAGCTGGGTGGGACCGCAGAAGCGTGATGAATTCCGCACCTGCGTAAGCGCAGATGCGATCTTGAAGCCGTAGGATCAAGTTCAGGATTTTAAGTGGGTTCTGCACCTACGATGGATTTTCCGTAGGTGAGGCATCGCAGAAGCGACATTTGGACCGCATGCGTGGTATAGCTGGGAAGAATGTATAAATATAAGACTTCACGAATTTTTGCTCATTTCCACCATTTTCAAGTCGGACCTTGGAGCTTTTGGGGTGATTTTTGAAGGGGATTCAAGGGTTTTCACTGAGGTGAGTTTCTTGAGCTCTAATACCATTAGCTATGGTGTTTTTCTGTTGATTTTCCACCTAATTAGTAGGATTTTTGAAGTGAAATAAGGGGTTAGGGCTTGGGATTTTAGAGAGAGTAATTTAGGGATTTGAGGGACCAAATAATATCGGATATTGATGAAATTGGTATGGGTAGACTCGCGAGTGAATGGACTTTCTAGTTTTGTAATTTTTGTCAGATTTCGTGGCGTGGGCTCGGGGCTGGGTTTGAGTGAATTTCGTGATTTGGCCAATAATATTGTATATTTCTTGTGGAATTGGTTCCTTTAGCCTATATTGATCGTATTGTATTGCTTGTGGCTAGATTCAGAGCATCAGGAGGCTGAGTCGAGAGGCAACTTACCCCAAACTACGTGTTATGTGGTTAGTATTGAGGTGACACACATGCCAAGTGACGGGCGTGCGAGCATAGACCGTGAGAATCGTGACCTGGTTCATTCTATGACACCATTAAATGACTCTTCCTTGTTGATATACGTGTTTCTATTATATGATAACGTAATTGAGCTGTAAAGCATGCTAGATATCATGTTAGGGCTTCACGCCGATACTGTTGGGACTCCTAGTGGTTGTTTCGTGCTGTCATTCACGGATTTCACCGTTATTTTGTACTTAGTCATATTCATGCATTTCATATCGTATCTCAGTCTCAGTTGTTATTATTGGCATAACATATCATTGTTTCTAGGCTAGTTTCCATGACATTGTGAGCCCATGGGTGAGACGGGAGAGCGATGACTGAGTGAGGCCAGGAGCTTGATTTTGAGTGACAATTATGGGGTCGTGCTGCACGCCACAGCAGTTATATTAATTATAATAGCGCTTGGGCCGTAGGAGCCTCTCCGGAGTCTGCATACCCACAGTGGGAGCGAATGATATTATTGATGGATGGATTTTCCTGGACATGGATTTGTCCGAAGTATTGATATCTGAAGATGGATTTCTCCACAGGGTTGGATTACCCTTTTACCTCGGTACCGAGTGACTTATAGTCAGTGATGAGTATGTTCCGGGATGGATTTCCCTGGGCCGGATGGAATTATACTATACCGAGTGGCTGAGTATTTAAATATATACCTGGAGATGGACTTCTCCTCAGGGTTGGATTGCCCTTTTCCTTTGGTATTGAGTGACTCACAGTTAGTGTTGTATATGTTCCGAGATGGATTTTCTTGTGCCGGATGGCCATATCCAGTACCGAGCGGTTGAGCACTTGAGAGTTGGAGCACATTGTACATTTCATATAGTTGATGCATTGGCATGTAGAGGAGGTTAATTTATATATCTTAAACTATTCAGATCTGTATTTACCTTATTACTTTGAGCTGTCTATTTAATTGAAAGCATGCCTATGTTTTTGTACGTTATTTCTATTATATCTGTGGAGGTTGAGTTCATCACTACCTTTCAGTCCATAGTTTGGACTCGTTACTTACTGAGTTAGTGTACTCACGTTACCCCTACACCTTGTGTGCAGATCTAGGCACTTTTGGTCGCAGTGGCAACCGTTGATCGAGGCTTCAGGATTTAGGAGACTATCGAGGTATCTGCACGACGTTCACAGGCCTTGACTATCTACCCCTATCTCTAGATGTTTTTCAGTTTGTTTCCTTGAATGTTGTAATAGATTGTGTTTTCCTTTAGATGCTCATGCACTCAATAGCACCCTGGTTTTTGGACTGGAATATATCTTATCTTGGAATTTCTTATATTTCAAATAGTTCTTTAAATGTTAAAAGCTTCCTTTAATGTTTTCAAACTTATTGTTGTTGTATTGGTTATTGAGCTGAGGTTGGCCTAGTTCCATGATAGGCACCATCACGATGGGTCGGGTTTTGGGTCATGACAGGTATGAGAAACACATTTGAACTGAAATCCTATTTGATAATATGCTATTTCGAGTGTGAGTATCATATGCCAGATCCCTATTTGGCATATATATACTTTCTTGGGATACTGAGATTATTTAACTATAGAACTGTGTAGCACTATGTCTGCTACCATATGGTTGGTAGCTCCTATTTCTATTATCCATCCTAGAGAGGTAGAAGCTAATAAGGCATTGTATATACCTGCCACATTTGCTGAAAAACTAGCAACTGAGTTGATAGAGGGCATTTTGTTGAGCAGCTGCAGTATCTAATCATATTGTTCTTTGCTGAGAGTACAAGCTCCTAGATTGCCCAGCTGACTTAAGTTTTCACTTTGAAGATGTACTGAGTCCTGCTGATCTCGGACTGGCCGTAGGATGTAGGTCTCTGTGAGTTATTGGTTTTTGTAGTGTTATCAGTAAACTCACTGTACCCTAGCTGATCAGTTTGAGTAGCATTATATTTAGTGGCCACATTGTATGCTGCATTGTTACCAGTTCCCTTTCTTATTTTTGACTTAAAATCTGGAGGATATCCTACTAGCTTATAACAATTCTCCTTGGTGTGACCTTTAAGCTTACAATATTCACAATGCAGACTATAATTCTTCTTGAATCTTTGATTGGCAGTGCTTCTTGTATATAGTGTAGTGTCATATATTCCTGATTTTGCAACTGGATTTGAACCTAGTATTCCAGCAGTGGCTGGCATTGATTTCTGGCTTTCATCACTAACAATTATAGCATATGCTTGGTTCACAATTGGAAGAGGACTTTTCATAAGAATCTGACTCCTAGCATATGCATACGAGTCATTTAGCCCCATCAAGAACTGATACAACTTAAACTTTTGTAAGTATACCACAAAATCTCTGGATTTTAAATAATCACATCCTGGAGATGGCACTAGAGCCTCAAATTCTTCCCACATATCCTTGAGTCTTGAGTAATACACAGATACAGATGCAATTCCTTAGTTCAAGTTATTAATTTCTTTGTGAAGATTAAAGGATATTGTGTAATTAATTTTTTTAAATCTTTCATCCAGATCATCCCAAACTACTTGTGCACTCGATGCATACATGATTCCTCCTAGCACACCCTTGGACACATAATTCAGAATCCAAGATAATACAATGACATTTACACGTTCCCAGTGAATTGTCAAAGGAAAAATTTCTATCTTACATGTTCCACCTGCTAAGCCTAATTTATTTTGACCTAACAGAGTAGCATGCATAGATCTATGCTAGATAGAGTAATTTTCAATGCCCGTTAATTGAGTGTAACGACCCGACTGGTCATTTTCAGTATTTGTATTTCATTCATCCATTTCAAGTCTTGAGTAGCTTCACATGACGTATTATGACTTGTGTGGATCATTGGTTTTGGTTTTTAGGTAATTCAGGATCAATTCGGAAGAAGGATTCTCATATTAGAAGCTTTGAGTGGGAAGAATTGACCAAGCTTGACTTTTGTGTATTTGACCTCAGATCAATGTTTTGATGGCTCTGTTAAATCTGTGTGGTTATTCTGGTCTTGGGCATTTGCCCGAATTTACATTTGGATGTTTCTTGAAGGTTTTGGTGTTAATTGGTGAAAGTTGGCAATTTGGAGTTTTGGAATGTTCATAAGTTTGACCGGAAGTTCACTTTGAAGATATCGGGTTCAGATTTTGGGTCCGAGAGTTGAAGTAGCCATGTTATGTTATTTGGATTTGTGTGTAAAATTTGAGGTTATTCCGAGTTGATTTGATATGGTTCGGCACGTGATTGGGAAGTTGAAAGTTCAAATGCTAATTAAGTTCGATTTGAGGTGTAATTCATGGTTTTGATGTGGTTATGTGTGATTTTAGGCCTCGAGTAAGTCCGTGTTATGTTATGAGACTTGTTGGTATGTTCGTACGGGGTCCCGAGGGGGCTATGGTGAGTTCTAGATGGGTTTCGGACCATTTTGGGCCATGTTGTTATTGCTGGTTTTTGCTGTTACTTGTTGCTTCTGGTGTTCTTCGCGATCGTGAAGGTCCAGCCACGATCGCGAAGTGTATTTTGGTCTTCTGTGATGTTTTTCTTTGAGGATGCGAGATATGGAATACGTTCGCAAACGGTAAGCTCATTGTGTTCCGCATTCGCAATGAGGTGTCACATAGAGTTGTAGTTGAGGAGCTGGAGAAGATGTCTTCGCGTTTGTGAAGTAGCAGCCGCCTTCGCGAAGGGTTGGTTCTACTGTGCATCGCGTTCGTGAGGACTATGCCGCGAACGTGTAGAGTCTTTTGTGTCTGTGTAATTTTGTTCATCGCGAACGCGATGATCTTCCTGCGTTTGTAAAGGGTATTGCTGGAGCAGTATTATAAAGTGCTCTATTTCAAAAGTTTCAGATATTTCATCATATTTTGAGCTATGGAGCTTGGATTTGGATAATTTTGGAGGCGATTTTCATCACACGGATTGAGGTAAGTGTTTTCTACTTGGTTTTGATTATATTCCATGATACCATCTTTGTTTTTGGTATTTGATTCATGATGTCAAAAGAGAAATTGGGGGTTTTTGTCTAAACTTTTCTAAAGTGAATTATTGAGTTTTGAGCATCGATTCGGAGTTGGATTTGAGTGAAATTAGTATAGTTGGACTCATAATTGAATGTGTTGTCAGATTTTGTGAGTTTTGTCGAGTTTCAAGGTGCGGGCCCGAGTTTGAATTTTTGGTTGACTTTGAGTGAATGTGTAAAGATTCGAACTTTATCGATTGGGTTTGCTTCTTATGAATTGATGTTTTGAGTTGCTTTTGGCTAGTTTCGAGCTGTTCGAAGGATAAGTTGAGCGGGATGGTGCTTCCAGTGTATCGACTTGGCTTGATTGAAATAATTGTCTTGCCTAACTTTGTTGAGGAAATTTTCATACTAATTGCCATTGTTTGCTACATGCGAGGGTGATGTATATGTGAAGTGACGAGCGTATATGTATGTGCCAGGGTTAATCATACTTGGGGGTAAATGATATAATTAATTGTGCCTTGTAGAATTTCGTGACATTCTTGTTTCATATCTTACTTGATTTCTAGATTACTAAGAAAATGAAATTAAATACTAGAAACCAAGATTTATCTTATTATAACTTGATTAAAATTTGACGGATTTTTGTGAAACTATTGATGTGTTAAATTCGGTCATCACTGTGTTTAATCATTAATACATAACTACGACCGTTATTCTTGAGATATTGGATTCTATACTTGAGTTGAAGTTTATTTTTGAGACTTGTTGAAATACTTGAACAATAATGTACTTGAGGTTTACCGAATTGTTATTGGCTTGAAAGCTGTGAATGATGTTCATTTGGAATATTCACTTAAACACTCTCATTGATGTTATTCATGCTTCCTACATTACTTGTCAGTGATATACATATGTTTGGTAAGGAACAGTGTAAAATACGAAGGGGGATATCGTACCATTGCATATACACTATCATGTGAGGAAGAGTGTAAAGCACGAAGCGTGATGCCGTGCCATTGTATAAACATTATAATGTGAAAAAGAGTGTAAAGCACGAAGGGTGATGCCATGCAACTTCATTTACACTATCATGTGAGGATGAGAGTGAAATCACGAAGGGTTATGCCGTGCCATTTCATTTACATAATCATGTTTTTATATTACCACATGTTTATGGCACGAAGGGTGTTTCCGTGCAGGCAAGGACGAGGGACATGCATTATGTTGTGATATCTTTTCCTTGTGTATACATTCATGCCTTTACCTTGAGTTGCTACAGTTGCACCTTATGTGACTTGTTGTTGTTGTTCTGTCTTTGTCCTCTATCTTAATTATTGTTATGTTGTCCGTGCCGTCTATTTGTTTAACTTGCAAATATCATGCTTTCCTTCTTATTGTTATATCAACATCCATGTGGTTTCTACTTTTTTGCACTTTCGTATAAGCCTTCTACCATGTTAGTCATTCATGCATTCTATTTGTTAGCTCATAAAGATTATGTTTTCCCCTTTTATTTGTTACATCTACATCTAGGCCTTCTACCATGTTAGTTAGGTGAAATTTATGTTCTTCTTTCCTAAGTGCTGTCAATGCTTCTATGCATTTTACCTAGCCTATTACCATTGTCCATATGTACTACCTCGTTCGTTATTGCTACCTGTGTATTTTCCACTTTGACATTACTATTATTGGTATTTATTTCACCTAGTTAGTTGTAATGACCCGACCGATCGTTTCATGAGTTACCACTCCGTTTCCCCCATTTCTGCTTCTTATTGCTTTGTTTATCAATGCTATGTGTTATTGGGTTCGTTGGATCGGGTTCAGAGAGGTTTTGGCAAGGTTTGAGACACTTAGTCTCTTTGAGGAAGCTTAGGTTGGAAAAGTTAACCGGATATTGACTTATGTGTTAGAGGGCTCGTGTCTGAGTTTCGATGGATCGGATAGCTTCGGGAGGTAATTTGGGACTTAAGAGCGTGATCGAAATGAGTTTTGAAGGTCCGGAGTAGATTTAGGCTTGAATTGGCAAAATTGGAATTTTGGTGTTTTCCAGTTGATAGGTGAGATTTCGATATAGGGGTCGAAATGAAATTCCGGGAGTTGCAGTATGTCTTGTGCGTCATTTGGGATGTGTGTGCGAAAGATTAGGTCATTCGGATGTGGTTTGGTAAAAGTTTTGATTAAAAGCGTAATTCAAAAGATTTTGAGAACCTTAGGCTTGAATCCGATGTGTTTTGGTTGATTCGATGTTGTTTGAGGTGTTTTGAAGATTGGTATAAGTTTGGATAGTGGTATAAGACTTGGTTGTGCTTTTGGTTGAGGTCCCGGGGGCCTCGGGGTGATTTCGGATGGTTGGTGGAAAGTTTGGAAGTTGGATGTAGCAGCTGAAGCTAAGTCTACTATCATAACCGCATCTGCGGCTGGGAGGCCGCAGGTGCGATCCCTGCAGATGCGGAAGACCAGTCGCAGAAGCGCATGGAACCAAGGAAGACAGAAACCGCAGAAGCGGTTATGAAACCGCACCTGCGATGGCGTAAGTGCGGGTTGTGTATCGCAGATGCGAAAAGTGAGGGGTTAAGTGATGACCGCAGTAGCGGCGCTTGGGACCACATAAGCGGTTGCGCAAGAGCGAGTTCTAGACCGCAGGTGCGAAAAGCCTGGGCCAGAAGGTATAAAAAAATTCTTTCGCGATTTTTGAATTGTTCTTCAGCATTTCAAGTCGAATTTGGAGCTTTTTGGGAGATTTTGAAGAGGGATTCAAGGGATATCGTCTGGACGTAAGATGTTTGAACCTAATAATCAATCCTATGGCATTATTTTACTGATTTGGCCTAAGATTAATGGAAATTAAGGGTTAAAAATTGGGAAACTAGGGCTTGGTATTGGAGACCTTGACTTGAGGATTTGAGGGGCCATTTGTTGTCAGATTTTGGGACTTTTGATATGTATGAACTCGTGGGTATATAAGGAATATATTGATGTAAATTTTATCAAATTTTGAGACATGGGCCCGGGGGTCAGGTTGTGGTTAATTTCGGGATTTATGTTGTAAATTAATTATTTTTGCATGGGCTTCGTTCCGTTAGCGTATTTTGACGTTGTGATTCTGATTTTGGATAGATTCGACGCGAGTTGAGGCCGATTATAGGGGCAAAGGCATCGGGGGCTAGAGTGTTGACCGGATTGAGGTGAGTAATGATTTTAAATGTTGTCTTGAGGGTATGAAACCCCAGATTACACATCGTTGTGTTATGCTGAGGTAACGCACACGCTAGATGACGAGCATGGGGTCGTGCACTATTGGGGATCGAGACTTAGTCCATCCCGAATGTCTATTTTACTGAGTATTTGATTGAAAATTGTTTGCTATCATCATGTTTTGGACTGAATGCCATGTTTGGGCCTCGTGCCGATTATTTGGACCCTTAGGGGATTTTTTGCTGATATTTCCTCACTGTTTTGATTTTTTTATCCGTACTCAGTCATGTTATATTATACTGTTTTCATAACTCAGCCATGTTTACTCTATTTTAACACTTTAAATGATATTTTGGGCTGAGCATCATGTTTTACTGTTGCCCGAGTAGCTTATGAGATTCTGACTGAGTAAGACCGAGGGCCTGTGTTATGAGGATACTTTGGGTCGGGCTGCACGCCGCAATAGTGATACACCGATTATGATTATGAGGCTAAGGCCTGAGTTGTACTCCACGAGGTGGCTTGATATGAGGCCGAGAGTCTATTGATTGCCACGAGATGGCTTGATATTGAGCCAGTGAGCGCGAGTACCCATTGTGATATGAGATATAGCCCGAGCGGCTGGGTTATTCCATGTTATTGCCCGAGGGGCTGATTCTGTTGGTATTGTGCCCGAGGGGCAGTTTTTATGTGTGTATATTTTCTAGCTGCCTGTCATTTACTTTTTTAACTGTTAAAAAGGTATTTTAAAGAAGCTTAAGCTGAACTAAGGTGCTTTCATGAGATTTCATTGTTTTATTGCACTTTACTGGTTTTACTGTGCCTCTTTACAACATGTTGTTGTGTTTTTACGTGATTTCTTATCGCTCAGTCTTCATTTATTGTTATTACTCACTGAGTTGGAGTACTCACTTTACTCCCTGTGCCCTGTGTGTACTTCAGGTCCTTCTAGCGAGGGTTGATAGCTTCCAGCAGATTTCTGAGTCCACTATGTAGTTGCTCGGCGTTCGCAGCCTAGCGTTTCTCCCTCTTATTATTATTTCTTTCCCTTGTACTGGATTTTGTAATAGACTGTGTAGTCCCTTTTCCGTATTCTTAGGCTTATGTTAGATGCTCATAACTGGTGACACCCCGATGTCGGGCTATGTTGGTTTTTCCGCTAATTGTACTGTTTCACTATTTCTATTGGGATTTAATCATGTTAAAGACTTAAATTGTTTTATTTACTATTTCTATTAGGATTTAATCATGTTAAAGACTTAAATTGTTTTATTTTAATTGCTTAAAATGAATTGAGTATTGTGTCGGCTGGCCTTGTTTTCACGAGAGGTGCCATCACGACCGGGTCCGGCTTAGGGTCGTGACAAGTTGGTATTAGAGCCTAGGTTACCTAGGTCTCACGAGTCATGAGCAGGCTTAGTAGAGTCTCGTGGATCGGTACTGAGACGTCTGTATTTATCCACGAGAGGCTACATAACCTTTAGGATAAAACTTCATATTCTTGAAATTCTTGTCGTGCAAATTTGTTGATCCGAGTAGTAAACTTCTGTTATTCTATTCTTTCACAGATGGTGAGGACATGCGCTACCGGTCAGGATGGACGACTACCAGTACCACTAGCTATGGCCACTAAAGGCCGAGGACAAGGTCGTGGTCGCGGTGGGGGCAAGTGTATGGCCCATATAGCAGCTAGGGCAGCACCTGCAGATCCACCAGCCGCCCCAATTCAGGATCATGTCCCCTTTGTGGATGCTCTAGCAGCACCAGCTCAGGCACCAGCTGTGCCCATTGTGATTCCGGGTCTTCAATAGGCCTTGTCTCAGATTCTGTCAATATGCATTGGCCTAGCTCAGGCGGTCTCAGTTACTACAGTCGCAGCTACTTCTCAGGCCGGGAGAGGCACTCAAATTACCGCCGCGTGCACACCTGAGCAGGTCGTGTAGGGACTTCAAATGCCGGGGGCACATCCAGCCCTGCCAGTTGCAGCTGCTCAGGACTATGTAACTCCTACCATGCCAGAGGATGAGCATCGTAGGTTGGAGAGGTTTGGTAGACTTCAGCCTTCGACTTTCAGTGGTGCAGAGGGCGATGATGCCTAGGGGTTCTTGGACAAGTGTTAGAGGATTCTTCACACAACGGGTATTCTAAAGACCAGCGGGGTCGCTTTCACTACTGTTCAATTTTCTAGAGCTGCCTTCACTTGGTGGGAGGCTTATGAGAGGCGTAGGCCTGTTGGTGCAGCACCCCTTACCTGGCAGCAGTTTTCCATTCTCTTTTTGGAGAAATATGTGCCGCAGTCTCGTAGAGAGGAGTTACGCAGACAATTCGAGTTGTTGCGTCAGAGAGAGATGACTGTGACGCAGTATGAGATGAGGTTCTCCGAGTTAGCTCGTCATGCTATTTAATTGGTTCCAATAGATAGAGAGAGGATTAGGAGGTTTGTTGATGGCCTCATATATCAGCTTCGTATTCTTATTACTAGGGAGAGGGTGTTTGGTGCTACTCTTGAGGAGGTTGTAGACATTGCTCGTGAGATTGAGTCAGTTCGTTGCCAGGAGCGAGATGAGAAAGAGGCCAAGAGGCCTCGAGGATCTAGTAGTTATGTTGGTGCTCCTTTGAGAGGTCAGTTTCAGCACGGCAGAGGCCTTCCATTCAAGAATACATAGCCAGCTCGCCTAGGTTATCATGGGGCGTCATCGGGTCATGGTTCTCACAGTTCTCATCAGGGCCAGTCATCACTTGGTGCCCTTTCAGCTTAAAGTTCGTCTCGTGCTCCATCAATTCATGGCTCTTCTATGCCAGGTGCATTTGCTACTCATTCCGGTTCTAGAGGTTCCCTTTAGTCCCCGTTTCCAGCACCCGGGAGTTGCTATGAGTGTGGAGAGATGGGTCATATGTGGAGGTAGTGTCATCATCATCTTGCGGGTTCATCTCAGTAGAGGAGTCAGCCATCGTCTTCAGCGCCAGTTACTTCACCACCACCCACCCAGCCAGCTAGGGGTCACCCTAGAGCGGGAGGTCGATCAGGTGGCGGCTAGGCCAGTTTCTATGCACTTCCAGCTAGACCCGATGCTATTGCTTCCGATGCTACTATTACAGATATTGTCTCAGTCTTCCATAGAGATGCCTCTGTATTATTTGATCCCCGTGCCACTTATTCTTATGTGTCATTATACTTTTCTCGTTATTTGGATACGCCCCATGAGTCTCTTGTTTTACCTGTTCATGTATCTACTCTGATGGGTGATACTGTTATTGTAGACCATGTTTATTGGTCGTGTGTGGTGACTATTGGGGGTTTGGAGACCCGAGTGGATATTTTGCTGTTATGTATGGTAGGTTTTGATGTTATTTTGGGCATGGATTGTCTATCTCCGTGCCACGTTATTTTAGACTATCATGCTAAGACAGTGACATTGGCTATGCTAGGTGTGCCACAGATTGAGTGGCGAGGTTCGACTGATTATATTCCCAGTAGGGTAATTTAATTTTTGAAGGCCTAATGTATGGTTGGAAGGGTTGTCTTTCGTATCTAGCCTTTGTACGGGATGTCGGTGCAGAGACTCCTAGTATAGATTATGTTCCTGTTGTGAGGGATTTTCCCAATGTGTTTCTTACAGACCTACCGGGCATGCCTCCAAACAGGGATATTGATTTTGGTATTAATCTGGTGCCGGGCACTCAGCCTATTTCTATTCCGCCGTATCGTATGGCACAAACGGAGTTGAAGGAGTTAAAGGAGCAGCGTCAGGAACTTCTTGATAAGGGGTTTATTCGGCCTAGTGTGTCGCCTTGGGGTGCGCCGATTCTATTTATGAATAAGAAGGATGGCACGATGAGGATGTGCATTGATTATAGGAATTTGAACAAAGTAACAATTAAGAACAAATATCCTTTGCCTCGCATTGATGATTTATTCGACCAGCTTCAGGGAGCGAGAGTGTTCTCCAAGATTGATCTCCATTTAGGTTTCCAACAGTTGAAGATCAGGGAATCGAATATTCTTAAGACGGCTTTCAGGAACCGATATGGTCATTATGAGTTCTTGGTGATGTATTTTGGGCTGACCAATGCCCCAGCAGCATTCATGCATTTGATGAACACGTGTTCTGGCCTTATCTCAACTCGTTTGTCATAGTTTTCTGTCATGACCCGGATTTCCCACCCTCGGGAGTCGTGATGGCGCCTACTCATAGAAGCTAGGCAAGCCATGAAATTTAGAAAATTCTTTACTACTTTGTTTTAATCCCTTTAACAGCTTTCTTTAACAGGTGATAAACATTTAAACAGTAGCGGAATATGATATTAAGTGGAAGACTTAAACAAAACAAACTAAAATAATACGGAAATCAACATATGCCTCAACCCAAAAACTGGTGTCACAACATTCACGAACTATATATGATTACTACATACAAATGTTTGAAAGAAGGAACACTGTCTATCTCGGATACAATGATACAGAACAAAATAACCGATAGAAGAGACGCCGAGCATGCGAACGCCTGCAGGACTACCTCGAAATCTCGGTGGACTGAAGACTGGCTTCCAAGCTACTGCTGCTGACCAAATGCTGCTCCGGTATCTGTACATAAGTGCAGAGTGTAGCATCATCACAACTGACTCCATGTGCTGGTAAGTGCCTGGCCTAACCCCGGCGAGGTAGTGAGGAGGCTAGGACCAGACTCCAGATAAACCTGTGCAATTATATATATATATATATATATATATATATATATACAGCGGAAAAGAAATACAGAAACAAATAATTATAGTAGTGGGAAACATGCTTCAGGGAATAACATGTAAAACATAATATCAAGGGAAGTATAAAGGAATCAAAATCAACCACTAACAAGAATGAGGAAAAACAAAGGCAGATTTCATTTTCTTTTCACATCTTGTTGCAGGCGTGCAACTCGATCCCGATTCCTGTATCTCGTGGCAGGTGTGCCAACCGCTCCCATTTCATTTTATCTCGTGGTAGGCGTACCACCCGCTCCCATTTTATTACATCTTGTGGTAGGCATGCCACCCGCTCCCATTTCATCATATCTTGTGGTAGGCGTACCACCCGCTCCCATTTCATTTATCTTGTGGTAGGCGTACCACCCGCTCCCATTTTATTTTATCTTGTGGTAGGCGTACCATCCGCTCCCAGTTACAAGCCAATAATAATCACAAGGAATCCCGGCAAGGGAACATAAGCAATATAACAACTTCCCGGCAAGGGAACAATACTATCAAAACAAACATCTCGGCAAGGGATCTTTAATATCAAACAAACATCCTGGCAAGGGAACAATGGTGATAATACCATATGAAGCTCAATAAACCACAACAAAGTCATAACAATTATAATACAAAACTCACGGGCATTCTTGACACCAACGTATAGATACTCGTCACCATACCTATACATCGTACTCCACAATTAACATGTTGCAAATAGGACACGACTCCTAATCCCTCAAGCTAAGGTTAGACCATACACTTACCTCGATGCCTCGAACACAACTCAAGTTTCAATTATAGCTTTACCACTTGATTTCGCCGCCAATTCGCTCGTATCTAGCCACAAGTTACTTATTTACATCAATAAACGCTAAATGAATCAATTTGAATGCATGAAAATGAGTTTTCCAAAGTTATACCCAAAAAGTCAAAATCGCCCCAGGTCCCACGTGGTCAAAACTCGAGGTTCGAACCAAAACTCGATTACCCATTTCCCCACGAGCTCAAATATGTAATTTGTTTTGAAATCGGACCTCAAATCGAGGTCCAAATCCCTAATTTTTGAAAAACCTAGGTTCTACCCAAAATACCCAATTTCCCCCATGAAAATCATTGATTTGAAGTTGAAATTATGTTAAAAGATGTTAATGATTGAAGAAAATGAGTTAGAAATCACTTACCAATGTTTTGGAGAAGGAGGGTTGTTTGAAAAATTGCCTCTTATGTTTTTGGGGTTTTGAAAAATGAAAAATGACTGAAAATCCCATCTATTTATACTCCTCTCAGACCCCCTATGTGGACCGCACAAAATGAACTGCGGCCGCACAGGCCTTCCTGAGGGTACTGCGGTCCAGTGCCCTGTGCGACCGCACAAAATGGATTGCGGCCGTACAGGCCTTCCTGAGGGTACTGCGGTCCAGTGCCCTGTGTGGACCGCACAAAATGGACTGCGACTGCACAGCCCTCCACCGCGCACCGCACAAGGACGACCACGGACCGCACTGGCCCCTTCCGCGGATGCACACGTTTTCGTGCGACCGCACTGGCGGGTTCAGAGATCTGCAAATTCTCTGAACCTGCAACAACTGTGTTTTTAGGCCTAAGGCATCCCTGAACCTACTCAAAACTCACCCGAACCCTCGGGGCTCCAAACCAAATATACACAAAATCCTCAAAAACATCGTACGAACTTGTGCAATCAAATCCTCAAAATAACATCATGAACATCAAATTAAATCTCGAGATCAATGAAATTTTTTCAAAACTTCTTTAAACATCAACTTTGCGATTTAAGTCCGAATCACATCATATTACATCAGTGTTTCACCAAATTCCACAGAAACATCTTAAATCATATATAAGACTTGTACCGGGCACCGGAACCAAAATACGGGCCCGATACCATCATTTTCTAAGAAAATATCATTTAAATTTTCCTTAAACAAATTCCTTTAAAAAATTTATTTCTCGGGCTTGGGACCTCGGAATTCGATTCCGTCATACGCCCAAGTCCCATATTTTCCTACGGTCCCGGAAATCGCGGGTCCGGGTCCGTTTAGCCAAAACGTTGACCGAAGTCAAATTTATTCTTTTTACAGTCAAAACTTATCATTTTTCACATATTTTCACATTTATGCTTTCTGGTTACGTGCCCGGACTGCGCACGCAAATCGAGGTGGTGCTAAGGGAGGTTTTTAAGGCCTCGGAACGTAGAATAGGGTCATCACATTCTCCACCTCTAAAACAACTGTTCGTCCTTGAACGGATAGAAGAAGGATGTACCTGAGTCGGGGAAAAGATGGGGATAATGGCTCCACATATCGGACTCGGACTCCGAGGTCGATGCCTCAGGAGGCTGACGTCTCCACTAAACACAAAACGAAGGAAAACTCTTCGATCTCAACTGACGAACCTGTCGGTCTAGAATAGCCACCGGCTCCTCCTCCTAAGATAAGTCCTTGTCCAACTGGACAGTACTGAAATCTAACACGTGTGATGGATCGCCATGATACTTCCAAAGCATGGACACATGAAACACTGGATGCACGGCTAATAAGCTCGGCGGCAATGCAAGTCTATAAGCCACCCCTCCCACTCGATCAAGAATCTCAAACGGGCCAATGAACCTAGGGCTAAACTTGCCCTTCTTCCCAAATCTCATCACGCCCTTCATAGGCGACACTCGGAGCAATACTCGCTCACCGACCATAAAAGCCACATCTCGAACCTTGCGGTCTGCATAACTCTTTTTCCTGGACTGAGCTGTATGAAGCCTATCCTGAATGATCCTGACCTTGTCCAAGGCCTATTGAACCAGATCCATACCCAATAACCGAGCCTCTCCCGGCTCAAACCATCCAACCGGAGACCGACACCGCCTACCATATATAGCCTTATAAGGGGCTATATGGATACTCGACTGGTAGCTGTTGTTGTAGGCAAACTCTACTAAAGGCAAGAACTGATCCCACTAACCTCCAAAATCGATGACACAGGCTCGGAGCATATCCTCCAAAATCTGAATAGTCCGCTCGGACTGCCCATCCGTCTAAGGATGAAATGCTGTACTCAACTCAACCTGAGTGCCCAACTCTCGCTGCACTGCTCTCCAGAAACGCGAGGTAAACTACGTACCTCGGTCCGAAATAATAGACACAGGCACACCATGAAGACGAAAAATCTCCCAGATATAGATCTATGCTAACCTCTCGGATGCATATGAGACTACTACAGGAATGAAATGCGCTGACTTGGTCAGCCTATCAACAATGACCCATACGACGTCGAACTTCCTCCGAGTCTGTGGGAGTCCAACAACAAAGTCCATTGTGATCCGCTCCCACTTCCATTCGGGAAGCGCAATCCTTCGAA
The DNA here is from genome assembly GCF_000393655.2 of Nicotiana sylvestris. Taxonomy (NCBI): domain Eukaryota; kingdom Viridiplantae; phylum Streptophyta; class Magnoliopsida; order Solanales; family Solanaceae; genus Nicotiana; species Nicotiana sylvestris. The sequence continues at coordinate 128,417,499 of NC_091059.1, read as the reverse complement.
ATGAACCACCAGGCCTCTGATGCTCGTACTTAACTTGCTGACAATTCAAACACTGAGCCATATATGCAACAATATCCTTCTTCATTCTACGCCACCAATAATGCTGCCGCAAATCCTGATACATCTTTGCGGTGCCCGGATGAATAGAGTACCTGGAGCTGTGGGCCTCCTCTAAAATCAACTCCCAAAGCTCATCCACATTTGGCACACACACTCGACCCTTCAATCTCAAAACTCCATCATCATCTAAGGTAACCTGTTTGGCACCTCCGTGTTGCACTGTGTCTCTAAGGACACACAAATGGGGATCATCATACTGCTGATCACGGATACGCTCAAATAAAGAAGAACGAGCAACCATGCAAGCTAACACTCGACTGGACTCAGAAAAATCCAACCTCACGAACTTATTGGCCAAAGCCTGAACATCCAATGCAAGCAGTCTCTCACCGACCGAAATATAAGCAAGACTGCCAATACTGGCTGATTTCCTAATCAAGGCATCGGTCACCACATTGGCCTATTCCGGGTGATATAAGATAGTGATATCATAATCCTTCAACAACTCCAACCGCCTCCTCTGCCTCAAATTCAACTCTTTTTGCTTGAACAAATACTGAAGACTCTTGTGATCCGTGAACACCTCACATGCCACGCCATACAGATAATGCCTCCAAATCTTCAATGCGTGAACAATGGCTGCCAACTCCTAATCATGAACCAGATATTTCTTCTAATGAATCTTCAACTATCACGAAGCATAAGCAATGACCTTGCCATCCTGCATCAACACCACACCAAGCCCAATACGAGATGCATCACAACAAACTGTATAAGGCCTTGAAATTGTGGGCAAAACCAACACCAGTGCCGTAGTCAGAGCTGTCTTGAGCTTCTGAAAGCTTACCTCACACTCGTCCGACCATCTGAACTGGGCACCCTTCTGGGTCAACCTGGTCATCGGGGCTGCAATGGATGAAAACCCCTCCACGAACCGACGATAGTAGCCTGCCAATCCCAAGAAACTCCAAATATCTATAGCTGATGCTAGTCTAAGCCAGTTCTTGACTGCCTCAATCTTCTTAAGATCAACCTGTATACCCTCTGCTGACACAATATGACCCAAGAATGCAACTGAACTCAGCCAAAACTCATACTTTGAGAAGTTAGCATATAACTGACTATCCCTCAGAGTCTGAAGAACCACTCTGAGATGCTGCTCATGCCCCTCCCGACTGTGAGAATATATCAAAATATCATCAATGAAGACTTCACGAACGAATCTAAATAAGGCTTGAACACTCGGTTCATCAAATCCATAAAAGCTGCTGGGGCATTTGTTAACCCGAATGACATAACCAAGAACTCATAATGTCCGTACCGAGTGCGAAAAGCTATCTTAGGGACATTAGATGCCCTAATCCTCAACTGATGGTAGCCAGATCTCAAGTCAATCTTTGAAAATACCTTGGCAACCTGAAGCTGATCAAACAAATCATCAATCCTCGGCAATGTATACTTATTCTTGATCGTAACCTTGTTCAACTGCTGGTAATCAATACACATTCTCATCGACCCATCCTTCTTCTTAACAAACAACATCGGCGCACCCCAAGGTGAAACACTGGGTCTAATGAAACCCTTCTCAAACAAGTCTTGCGATTGTTCCTTAAACTCTTTCAACTCAGGCGGGGCCATACGATACAACAGGATAGAAATGGGCTGAGTACCCGGAGCCAAATCAATGCAGAAATCAATATCCCTGTCGGGTGGCATACCTGGAAGGTCTGAAGGGAATACCTCAGGGAACTCACGAACGACGGGCATAAAATCAATAGATAAAATCTCAGCACTGGAATTACGAACATATGCCAAATAGGCCAAACACCCCTTCTTGACCATACGCCGAGCCTTCACAAATGAGATAACACTGCGGGTAGAATGACCAGAAGTCCCTCTCCACTCTAAACGAGGCAAACCCGGTAAAGCTAAGGTCACAATCTTGGCATGACGGTCCAAGATAGCATGGTAAGGTGATAACTAGTCCATCCCCAATATAACATCGAAATCGACCATGTCTAAAAGCAACAAATCTACACGAGTCTCAAGATCCCTAATCACCACAACACAAGAACGATTGACTCGATTGACCACAATAGAATCACCCACCAGTGTAGACACATAAACAGGAACACTCAATGAATCACTAGGCATGATCAAATACGGTGCAAAATAGGATGACACATACAAGTATGTAGACCCTGGATCAAACAACACTGAAGCATATCTATCACAAACCAGAACCGTACCTATAATAATTGCATCTAAAGCCTCAGCCTCGGGCCTAGCTAGGAGAGCATAACATCAGGGCTGGGCCCCACCACCCTAAACTACATCTCTAGAATAACCTGCAGCTGGCTGGCCTTCACCTCTAGCGGCATGAGCTCCACCTATAGCACCTCTACCTCCACCTCTAGCACCTCTACCCCCACTTCTAGCTGGCTGGGCGGCTTGTGGGACATCTGGTACCTGAACCATGGCACGGGAACCCTGATGCGGAGAACTGCTCGAAGCTCGAGGGCAATACCTAGCAATGTGCCTCGTGTTGCCACAAGTAAAACAAGCCCTCGGCTGCTGGGGCTGATGACCCTAGAAACTCTAAAGTGGTGGTGCACTAATAGGTGCTGGTGGTGCACTGTAAGACAACTGATCAGAATACTACATCTAAGGACCACGACTACCTGAAGCACCGTGAGAAACATGAAGTGCTGACTGGAAAGGTGTAGGGGGATGGCCTCTACCATATGAATCTCTACCTCCAAACGAGGTACCACTAAATCTGCCTGAATGATGGGGCCTCTTATCCGACCCATAACCACCTCCTTATGACAGAACCATCTCCACTCTCCTGGCCACATTGGCTGCCTCCTGGAAATATATGTCATTCCTAGTCTACCTAGCCATCTGAAGACGAATCGGCTGAATAAGACCATCGATAAACCTCCTCACCCTTTCTCTCTCGGTAGGAAGTATGATAAGTGCATGGCGAGCTAAGTCGATGAACCTGGTCTCATACTGGGTAATAGTTATGGCACCCTACTGGAGGTGCTCAAACTGCCTCCGATAGGCCTCTCTCTGAGTAATGGGGAGAAACTTCTCCAGAAATAGCTGTGTGAAATGCTCCCAAGTCAAGGTTGGCGATCTGGCTGGTTTAGCTAAGCAATAATCCCTCCACCAAGTCTTGGCAGATCCAGACAAACGAAACGTAGCAAAATCAACCCCATTGATCTCAATAATACCCATGTTCCTGAGAATATCGTGGCAGCTGTCTAGGAAATCTTGGGGATCCTCACCAGATGCACCGCTGAAAGTGGAAGTGAAGAGCTTTGTAAACCTATCTAGCCTCCACAAAGCATCGACAGACATAGCTGCTCCATCGCTGGTCTGACCTACCACACCCGGCTAAAGCCTCTCTAGGACCTGAGCTAGGCCCACCGGAACTGCTGGGGCCGGAACCTCCTCATCAAAATCAATCTGAGGCTCCGTCACTGGTGCTGCTGCTCGGGGCTGAGCTCCGCTCCTACCTCGACCTCTAGCACAGCCTCGGCCTCACCCTCTGCCCCTTGTGGTGGATGAGGAAGCACGTGTTCTCGCCATCTGCAAAAGAATAGAGTAGAAATTCAATTAGCATTGAGAAACAAACCGCATGACAAGAAGGAACGAATGTGAAGTTTTTCCTAACCCTGTAACCTCTAGGGATAAATACAGACGTCTCTGTATCGATCCCTCAGAATCTACTGTTCTTGTCCGTGAATTGTGAGACCTATGTAACCTAGAGCACTGTTCCAACTTGTCACGACCCGGATTTCCCACCATCGGGAGTCGTGATGACGCCTACTCGTAGAATCTAGGCAATTAGAAAATTCTTTACTACTTTGTTTTAATCCTTTTAACAACTTGCTTTAACAAGTGATAAATATTTAAACAATAGCGGAATATGAGGTTAAGCGGAAGACTTAAACGAAACAAACCAAAATAACACGGAAATCAACATATGCCTCTACCCAGAAACTGGTGTCACAACATTCATGGACTATATATGATTACTACATACAAACGTTTGAAAGAAGGAACACTGTCTGTCTCAGATACAATGATACAAAACAAAATAACAGATAGAAGAGACGCCGGGCCTGCGAACGTCTGCAGGACTACCTCGAAATCTCGGTGGACTGAAGACTGGCTTCCAAGCTATTGCTGATGACCCAGTGCTGCTTCGGTATCTGCACATAAGTGCAGAGTGTAGCATCAGCACAACCGACCCCATGTGCTGGTAAGTGCCTGGCCTAACCTCGATGAGGTAGTGACGAGGCTAGGACCAGACTCCAGATAAACCTGTGCAATTATATATATATATATATATATATATATATATATATATATATATATATATATATATATATATATATATATATATAACGAAAAAGAAATACAAAAATAAACAATAATGATAGGAGGGGGAAATATGCTTCAAGGAATAACAGGTAAAACAGAATATCAAGGGAAGTATAAATGAATCAAAATCAACCACTAACAAGAATGAGGAAATACAAAGGAAGATTTCATTTCCTTTTCGCATCTTGTTGCAGGCGTGCAACCCGATCCCGATTCCTGTATATCGTGGCAGGCATGCCACCCGTTCCCATTTCATTTTTTCTTGTGGTAGGCCTACCACCCGCTCCTATTTCATTATATCTTGTGGTAGGCGTACCACCCGCTCCCATTTCATCATATCTTGTGATAGGCATTCCACCCGCTCCCATTTCATTTTATCCTGTGGTAGGCGTACCACCCGCTCCCATTTAATTTTATCTTGTGGTAGGCGTACCACCCGCTCCCATTTCATTTTCCTAGTTACAGGCCAATAATAATCACAAGGAATCCTGGCAAGGGAACAAAAGCAATATAACAACTTCTCGGCAAGGGAACAATGATATTTCAACAACATCCCAGCAAGGGAAAAATACTATCAATACAAACATCCCAGCAAGGGATCTTTAATATCAAACAAACATCCCGACAAGGGAACAATGGTGATAATAACATATGAAGCGCAATAAACCACAACGAAGTCATAACAATTATAATACAAGACTCACGGGCATTCTTGACACCAACGTATAGATACTCATCACCATGCCTATACGCCGTACTCCACAATTAACATGTAGAAAACATGACACAACTCCTAATACCTCAAGTTAAGGTTATACCAAACACTTACCTCGATGCCTCGAACACAACTCAAGTTTCAATTATAGCTTTACCACTTGATTCTGTCGCCAATTCGCTTGTATCTAGCCACAAGTTACTTATTTACATAAATAAACGCTAAATGAATCAATTTGAATGCAAGAAAATGAGTTTTCCAAAGTTTTACCCAAAAGGTCAAAATCGCCTCCTGGCCCACGTGGTCAAAACTTGAGGTTCGAACCAAAACCCGATTACCCATTCCCCCACGAGCTCAAATATGTAATTTGTTTTGAAATCGGACCTCAAATCGAGGTCCAAATCCCTAATTTTTGAAAAACCTAGGTTCTACCCAAAATACTCAATTTCCCCCATGAAAATCATTGATTTGAAGTTGAAATTATGTTAAAAGATGTTAATGATTGAAGAAAATGAGTTAGAAATCACTTACTAAGAAGGAGGGTTGTTTGAAAAATCGCCTCTTATGTTTTAGGGGATTTGAAAAATGAAAAATGACTGAAAATCCCGTCTATTTATACCCCTCTCAGACCCCCTGCGCGGTCCGCACAAAATGGACTGCGTCCGCACAGCCCTCCACCACACACTGCACAAGGCTGACCACGGACAGCACTGGCCCCTTCTGCGGTCACACACATTTCCGTGCGGACCGCACCGGCTGGTTCAGAGATCTGCAAATTCTCTGAACCTGCAACAACTATGTTTTTAGGCCTAAGGCATCCCAGAACCTACCTGAAACTCACCCGAGCCCTCGGGGCTCCAAACCAAATATACACAAAATCCTCAAAAACATCGTTATGGACTTATTCGTGCAATCAAATCGTCAATATAATATCATGAACATCAAATTAAATCTCGAGATCAATGAAATTTTCTCAAAACTTCTTTAAACATCAACTTTGCGATTTAAGTCCGAATCACGTGATATGACATCCGTTATTCACCAAATTCCATAGAAACATCTTAAATCATTTATAAGACCAGTACCGAGCACCGGAACCAAAAATACGGGCCCGATACCATCATGTTCTAAGCAAATTTCATTTTAATTTTACTTAAAACAATTTCAGAAAATAATTTCCTTTAAAAAATTTATTTCTCGAGCTTGGGACCTCGGAATTCGATTTCGGGCATACGCCCAAATCCCATATTTTCCTACAAAACCTTCGAGACCGTTAAATCACGGGTCTGGGTCCGTTTATTCAAAATGTTGACCGAAGTCAAATTTATTCATTTTACAGTCAAAACTTATCATTTTTCACAGATTTTCACATTTAAGCTTTTTGGCTATGCGCCTGAACTACACACTCAAATCGAGGTGGTGCTAAGTGAGGTTTTTAAGGCCTCAGAACGTAGAATTTTATTGCAACACACGTGATGACCTTTTGGGTCATCACATTTTCATTGATGATATTCTGGTGTACTCGCATAGTGAGGAAAAGTATGCAGAGCATATAAGAGTTGTGTTGCAAAGATTGAGGTAGGAGAAGCTTTATGCAAATTTCTCCAAGTGTGAGTTTTGACTCAGCTTAGTGGCTTTCTTGGGGTACGTGGTGTCCAACGAGGGTATTCAGGTTTATCCAAAGAAGATAGAGGCGGTTAGGAGTTGGTCCAGACCGTCCTCAGCCACATATATTCGCAGTTTTCTTTGTTTGGCATGTTATTATCACCAGTTTGTAAGGGTTTCTCATTTATCGCATCACCCTTGACCAAGTTGACTTAAAATGGTAGTCGGACGAGTGTGAGGAGAGCTTTCAGAAGCTCAAGACTGCCTTGACCACAACTCCAGTGTTAGTTTTGCCATCAGCTTCAGGTTCATATACCGTGTATTGTAATGCTTCGAGAGTTGGTATTGGGTATGTGTTGATTTAGGAGGGTATAGTTACTGCTTATTCTTCTAGTTAGTTGAAGACCTATGATAATCACTACCCTGCCCATGATTTGGAGTTGGCTGCCATTGTTCACGCGTTAAAAATTTGGAGGCATTATTTGTATGGTGTGTCTTGTGGGTGTTTACTGATCATCGTAGCCTCCAGCACTTTTTCAAACAGAAGAATATCAATTTGAGGCAGCGAAGATGGTTGGAGTTGCTAAAGGATTATGATATCACTATTTTGTACCATCTGGGGAAGGCCAAGGTGGTGGCCGATGCTTTGATCCGAAAGGCAATGAGTATGGGGAGTTTGGCATATATTCCAGTTGGGAAGAGACCTCTTGCAGTTGATGTTTAGGCCTTGGCCAATCGGTTCGTAAGGTTAGATATTTCGGAGCCCAGTCGGGTATTGGCTTGTGTGATTTCTCGGTCTTCCTTATATGATCGCATCAGAGAGAGCCAATATGATGATCCTCATTTGTTTGTCCTTATGAACAGAGTTCAGCACGATGATGCCAGAGATGTGACTATTGGTGATGATGAGGTGTTGATGATGTAGGGCCGGATATGTATGCCCAATGTAGATGGGCTTCGGGAGTTGATTCTCGAGGAGGCACATAGCTCACGGTATTCCATTCATCCGGGTGCCCTAAGATGTATCAGGATCTGAGGCAATATTATTGGTGAAGGAGAATGAAGAAGGACATTGTTGGATTTGTAGCTCGATGTCTCAATTGTCAGCAGGTGAAATATGAGCATCAAAGACCGGGTGGCTTGCTTCAGTAGATGGATATTCCATAGTGGAAGTAGGAGAGGATCATTATGGACTTTGTAGTTGGACCCCCACGGACTTTGAAGAAGTTTGATGCTATTTGGGTGATTGTGGATCGGCTGACCAAGTCCGCACACTTCATTCCTATGTGTACTACCTATTCTTTAGAGCGGTTGGCCGAGATCTATATCCGGGAGATTGTTCGTTTGCATGGTGACCCAGTTTCCATCATTTCATATAGGGGCACTCAGTTTACTTCACAGTTTTGAAGGTCTGTGCAGCGAGAGTTATGTACTCAGGTTGAGTTGAGCACAACTTTTCACCCTCAGACAGACGGGCAGTCCGAGCGCACTATTCAGATATTGGAGGACATGTTGTGTGCTTGTGTCATTGATTTCGGAGGGTCATGGGATCAGTTTCTACCACTCGTAGAGTTTGCTTATAACAACAGCTACCGGTCGAGTATTCAGAAGGCTCCATATGAGGCTTTATATGAGAGGCGATGTAGATCTCCAGTTGGATAGTTTGAGCCAGGTGAGGCTAGGCTATTAGGGATAGACTTGGTGTAGGATTCTTTAGAAAAGGTGAAGGTAATTCAGGAGAGGCTTCGTACAGCGCAGTCGAGATAAAAGAGTTATGCTGACAGGAGGGATCGGGATGTGTCTTACATGGTTGGTGAGAAGGTCCTATTGAAGGTTTCACCCATAAAGGGTGTTATGAGATTTGGGAATAAGGGTAAATTGAGTCCTCGGTTCATTGGGCCTTTTGAGGTGCTTCGGAGGATTAAGGAGGTGGCTTATGAGCTTGTTTTACCACCCAGCTTGTCGAGTGTGCATCCGATATTTCATGTTTCTATGCTCCGGAAGTATATTGGGGATCCGTTTCATGTTCTTGATTTCAGCACGGTTCAGTTGGATGGTGATTTGACTTGTGATGTGGAGCCAACAACTATTTTGGAGCGTCAGGTTCAAAAGTTGAGGTCAAAGGATATAGCTTCAGTGAAGGTGCAGTGGAGAGGTCAGCCCATGGAGGAGGCTACATGGGAGATCGAGCAGGAGATGCGGAGCAGATATCCTCACCTATTTGAGGTTTCAAGTATATTTCTTAAATCGTTCGAGGACAAACGTTTGTTTAAGAGAAGGAGGATGTAACAACTCGGCCGGTCATTTCATGAGTTTCCGCTCTGTTTCCCCTATTTCTACTTCTTATTGCTTTGTTTATCAGTGCTATATGTGATTAGGTTGGTTGTCTCGGGTTAGGAGAGGTTTTGGTAACGTTTGAGACATTTAGTCTCTTTTGAGGAAGCTTAAGTTGGAAAAGTCAACCGGATGTTAACTTATGTGTTAGAGGGATCAGGTGTGAGTTATGATGGTTCGGATAGCTTCAGAAGGTGATTTGGGACTTAGGAGCGTGATCGGAATGAGTTTTGGAGGTCCAGAGTAGATTTAGGCTTGAATTGGTGAAATTGGAATTTTGGCATTTTTCGATTGATAGGTGAGATTTCGATATAGGGGTCAGAATGGAATACCGGGAGTTGTAGTAGGTCCGTTGTGTCATTTGGGATGTGTGTGCAAAAGTTTTGGTCATTCAGACGTGGTTTGGTAGACTTTTTGATCAAAAGCGTAATTCGGAAGATTTTGAGATCCTTAGGTTTGAATACGATGTGTTTTGGTTGATTCGATGTTGTTTGAGGTGTTTTGAAGATTGGTATAAGTTTGGATAGTGGTATAAGACTTGGTTGTGCTTTTAGTTGAGGTCCCGGGGGCCTCGGGGTGATTTTGGAAGGTTGGGGGAAAGTTTGGGAGTTGGATGTAGCAGCTGAAGCTAAGTCTGCTGTCATAACTGCATCTGCGGTTAGGAGGCCGCAGGTGAGACCCCTACAGATGCGGAAGACCAGCCGCAGAAGCGGAAGGAGCCAAGGAAGGCAGAAACCGTAGAAGCGGTTAAGGAACCGCACCTGTGATGGCCCAGGTGCGGGTTGTGCATCGTAGATGCGGAAAGTGAGAGGTTAGGTGATGACCGCAGAAGCGGCGCTTGGGACCGCAGAAGCGGCGCTTGGGACCGCAGAAGCGGTTGCGCAGGAGCGAGTTCTGGACCACAGGTGCGAAAAGCTTGGGCCATAATATATAAAAGAATTCCTTCGCGATTTTTGAGTTGTTCTTCACCATTTCAAGTCGGTTTTGGACCTTTTTGGGAGATTTTGAAAAGGGATTCAAGGGATATCGTCTGGAGGTAAGATGTTTGAACCTAATAATCGATCCTATGACATTATTTCACTGATTTGGCTTAAGATTAATGGAAATTAAGGGTTAAATATTGGGAAACTAGGGCTTGGTATTAGAGACATTGACTTGAGGATTTGAGGGGCCATTTGTGGTCGGATTTTGGGACTTTTGATATGTATGAACTCGTGGAGAGATCAGGAATCTATTGATGTAAATTTTGTCAAATTTCGAGATGTTGGCCCAGGGGTCGGGTTTTGGTTAATTTCGGGATTTATGTTGTAAATTGATTATTTTCGCATGGGGTTCGTTCCCTTAGCGTATTTTGATGTCGTGATTCTGATTTTGGATAGATTCGACGCAAGTTGAGGCCGATTCGAGGGGCAAAGACATTGCGGGCTAGAGTTTGGACCGGATTGAGGTGAGTAATGATTTTAAATATTATCCTAAGGGTATGAAACCCCGGATTACACATCGTTGTGCTATGTTGAGGTAACACACACGCTAGATGACGAGTGTGGGGTCGTGCACTATTGGGGATCGAGACTTAGTCCATCCTGAATGTCTGTTTTACTGCGTATTTGATTGAAAATTGTTTGCTATCATCATGTTTTGGGCTGAATGCCATGTTTGGGCCTCGTGCCAACTGCAGTTCATATACCAGAGGTATGGGCATATAAGAGGGTTCGACGATCCGGAAAGAGGGGTTTGCAGCAGAGGTAATCGGACAAAATGGGATGAACATAGGCGGTTCGAATTCATGGTAGCGTTCTTGGGCATTGTGTTGTTTCTTCGGAAAGACAGAAATATTGATTTGAAGGTAGCGGGAGTCGTCAAGGTCCTGATTACCAACAACAAAAGCATGCTTGCCCCTATGATAGTGTCCGAGATATATCGAGCTCTCACAGCCAGTAAAGTCGGAGCATATTTTTTTGAACGATGCAATTTGTTATTGTAGATGTGGATGATCGAGCACTTGTGTCATCATCCTCAGTATATGAGCTATAAATCTACAAATGAAGGCTGCATTGAAAGATATAACACGAGGGTTTGAGGGCTCAAATTGCCAGAAGGGTCTGAAGACTGGATATCTTGCCTTCGCGCCATCACTGCAGCACAAATAGGGTGGACATTGGGTTGGCTTCCTGTTGAAGAAATTGTGTATATGCCCGCCACAGGGCCTTACTTACTCTTAATGGGACTCCAAGGTATTCAACCTTATGCGCCCTACCGGGTGATGAGACAGTTAGGAAGGTGTCAGGTGGTACACCCAGATGAAGATCTCAGTGTTTATACAGTCAAGATAAGCACCGATGGTTAATTTCATGAAGAAACCGTCCGTTATATATGGAATGAATGCCAGTATTTGACGGTAAACACTCGAGTGCATGACCTGGGCGAAGTCTCACCGGCTTATCTTGCCTGGTACAAAAAGAAGGGCATTATAAGAGACGAATCAGAATGTCCAACCAAAAAGCCTCACATTCAAGAGTTCGTTGAGGCATCACAAGAACCGTGGGACTGGTTGGCCAAAGAGCGCAAATACCGGGCCGAAGTAGGCAAGCTTAGGCAACAGATTAGAGACCTGGAATTTGAAAATAGTCTGCAAGTTGATACCGATCGGGGAGAAAAGAGCAAATTGGCCCAAGAAAATGAGACGCTGAAAGCCCAAATCCGACAAATGAAGAGAGATGCTGACAAACAACAACGGAGTCGGTCGGATGAGCGGTTAATAAAAGGGTTGAAAAAGGAAATCGGTGAGTGCCGGTATGATTTGAAGAAATCTGAGGATACCATAGCCCAACTCCGGGCACAATGGGAAAAGAGAACAAAAGAGCGCACACAGTGCTTACAGCAGGCAAGGAAAGATCACGAAAAGACCATTGTCTGTCTAAAAAGGAAGGTGACCACCCTAGAGAGCGAGGCGGCTAAACAAGCCAAGGCTTTTGAAACCGAGAGTAAACACTGCTATAATCTGATGGCCTCGATGAAAGATGAAATACAGCAGTTACGGAAACAACGTCTGCATGATTCTCGGGTTTTGAAGGCTAGAGGGGATCATATAGAACACCTACTCCTAGAGAAAGACCGAACCATGAACAAGATTCTGACTATTGCTCGTGCTATCACCAGGAAATGTCGGGAGTGTGAAAACATTTCCCGTACTACCTTATTCTCGGAGGTGATGATATTTGTGAAGCAAATCATGTATGAATTGGAACAGCTGGAAAGGAACCTTACACCTAAACTCGCGGCGAGGCCAAATGACGCCCGTCGGGCACCCAAATTTAAAACTTTAATGTGTTCATAGTTTGAATCTGCATTTTCTTTTTCTTAGAGTTTGTTGTCTGTTAGAGTCTGTCTTTATTTCGCATCAAAGTATGTCAGTAGTTATTGAGTTCGTACTTGGTTTGGTTTCGAGTCTGTTATTTTCCTTTCCAAAAAGCGTCTGGTTTGTAATAGAATGTTTATTAATGAAAAATCGAAAATTTCCAAAAAATATCTTTTTTCTTTTTGCACTTATGTGGTAGAACTACGCGTGGTCTGATTCATGCGGGGACATGATACGTAGGCAATCCACATAAGATTCGACCACCACTAAAAAGAAAAAGAGAAAAGGCAAAATGAATAAAAGAAAGGAAAAAAAGAAATAAAAAGAGAGATAAAGAAAGTTTCAAAAACACTTGAACGAGGCACAAACAAAGTAATCCGGAATGACGCATGCGGTCGAAGCAAAAACATGTTAGAAATGGTTAAACTGCCTAGGAACATTGCATCCCCCAACGTGAAATTGCAATATGTGTTAAACTCTAACACTAACAAGTTTGCTTTCTTTCCAGAGATTTAGAACCAGTTAGTTTGTTAGAACGTTCTGGCAGATTATCATTACCAAACAAGATCCAAAGAGCCCATACTAAAAAGCATGAGGTTTAGACCAAAGTGTCGAGGATGAAAGGACGGAGACTCAAATGCTGAAGGAGGAAATGGATAAGATGAGACAGGAGATGAAAGAAATGTAGTTGGCTTTAGCTAGGGTACAAAAGGTGCCTGTCCCTCCCGTTACTCCCACTCTCCCACCAGGACACACGCCGAAATACCCTCCCCCTAGCCCTTCGACAAGCTTCCCCAGTCACCAATACTATCAGGGAAGAAATGCCTATGATCCCCAAGCTTCACAACCCAATCAGAACCCTCCTCCACCAAATGTTCCTGTTTTCGTGGCACCCCCACCAGCCACGCTGCAAAGATCATCCAGCGAGCCGTTGTTTCAGGCTCACGATAACCAATATTACCCCCTGAACCAACCTTCAAAGCACCCGAGCCTCATACTTATAATACTCACTTCGAGATACCGGTAGAGACTGAAAAGCCGGCTAAGAGCCCAGAGCAAGATGAAGTGCTTCGAAAGTTTAAAAGCCTGGAGCAATCCTTCAGGAATATCCATGGGTTAGGCAACCAAGTCAGTGTGGCCTACAAAGATCTGTGCCCATTCCCCGACATTCAATTGTCGGCAGGGTTAAAGATGCCAAAGTTTGATCTCTACGAGGGGCACAGTGATCCAATGGCACATCTGCGTGGTTTTTGCACCAAGATGAGAGGGGCAGGCGGTAAAGATGAGCTGCTAATAGCTTACTTTGGTCAAAGACTAAGTGGGTCTGCACTGGAATGGTACACAAGACAGGATCCGAGCAGGTGGTACACCTGTGACGATCTAGCACAAGCATTCGCAGGTCACTTCCAGTATAACCCTGAGATCGTCCCTGACCATCTCACATTGCTGAAACTTGAGAAGAAGTCGGGAGAGAGCTTTAGAGAATTTGGGTTCTGGTGGAGAGAACAGGCAGCAAGAGTTGATCCTCCGATGAGAGAGGGGGAAATGGTGGACTACTTTCTACAGACTCTAGAGCCAACTTACAATGGTCACTTGGTGACGTCAATTGGCAAATCTTTCAATGAAGTAGTAAAATGGGTGGTATGATTGAAGAGGGACTTAAGTCCAACAAAATCTTAAGCTATTCGGCGATTAAAGCAACCACTCAGGCCATCCAGAGCGGCACAGGAGGTGCTCTCGGAAAGAAGAAAAAGGAAGATGTCGCAACAGTCGAGGCAGGTACTTGGTCCAGATCCAGAGGTCCCCCCTCACTACCAACCTAGACCCCATCACTCAAATTACCCACACATTCCATACAGCCCTCCACAACCCTACTACCCACCATAAGAGCCACATTTCTCTGTCCATCACGCCAAAACTTACACCCAGCCTCCCGCTCACCTGCAATGACGCGCGTTGGCTCCCCAAAATACATATCCACCTCCACAAAACACATATCCACCTCCACAAAACATATATCCACCACCAAGGGCCTACAGGAATCCTTCGGGACCAGGTTTTCGTGGGAATCAGACTTTCAGGAATGAAAGGGTGCAGAGGCAGAGAACATTCACTCCGCTGGGAGAAACCTATACTACTCTGTTCCACAAAATGAGGCAGTTAGGCCTATTGATTCCTGTGGAGCCCTAATTGCCAAATCCCCTTCCCAAAAATCTGGACCACTCGGTAAGCTGTGAATATTATTCGGGGGCTCCCGGGCATGATTCTGAGAAGTGTTGGAAGTTGAAGACTGCCGTACAAGATCTTATTGACACAAATAGGATCGAGGTCCAGGAGCTAGAGGCACCTAACATCAATCAGAACCCATTGCCGACACACCATGAAGCCCACATGATCAAACTAGTGCACGAAGGAGGGAAGCTCAAGAAGCCCTCACAAATGGTAATGATGATCCGTGCCAGTCCAAAAGAAAAGTCGATCAGTGGAAAAGCGGTAGTACAGTCGGAAAGGGTAGAAGGCAAGCCAGTGTTGGTGATGGGGAAGAGTTCGTCTAATGTTGCCAAGAATCCAGAGCAGGTCAAAATAACGGTGCAAGGGATATCAAGCAAGCCAGTAGCCGTGAAGGGGGCATGCATAGGACCAGTTGTTATCAGGCCAGTAATGCAGTTGCCGATAATCAGCGAGAAAGCTGTGCCATGGAGCTATAGTCAAGTAATGGTAATGCATAAGGGGAAGGAAATTGTGGAGGAAATATGTGAGGCACATGGGTTAACTCGTTCGGGAAGGTGTTTTGCTCCCGCAGAGTTAAGAAGGGCCAATCCAGTAGCGACAAAGAATCCAGTTACTGAGGAAGAGGCGGAAGAATTTTTAAAGAAAATGAAGGCACAAGATTACTCCATTGTCGAGCAGTTGAGGAAGACCCCGGCACAGATCTCATTGTTATCCTTGTTGATCCATTCAGATGAGCACCGCCGGGTATTAATGAAAATTCTGAACGAAGCCCATGTTCCGGATAAGATGTCTGTGAATCATCTGGAGAAAATAGCAAACAAGATTTTCGAGGTCAACAGGGTCACTTTTTCAGACGATGAGTTGCCCGTGGAGGGTACAAAACATAATAGAGCCCTTTATTTGACCGTGAAGTGCGAAGACTCGATAGTCACTCGAGTACTGATTGATAATGGGTCCAGTGCCAATATCTATCCTTTGACCACATTGGACAAACTGAAGGTCGATGGTGACAAGATTCACAAGAACAACATCTATATTCGAGGGTTTGATGGTGGTGGTACAGACATAGTGGGTGACATCATACTTGAATTAACAATTGGTCCAGTCGAGTTCACCATGGAGTTTCAAGTGTTAGACATGGCAGTGTCATATAATCTTCTGTTGGGACGATCCTGGATCCACGCCGCCAAAGCAGTGCCTTCTACATTACATCAGATGGTCAAATTCGAGTGGGATAGGCAAGAGATCATAGTACATGGGGAAGACAATGCAAGCGCCGTAAGTGATGCCATCATGCCCTTCATAGAGACTGATGATGATAAGGGACCGTGGGTTTACCAGGTTTTAGATACGGTTTCAGTGGATAAAATTTCTGAAGGCGAGGACCTTCCACTTCCCAGGATCACAGCTGCAACTATCATGGTAGCCTCGGAGATGTCGAAGAACGGGTTTGTGCCAGGCAAAGGTTTAGGGGCTGATTTTCAGGGTATTGTTCAGCCGGTTTCTTTGCCCAAAAATCTGGATACCTTTGGGTTGGGGTTCAAGCCTATAGTGGGAGATGTGAGATGGGCCTGTAAGTTGAAGAAAAGAGTCTGGGTCCTTCCCAAGCCAATCCCGTGCCTATCCAGATCATTTGTCAGAGCAGGTATCAGAAAGTTATCGATCCCGAAAGTTCTCGGACCACTGATTGGGCCAGATGGAGATTTAAATGAGGGTTTTGAAATGTTGTTCGGGTATGTCAACATGATAAAAGCTGGAAAAGGGTCCAGTAGGTTAGATGTACAATTTGTGGGTCCTAGGGCAAATATCAACAATTGGATGGCTACTCCCCTTCCTACCCAGAGGGACTCTTGGTAGTGGGCTCTGATTTTTCTTTCTTGTTTTTGGATTATTCCAGGGTTGTAATCCAATTTTGTTTTGTATTCGGCAAAGTGTGAAACTCTGTTATCCCGTATTTTAATAAAGTGAAAGCTTTTCTTTTCTTATTTTGTTCTAATTTTGTTTTATTCTTTTCTCTTTCTGAACAGTTCTCTTTATATTGGTTCTAATGACATGGCATGCACAACGGATCTTCAACCCAGTCTAAAAAATCAATCTGATTCCGAACTAATTGTACAAGAGGTCAATTATGATGATGAATTGGAATACGATGAGGATGAAGCCTTCGAAGAGATAAACAAAGCGTTAAGCCAGTTTGAAGAGAAATCCAAGCCCAACTTAAATGACACAGAAGCCATCAATTTAGGGGATGCAGATTATATGAGGGAAACTAAAATAAGCATCCACATTGCACCGAATATCAGTGAAGAACTAATCAAAGCACTTATTGAGTTCAAAGATATTTTTTCATGGTCGTATGATGACATGCCGGGGTTAAGCACGGATTTAGTGGTTCACAAATTACCCATTAACCCGGTATGCCCTCTCGTCAAGAAGAAATTGAGGAAGTTCAAAACAGACATGAGTGTGAAGATTAAAGAGGAAGTAACCAAGCAGCTGCAAGCAAAGGTTATTCGGGTCACTCGATATCCTGATTGGTTGGCTAATGTGGTGCCAATGCCGAAGAAAGATGGGAAGATCAGGGTGTGTGTCGATTACCGCAATCTGAACAGGGCAAGCCCAAAGGATAACTTTCCATTAACCAATATCCATATCTTGATCGATAATTGCGCCGAATGTGAGATCGGGTCTTTTGTGTATTGCTATGCTGGGTATTATCAGATTCTGATGGATGAAGAAGATGTGGAAAGACGGCTTTCATTACGCCGTAGGGTACTTATTACTACCGGGTAATGCCATTTGGTTTGAAGAATGCTGGGGCAACGTACATGAGAGCAATGACTACTGTGTTTCATGACATGATACATAAAGACATTGAGGTATACGTGGACGATGTGATCCTAAAATCCAAGCATCAGGAAGACCACGTAGCAGACCTAAGGAAGTTTTTCCAAAGACTTCGAAGGTCCGATATTAAGCTCAACCTGGCCAAATGTGCATTTGGAGTTCCATCTGGAAAGCTGTTGGGATTCATCATCAGTCAGCGAGGCATTGAGTTGGACCCGTCAAAGATCAAATCCATCCATGATTTACCACTACCGAAGGACAAGACAGAAGTAATGAGTCTGTTGGGAAGGTTGAATTATATCAGTAGGTTTATTGCTCAACTCACAGCAACTTGTGAACCCATTTTTCGGTTACTGAAGAAAGATGCTGCAGTAGAATGGACGGTAGAATGTCAGGAAGCATTTGACCAAATCAAAGGATATTTATCAAATCCACCTGTGTTGGTTCCACCTGAGCCGGGAAGACCGTTAATTCTTTATCTAACGGTCCTGGAGAATTCGTTTGGCTGCGTACTAGGGCAACACAACATTATAGGAAGGAAGGAGCAAACCATTTATTATCTCAGCAAGAAGTTTACAGTCTACGATGTTAAGTACACTCAACTCGAGAAGACATATTGTGCCCTAACTTGGGTGGCCTAGAAATTGAAGCACTATCTGTCATCATCTACTACTTATCTCATTTCACGCTTGGATCCACTGAAGTATTTTCCAGAAGCCTATGCCCACAGGGAGATTGGTGAAATGGCAGATATTACTCACAGAATTCGACATCGTCTATGTGACGAGGATGACCATGAAGGCCCAAACATTGGCCAAGAATCCTGTTGATGAAGAATACGAGCCCTTGAGGACGTATTTTCCTGATAAAGAAGTGATGCATATAGATGAGTTGGAAATGACCAAGGAACCAGGATGGAAGCTTTTTTTCGATGGAGCCACAAATACGAAGGGATTTGGAATAGGAGCGGTACTTATTTCTGAAACAGGACATCATTATCCTGTTACAACTCAGTTGCGTTTCTATTGTACCAACAACATGGCTGAGTATGAGGCATGCATTTTGGGCCTACGGCTAGCTGCAGACATGGATGTCCAGGACGTCTTGGTCTTGGGAGACTCGGACCTCCTGGTGCATCAGATTCAGGGTGAATGGGAAACAAGGGAATTGAAGCTCATACCATATCGACAATGTTTGCACGATCTGAGCAAGCGATTTTGATCAGTGGAGTTCAGACACATCCCAAGAGTTCATATGAGGTTGCCGATGCTTTGGCCACTTTAGCGTCGATGTTGCACCACCCAGACAAAATTCATGTTGACCCATTGCATATCCAGGTTCGTGATCAGCATGCTTATTGCAACAGGATAGAGGAAGAAATGGATGGTGAGCCATGGTTTTATGATGTCAAGGAATACCTCAAGATGAGGATATACCCGGAGCAGGCCATCAGAGATCAAAAGAGAGCCATTCAGCGACTGGCAAATGGATTTTTCCTCAGTGGAGGAGTGTTGTATAAAAGAACACTAGATTTGGGATTGCTGAGATGTATAGATGCTAGTCAAGCCACGACAGTTATGACAGAGGTACATGTTGGAGTTTGTGGGCCACATATGAGCGGATATGTATTGGTGAAGAAGATTATTCAAGCATGGTACTATTGGCTCACTATGGAGCATGATTGTATCAGTTTCATGCAAAAATGCCATCAGTGTCAGATACACGGAGATCTGATTCATTCTCCGCCGACAGAATTGCATACAATGTCAGCACCATGGTCATTTGTTGCCTGGGGCATCGATGTCATTGGACCTATTGATCCGGAAGCTACCAATGGTCATAGGTTCATTCCGGTGACCATCGATTATTTCACTAAGTGGGTTGAAGCTAAAACTTTCAAGTCGGTAACCAAGAAGGCAGTGGAAGATTTTGTTCATTCCCATATCATCTGTAGATTTGGGATCCCAAAAGTGATCATCACGGACAATGGTGCTAATCTTAACAGCGGTTTGATGAAAGAAGTATGTCAGCAGTTCAAGATTACACACTGCAATTCCACCCCATATCGTCCCAAGGCGAATGGAGCAGTTGAAGCAGCCAACAAAAACATAAAGAAGATACTTCGAAAAATGGTAGAAGGTTCGAGGCAATGGCATGAAAAATTACCATTTGCATTGTTGGGTTATCACACTACTGTCCGTACTTCAGTAGGAGCAACTCCTTATTTGTTGGTATATGGAACTGAAGCAGTAATACCGGCGGAAGTTGAAATTCCATCCCTTCGAATTGTCGCTGAAGCTGAGATTGATGATGACGAGTGGGTCAAAACCCGTTTGGAGCAGTTGAACTTGATTGATGAAAAGAGATTGGCAGTTGTGTGTCATGGCCAGTTATATCAAAAGAAAATGGCAAGAGCATACAACAAAAGGGTGCGTCCTCGGAAGTTTGAAGTGGGCCAGCAAGTGCTGAAACGCATCCTCCCACATCAGGTTGAGGCAAAGGGCAAGTTCGCCCCGAATTGGCAAGGGCCATTCATTGTAACCAGAGTGTTGTCCAATGGCGCTTTATGTTTAACAGATATCGAAGGGAAATGCGTCGACATGGCTATCAATTCTGACGTAGTTAAGAGATATTATGTATGATTTCTTTTAATTGTAATTGTTGTTTGTTTGCACTTGGCATTGTATCGGAGAATGAAATGACGGAGGCAATTTGTTCTTCTACCCAAACACTTCAACCTTTGCTTCCCCTTTTGAGCCTTATTTATTCTTTCATACCCCTCTTTTGGAATCAGTAATGAAAATAAAAGAAAAGAGAAGAGAAAAGCAATGATAATAAAGACAAAAGAAAAGTCACAAGAAAAACAAAGGAATTGGGAATTACGTTTGACCTGATTCCTCAAAGAAGAATACGTAGGCGCCTCACGGCTCGGTCATAGTGTAACAAAAAATAAAAATCCCCAAGCAAAAAAAAAACTAGGGCAGAAGTTGTGTTTGCAATGTTGGGAAGGAAGTTTGATTCCAAGAGTTGTAATGTTTTACCCATCAAAATTATTTTGAACCTTTCGATACCCCTTTTCTTTTAGCCATACACAAAAACCCATATTGATGTCCAAAAAAACCTCCCGATCAGTCTCTGATCCCCAGAAGAGAAGAGGATCATACACTAGAAATGAATTGATAGCCGAAAGAATCCCCAGCAAAGAGAGTCATATCGGTAACACTCCAATCCCCAGCTAAAAAAATAAAATAAAATGAGAGAGTCTTATCGGTGAAAACCTCCACAGGCACCATAGGGTGACGGAAATTGAGAGAAATAAAATGAGAGAGTCTTATCGGTGAAAACCTTCACATTCACCATAAGGCGACGGGAGTTGAGAGAAATGAGAGAGTCTTATTAGTGAAAACCCCTCGAAGGGCACTATGAGGCGACAAGACAAGATTGGCGGAAAGGATCTGCATTTGGCAAAGAGTTGAGTGCCTATTTATCCCCAGCAAGATGAGGCCGTCCGAAAGATTGATTGATACAAATAGACTGGGTTGATTAATCCGGAATGCACGACATGATCGTTGGGATCGGTTATATCATTCAGATAAGTTCTTTTCTTTCCTTTTCCCCAGCATTTGTTCAGAAAGACTTCTTCTTTTCCTATCTTTTGAAATCATCACTTTTTCATTTATTGGTTTAAAGACTTTACCTCCCCGGCAGTTTGTTTTTGAAAAATATTTTCAGAGCTTATTACCAGTTGTCAAGATTGTGCAAAAACACAATGTGGATAGGACGGGCCAAAGATAATACAATAGAACGAGAAAGACGTTCGTTGCAAGACCAAATAATGGATTGGTCTAGAATTTCGGGGAGAGTATGGAGAAAAGTAGGAAGCAACAATTGGTGAATAAAGAATCGTCAATAAACAAGAGCATCCTTGGCATATTATCGACCAAGTTCCAAGAGGGTCGGGCAACACGGAGCGGGGAAAGAAGAGGGAGAAAACCATCCCCAGCAAGAATGTGATTGCCAGTAGGAATATCATCCCCAACAAATAATCTCATCCCCAACAAGCTTTGGTGATGCAATGGAACACGAAGCGGGGAAAGGAGAAAAGAGAAAACCATCCCCAGTAGGAATGGCACGACCATTCACCACGTTTTAAACAAACAAAAGTTTCTTTGATTTGAAGCAGGGACAAGAAATGGTATAGATGATGAAAAGGCATCATGATACAAGAAAGATTGGCAAACTGGGGCAGAAAATTTTCTTTCATTTTGAAAATTTTCTGGAGGTCCGGTACCCACTTGGGGTAGAAGCAAGATAACACAAGTTTGGGGAAAAATGGTATCCCCAACAGTTTTCGGAAGAAGGCCAAACAAGTTTCAAAGGAAGCAATTTCGGAAGGAAGATAACATAAGTCTTAAGGGAAGTAGCTTTCGAAGGAAGGAAAGTACCAGCTTTAAGGGAAGTAGTCTTTGAAGGAGGAAAATAACATATTTTGAATAAAATACCGGTGTTATCCCCAGCAGTTTTCAGAGGAATGAAACACCAGTTTTGAGGGATGTAGTTCTGAAAGAAGATGATTCAAGTTAAGGGAGTCAGGAACCCGCCTGTAGAACGGAGGTTGTTATATTTGAAGTTGATAAAGTCAGGAGCCCGCCTGGAGAATGGAGGTATTACGTTTTGAGTCGTAGTTGAAGTCAGGAGCCCGCCTGGAGAATGGAGGTATTATCTTTAAATTGTTTATCGAAGTCAGGAACCCGTCTGGAGAATGGAGGTGCTATATTTTTAAGAAGTAGTTGAAGTCAGGAGCCCGCCTGGAGAATGGAGGTATTACGTTTTGAGTTGTAGTGGAAGTTAGGAGCCCGCTTGGAGAATGGAGGTATTATCTTTAAATTGTTTATCGAAGTCAGGAGCCCGCCTGTAGAACGGAGGGTGTTATCTCTTTAAGTTGAAGTTGAAGTTAGGAACCCGCCTGGAAAATAGAGGTTGTTATATTCTCAAGTTGTAGTCGAAGTCAAGAGCCCACCTGAAGAATGGAGGTATTATATTTTAAGGTTTGTTGAAGTCAGGAGCCCGCCTGGAGAATGAAGGTGTTATATTTTAAGAAGTTATCGCAGTCAGGAGCCCGCCTGGAGAACGGAGGTATTATATCTTTAAGTTGCAATCGAAGTTAGGAACCCGCCTGGAGAATGGAGGTATTATCTTTCTTAGTCATAACAGAAGTCAGGAGCCCGCCTAGAGAATGGAGATGTTATATTTTTAAGAAGTTGATGCAGTTAGGAGCCCGCCTGTAGAACGGAGGTTGTTATATTTTAAGTTAAAGGAGTCAGGAGCCCTCCTGTAGAACGGAAGTTGTCATATTTTTAAGAAGTTGATGCAGTCAGGGGCCCTCCTGAAGAATGAAGGTGTTATATTTTTAAGAAATTGTTGAGGCCAGGAGCCCGCCTGGAGAATGGAGGTTGTCATATTTTAAGAAATTGTTGAGGTCAGGAGCCCGCCTAGAGAATGGAGGCTGCATTATCTTTAAATTACTGTTGAAGTCAGGAGCCCGCCTGGAGAATGGAGGCCGTATTATCTTTTAAAGTCAAGTTGGAGTCAGGAGCCCGCCTGTAGAACAGAGGAATAAATTTTAAGTTTGAGGTCAGGAGCCCGCCTGCAGAACAGAGGAATACATTTCATGATCAAATCAGAGGTCAGTAATGCGGAGGGTTACAACAAAATACCCCCAGCATGAATCCCATAGCAGAAATCAGAAAGAAGACTACAAGAGCAAGTTTGAAGATAGATAAGATGTTGTAATCCCTAGTTTAGTCTAGCTTCTTGTTTTTCTTTTAGCACGGTGTAATAAGGAGATCGAAAAGCAGTCGCAATAACATGCAGCAGTAGTAACAGCGAAATTGCACTCCCATGGTAGTCCCAGCTACCAAAGTTTCCCGAACTACATTGACCTGATTCTCTTTTAGCCAGGAATATGTAGGAAACCTTTGAAGCAGAGGTTCGGTCAAATCTTTCAAAAATGCTTCACACGGAGTAGCCGAACGGGCAAAAATAGCTCGTATCCGCTCACTTTATCTTTGCATGAAAACCCTTCGTGTTTTCAGACAAAGAGGGGTAGCTGTGAGCACGTGATTTTTGCCCTACGAGAACTACTCCCCAAAATTCAAAAAAAAGGGTTTTGTGTTTGTTTGTGATTTATTTGTGTTTTGTCTGTGCATGATTATTTCTACTTTAATTAAGAAAAATACAAAATATGTGTTGCGTGTGCATTTAGGATTCAATTTTACAATTTAGGAATTAATTAAACAATCAAGTTTGTTTTACAAAATGGAAAAATAACAAAAATATGTACTTTGCATTTTTTGCATTTAATGTCCAAATTGTGTGATTTTATCTTTACTTGATGTTTAATTTCGTGTGATAGTTATTATTAAGAGTTAATATTTTTAGTTAATTGTCGATTTTATAATTTAATTAGGATTTTTAGTTTATTGTTGAAAAGGAAAATTGAAAAGGAAAAAAGAATAAGAAGAGGAGAATTCGGTTGGGCCAATTTGGCCAAGCCCAAATCCAAAAGACCAGCCCACACTCACCCCAAATCCAGTCCACCTGTGACCAGTCCAGAACGACATCGTTTGGGCATTGTGAATCTGGACCGTCAATCTCATACGATCAAACGGTCCAGTCCGTGTCCAGATATATCCAAACGACGTCGTATCTGGCCAATAAATCCAAGCCATTGATTTGTTTTGATCTAACGGTCCCAAGCTTCCCCCATAACCAGGTCCATTTTAACCCGGGTCGACCCAGTCTCGAGGCATGACCAAACGTCACCGTTTCCTTTAAGTAAATTGATCCAGGCCGTTGATCGTACTTGATCCAATGGCCAGGATTAACCACCCCCTCCGTATATAAATCCAACCTCTCACCTCGCACCCCCTAAGCCATACCCCCTGTTCATCGTCTCTCTCAGAAACGACCCCCAAAACCCTAGCCGCCACCAAATTCCTTCAACATAAACCCGGTGGCAACAACGCCGGTGACCATGAAACTAACACCCCTAGAGCACCTAACCACCCTCTCCACGAATCCCTTGCCCATTTTGCTCGAATCAGCCTGTAGCTTCTCGAATCTTCAATCGAAGATTCGAGCAAAACTTGAAACCCACCCCAACCAGTCCCGAACTCACACCAAGGCACCCTCTGACCACCCTCGTTACGGATCTGTTAACTGTTTGCCTCAAATCAGCCTGTAGTTTCTCAAATCTTCAATCGAAGATTCGAGCAGAACCTAAATCTACCCCAACCAGTCCCAAAATCATACCGGACATCTCCCTGACCTCCCTCGTCACCAAACCACCGTTGGTTTGGTTCGAATCAGACCGGAACCGTTCGAACCCCAAATCAAACCTCAAGAACCCTAGAAAACCAAAGGCTGGAGTTGGTCCGAATTAGAGGAATTTGGGTGTCCAATGGACCTTAGTCGAAGTGTTCTCAGTTGAGAACACTCGATTAAGGTTCGTTCGACCTCAAAAAGTTCGAGTCAAGGGTTCGACCTGGGTTCGTCTAGTTTCTGTTTTGTTAAGGTACCTTTTCCCCTTTCTTGTTCTATTTTGTTACGGTTAATTGTGTTTAGTTAGGTATAATCCAGTCTTGTTCATTGTTCTTTTTTCTTCTCCATCAGACCTTTTATTTGGTCCAATTTTATCATTGCTTCTGTTTGTTGTCGATTGTTATATGTTATAATTTGTGTAATCGATTGAATAAGTGTCGTCGATTAGTCTGGTATGCTTGAATGTTAGATTAGCATGATAATAGTCTAACTTTTGGTTCATTCTTGTCTATTTCCCCTCCTGCCTCGTTTGTGTTCTAAATTTTGTGTTAAAATGGGCTCGTTGGTATATTTGAACTTAGAACTGAGCCTGTTGGTATATTCAGTTCATTGAACTGAATTTATTGGTCATTTGTTATCCTGAATCTGTCAATCCCCTTAAAGCCCTGCTGACTATTTCTTCTTTTGTATTCCCATCTGATTAAGGCGTATGCTCGTCTAGTTGATTTCAGTTCATCTTTTGTTGAGCTAAATATGATTGGTTCCCCAATATAGTTAGTTCAATATGTGCTGCCCTGAACCCTTAGTCTTCATTTTAATGCCATTTGATTTAATATCTTGAATTACTAACTGATTCGAATTGGTTATAGTTGTTGTAGTTTGTTGGATTCAGCTTAGTTAGTGGGTAGATTTGAATAGGTTAGAGTTGAAAGATTCAATGCAGAGTGAAAGGGATTGGGTAGGATAGTAATTTCAGAAGTTTTTAGGAGGGTAATTTGGGCTTGAAACTTGAAAATGACTTAGTGTTCTGTCAGCAACATTAAAGTACCATTAAACTAATGAAATAGTTTAAAACAATAGTGGGGGGTTGATGACTGTGTAAGGGATCATGGGCACCATTTCACAAGGTTTAAGGGATTTTGAATAGAAAATAGCCTGCCCATACCCGCGTGGGATTAATAAATAAAAAGAAGTCTAGTGGGGAACAAAACATATACTAGTGGAATTGAAAAAGAGATGATGGGCAGAATTAGTTTAAAACATTCTGCCTAAAGTGCTCTTAAGAGCAGGCAAGTTCAGTGTTGGGTATAAATGGGGGTCTTGGTTCTTCTTTTTGGGGGGACCTTATAAGAGAAAAGTAATCTGAAGAGAGAGAGAGAAAAGAGTTCAAAGTTTAAACAGGTTTTGAGATGGTTTAAGATGAGTTTGGGGGTAGTGTTGCAGTAGTGTGTTTTTCTGATTTCCTTTCTGAGGTCGTTGAGCTGTTTAAGTTTGAGTGTTCTGGTTTTAACTGGTTTCAAATCCACTTGGGTCTACTGCATATGTTACAGGGCTGTTGGTGGATTGCTGTTTGTATTGCTGCTCGTATTACAGCTGTGCTGCTGCTGACTGCTCTTCTTTCTTTGTTTTATTTTTTTTTCCAAATCCAGGTACATATCCTGTAACTTCGAGTTTGCAGACATGAAGTAAAATGCTGAATAAATCTCTATTGATATGTCTTCCGTGATTCATGTAGTATAAAATTACAATAGAATTTTTCGTGATCCATGTATGCCTTAGACTTTCACTAGATTTCTATTTGTAACTAAAACCGGACTATTTGGATTATTGGACTATGATTATTCATTAGCCTTAGTATAGTTTGGTTTGCTTTTGTGTAGTTTAACTTTTAAAATAAAAAATATGCTAGAATAGGAAACTGCTCTTAAGATCTATGATTTTCATTTGTATTCACAACTGGAAATTCAAACTATTATGAGTAATTAGCAGAAAATATCGGTTTTAGTGTTAAGTAGATTCAGATCTGATAAGTAAATTACTGATTGGAACTTGATTTTAAAATGGATTACGTGCTCCTACTAGTGGAAGATCAGGCTTTCTTTGTTTTTTAATGCGTTAGATAGTTCATTTGAGGATATAAGTCACATACAAAGAAATCCTTAGCATATGGCGGTCTGAAATTGATATGGGTTTTAGGAGTACGAGTTCAGCACGTTTGGTCCACCCTACACAACTAGGATAATTGAACTCGAAAGTTGGCATGTTAATTTGAATTTAGAAATGATTATTTGTTTGCCAATAATTAGGCCGTTGTGAATAAAATCAGTAGGCCAAGATTCAAATAAAATCAGTGGGAGGTCAGGGCTCAATTGAGGGCCCAAACGTGACTGCTTCTGCTCAAATCGGACTTGGGCCTGACTCTAATTAAGGACCAACGTCAGTCAGCCTTCCCCTTTCTTAAAATGGACAATTTTTCCTTCCTTTGGGCTACCTTTGAAGCCCAACCTGCTGAAGACCTTAATGTGCTCACTAAATTCGATATTGTAATGTAATACTTTCGATGATGGTTTATTAATAATGGTAATTAATTATGACCTTTTTTTATCTGTAGAGACAATAAAGGTAGGAAATCATAGTCTCTTTGGGATTGGCCTTCAAATAAAATGAGATGAGCCTCGCCGAATAAAAAATACAAAATTATGGGGCCCTCAATAAACATTTGTTTTAAAATACTTAGATTTAGGGACGGGCCGTTTAGTGAATTTCACGACCTTCCCCAAAAGATAATAACGCGCAAGTCACTTCCGGCGCGCTTTAAATAATTTACTTTCTTAAACTCGGGTGCACATTTATGTGACCCAAATCCAAATCTCAACGAAGTCGAAATGTGTCGCTAATCACGGGTACATTGATTGTGACATGGTTCGAGATGCATTTCCACGACGTTGCAAATTCCTTTTTAAAAAAATAATGAATGAGACGAGACTCGACAAATAAGAATACACAAGCTGCGGGGCCCTCTATATGGGTTAGTAGAATTACGTAGACTTCGGGATGGGCCGTTTAGCAAAATTTCACGGCCTTACCCAAAATAATGATACGCCGGTCGCTTTAGGTGCGCCTTTAATAATTTACTTTCTTAAACTCGGGTGCACATTTATGTGACCCAAATCCAAATCTCAACAGAATTGAAATGTGTCAATAACCACGGGTGCATTGATGTGACGTGGTTCGAGATCTATTTTCAGGACGTTGCAATTCTCGTTAAAAATAATAATAATAAAAGCAGTAAACAGTTAAAATTTGAACATAGGTTCAACATGTATAAAAATCAGATAAATAAGCCGAATATGACAGTTGAGCGACCGTGCTAGAACCACGGAACTCGGGAATGCCTAACACCTTCTCCCGGGTTAACAGAATTCCTTACTTAGATTTCTGGTTCGCGAACTGTAATACAGAGTCAATCTTTTCCTCGATTCGGGATTCAACCGGTGACTTGGGACACCATAAATCTCCTAAGTGGCGACTCTAAATTAAATAATAAATTCTGTTTCGATTGTCCTTTAATTGAAAAAACTCCCTCTACGCCCCTTTGCGGTGGCGCGGGTGAAAAAGGAGGTGTGACAGTGACATTGATACTGTTATACATATATTTGGTGAGGATGAGATAAATGCACAAAGGGTGTTGCCTTGCTATTTGCGTTGATATATTGAGTGCTTTTCTCACACTATGAAAGTTATGGGTTTACTACCGTGGTTTGTAGGCTATCTCTCTAAGGAAAGGATAGGTCATGATATTGAGAAACATTAATCGTGATTTCCCCTAGTGATCTTTTACTGCTTCACATATTTGTTTCTTGTACTCTTTTCTGTTATGTTCTACTATTTTTCTATCGCCAATCTACTGCACAGATTATATCAGTGAGTATCTTTTAACTAAAAAGCCTTGTCACTACTTCATCAAGGTTAGTCAAGATACTTATTGAGTACATGAGGTCGGTGGTACTCATACTACATTTATGCACCTTATGTGCAGATTTTGGAGCGGAGCTACGGTGGATGACGAGAGCTGACTCTGAAGAAGTTCGTGCCTTCTGGATGTGGTTACGACTTATCCCTGGGTAGTTTTAGAGTTGGATTCTATTTATGTACATTTCAAATAGAAGTTGTATTCATTTCATATCAGGTTTTGCAATAATCCAGTCTTAGTAGCTCATGATTTGTACTACCAATCCTTGGGTTATTGTATAGAATCTAGATATATCATTTGTTGATGACCTTTATTTTATTAGAATTGTGTTAACTGTTAATTGGCTAACCTAACGGGTTGGGTTAGGTGCCATGATGACTCGGGGATTTTGGATCCTGACATTGAAAGGAGATAATCTGACTTCCACTTATATTCGCCAGCGACAAGAAAAGAGGATGATTGTAATCAACTTCGACGACTGAATTCATCCCATTCATTGTGTTCCCGTTGGTCTGAGTCACATGCGCCCTTAGATCAAGACCAGTCGTGGCCCCTAATTATTCTTTATTGGAACCTATTTCTTGAATTCCCAAATTGATACTTTCAGAAAGAGATTGAATCAACAATTTTTGTTTTTTAGCTTCGAATTTATGAGCAAAATCTCTGATACCATGAAGTAAATAGAAGTGTAATAGCAGACTGTTTCAAGAACAGAAAGAGGAAGAAGATGAACGATAGTAAGAGAAGAGAAGAGAAGGAAGTAATCTCTGTCACGCCTCTTTTTTCTCTCCGAAAGGGTATAGGGGAGTTTTTCCAATTAAAGTGACAATAACCGAAATGAGATTATTTATTCAAATTCAGAGTCGCCACTTGGGATAATTTATGGTGTCCTAAGTCACCGGTTTAAAATCCCGAATCGAGGAAGACTGACTCTGTTTTACAGTCCGCGAAACACAGAAATCCAGGTAAGAAATTCAGTTAACCCGCGAGAAGGTGTTAGGCATTCCCGGGTTCGTGGTTTCAGCACGGTCGCTCAACTATTATTAATTGGCCTAATTATCTGATTAACAACATATTTTATACCTAGTGCATTTTTAGCCTTTCAACTGCTTTTAATTATTTATGGAGCAAGTTACGATTATCGTACATTTGTTTGTTTGGGAACACATTACAAACCAGGCTACATGAAATGCACCCACGACTTGCAACATGTTTATTTTATTATTCGAAGTTGTTATGATCGGGTTACATGAAATGCACACCCGAATTTGGGAATTATGTATCATAACTATGTCACGGGAACCATACCCATAGTCACGATGATTTATTATAGCGCGCCTAAAGAAAACTACGAAGGTTCATATTTACTTCTTAAAACTAATTCGAAATTCAATGTAAGGCTACTAATTATAGATATGCATTGGACATGCATGTTGGCCTTTAACTATTCTGGAAAAGATTGGGCCAGTACCAGGCCCACTACGTTATTCCATCGCAACCTTGGAAGATAGTATCACTAGTATTGATTAGGCTCAAAATCGAGCCCATAAATCATTCTAGATTTAATTTCGACCAAGCTACCTCGAGCCCAGATATTGATTAGTAATGTGACCCAATCGATTTGGGCCTTTAGTCAATTCTTAGTAATTTTGAATGAAATTAGAATGAAATAAGACTGGGGCATTTGCATCTATACCTGCTTTTTGTGTTACGTTTTAACTTGTGCCCGCTATGCAAAAAGATTGCAAGCGTACCCGCTTTTTCGCATAACTTTAGCATACGGGGCTGAAGTAGTAAAGGAAATCACACAAAACTTCAGCATTCTAGTAGCCGGGCCTAAAGTTCAGCTCTAAAGCTAAAGTTTTTGTGGTGTAAGTGGCGAACTTCAGCTCTAGAGCTGAAGTTTTTGTTTGTAACTGGTGAACTTCAGCTCTAGAGCTGAAGTTTTTGTTTTGTAACTGGCGAACTTCAACTCTAGAGCTGAAGTTTTTGTTTTATAACTGGTGAACTTCAGCTCTAGAGCTGAAGTTTTTGTTTTGTAACAGGCGAACTTCAGCTCTAGACTAAAGAATGTTTGCCAGAAACCAAAAGTCCAACCAAGTAGATAATCCAGACTTCCAGATCTGACAGTTTCTACAACACTGACATGCAATCTCAGAGTAAAAAGATTAATGGTCTATCTAAAGAAAAGGGCTGAAGTGAGGCTGGACTCGCTTCAATCACTTAAATAACATGTCGTCTGGTTCAAAAACAAATTGTCAAAACTCTAACCATCAGTGCAAAATCCAAGCTTCAAAACATTCTCCCAATCTCTGCTAATAACATCTCTTTCTAACATATGAAGGTACACAATATCGAAGAAAGGAATGCAAGGAAGCACTACATGGGTAACTAAAACGAACAAAAGCTCCATCACCAACAGCTTTCTTTTGGTTCTTATGCAAACGCTTATTCTTCATCCTCCTCGTCACCTTATGCTATGGTTCTGAGGAATTGAGTGAAGCCACAGAAGAAGAGATATTGTTACATCAATGTTAAGTTCTGGAGAGATATGGAGATCACTGGGAGAAGGAGGAGGAGAAGGGGGCTAAAGTTGTTTAAAAAATGGGTACAAGTTAAAAGTTTTTAAAAAAATGGGTATAGGTTAAATGGGGGCAACCAAATAGGGCGCCCGTGCAATTTTTACAATAAGACTACATCAAATAACTTCATCGTGAACAGAAATATACCAATCCACATATACTTGGCAAATTCGAGTTAAAAATTCTAAAGGCATAACAACATTTTTGACACAACGAATTTAAATATAACTATTTTAGCTACATTGAAAAGCCCAGTCACATTTTAACAGTCATCTAAAGATACCATTTGCTATATTATGGATTATAGATACCTTTTGTGTGGTTATAAGATGTATTTGATGTATTTAAGCTATTGTCTTCATGAATACAACAAAAATAGGCGTGAATCAGGGAAGTCCAACTAATCAGTTGTTGTATTCGAGTGTATTCGACTGTATCCATGGAGTGAAACATGAGATTACAGCTGGACAGATTATTGTATTCAACTATATTCGACTGTATTCACGGCGTGAAATAGGGGATTACACTGTTTTTAAAATAGAAAGTGAATCAATTAACATAATAGACTCCTAATATAACTCAACAAACTCAATTATAACACATAAATTTTGTATTTTCAGTTATAAAAAAGATTCTCAACCGAAAAATATCCCAAAAACATAACAATCTTCAGAGAAATTATATAATACATCTAAATACATAAATTATATTAATTAAAAAAAAACTTATGAATACATTCATGGCATATAACGAGACAGTGAATACGATGAAATACATAGAATACATCGGAATATATTGAAATACAATGAAAAAAAGACAGAGAATACAATAAAATACATGGAATACAGCGAGATACATTGAATTACAATGAAAAAGCGAAGGGTAATCTGATTGTATTCCGCGTTCATGCTAAAGTGTAGCATTCACGCTGAAGTTGAGTTGAGAAGCTGGGAGCTGAAGGAAATGTCTTTGCGCTCGTAAAGCAGTAGTCGTGTTCGTGAAGGTCTGGATCTGTTGTGCATCGCGTTCGCGTCGTCTATGCCACGAACGCGTAGAGTCTTTTTGTGGCGGTGAGATTATGTTCATCATGAATGCAATGGTCTCACCTCGTTCGCGAAGGGTATTGCTGGAGCAGTGTTATAATGTACTCTATTACGAAGGTTTTAGACATTTTATCATTTTTGAGCTATGGAGCTCTGTTTGGGCGATTTTGGAGGCGATTTTCACCACATGGATTGGGGTAAGTATTTTCTACTTAATTTTGATTATATTCCGTGATTCCATGTTCATTTTTGGCATTTAATTGATCATTTCAAAAGAGAAATTGGGGGTTTTGTCTAAATTTTCCTACAATGAATTTTTAAGTTATGAACACCAATTGGGAGCCGAAATTGAGTAAAATTAGTATGGTTGACATTTTGGTTGACTTTGAGTAAATGTGTAAAGATTCGACCTTTATCAATAGGGTGTGCTTCCTATGACATTATTTGATGATTTGTAGTTGTTTTTGGCTAGTTTTGAGCTGTTCGGAGGAAGATTTGAGCGGGATGGCGCTTCTAGTGTATCAATTTAGTTTGATTTAGGTAAGTGTCTTTTCTTAACTTTGTTGGTGGGATTTTTTTCTACTAATTTATATTGTTTTCTCATGTGGGTGGATGCATATATAAGGTGACATGCGTATGTGCATGTGGCAGGGCTAATCATTCTCTGACGTAAATTATAAGATTAATTATACCTTGTAGAATTATGTGACCTTTTTGTTTTATGTCTTACATGACTCCTAGATTACTAAGAATATGAAATTAAATGCTAGAAACCAAGGTTTAGCTTATTATAAGTTGATTAAAATTTGATGGATTTTTGTTAAATTATTGATGGGTTAAATTTGGTCATCACTATTCTTAACCACTAATACATGACCGCTATTTTTGAGATATTGGACTCTATACTTGAGTTGAAGATAATTGTTTAGACTTGTTGAAATACTTAAGCAATAAGGTTCTTGAGGTTTATCAAATTGTTATTAGCTTGAAAGTTGTGATTGATGTTCATTTGGAATATTCGCTTAATCACTCTCCTTGATGTTATTCATGCTTCCTACCTCGCTTGTTATTGATATACTTTTCCTTGGTGAGGAAGAGTGTAAAGCACTAAGGGTGATGTTGTACCATTGCATACACATTATCATGTGAGGAAGTGTGTAAAGCACGAAGGGTAATGCCGTGCCATTGCATATACACTATCATGTGTGTAAGATTGTAAATCACAAAGGATAATGCCGTGCCATTTTATTTACATTATCATGTGAGGATGCGAGTAAAAACAAAAAGGGTGATGTCGTACCATTTCATTTACATTATCATGTTTTCATTTATATTATCATGTGAGGATGAGAGTAAAAACGCGAAGGGTGATGATGTGGCATTTCTTTTACATTATCATACTTTTATATTATCATGTGTTCATGGCACGAAGGGTGTTTCCATGCAGGCGAGGATGAGAGACATACATTATATTGTGATATCTTTTCTTTGTATAAACATTCATGCATTTACCTTGAGTTGTTACTGTTGCACCTGTGTTTTCTATGTGACTTGTCGTTGTTGTTCTGTCTTTGCCCTCTATCTAAATTGTTGTTGTGTTGTCCATGACTTCTGCCTGCTTAACTTGCAAATATCATTATTTCCTTCTTGTTGTCATATTTTCAACCATGTCGTTTCTCATTTGTTACACTTTCATATAAGGCTTCTACCATGTTAGTTATTCATGCCTTCTATTTGTTTAACTTATAAAGATCATATTTTTCTTCATGTTTGTTATATCTATATCTACGCCTTCTACCATGTTAGCTAGTGAAATTTTTGACCTTCTACCATAAATCAATCATTACTTCTATGCCTCTTATCTAGTCTGTTACTATTATTCATATGCACCGAATTGTTCGTTATTGCTACCTGTGTATCTCCCACTTTATCGTTATTGTTATTGGCATTTCTTTCACCTGGTTAGTATTGTTATATGTATGATCGATAAGAAAGAGAAAAAAGCATGAAGTATTTCCATGCCAATTGATTTGACTTACATTCATATATGTGGTGAGTATGAGATGAATGTACGAAGGGTGTTGCCGTACCATTCGATTTGATATCTTTAGTACGTTTCTCACGTTATGAAAGATATAAATTTACTACCATGATTTCTTCTGGTGATTCTTTTACTACTTCACATATTTGTTCTTGTACTCTTCTCTATAATATTTTAGTATTGTTCGATTGCTAGTCTACTGCACAGGTTATATCAGTGAGTATCTTTTAACTAAAAAGCCTACTCACTACTTCCACGAGGTTAATCAAGATACCTATTGAGCACATGGAGTCGGTTGTACTCATACTACACATCTGCAACTTGCATGGAGATTTTGGAGTTGAGATGTGGTGGATGACGAAAGCTGGCTCTGAAGATGTTCGTGTCTCCTGGATGCAGCTACCACTTGTCCCTGTGTAGTTTTAGAGTTGAATTCCGTTTATGTACATTTCGAAAATAAGTTGTATTTATTTCATATGTACTTTTGCAAAAATTGAGTCTTAGTAGCTCATGACTTGTACTACCAGATATTGCATGAAAATCTAGATATATCATTTGTTGATCATCTTATTTTATTTGACTTGTGTTAACTGCTAATTGGCTGACATAACAGGCTAGGTTAGGTGCCATCATGACTGGTGGATTTTGGGTCGTGACATTAATCTTCGCAAATTAGAGATCATAAATGAGGATATTCAAATAAGAGGAGGTAAACAGAATAAAATTTGTAAGAGATTTCTTTAGCAAAATGTGAGGAGTAAAAGAGAAAATATAAATATGTTTCTTGGTCATTGGAATATGCCACATCAGACTAACCACTTATGCCTTTTGTGTATTTTTCAAATTTTTGTATTCCATAAGAAGAAAAAAGGAGGAAAGTTTAAAAAAGAAAAGAAAACACAAATCCAAAAGTTTCAGATTGGGTACAAAAGGAGAAAAAAATGTATGTAGGTACTATTTTCTTTTCCTTCTCCCTTTTATCTCTCTTTCTCTTTCCTTATTTTTTTCTTTGTCTCTCCTTAACTTGTTACTTCTCCATCACTAAGATAAAGTTTCCTTATTTTTTCCTCCTAATGTGTCATGATAATAAAATTTTGATAAATATGCACAACATTCTATTCCATAAAATATACACATTCATTCTCTATATATTCGACGTATTTCCATCTCACTTTTTACTTATCTACTCTCATCATCTTCGTTATTAATAATTTTAACAAAAACTTTTCCCCTTCCGTGTCAACTTTCTCATAATAATATATCTTGAATGATTCAAATAATTATCTGAAACTCAACATAAAAATACGAGTTAGTGTGTGTAACAACCCTAATTTAATTTAAAGGTTATTTAGTAATTTAATCACAAAAAAAAAACACTTAAAAAGAAGCAAAATATAACGACTCTGCCAGTTATTTTGAGTATATTTAGCCCTGATGCGCTATTTATTACCCCCTCTATGTTGTGTCATGATTATGTGACTTTCCAGAGGTGTTTGATTTTTGTTCGGGTGAGTTCCGGAGTGAAATGGGACACATAGTCCCTAAATTGGAGGCTTAAGTTGTTATAATTGACCGTAGTTTAACTTTTAAGTAGACGACTCCGGATTGGAGTTTTGATGGTCTCAATAGCTCTGTAGGGTGATTTTGGAATTAGGAGCGTGTCCAGATGATTTAGAGGTCCGTAGGTCATTTCGGCGTGAATTGACGAAAGTTGGAAAGTTGAAGGTTTGGAAGGTTAGAAAGTTTGACCGGGAGTTGACTTTATTGATATTCGAGTTGGATCTCGATTCCAGAAGGGAATAGGTCTGTCATATCATTTATGACTTATGTGCAAAGTTTTAAGTCAATCAGAGTTGTTTTGGTATGAATCGATATTAGTTTTGGAATTTGGCAGTTCATAGTTTCCTAGGCTTGAATTTGGGTTGCGATTCATAGAATCAATATTGTTTAATGTGATTTTGACCTCGAGTAGGTCGTTAGGTGTTTTGAAACTCGTAGCTATATTTGGACGGGATCCAGGGGACCCCGGGTGTGAAATGGATTTAATCCTGATCAAAATTTGACTTATGTGATTGCTGAAGTTGGGTTGTGTCTGGTACAATCGCACCTGCGCAATTTGGGTCGCAGGTGCGGCACCGCAGAAGCGGCCTTCAAGCCGCAGAAGAGAAAGTTGCCTTGCCTAGCTGGGACTGCAGGTGCGGTCATTTGTCCGAAGAAGCAGACTCGCGGATGTGGACACTGCCTTTGCAATAGCGGAACTCCTAGATTTTAGTTGGAACTGCACCTTCGATGGATTTTCAGTAGGTGCGACCCCAGGCCCACAGAAGTGAGGATCGATGGGCAGATAGGTCTTGTTCGAGGGTTTGATTTTCATGATCCGATTTTGAACTTAGAGAGCTCGGTGTGAGGTTGATATTTCGGGAGATTTTCAAGGAAAACATTGGAGTAAGAATTCCTAACTCGATTTTGGTTCAATTACATGAATCTATTGGTCTTTTCATCATTAAATTAGTGTTTTGGAGTTTGGAATTTGGAAAAAATTTATGAAACTTCTTAGGCTAAAACTTGGGGATTTGAAAAGCGATTTGAGGTCGGATTTGAGTAATTCTTGTATGGTTGAACTCGTTATCGAATGGGTGTTCGAATTTTGTAATTTTGGTTTGGTTCTGAGGCGTGGGCTCGGGTTAACTTTTTGAGTTGACTCTTTATTTCCTTGCAATGATAGTAATTTTATTGTTCAAAATAGTTTCCTATAGTTTATATTTATAGTATAAAGTTGTTTTGGCTAGATTCGAACTGTTTGGAGTTGGATACTTGAGGGAAAGCCCTACTAGTGGATTTAGTTAGCATGATTGTAGGTAAGTGTTTTGCCTAACTTTGTGTGGGGGAATTACCCTTTAGGATTGGTGTTGTTTATGATCATTTTGACGTGTGAAAGCCGTGTACGCAAGATGATTAGTGTGTGCACGGGTTAAATGTGGAAATTACTGGTTTTAGCTATGTAGATTCCTTTCATGCCTTAATTGAGTTATCTTAACATGTTATAGTCATCATTTCTCGTCTATCTTCACATGCTCTGCTTTTCTTATCTCTTACTTGCTAATTTCTCTACATGTTTAGTTGAAGTTCTTGTTTTCTTTATTCTGTATTCATTATTTACCCATTGAACTCTTTACTTGAAGTTGTTATTCTTGGAATATCTTGTTTTTGAAAGTGGTATTGAGTTATAAAGGTTGTGATTTGCATTGAGGCAAAGTGTTAAGTTGTGAAATGTTATTCTTATTGAGTTATTCACTACCAGTTATTGTTGTTGAGACTCTTGTGTATATTATGGTTGAGCCATGAGCTCTTTATTGTGAAAACACTGTTATTATTGGTTTGTATGGCAAGTTGTGATATTGGGCATTGAGATGCGATTTGTGATACGTTGTGATATTGATATGCATGCGGTGGTATAAGGTTTTGGAGTTGAAACGCGTGCAGTGAGATACAGTGGGCTTGATACGCGTGGCTAGTAGGGGAACTACTAGAAGTCATGCGGTGTGATAAGGGGGATAAAACGCGAGATGCTATTTCGAAAAATTAATTTTTAAACCTAAATTCAAGGTTCCCATGGTGATATAAGAAAGATTGAATTATTCTTGTGGTTTGAGACTACGAGGCGATATCTCGGTAGTGACTCTTGCTGGTATGCTATTTGTTGTTTCAATGTCAATGATATAAGAAAGATTGAATTTGCTTTAGTTTCGTGTAGCTGATCTTGATATGCTATTTGTTGTTTCAATGTCATTGCTATCATTACTACACTGCCATACACTTGTACATTCTTTTTATTTATTCCAGTAGGGACTTGATCTGACCTCGTCACTATTCTACCAAGGTTAGGCTTGAGACTTACTGGGTACCGCTATGGTGTGCTCATGCTACGCTTTTGCACATCTTTTTGTGCATATCCAGGTACCTCCTACTAGCCCAGGCATTTGTGAGAGTTTAGCTGCGGAGACTTCAAGGTATACTAGCCGGCGTCCGCAGGCCTCGTAGTCCCCCTCTACCTTGACTATTTTATTTCCTTATCCTTCTATAGATATTGATGTATAGGATTATGCAGTACTTCTATTTAGTGCTTGTGACTTGTATACACCGGGTCTTGGAAGTTGTATATGCTGAGTTGCAGATTTCATATTAAATAGTTGCTGAGTTTTGAGACTTTATTTATTAATTCAGTTATTTCTGTAAGAATGTTAGGCATACCTAGTCTTAGAGATTAGGTGCCATCACAACATCCTACGGTGAAAAATTAGGATCGTGAACTCTAGTTCGAAACAAAAGCATAACGCAAAAGCAGAAAAAGAAAGTGCAGTAGGATAAAAGAAAAGAAATGGAGAAAAAGAGAGGAAAAGAGAAGAGAAAAATAGGGATTTTCAGCAAAAATAATCAAGGTAATGATCCTTAACTTTTGTTTGAGTTTATTATGTAAGTAAGAGAAGATTTTTATGGTACAAATGTGGAGAAATTTTTAGAAATTGAAAAAAAGTCTAACACTAGGGTTCTTCAGCATAATTTATCAATTTGAAAGGGCAAACGTTATCAAAATTTGATTTTGATTAGTATTCTGGAATACTCTTACTGAGAAGAATCTGTTGGTGGTCATTATCCGAGAATCCAGACCCGTTGAAAAAATTTGACTTTTGGGTCAACCTTTGATGACGAGTTTTCCTTGTGTTAAAGAATTATAAAAATATTGACCTAAGGGTTTTTGTCCATTCTAAAAGTGTAGGTTTGAGATGAACCGGAGACCCGAGAGCATAACTTTGAGTTATTAGAACGAGTGCTTGGATTGTGTATTCTAGGTAAGTGAGACTTTAAGCTTCGATACTTGCTTCCAAAATCAATTTGAAAGTATATTTTGTCTGCCTGGTCCATGTGTTGGTACGAGCATAAACTTGGCACAATCGGTGGTCTTTGACCAGCCGCAAATATAAATTATTTTGTAAAAAAAAGTTAAAATTATTTATAGGTGATTTGTGGTGTGGTATATATGGTGTGATGTGGTGTAGCCTCGTGTTTGTCACGACCCAAACCTATGGGCCGCAAATAGCACCTGGTACCTTACTTAACCGAGTACCAACATAACATATCTTTCTAATTGTACTTTCATTAGCAAATGGGCCAAACGGGTCGTCATGGGTTAACCAAAATAAACATAGGGGAATACTAAATATAGGACGAACCAACTTGATAAAAAAACTTATACATGTGATATGCGGGCCTATAAGGCCAACATTATTATTTGTAAACTCAAAACATAGGCCGACAAGGCCATACAAGCATTCGTATACATGACATCTATCTACAAGTCTCTAAGAGTACGCACTTAACATGAAGTTTGGGACAGGGCCCCGCCATACCAAACAATACGCATCTAAATCATACTGACCAAATAATCAACTCTGGAGCAAATAGTGCGCACCAACATCTTCCGTTGAGCTGATAGCCTACTTGGAGGACTCTCGACCTGTCTATGAGACCTGCGAGAATGAAACGCAGCGTCCTCAGGAAAAAGGAAGGTCAGTACGAATAATGTACCGAGTATGTAAGGCACATAAATAAGTACATAAAAGATATGAAAGAAATATAGAGTAAATGACTTAACCTGTAAGTCTGGATAACTCTGTAAATCATGAAATACTTATAGTGTCATGCATATGCGTATGAATGTCATCATCAAGCCTTTGAGAGCATCCCATCATAGCATCTTGGCTACTGTGGACAAAATTATCAACATATACCAGCTGATTAGGTGGTGGTGCGTATATAATGCCATAACATTTTCCATATCCCATATACATATATATACGTATATATAACACCATCTGGTCATGGGTCAATGTACATGTATAAATGCATGAAATGCATATGAAATACATTAATAAAATCTCTCGGTACGTCATAAGACCATTATGCCTCTGAGTAATATCATGAAATAAACTTTATCAATTTACGTATTTTCTGAGACCCATGAACACATTGTAGAATAATAAGACATATGGGGAATCAAGAACATAAGTATCTCTAGCATTTCTATGAATAGAGTCATTTATGGAATTGGTGCATTTACTCGTTTCGTTATCGTATAGATTATGCCAAAAAGAAAGAAGGGATAGCCTTAACATACCTATCCGATTTTATTGACAATCCCTCCAACATACGTTGATTGCGACAAAATATGTGATGGCTTATCAAAGTAGGAGAAAATCCGTATGATATTCTTTGAGAAAGATTTCACCGTACTTCATTAGAATCGCAAAATTCCGTTACTATAATATTACATAGTCTCGTATGATTTATTTGTAGCAAAATCATGTTGCTAACATGAAGTCTTTTAGGAATGAGTTTGCTGAAATTTGTTTGTCAATAATGTTGCTAATTCCTTGGCAGAATGTCTTTGTAGAGATTAGGAGAATGATTTTTTAACTAGGAAAGTTACATTTTAATTTTTAGGTGGGCCCCACTTTTGAGGACTAATCTTGCCCAAAGACACCTTAATGTGCCACCTATCCTAATGACTAATGAGTTATCAAATTGGGCTTAATTTGCTGCCACCTATCCTAATGAATAATGCTTATCCAAAAGTGGTTAATTAATCACCCAATAATTCCTTAATTAACTAGGTAATCTCTCATTACCAATAATTAACCAATTACCCACATAATAAAGAATTATTTCAATTTACTTAAAATACTACTCACTTTTAACATACCTTATACACCTTACTATCATGGTCATGTGGTACCTTGTATGACACTAGTCTATAAATACAGGGTATTGTAGCTTGGACCGTATTTACTTAAAAATGTCAAACTTTGACGAAATTCACTTTCTTCAATTCGCTTACCCTTTCACTTTCACTAATTTACTTGTCACTTGTTTGAAATAGCATAATACTTATAATCTCAAAATAATCTCATTCCCGAACTTATATCAATTAACTTACGATGAAGCTTTAACATACGAAAATGCAAAATGTAACATCTAATTTCCGAGCTTCCATCAATTTACTTATGGCGTACTTTCATGTACAAAAACGTGAGGTGTAATATGTCTTTCGAATACTTTAGTACTCTCCTTCCCATCTAGGCAACCGTTCTGTGAATAATTCCAAAGCCTAGGGTATTCCCCCCTTTAGTCCTCTTTTTCATACCACGACTTGTGGTCGAAATCTTTCCAATCTTGTAATTGTTGCTACCTCCTGTCATGCAACCTGTATGACTCTGACTTTGTTAGTGCACCTATGCGACTCTTCTCTCCTTTTCCCTCCAGCTTTTAACCAATCTCTAGGCCTCACTTTGCAAAAATATACAGAGCTTGACAAGATGTCCCTCTAGATATAGGTATACTTGAAGTTCTTTGCTCGGTACTTTTTTGAACTTAGGAATATTGCTATATCTTATTTCATAGATCCGCTTATCCATTCGTATGACTTTACTGCATCTAGGTAGGTCATACTATACCATAACTCTTACTTTGATTTATTGCTACTGAGGTCTTCTGCTGAACTCCAGGTTACTTTCATTACTTATCTCATATGTATAAATCTAAGTTCATTAATACTTCCTTATTACTTGTTCATCTTAAGAATGTCGGCCTAGTCTCGCCTCATACTTTGTGACTTGTGTCTATCCATTGTTGATTTACCTCAATATTTATCTACAATATACCACTAATAACTTGAAACCTCTTACGTAATCACTAGGGCTCATGTTGCATCGTGGAACATTTGAAGTGATTTTTCTGATCCACCTGGGGTGTTACGATACTATACTTTCATAACCGTATTTCATAGCATCCTAATGTGATTCACTTACGTGGTTATTTTAGTCCTGTACAATTCTTCAAATTCCTTTATTTACCACAATTACACCCTCATTTTATTACCAGGGCAACATGTCATCTCTTCTAAATGCTACTAGTCTTAGACTCCTTTGACTTCATTCGGCTATACTAGCATTCTACAACTTAGAGAAACCATCAGCTCTCTTTTTTACATGGGCTTAATCCTGAAGACTTATCCATTCTCGTCACCTTCTCACTTGCCCTTTCTTATCCTTACTACTGTCTTCCTAAAACCTTGTTGATTTTCCATACTTTAGCTTGCGATCTATACATATCTATTTATACTACTCGCAACCTTCCTTCAACTTGTTTTCACCTCATTACACAAT
This sequence comes from Nicotiana sylvestris, assembly GCF_000393655.2. NCBI lineage: Eukaryota > Viridiplantae > Streptophyta > Magnoliopsida > Solanales > Solanaceae > Nicotiana > Nicotiana sylvestris. Next base: position 128,374,769 of record NC_091059.1, on the reverse strand, counting down.
CTCGTGAGAGCTTCATACTGACTTCTTATAGGGTTGGGACACTTCTAACTATCTTTATCGTAGAACCGTTATAGAATATGGATGTACTATCTCTCTTATACCTTTGATATTAAGAGTGATTATGCAATGTTCTCAATCATGATGTCTGTAACTTTCTGGGTCCAATAAGCAGACTCCTAATTTACTTAGTTGATGTAACTCTTTAGTCTCTTCTTCCTTCTGATTATCCTTTATGTAGGCTTAAGCTATCTTCCGATCTGTTGTTCATGGCATTTAGTTATTTCTTTAGCCTTTTATGGGCGCTATGGAAAACCATAATATAATATTATAATAATTCAATCCTTTGTCTATGACCTGTACACCAATTATAATATTATAATTATTATAATGATATAATATTATAATAATTCAATCCTTTGTCTATGACCTGTACACCAATTCCTTCTTTTACTTTTACCGTAGTAATCTACAGCTTATCATTAATCGAATAATTCTTTTCATTCCATTTCAGCTTCCTTCAAATGTAAGCAATTGCTTTTCCTGGTATTTTTGCCCCCTTTTGCATACATACTTATCTTATCTGACTTCTCACGCATGCCGAAGTTTTTTTGCAATTCATATGGTCTCGAATATTACTTTTGGTTTTACTCCCCGCTCATTAACCATGGTAGGTGCAACTTTCTTTTGGAGTGCATACAATTTTATAGTTAGACTGTTGTTACACGACCATTTCTCCTTCAAGTTATTATGTTTAGGTTGAAGCTTTCTCCCTCTTATTTCCTCATCTAATCTTTCATTGTAGTACTTAGGGAGAACCCTCTGTCTCTTTTAAAGCTGTGAGCTTATTACACCGTATACTCGATGGAATTTTTGATGTTCTTCCTCACCTATAATTAACCATAGTTACTTACCTCCATGCCCTTGTGCTTGTAAGGTTTCTTCTAAACTAGATATTTTGAATGTCTTCCTAGTAGCATTCTCTTTTATTTCTGTAATACTCATAGGTACCTTTAACTACCCCAACTTCTATCTAAATATTCTTCAAGGAACACGATTTCATAACTATGAGGCTGAATTCACTATATTGGGTTTTACTATGTTTATCTTGCACGATCTGTTGATTTGTCTGTATCCCCTTGTCTAGCCATAACTAGGCTCTTCCTAAATCAATTGCTAATTACTTGTTGGTCCATTCTTATATCAATATTCCACGTAATCTGTCTTGGTTTACTTACTTTGTCTTAACTTACCTCTCGCACTAGCTCCTTAATTATCCATAACATCCCAAGAAGGAACCTTACTTCCTTTCCTTGACGTCGTGCTTACATAATATTCTGGAATCGTAGCATATCTACAGGATTTAGATAAGTGCAATCTCATTCTTTTCTCATTTTTATCACATTCTTCCTTTACCATTCCACAGTTACTAGAACCACTTATTCTGACTTAATGTCACATCGATCCATATTCCCCCTTTTAGGGGAGTACTAAGATTTAGTGTTATGCCGATCTACCTATAGATGTTTTACCTCTTCATCTTTGGCGTCTTTTCACATCATCGACAACCCTTACTCGCCTTGCAGTAATCCTTCTGTACCCAGAATAACTAAATTTCTTACTCGCGAGGGTGACACTTAGTGTAACTGGCACATATAGTTCTTTAAGATTAACTTTGCTCACATTGCTTTATTTTGGGAAGCATCTTCCTGAATGACCTTTAAAGCGTATTCTTCTATCGTCTATTCTATTATCGTCGGAACGTAATCTCTGAAATTCTCATGATGCTAGATATTATCAAATTACTCAGTCCCGAGTTCATGTTTAGTTTATCTTGTTCACCAGCCCATACTAATTTCTATTACTCTGGAGTCTAACTTTTCATGTTGGAGTCACGAGCTTATTTCTCAAAATGAGGATATGACTTTATGGTCTGTACTCTTTTGTTGTCTCAAGGCCTGTCACCTCTCGTCTTTTTCTTCACTTGACTATAAACTCTGTAATACCGTCATTCATTTTATTTTTTTAGTCTTCCGTTGTCATCCATGTGTCATATCTTAATCATAATGCTTCATTAACTCTCTTTTTTCCTGTTAACATTTTGGTCTAGCACTTTTTCTGAAAACTTCAACAAGACATTCTTTTTTTTTTAGCTCCCCTTGCTTCATCCAATGGCTCTTCGAATTGCCTAACATTCTCTCCCTACTAGGGACGGGAGCCATACTAAGGTAATATTTATCTCTTCAAGGCTTCCAGTACCTATCTTTGTAGTACTCATATCTACCTGTGCTATTTTAGAGTGCACCATCTGGGTATCTCACAAGGAGATCTATTAGCATATTTCCAATATCTTCCGAAAATGTCAATTAACATAAAACAATCCATTCACCATTCTGGGTTACTCTAACCCTAGCCGGATCCTGATATCCGTCCTTCTCTTATACTACTTCTGTTAGCCCTTAGAGGGCATAAATGAGATGGGTGTGGCCAACTGTACATACCTCTGTTATTGTTGAAGGTAGCTCAAAAGGCTTATATTCCTCTGCCTGAATTATAAATACTGATAATCTTGATTAACTGGGCGCCTCGTACCCTTCTTCAGCTTGCTTCTTTTACTTGTTTAAACTCGTATCTACCTTCTGAATCTCTCATTGCCTTTCACCATAGGGGTGGATAGATATTCTTGCCTTAAGGCTCCTTATCAAAAGGCTTACACGTCTTAGTACACACATGATCTATTAAAGACCTTACATTTACTCATCATAAGCATCATGAAACATCGAATTCCCTTGACTCAACCATTCCATAGCCACATTCAATCTCTTTCAAACTGCCTTTCTGGATGTAGGCATCGTATTATGATTAGGATAGAGTTTGAGTTCTTACAACTGAGATCTATCACACTATCTAGAGTAAGAAGAAAGAGTGACAGTCCTAAATGCCCTCTAGCCTCCTGCTTATAAGTATGGTGCACGACACACCCATAAATAAGACTCTACTAGACACGGCTTGTAGACTCTCTAGGACAGAACTGCTCTGATACCACTTTTGTCACGACCCAAAACTATGGGCTACAAATAGCACTCGGTACCTTACTTAACTAAGTACCAACATAACATATCTTTCTTATTGGACTTTCATTGGAAAATGGGCCAAACAGGTCGTCATAGGTTAACCAGAATAAACATAGAGGAATACTCAATATAGGACGACCCAACTTGATAAAAAAAAACTTATACATGTGATATGCGGGCCTATAAGGCCAACATGGTCATTTGTAAACTCAAAACATAGGCCGACATGGCCATACAAGCATTCGTATACATGACATCTGTCTACAAGCCTTTAAGAGTACGCACTTAACATCAAGGTCGCGACAGGGCCCCTCCATATCAAACAATACGCATCTAAATCATACTGACCAAATAAGCAACTCCGGAGCAAATGGAGCACACCAACAACTTCCACTGAGCTGATAGCCTACTTGGAGGACTCTCGACCTGTCTATCGGGACCTGCAAGCATGAAACGCAGCGTCCCCAAGCAAAAGGGACGTCAGTACGAATAATGTGCCGAGTATGTAAGGCAAATAAATAAGTACATAAAAGACATGGAAGAAATATAGAGTAAATGACTCAACCTGTAAGTCTGGATAACTCTGTAAATCATGAAATACTTATAGTGTCATGCATATGCGTATAAATATCATGTCGTGCATAAGTACATGTGTTCATAATAACATCAAGCCTCTGAGGGCATCCCATCATATCATCTCGGTCACTGTTGGCATAATCATCAATGATACCAACTGATTAGGTGGTGGTGCGTATATAACGCCATAATCTTTCTCATATCCCATATACATATATATACATATACATACGCGTATATAATGCCATCTGGTCATGGGTCAATATACATGTATAAATGCATGAACTGCATATGAAAAATGTTAATAAAATCTCTTTGTACGTCATAAGACCATTATGCCTCTGATTAATATCATGAAATAAACATTATCAATTTACGTATTTTCTGAGACCCATGAACACACGATAGAATAATAAGAGATATGGGGAATCAAGAACATAAGTATCTCTAGCATTTCTATGAATAGAGTTATTTATGGAAGTGGTGCATTTGCTCATTTCGTTATCGTTTAGATCATGCCAAAAAGAAAGAAGGGATAGCCTTAACATACCTTATCCGATTTTATTGAAAATTCCTCCAACATACGTTGATTGCGACAAAACATAAGGCTTATCAAAGTAGGAGAAAATCCGTATGATATTACTTGAGAAAGATTTTACCGTACTCCCTTAGAATCGCAAAATCCACTTGCTATAACATTACATAGTCTTGTATGATTTATTTATAGAAAAATCACGTTGCTAACATGAAGTCTTTTAGGAATAAGTTTGCTGAAATTTGTTTGTCAATAATGCTGCGAATTCCTTGGCAGAATGTCTCTGTAGAGATTAGGAAAATGACTTTTTAACTAGGAAAGTTACATTTTAATTTTTAGGTGGGCCTCACTTTTGGGGATTAGTCTTGCCCAAAGACACCTTAATGTGCCACATATCCTAATGACAAATGAGTCATCAAATTGGGCTTAATTTGCTGCCACCTTGAAGTTTAATGCTTATCCAAAAGTGGTTAATTAATCACCCAATAATTCCTTAATTACCTAGGTAATCTCTAGTTACCAATAATTAACCAATTACCAACATAATTAAGAATTATCTCAAATTACTTAAAATACTACTCATTTTTAACATAGCTTATACACCTTACTATCATGGTCATATGGTACCTTGTATGACACTAGTCCATAAATACTGGGTAATGTAGCTTGGACCGTATTTATCTAAAAATGTCAAACTTCGATGAAATTCACTTTCTTCGATTCGCTTACCCTTTTACTTTCACGATTTTACTTGTCGCTTGTTTGAAATAGCATAATACTTATAATCTCAATATAATCTCATTCCCGAACTTACATCAATTAACTTACGATGAAGCTTTAACATATGAAAATGTGAAATGTAATATCTCATTTCCGAGCTTCCATCAATTTACTTATGGCGTACTTTCACGTACGAAAACGTGGGGTGTAACAGTGCTATGGCATTGGAGCGTTAGAAGTGATTTCTTCGCTGACATAATATATTTGGGTCATTGTGTATGCCGCCGTGGTAGATTTAGGCCATTGTGTATGCTGTCGTCGGCTCATTGGGGTGTTTGGTTAATTTATTTCGCTGTCGTTTATGACAAGTCCTAAGTGTAGATTGTGCTGAAATATATAGTATTGTTGTTGAATAATTGTTTGGACCTTATAGAGTAATTATATGGTAAAAGAATTTATGTGCATATTATTTTTGTGCTCGTTGTTTTTTTTCCCACTTGTTCCAGAAGTATTCAGAGTGGCAGGTCGAGGATCTTACTGGATTATATTCACGTATAACTCACTCCTTACCTACTTGTCTATGTAGATACTATTGGTGAAGACGTAGCTAATAGCTGACGAGTTCGCTATAGTTGATTCAGTTAGAGAGGTGAGCCACCGCATTGTTCGTGGAGGCTGCTAAAACAATCTTTATTATTTATTCATATGATGTCTTTTGCAATTCTCTTAGATTCTCTGTGGTCTAGTGTGGCATTTGGGCTAGAGTTTCAATTTAATATTTCGAGATATTAATTGTTCGTAATTAATTTTCAGATTATTTGGATACCCATTTAATTAATCAAATGCTACAAATTAATGGCTAAGGTATAAAGTATGTTTCGCCTGGCGGATGGTGTTAGATGGGTGTCAGCCACGTCTAGGGAGTAGTTTGGGACGTGACAGTATGTTAGAGATAGATATCTGTAAGAAAAATAATTTGATAAATAGAGATATTATAGATCTTAACAAATGCGAGATGCATGTTAATTACAGTTGAGCAACATCCATACATCTGAAATAAGGCCTTTCTAAATGAAACCTATAATGTTAAGAATCTCTCAGTCCTAGCGCGCAAATAATAGGATGCAATTTGTTTGACTCAAAAGATTTTTAACTCTTTTTAAGCAAATCAATCAAAGATGAAGGGGTAAATTGTAGTCAAAGATAATAAACTCTAAAATGATTGTAGTAGAGAGATAACAATAATGGAGAGAGAGAGAGATTGATATATAGATAATAGAAGTAGAGAGAGAGATGATATTAATCTTGTATCTTCCGAACCTCTCTTATTACAAGGATGAAACCCCTCTTATATACTGAGAGGTTTCCCTCCATTATGAGGATGACAAATTAAGATATATCTGCCCTACAGGACCTAATGCTAATGCGACGGCGTCTTTCCTTTTGCCTCTAGGTCGTACCCTTGTGTCGACTCATGGGTTTTCGACCACTTATAATACTCGCTATAGGCCGTGGTCAATCAAATTTGGACCCATACAGTTAGTCCCTCCGCTCGTCGAGGTCGCAACGGGATACGTCCTTGGTGAGTGTACTTGATGTCTTCCTTAGGAGGAATTTAACTCGCTGAGGCATTATGACATGACCAGTGAGAGGTGGTAGTCATGTTTGGGGGGATGTCTGAGAGTACATGCCACCCTGGGTGACGTCAGCCTTCGCATGCATCATCATTATGAGGATTTTTGAGGTAGAGGACTAACGGTTTTGGCGCTTGGTTTCCTGCGCTGATTTGAATCCTGCCACCTCGATTCTGGTACCACCCAACCCTATAAATAGGTGAGGGGTTCGATTCCTTTGAAAAACTTTGGCCATTCTTGAGAATTCTCTGGTCTTCTTCTTCTGATCTCGTATTTCTTTGTTTCCATTCCTGACCGGAAGTTCTCCTCTTTCACTCCATTTGTTTGGTTAAGTTCTTTCAAACAAAATCATGTCGAGGTCTTGTCGAACTAACGAAGAGGTTCCTGAGGCCGCTCCGTCGAACGCAACACCTCTTTTCGACAGCGGAGAGGTGGAGATGGAAGTGGGTGACAGTCCTCTTACAGTAAAGGCATTACTATCGAGGCATCCCCTGTTTCGAAATGATTTTCTCAGGGACCCGCCCCCCTACTCCGAACCCAGTGCTCTCCGAGATGAATCAGACTTATCTCGATGTCCTCCGTATAAAATATGGTATTCCTGCCCACGTAGAGATGGAGTTGGCGAAGGGAGATTACGTCGACGTTCATAGGCCTGGGTATTGTTCCTTCTACGAATACCTATTTGTGATCGGCTACACCCTACTCTCTTTCCTTTAGCGGACGAGTTCTACAGATTCTATCATGTTTGCCGGCTCAGCTTACGCCGTACACACTTAAGGTGCTTCTGCTACTGGATAAGTACGCGAAATTATCAGAGTGCGATGTCTCCGTTCATCATCTTTTGCACTTATTTTTGCCCGGTTTCCTTAGGGGAACCATGGTGCACCTGAGACTTCGTGGTACAAAGGGGTTGGTGGTCGGGACGGACGACCGGGCAAGCCGTAAATTTTGGCATAAGTACTTCTTCATCAAGACTGAGCACGTTGTTTTTATCTCCGCCAGGTTTCCAGAGAGGTGGAATAAAACTCGTAAGTATCGTAGTCCATTAGATTTCCCGTCTTCCGCAATTATTGTAACTTCTGGTCACTTGTATTGCAGCTATGACTCGTCCGCCCCAGCCCGTTATCGGTCTTAGGAACTGGGTCACTGGCCTGTTTCCCCATGTGGAAGAGACTCGAACTTGGTCTACCTTCGTACAGCATTATGGCCCTAAAGTTTCCTCAGGTAAACCTCTAATTTACTACCTCGTCGATCATTCGACCCTGCTTAACTGTATGATTCTCTGTGACGACAGGTTGGGGAGCTTCAAGGCGGAGGGCTCCAGTCCTTGCTTTTAGGCGGCCCGCTGCTACCATGGACACTCGATACATTTTGTGTGAGTCTGTCCGGGAGGGTCGTCCTCTACTTCTTCAACAGGGGGACACGTCTGTAATTGCGGCGATGAGAGAATCGGCCTCGTTGGCACAGGCCCCACATCCTATCGATGAATCTTCTAATGGTGATGAGCCGTTAGAGAGAAAAAGGAGAAGGTTGGAGTTGGGAAAAGGTGTGGCCACTGAAGCTGATGGAAGTGAAGCGTCTCGAACGGTTGTCGGTATGGCTTTACAGGTAGGTTCCTTTTTCTCTTCTTTTTGTCGGGGGAGTGGTGTAGAAATGGCATATTTTTCTAACTTTGCTTTTCTTTTGTCAGACCCTCGTCTTGGAGGTGGAGAGAGATCGTCATGAACGAAAGAGAACGGGCCTCTACAAGAAGATGTCGTCAAAATACCATCAGTACCGTGCTAAGCACCGGGCGATGTCTGACATCTACCATCAGGATCCCAAGTTCCAGATGTTCTGCGAGGACTTAAGCAGCAGGAGGCCGAATTGGAGCGTAGGGTTGAGGAGCTGAAGGAGAGGGACGAGGAGCTTATGAGGGCCATCACCCGCAACAGCAAATTAGAGGCCCTTCTTAAAGCGAATGAGGATGAGCTTGAGCTGAGTCAGGGGGTAACGACAGAAAATGCTGACTTACAGTAGAAGGTAGTCAGGGCGAGTTGAATGCCAATGCCGACAAATTGGCCACTGCCATTTCCGAGACGGTCATTTTTTAAGATGCCCTCTGCATATCTAGGTCGAAACTCGCCGGGGAAAGGAAGCCTCCGATCGTCGAATTGCAAGAGTTTGAAAGGCATATTGGGGAGCTAGAGGCGGAGTTGTCCGCATTGCAAGGGCAAATGGCCTGCTGAGGGCAGAGGCAGCAAATAGTCATTCTCGGCCCTCCACATCTCGTCCTTTGGCCAGCTAGGGCTTGCCTCGTCACTTGTATGAGTTGTGGGTTTATGTAGAGGCTTGGCTTGATGTATATAGAGCTTTTCATGCTGAGGGCCGGGCGACGGAGGTGGAGGTTCAGGCAGCGCATGCTGAAGCATGTGCAGCCCGCGAGTCATGTGGGTACGACCCTAATACTCCCAATAAGAGGGTGTCACTTCTGATGACGTGAACCGTCTTGACTCGGATTTGTGGTATGAAGATGCCTACCTTACTATAGACGACGTGTAGTTCTAGTTGTACGTTTATTTTTTGCTTGGGAATTTTTGGTTGTAGGTCATACCAGGGCCTGTTTGTAGGGACGAATGTACATAATATTTTTGTTGTAATATAAACTTTTTTGCCAATTTGTGTATTTGTCGCTTTTTCCTTTTTGGTTTATTGCATGACAGTCTTTGTTGGGATATTGTTTCGATTACTGTTAAAAAAAAATCTCGTCGTGGTTTGAACGAGGTAGAACTAGTGTCGATGGCCTTGGCCATTAGGATGTTGCTTCGACTGTCGTCGAAGTAGTATCCCGTCGTGGCTCGAACGAGGTTGAACTAATATCGATGGCCTTGGCCATTAGGATGTTGCTTCAACTATCGTCGAAGTAGTATCCCGTCGTGGTTCGAATAAGGTCGAACTAATATCGATGGCCTTGGCCATTAGGATGTTGCTTCAACTATCGTCGAAGTAGTATCCCGTCGTGGATCGAACGAGGTCGAACTAATGTTGATGGCCTTTGCCATTAGGATATTGTTTCGACTGTCGTTGAAGTAGTATCTCGTTGTGGTTCGAACGAGGTCGAACTAATGTCGATGGCCTTGGCCATTAGGATGTTTCTTCGACTATCGTCGAAGTAGTATCCCGTCGTGGCTCGAACGAGGTCGAACTAATTTCGATGGCTTTGGCCATCAGGATGTTGCTTCGTCTGTCGTCGAAGTAGTATCCCATCGTGGATCGAACGAGGTCGAACTAATGCTGATTCCCTTAGCCATTAGGACGTTGCTTCAACTGTCATCGAAGTAGTATCCCGTCGTGGTTCGAACGAGGTTGAACTAATGTTGATGGCCTTGGCCATTAGGAGATTGTTTCAACTGTCGTTGAAGTAGTATCCCGTCGTGGTTCGAACGAGGTCGAACTAATGTCGATGGCCTTGGCCATTAGGATGTTGCTTCGACTATCGTCGAAGTAGTATCCCGTTGTGGCTCGAACGAGGTCCAACTAATTTCGATGGCCTTGGCCATTAGGATGTTGCTTTGACTGTCGTCCAAGTAGTATCCCATCGTGGGTCGAACGAGGTCGAACTAATGCCGATGACCTTGGCCATTAGGACGTTGCTTCAACTGTCGTCGAAGTAGTATCCCGTCGTGGATCGAACGAGGTCGAACTAATGTTGATGGCCTTGGCCATTAGGATATTGTTTCGACTGTCGTTGAAGTAGTATCCCGTCGTGGTTCGAACGAGGTTGAACTAATGTCGATGGCCTTGGCCATTAAGATGTTGCTTCGACTATCGTCGAAGTAGTATCCCGTCGTGGCTTGAACGAGGTCGAACTAATTTCGATGGCCTTGGCCATTAGGATGTTGCTTCGACTGTCGTCGAAGTAGTATCCCATCGTGGGTCGAATGAGGTCGAACTAATGCCGATGCCCTTGGCCATTAGGACGTTGCTTCGACTGTCATCGAAGTAGTATCCCGTCGTGGTTCGAACGAGGTTGAACTAATGTCGATGGCCTTGGCCATTAGGATGTTGCTTCGACTGTCGTCGAAGTAGTATCGCATCGTGGTTCGAACGAGGTCGAACTAATGTCAATGGCCTTGTCCATTACGGTGTTGCTTCGACTATCATCGAAATAGTATCCCGTTATGGTTCGAACGAGGTCAAACTAATATCGATGGCCTTGTCCATTAGGATGTTGCTTCGACTATCGTCGAAGTAGTATCCCGTCGTGGCTTGAATGAGGTCGAACTAATATCGATGGCCTTGGGCATTAGGATTTTGCTTCGACTGTCGTCGAAGTAGTATCCCATCGTGGTTCGAACAAGGTCAAACTAATGTCGTTGGCCTTGGCCATTAGGATGTTGCTTCGACTATCGTCGAAGTAGTATACCATCGTGGTTTGAACGAGGTCGAACTAATGTCGATGGCCTTGGCCATTAAGATTTTGCTTCGACTGTCGTCGAAGTAGTATCCCGTTGTGGTTCGAACGAGGTCGAACTAATGTCGATGGCCTTGGCCATTAGGATGTTATTTCACCTGTTGTTGAAGTAGTATCCCGTCGTGGTTCGAACGAGGTCGAACTAATGTCGATGGCCTTGGCATTAGGATGTTGCTTCGACTGTCGTCGAAGTAGTATCCCGTCATGGTTCGAACGAGGTCGAACTAATGTCGATGGCCTTGGCCATTAGGAGATTTGCATTTCATACAATGGAGATTGAATTTCGTTCTACAATGGAGATTGAATTCCGTTCATACAATGGAGATTGAATTATGTTCATACAATGGAGATTGAATTGTGTAGTCTCTTCAATACTTCGACCCAAAGATCGTATCGATGGACCAAAGTGATGAACAACGTTCCGATCCATAGGGTATCCCCTTTGCTGCTCGTTAAAAACCTCCCCGAGAAAACCCTATTGGGACAAAACTCGGGTGAGGGATAAAGAGTATGACTTAGGTGACGCCTTTCAGAAGTGGAAGTACTTGAGATGGGCGACGTTCCAGTTGTTTTGGAGTAGTTTTCGCTCCATTGTTTCCAGTTGGAATGCTCCTTTGTTTGTTGCTGCTATGATTTTATACGGTCCATCCCAGTTTGTTCCTAATTTTCCCTCATTCTGTTCTTTTGATGCCAGTATTTTGGCTTTGAGGATTTAGTCACCAACTTTGAGTGATCTTACCTTGGGTTTTTTGTTGTAGTATCTCTCTACTTGCTGCTTCTGGGCTACCATTCTTACATGGGTCATGTCTCTCCGTTCTTCAACTTCATCTAGGTCTTGTAACCTACTTTCGTCGTTATTTTCCCCGCTTATATGGGAGTATCTCAGGCTGGGTTCCCCGACCTCGACGGGTATGACTGCGTCAGTCCCGCAGACTAGTGAGTAGGGCGTTTCACCCGTGCTGGACTTTGGCATAGTTCGGTATGCCCATAACACTTCAGGTAGTAGTTCGGGCCATAGCCCTTTTGCTTCCTCGAGCTTCTTTTTCAATATGTTTAGTATTACTTTGTTGGAGGAGTTGGATTGGCCGTTGGCACCGGGATGATATGGCGTGGAGAGTGTTCGCTTGATGTGCCATTTTTCGAAGAAGTTGGTCGTTCTCTTTTCGATGAACTGGGGTCTATTATCGCAGCTTATTTCTTTGGGGATGCCGAGATGGCATATAATATTTTTCCATATAAAGGCGATGACCTCTTGTTCGCGTACCTGAGCGTATGCACGTGCTTCCACTCACTTAGAGAAATAGTCAGTTAAAACCAAAAAAAACGTACCATTCCTCGTCCTGTAGGAAGAGGGCCAACTATGTCCATTCCCCACTTTATGAAGGTCCGTGGTGAGGTGACGGAATATAGGAAGTCTCCTGCTTGATGTATCATAGGGGCGTAGTTTTGGCATTGCTCGCATCTTCGGACATAGTCTGCGGCTTCCTTTTTCATAGTAGGCCGAAAATAGCCAGCACGAATGAGGCATCGAACGAGGACACGATTCCCTATGTGGGCGTCGCAATGACCCTCGTGTATTTCCTCTAGTACTTGTCTTGTTTGGTGCGGTCCGAGGCATTTGGCTAGGGGGCTGCCAAATGTTCTCTTGTAGAGGTCGTGATTTACCAGGCTGCATCGAGTTGCTTGTACTCGGAGTTTCTTGGCTTCTTTTTTGTCTTGCGGGAGTGTTCCCTCCTATAAATAGGACACAAGGCAGTTACACCAGTCCCAAGTTAGGTTTAGAGAAAGTACCTCGGCGTGGTCTATGGCTGAGTGAAGGAGGGTGACCACGTTTTCTTTGTTAATATTCTTGATGGCCACAGCTAATTTGGCGAGGCCATCCGCTTTGATGTTCTGTGCCCTAGGAATCTGGTCGAGGCGGCATTTGTTGAACTCCGGCAGTAGTTTATGGATTTCCGACTAATACCTCTATAGTCTCCACTCTTTGATTTGGAATGTCCCGGTGACTTGATTTACAACGACTTGAGAGTCGCATTGGAGGATGAGTCGTCGGGCGCCGTATTTGAGGGCTAACTTCAAACCTGCAATCACAGCCTCATACTCGGCCTCGTTGTTAGTCATCTTGGGGCATCGTATGGACTAGCGAATTACTTCGCCTGTAAGGGCTTTGAGGACGAGTCCCAATCCCAATCCTGAGGCATTCGAAGCACCGTTGATGTAGAGGGTCCACAGGTCAGTACATGCGGAAGCGTGAAGTGCTTCTTATTCCACCTCTGGCAATATTCTGCGCTGGAGTCGGTGATGAAATCGGCGAGCACCTACGACTTAATGGAAGTTCACGGTTGGTAAGTTATGTCGTGCTCGCTGAGTTCTATTGCCCATTTGGCGAGTCTGCCTGAAAGCGCGAGTTTATGCAGGATACCTCTTAGGGGGAAGGTTGTTATTACTTTTATGAGGTGACATTAAAAATATGGTCAAAGCTTTCGTATAGCTAAGACTAGCGCCAGAGCAAGTTTTTCAAGGTGAGGGTACCTTGTCTCGGCATCTATTAAGGTTTTGCTGATATAGTAAATAGGAGATTGCGTACCTTTGTTTTCGCGAACCAAGATTGCACTGACAGCGACTTCGGATACTGCCAAATATACGAGCAGACATTCACCTGGGTCCGCTTTGACGAGTAGTGGTGGTAAGGACAGGTACGCTTTTAGTTTCCTCAGGGTGTCGATGTATTCCTCATTCCATTGCAGCCCGTGATCTTTTCTTAGTACATTGAAGAATTTGTGACATTAGTCCAAGGACTGTGAAATGAACCTCGACAAGGAGGCTATTCGCCATGTTAGCTTCTGTACCTGCTTTTTGCTGGTCAGTACCTCAGGTATTGTGTCAATAGCTTTGATTTGATCCGGTTTGACTTCGATCCCTCGTTGTGATACAAGGAAACCTAAGAATTTTCCTGATGTCAAGCCGAAGGCGCACTTTTCTAGATTCAACTTCATCCCGTACTGCCTCAATATTTTGAATGCTTCTTTCAAATGATTGATGTGGTCCTCCTTCTTTGCCGACTTTATCAGCATATCATCAATATAGAGCTCCTCTGTCTTGCCGAGCTGTTCCTTGAACATTTTGGTGACCAATCTCTGGTAAGTGGCCCCTGCGTTCTTGAGTCCGAACGGCATCACTTTATAGCAGTTAGTCCCTAGGTGAGTGATGAAAGTCATCTTTTCCTGATCCTCTTCGGCCGTTAGAATTTGGTTGTAACCGGAGTAGGCATTCAAAAAACTCAACAATTCGTGCCCCGATGTCGCATCGATCAGTTGGTCGATATGGGGTAACGGGAAGGAGTCTTTTGGGCATGCCTTGTGTAAAGCCCTGAAATATTTTGCCAAGTAATTTAAGTTTTCGTGGTGCCAAGGTAGGCTAATTATTTTATTTTGTGTGCAAATGAGGATTCATGATATAATGGATATCAATTGGATATGTTAGTAAGCATATAAGTCATATTATAAGTGAATTGGGGTCTAAAGAGGGGCCTAAGTCTAAGCCAAGTTGGAAAATTTCATAATGGACTAAAGTTGTGAATGAGTACGCACAAGACCTCACTTTGGACAATCATATATCCAGTTATATAAAGAATTGTGTGATGCAAAACCTATCAAATTAAATCCCTTTGGGTCTAGTTTCCAACGCATCACACCGTTTGTCATTTGGAGGTGTATACAGAAAGTTACGATCATTTTACTGGGCATGTGTCATTAGCGCGGCCGCACATATTGCGAAGTATTCTGCCTCGTTAGCGCGGCCTTAGCACGGGCGCGCTAGTGGCAAACCTCTAAAAACACCTAAGGACGGGAAATTAGAGGATTTAAGTCATTTTTCAAGACTAGGGCATCCTCTCCATCCCCAATCCGACCAAGGCATCTAATTGCACACCTAAGGTGAGTTTTTAAGTATGTTTTCATAGTGATTTCACTTCTCAATCACTAGTTACAACATCATTTTGATTGGATTTCATAGGATTTATTCAAAATCTCAAGAACACCCCAAAGTTGTCTTTCAAGATTTGATCTACAAGAGGTAAACTTTTACCCTTAGACTTACATATATGGAGTTATTATGGAATTATGAGTATGAATCAAGTATTACAACTTATGGTATGGTGATTGGAAGCCATAAATTCCCAATTTAAATACATGACCATGGTAGGGATTTAAAGGTGATTACTTGATGGAATTTTGTTGGTTGGGTGTGAATGGTTGATTACACATGTGGTGTTAGGAGTATAAATTGTTAAAGAATAATGGTGGAATGAATTTTTTGTTAATGGTGATAGTTGGATGAACCAATACTATAGTTATGAGGTGCAAATATCTCTACCTACAAGCTGTTTGATAATATGCCTAAATGGCTTAAGTTATAGAATTTATTACTAATATTGGCCCTATTAATTGATGTATTGTAGATTGAAGTTACTTAAGTGTATTGGATCATTGTAGTATCATTAAGGGGAAAATTTCAGGTATGTATGGCTAAAACCCCCTTTTATTAGAAATTGAGCTCTGTTGGCATTTACGAAAGTGTGGTAAGATTTGAATTGGTTAATGTATTGATTGTTATTGCGCATTAATTGATTTACAATTAACTACACATATACGTGAAGGATGTGCCTCAATGTGAGTAATATATCATTCTTGATAATTAGAGAAGTATGAAGAATACAATTATTTGTTGAAATGCTTAAGCTATAAGCCAAGATAGAATCTGAGAATTATTCATGCTTGCTATGTGCCCACTTACCTGTACTGCAACTTAAATTACTTTTGTATATGCCTATGATCACAACCTGCAAGATGAATACTTAAAATGGAAAACGATGTGATAATGGTGGCCCTGAGTGCCAAGGAATTGATATGATATATATGAAATAAAGATTCAGATGTGATGACTAATGAGAATGGAACAATGCCTAGATAAGGCGGCCTAGCCGATCGGGTCCTGATCGGATACCATGCCGCTCATATGGTGGTAATGTGCTGATATTGAATTTCGGATAAGGTAAATGTAATAGTGATTAAGATATATGCCTCCAATGAGGCAACCTAGCTTGTCGGGTCATGATCGGACTCCGATCAATATAGCAGTGGTATCGAGAACAGTGATGAAGATGTGAAAGAAATGCCCCAAACTAAGTTTTGGAAATTATATGAAGGATTGAATGAATTGCATATTTGATTTACTCATGTGATTTACTTGTACTTGCTTGATAGTTCTTTCTAGTAAGATGGTGTTTAGTTATCCATACTAGTGCTATTCGAAGGCACTAACGTCCTTTTTGCCGGGGGCGCTACATTTTTTTATGAATGTAGGTGGCTCTATTGCGGATAGTGCCGATCGCGCATAGCGGAGTACCTTCTTCTCAAAGTCATGGTGAGACCCTTTCTCCTTCAAGGGGTTATATTGTACATCCTCTCACTTTTGAGGTGTAGCCGGGTCCTTGTTGCCAGCATTGTTATCACGTCTTTTGTATCCTTAGAGGCTCCGTAGACGTTTGTGTGAGTTATGTATGGGTATTGGATAGGTCAATGGACCATGTTGTAACCTTGTACTCTTGCTTTCTTCTACACTATAACTTGTATGGAACCTTGGAAGTTTAACCACGTTTTAAATATTGTGATATAAAATGAACTAAGATGTTGAATGTACTATCTTTCCTAGTTTAAATAAAGGTAAGCATGGCTTCCTTATTCCTATCGAGTTGGGTAGATAGCGGCTGATAAGTCTTGCTCGGTTGGGTTCACTCGATTGAGCGCCGATTGCGCCTCCCGAAGTTGGGGCGTGACAAACATGGTATCAGAGCCTAAGGTTTTAAAGTGTCCTAGGATGTCTCGGAGCCGTGTCTAGTAGAGTCCTTTTTATCGACGTGTTGTCGACCACATCTATAAGTTGGAGGCTACATGGACATTTAGGAATGTTACCCTTCTTCAACACTCTAGATCGTGCGATAAAGCTTGACTATAAGATTGCCTTCTAACTCGTGTGTTGAGATTCAAGATAAGTTTAAACGCTCTTTCTTCTAATTCAAGTAATGTTGTCATATGGAATGACCAATAGGCAAAGGCCTGAATATTAAGGAGATGGCATATGTATCATGTTGAACGAATGGTACGAATATATGAGGTACGTACATAGTATCAGAATCATACTTTATTCGAGAAAGTGTTAAAAATGATTGTGACCTCCAAAGAAACATTGAATTGATAAGTGTTATATAAGCTTGAATAGCACATGTGGGTAGTGTGAGAAGTATGTAAATGATCCTAAGGTGTGAAAGAAAACTGGTTATATAAGCACGTGATATATGGGAGACATGACCAGGAGACTAATGATGAGATTGCAAGTCTCTCCCAGGAGACAAGAAGTTATGAAAGGAGAGTCAATTGAACCCACGATGAGAAGACCCCTGTACAACGAACTTTATAAAAATCCCGAAGTGTACGAACTGATATTATACTCCTAAAGGATATTGATATGAGGAAATGGAATCCCAAGCCCGTGTGGCTGAAGAAGAGCAGAGAACTTATGAGGTTAATACCATTGTGACTTCAATCTCCCTAATAGTCGAACATATATGCGAGGGATAGAGAAATGAGACATATGTCCATGAAGTTGCTAAATTCAGGACTTGTGTCGAAATACGGGGCATTCGCCCCAAGTGGGGGAGGAAGGGCCATAGTAAGGCAACTTAAAGATAATGAAACAAGAGTAAGATCATGTAGATATGATGTTTGAATATTTTGTTGAAGACATGCGTAGTCTAGAAAAGTGATAATGGATGACGTGATTATCTAAAGGATATGCTAATTATAGGCTGCTAGTCCCCCAAAAAGGGTGAAAGGTTAAGGAATGTAAATTCTTCATTCAAGGCAATGTGAATGATAGGGTCAACGATCCTAGAAACTCAGAGTAGGTTTGTAAATGGGTTCTATACTTGTTAAAGGGCCAGGGACAATGCAACCCAAAGAAGTACTATAGATCAAAGGTGAAAGTTTTGCGAGTTTTTAGAATGGGTTAATCATGGAATTGCTATTCAACTAAAGTTCCAAGACATTAAGAAAGGCATAACGAGTGGGAAAAATAAATGTGATGCTATAATAACCCAAGAGGGTATTTGGGCTTGATGGAAATCTTACAAGCAAATAAGTGTTAAGTGATATGCGGATGAACACACTTTCCAACAGATATCCTCACAAGAGTTAAGAGGTGAGCATGATGAAATAACTAAGGGAAAAGACCACGTAACATATTGAAAAGTGCATGGCTATTCACTAGCTAGGAAGAATGAGGTGAGAAGAAATGGGGAGAAAACCTATAAATTGAGATGGTCACGGTTATCATATATCTTGTATCAGAATGGTGGACTCGCTTAGA
The DNA here is from genome assembly GCF_000393655.2 of Nicotiana sylvestris. Lineage (NCBI taxonomy): Eukaryota > Viridiplantae > Streptophyta > Magnoliopsida > Solanales > Solanaceae > Nicotiana > Nicotiana sylvestris. The sequence goes on along the minus strand of NC_091059.1, from coordinate 128,356,355 downwards.
GCATAAGTGTTAATAAAAGTTATAAAGGACTAACTGTAATGCAACCAACTTGGATGATACCAAATATCAATTAAAGGATCTAGAGATAGTTCATGTCTACATACAATGGAAAGAGAGACTACTGGAGGTGAAGTTGTGGTATGATAAACCCTCTCAACCAGGCACAGCGATGTTACAAGTTCACGGGAGGTAGACAAGTGTGTGGCAAAATAAGGCTATCAATTATGCACTATGAGCAAAATAGAATGGGAATGAATGTTCCAGTTATAAAGAAATGATGGTACAAGCATATTGTCCAGGCCAAAGGGCAATAAAAAAAGGGGAAAGACAACACAATCTACCCAAGGGGCAAATGAAAGCTTCAAAATAGATTGAAAGAGGATGAACACTTGTTATAGACCAGACCATGTTTAACATGGTAACTCTTAAACCATAATATCAGGGAACTCTATTGGTAGCTACAATACGGGGAATGAGGTGAGTTACTCATCGAGGATAGAATCAAGTGGACTAAGTTTTACACTTAAGAGTAAAATCAAAAGTCGTTGTTGAAAAATTGAGGAGGATCTCAAGTTTCATAGAATGCCCTTCTCGGGCCAGTGACTCTTCCTAAATTGTACACATATAAAGGGTGTTGATATGTGTTTTGGGCGGTGTTTAACCGTAAAGAGCTATCGTGAGAATATCACAGGGGAAGTAGTGTGGTTTCTTAAATTCTATAAGGCACATATGGGGAGAAGAGATTGGCTAAAAAAAGGCGGAGCACAATATTACCTTACATTTGATGCAATGTCATGCAGGTTGAGGATATTAAGGTATGTGCGCAGGCTAGAAGATGTTATTCCTTTGAAATAAAAAGGTCCTATAAGAAAACTCATCCAGTAATGTCTTTTTTTGAGAGTTTGGAAGAGCAAGTTGCAAGTTTTCACAGAAGATGGTAACCATATCAAGGAAATTATTGAAGAACTCAATTTCTAGGAAGTCATATGTAAGAGAAATGTGATATAGATGGTTCGCTATTGATGCAACATGGCCAGGTGATCGCTTATGCCTCTAGGCAACCCAAGAATTATGAAAAGAACTATCCAACCAATGACCTAGAGCTGGCAGCAGTGGTGTTTGCGCTAAAAATTTGGCGAAATTATTTGTATGGGGTCCATGTGGATGCAATTATAGATCATAAGAGCCTTCAATATATTTTCAAGCAGCAAGAGTTGAATCTGAGGCAAAGAAGATGGCTAGAGTTACTCAAGGACTATGACATCGACATTCTCTATCACCCGAGAAAGGCTAATGTCGTGGCAGATACACTTAGTCGAAAATCTATGGGGAGTTTGGCTCATTTGGGGGCATATCAGAGGCTGTTAGCCAGGGAGGTTTACCAGTTGTCCAGTTTGGGAGTTCGCGTTGCGGACTCTAGTGAAGGAGGGGTAATTATACAAAATAGGGCCGAATCATCGCTTGTAGAGGAGGTGAAGGAAAAGCAATACAATGATCCATTGTAAGCATAATTGAAAGAGGGGATTCACAAACACAATACCACAGCTTTTTCCTTTGGCATGAATGATGGTACTCTACGATACCAAGACCGCCTATGTATTCCTGATATCGACGGTCTTCGGGAAAAGATCATGGCAGAAGCTCACACATTCAGGTATTCCGTGCACCCCGGTTCTACAAAAATGTATCATGATCTCAAGGAAATTTATTGGTAGAACAACATGAAGAGGGATGTGGCGGATTTTGTAGCAAAATGTCCAAATTGTCAACAAGTGAAGGCCGAACATCAAAGGCCCGGTGGATTGACTCAAAGCATAGAAATTCCAATGTGGAAATGGAGATGATCAATATGGATTTTGTAGTAGGGCTTCTGCGCACTCCGCGTAGGTTCGACTCAATTTGGGTGATCGTTGATTGACTCACAAAATCAGCGCACTTCTTGCCAGTTAAATCTACCAACACAGCGGAACAGTATGCTCAGTTGTATATCAAAGAAATAGTCAAGTTGCATGGCACTCCAGTCTCAATCATTTCAGATTGAGGGGCTCAGTTCACGACCAACTTTTTGAAGAAATTTCAGCAAGGTTTGGGTACGCAGGTAAACCTTAGCACAACTTTTCATCCACAAATCGATGGGCAAGCAAAGTGGACTATTCAGACGTTTGAAGACATGTTGCGTGCTTGTACTATTGATTTCAAGGGTAGTTGGGATGACTATTTGCTACTCATAGAATTTGCTTACAACAACAGCTTCCATGCTAGTATCCAGATGGCACCATTCAAGGCACTGTATGGTAGGAGATACAGGTCTCCCATTGGGTGGTTTGAGGTTGGAGAAGCAAAATTGATAGGGCCGGACCTCGTGTATCAGGCCATGGAGAAAGTCAAGATTATTAAGGAGAGGTTGAAAATTGCTCAAAGTCACCAAAAGTTTTATTCGGACATTCGTCGCAGAGATTTGGAGTTCAAAGAAGATGATTGGGTATTTTTGAAGGTTTCCCCTATGAAGGGCATTATGCGATTCGGGAAGAAAGGGAAATTAAGTTCGAGGTATGTCAGACCGTACAAAATCATTCAGAGGATCGGTCAGGTGGCATACAAGCTCGAGCTGCCACCCGAGATGTCGTTGGTACATCCGGTTTTCCATGTGTCTATGTTGAAGAGGGTAGCGAGAGATCCGTCCGTTATTGTGCCAATTGCAGCTATTCAGGTTAATGAAGAACTATCTTATGAAGAAATTCCAGTTGCCATTCTTGATAGGCAAGTCCGAAAATTGAGAAATAAGGAAATTGCCTCTGTAAAAGTGTTATGGCGGAACCAGCAGGTTGAGGAAGCCACTTGGGAAGCCGAGGAAGAATTAGAAAGAAGTACCCAAATTTGTTTGAATAGTTATGTAATAGCTTTTATGCATTTGGTTCCTATGAACTCTAATCTTTTGATTTGATTTATGTTAATCTATTCCATTTTGGTAAATACATGTTGCCTATGCGGCCATAGTTGGTGTTGTATAAGTTATGTTATGCCTATGAAACATGTATATATTGTTAGGATATGTATCTGGGGCCCTCTGACAGGTGGATAGTCCTAGTTACAAGGGAAACTCTACCAAAATTTCTGAAAAATTTGGGAGTTAAAGATGTGTGAGAAAGGAGATAAGTTATACTAAGTATTTGCAGATTGACTCCAATTATCATTCGAGGACGAATGATCCTAAGCGGGGGAGAATGTAAAGCCCTGGAAAATTTTGCCAAGTAATTTAAGATTTTGTGGTGCCAAGGCAGGCTAATTATTTTATTTTGTGTAAAAATGAGGATTCATGATATAATGGATATCAATTGGATATGTTAATAAGCGTATAAGTCATATTATAAGTGAATTGGGGTCTAAGGAGAGGCCTAAGTCTAAGCCAAGTTGGAAAATTTCATAATAGACTAAAGTTGTAAATGATTGCGAACAAGACCTCACTTTGGACAATCATATCTACAGTTATATAAGGAGTTGTGTAATGCAAAACCTATCAAATTAAAGCCCTTTGAGTCTAGTTTCCAACTCATCAAACCGTTTGTCATTGGGAGGTGTACACAGAAAGTTACGACCATTTTACTGGGCATGTGTCATTAGCACGGCCGCACATATTGCGAAGTATTCTGCCTCGTTAGCACGGGCGCGCTAGTGGAAGACCTCTAAATACACCTAAGGACGGAAAATTAGAGGATTTAATTCATTTTCAAGACTAGGGTATCCTCTCCATCCCCAATCCGACCAAGGCATCCAATTGCACACCTAAGGTGAGTTTTTAAGTGTGTTTTCATGGTGATTTCACTTCTTAATCACTAGTTACAACATGACTTTGATTGGATTTCATAGGATTTCTTCAAAATCTCAAGAACACCCCAAAGTTGTCTTTCAAGATTTGGTCTACAAGAGGTAAAATTTTATCCTTAGACTTACATATATGGAGTTATTATGGAATTATGAGTATGAATCAAGTATTACAACTTATGGTATGGTGATTGGAAGCCATAAATTCCCAATTTAAATACATGACCATGGTAGGGATTTAAAGGTGATTACTTGATGGAATTTTGTTGGTTGGGTGTGAATGGTTGATCACACATGTGGTGTTAGGAGTAATTATAAATTGTAAAAGAATAATGGTGGGATGAATTATTGGTTAATGGTGATAGTTGGATGAACCAATACTATAGTTATGAGGTGTAAATATCTATACCTACAAGGTATTTGATAATATGCCTAAATGGCTTAAGTTATGGAATTTATTATTAATATTGGCCCTATTGAATGTTGTATTGTAGATTGAAGTTACTTAAGTGTATTGGATCATTGTAGTATCATTAAGGGGAAAATTTCAGGTATGTATGGCTAAAACCTCTTTTATTAGAAATTGAGCTCTGTTGGCGTTTACGAAAGTGTGGTAAGATTTGAATTGGTTAATGTATTGATTGTTATTGCGCATTAATTGATTTGCAATTAACTACACATATACATGAAGGATGTGCTTCAATGTGAGTAATGTACCATTCTTGATAATTAGAGAAGTATGAAGAATACAATTATATGTTGAAATGCTTAGGCTGTAAGCCAAGATAGAAATTGAGAATTGTTCATGCTAGCTATATGCCCACTTACATGTACTGCAACTTGAATTACTTTTGTATATGCCTATGATCACAACCTGCAAGATGAATACTGAAAATGGAAAACGATGTGATAATGGTGGCCCTGAGTGCCAAGGAATTGATATGATATATATGAAATAAAGATTCAGATGTGATGACTAATGAGAAAGGAACAACGCCTAGACAAGGCGGCCTAGCCGATCGGGTCGTGATCGGACACATGCCGCACACATGGTGGTAATGTGTTGATATTGAATTCCGGATAACGGAAATGAAATAGTGATTGAAAAATATGCCTCCAATGAGGCAACCTAGCCGGTCGGGTCGTGATCGGACTCCTCTCAAGATAGCGGTGGTATTGAGAAAAATGATGAAGATATGAAAGAAATTCCACTAACTAAGTTTTGGAAATTATATGAAGGACTGAATGAATTGCATATTTGATTTACTCATGTGATTTACTTGTACTTGCTTAATAATTCTTTCTAGTAAGATAGTATTTAGTTATACATACTAGTGCTATTCGATGGCACTAACGTCCCTTTTGCCGGGGCGCTACATTTTTTTTATGAATGTAGGTGGCTCTATTGCGGATAGTGCCGATTGCGCCTAGCGGAGTACCTTCTTCTCAAAGTCTTGGTGAGCCCCTTTCTCCTTCAAGGGGTTATATTGTACATCTTCTTATTTTGGACTTTCACTTTTGAGGTATAGCCGGGGCTTTGTTGCCAGCATTGTTATCACGTCTTTTATATCCTTAGAGGCTCCGTAGACGTTTGTGTGGGTTATGTATGGGTATTGGATAGGTCAATGGACCATGTTGTAACCTTGTACTCTTGCTTTCTTCTACACTATAACTTGTATGGAACCTTGGAAGTTTAACCACGTTTTAAATGTTGTGATATAAAATGAACTAAGATGTTGAATGTACTATCTTTCCTAGTTTAAATAAAGGTAAGCATGGCTTCCTTATTCCTATCGAGTTGGGTAGATAGCGGTTGATAAGGCTTGCTCAGTTGGGTTCACTCGATTGAGCGTCGGTCGCGCCTCCCAAAGTTGGGGCGTGACACCTTGTTTAGATCGGTGAAGTCTACACACATTCTCCATTTCCCATTCTTCTCTTTGACCATGACCACATTGGTGACCCACTGGGGGTATTTCGATTCTCTGATGGAACCATTGGCGAGCAATTTGTCCACTTCTTTGCTGACCGCTTCGTTGATGCGACATTGAATTTCTCCTCATCTACCGTACCGGCGGATAAAGTGGGCTGACATTCAATCTATGAATGGCGATATCCTTTGGGATCCCTGGCATATTTGTGTGGGAAAAGGTAAATAAATCGGCGTTGTTAGTTAAAAATTCACGATACTTTCCTGGCTCTGAGAGGTTGTGCCCGATGTAAGCCTTTTTTGTGTTGCCGGTGTCGTCCAACTGGACTGGGTCGAGGTTCTCTATAGTTGCCTTGCAGGATTCTATGATGTCTTGGTCTCTGATGGCCTCTGTTGGTGGGTCGGTTTTAGTTCCCGACATGGCTAATTTTTATGCCTCCGCACTTGCTCCTTTCAGCTGTTTGGTGTATGTGTAATTTTGGGCGATTCGATAGCATTCCTGGGCAGTGCGACATTCGCCTCGGATGCTGAATATTCCCGACGGTGTGGGAAATTTGATCACTTGATAGAAGCTTGGGGGGATGGCTCACATGGCGTGTATCCATGGGCGCCCTATGATGGCGTTATAGGCTGTTTCCTGGTTCATGACATGGAAGGTGGTTTCCAGCATGACTCCCCCTGCTTGGACTGGTAGCGCTATTTCCCCGGATGTTCGCTCTACTACATTGTTAAAACCCGTTAGTGTTATGCAACGCAGTATTATTCTATCCTCGAGCCTCATTTGTATGAGAACTCTCGGGTGGATAATACATGGGCCGCTTCCGTCGTCTACCATGATTCTTTTCACATATGTATCAGCGATGCGTAATGTTATAACCAAAGCATCATAATGAGGGAAAGACAAATCATCGGCATCTGACTTTTCGAAGATGATACTGTCTTCGAAGTCGTCATAGCGTTCGTGGGCGACCGTCCGTTTGAGTTTATGCGTGGTGGTGAGATTCACATGGTTGATTACCGAATCATCGCCATCGCCAATGATCATCTGTATGGTACGTGCCGGTGATGGTGGCTTTGAGGGTCTTTGAGATGGGTCACGTCCTCTAGCGAAGTTGGCCCGTCCTTTATCGCTGAGTTGTTCTTTCAGGTAGCCCTGGTTCAACATCCTGACCACTTCTTGCCGTAGACCTATGCAATCTTCGGTCTTGTGTCTTCTTTCCTGATGGAACTCGCAGAGGACGTTTGATCTTCTCGCGCTTGGGTCCGATCTCATTTTTTGTGGCCATTGTACCTTCGTGCCTAGTTTCTCTAGTGAGTATACTATCTCTGAAGGGGAGATACAAAAGTTATGAGCAGATAATAGTGGAGGCATACCTCTATCATTTCGAAGGTGTGCGGTGTGCCGTAGCACGACATATGCATGCCTTGGAGGAGGCGGGGTTAGTTGTTCTGACATAAGGCTGATTCCTTTCTCGATTGAAATGTGGGGGTTGATCCCTTCGCCCATCGTTACGTCGATCTCTCCTTGCCTCGGTCTGAACTGACGTCAGTCGCTGGGTTGGGACGTTTAGATCGTCTTCGTCTGCCCTCACCTCGGTGCAGTAGGCGTTGTGAATCTTTTCCTATGTGGTGGGGGGCTACTTCATGAGTCTGTTGAGCATTTTTTTTTGTTGCCTTTGATCCGTTCCTGTTTAACCCATTTTGGAAGGTTGCGACCGCCATTCCTTCTGACACATTTGGCAGTCCCATCTTTACTCTGTTGAATCGGGCCAGGAAGTCTCGAAGTCCCTCGCTTGCCGTTTGCCTGATTGTGAAGATGTCGTTGACCCTATCTTCAACCTTCTTTGCTCCTGCATGAGCGGTGGAAAATTTATCCTCCATCTCCTCAAATGTAGATATCGATCGTGCCGGTAGCTGGGAGTACCATGTTAATGCTCCTCCTGTCAAAGTCTCATTGAACTTTTTTAGTAGCACAGATGGCACTTGTTCTTTAGACAGGTCATTTCCCTTTACCGCAATGACGTAATGGATTAAATGATCCTCTGGATCCGTGGTCCCGTCGTATATTCTCAAGTATGGCGGCATTTTGAAGGTTTTCGGGATGAGGTGAGGAGCAGCTCCCTCTGTATGGCTGTTTGACGAATCGGCCCACATCGCGTTTTGGTAGTAGTTTAGGGGCGCCAGTTATTTTGTCAACCCTTTCCTGGTGCTCTCTCATTTGCTCACGAAGTGCTTTGTTCTCGTTTTCCATTTCTCCCATTTTCTTTCGGATGTTCATGAGTGCATCGTCGTTTGCGTCGATGACAGTACGGGTGTTGCTCGTTCTTGTGGTGCTTGGCTCACCGATGGTAGCTGCGATTTATGTCGTTGGTAAGTCTTCGACATTTCCTTGGGGTTTTTCGAGCATGTTGCTTAAAGCACTTGTCAACCACTCCTTCAGCAGCTTTTTGATTGCTGGTGGTGTTTCTCTCGTCGTGGACGTGAAAACTTCCCTTTCGCACAAGACCGTCAGGTCCTCATGTTGAGAGGGTGAGATCTCCTCCTCCGGTGTATCCTCTGGTGTTGTATTCTCAGTGCCTTCTCTACTGGCTCCGTTGAAGGAGCTTAAGAGGTTGTTTGAGACCTCTGCTAGCATCTTCAGCCTTGCTTCTTTCTCCGCCATTGTTGGTTTTTATTGGGTATGAAGAACAGTAATCGTTACTTTCGATATCCTAGATGAGAACTACGATTTCGGCTAACAAAATCCCCACAGACGGCGCCAAATTGTTTGACTCAAAAGACTTTTAACTCTTTTTAAGCAAATTAATCAAAGATGAAGGAGTAAATCGTAGTCGAAGCTAATAAACTCTAGGATGATTGTAGTAGAGAGATAACAGTAATGGAGAGAAGGAGAGATTGATAGAGAGATAATAGAAGTAGAGAGAGAGATGATATTAATCTTGTATCTTCCGAACCTCTCTTATTACAAGGCTGAAACCCCTCTTATATACTAAGAGGTTTCCCTTCATTATGTGGACGACAAATTAAGATATATCTGCCCTACCAGACCTAATGCTAATGCGACCGCGTCTTTCTTTTCGCCTCTGGGTCGTACCCTTGTGTCGACTCGTGGGTTTTCGGCCACTTATAATCCTCGCTATAGGCCGTGGTCAATCAAATTCGACTCATACACAATTCTCTGTCTTTTGAACCTGAAAACAATCGAGTATGTTAGGATACGTTTATGAAATCTGTGCAACTATTATCATGCAATCCTATACAAATGTAAGAATTTCTAAAGACAAGCACATGCATGAACGTAAATTAACCGGAAAATAAGTTAAGCTTGTAAATGCAGACAGTCGCATAACAGTGTGAGTAATTTACATAAAAGTTGCGCCAAAATACAAAACAAAAAAACATGGATTTGTGGCGGTTATTTTTGAGTAAAACGGCAGTTTGAAACCGCCAGAATACACAGTTACGGCGGTTTGAAAAAGTGCCACAATCCGGTCCGCCGCAAGTATATTACGGCGGTTCCCGAGAAACTGCCGTAATAAAATATCAAAACTGCCGTAATAGGCTGCATTGTTTTCGTGAAATTTTATCATTTGATAGTAAATTTCCAAATATATTAATGTGCATATGCTATTAGTTGCTGTACAACATTATCAAACGATTTCAAATCCTCGTATGTGAGGTGTCATTCCATGCCATGCTATTTGGATTTAGTAGGGCTCTTTGGTTGTCGTCCATGTATATTTTAGTCTCGTATGTACTATGAAGGTCCCATGAAGGTCTCCTAACAGATGACATTAAGAGACTCTTTGTACTTTAGTGAACTTCTTGTAGTTAATTACAAGGAGGAGAATGGTTTCCAGTATAATTCACTCTGCGCTGTAAGTTAGTTTAAATTCAGCAGCTCGCATAATTTTCGCTTAAGATCGGGTAAAAAAAATGAAATTTAGATACTAAAAGCTACAAAGAAAAGTACTTAGAAGTAACTTTTTATAAATATCAAAAGTGGAAAAATCAATTTTTAAAATATTAGTGAAAGTTTATTAACAATAATATTGGTAGGCAAAAAATATTGAATACTCCAAAACAGATGAAATAGGTCCCAGATTAATTATTGGCAACTTATTTCCTTCATCAAATACAATGGCATGAAAATAACAAAGCTTTTTGTTTCTTACTTGCCTAACCAAATATTTACAACGCTATTGTAAATTCGTAACTTCCAAATATTTGAGTACGAAACTACCAGTATATATCTCCTAAATCCTAATTTAAGGAACCTCGAGCATTCTGATTGCATATTGACTATATATATATATATATATATAGATTGTACGAAAGAGGCAATAACCAGAAGTATTTAAATAGTATAACTCCATAGAGAGGTGAGCAGCAGCTTCCCCATAATCTCCAACCTCTACGTAGTGAGGTGGTGGTATCATTAGTCCTTCCGCCATATTTGCTAGCAGTCCCGGCATGCAAAACAGAGCTTCCTCATCCATAAAAAAATTATTACTTTCTGGTGTTTCATGAGGAGTTGTGCCAGCAGATTCTCCTGAAACTGCTTCTGACTCAGATGGTCGGAAAGCCTCGGCGGCCTCCGCTGCCGCTCTCTGAATATCCTTAGAGTCGGTAGAAGCAGGGATAGGCAACTTCCAAACAGATCACACTACTAGAATTCCCGTAAAAAGCGACCAAAAATTAGCGACCAAATTTGGTCTGTCAAGAAAAGCGACCAAAGTTGGTCGCCAAACTGCCGAAAATAATTAAAAATATATTTGAAATAGTTTAGCGACCAAAGTTGGTCGCTATTTGGCCGCAAATTTAGTCAAATTGTTGACTGGACTGGTCAGACTTGCTTGGTCAAATATATACTGAGATTAGCGACCAATATTGGTCGCTAAAGTGGGACCCACATTAAATTTGTTAATAATTTTATTATTATTTTATAAAACTTATAAAATATAAATATATATAATTTAAAACTTGCGACCAACGTTGGTCGCTAATTGAAGGATAAGTTGATAGCGACCAACATTGGTCGCTAACATGGGACCCAGTTATAATATTTTAATAAATATATATTTATTTAAAAAAAATTAAAATATAAATAAATATAATTCAAAAGCTAGCGACCAAAGTTGGTCGCTTAATGAAATAGAGACCAACGTTGGTCGCCAATGTGGGACCCAGTTCTAACGTTTAACAATTTTTATTATTAATTTAAATATTATATAAAATATAAATAAATCTGATTAAAATTTAGTGACCAAATTTGGTCGCTAAATTAAATTCATGTTCTGTTAGTGACCAACTTTGGTCGCTAAATTAAATTCATTTACAGTTAGCGACCAAAGTTGGTCTCTATATGGTCAAAATTAAAAATCACTTTTGTATTTACTATGTAAATAATATAAATGTAAGTCGTTAACACTTTTGTAATACAAGGGATGAATAGTACTACGAAGCGGGCGTGTGTGTCTATATATATAATATATATATACTTACGCTATATACGATGTACTAAGTATAAGTGTATTAGGTAATATTGTATCGAATATAGTTTATATATATAATATATGTACTTACGCTATACTATGCACTAAGTATAAGTGTATTAGGTAATACTGTATCGAATATAGCTTACATATATATATAATATATGTACTTACTCTACACTATGCATTAAGTATAAGTGTATTAGGTAATACTGTATCGAATATAGCTTATATATATATATAATATATGTACTTACGCTATACTATGCACTAAGTATAAGTGCATTAGGTAATACTGTATCGAATACAGCTTATATATATATAATATATGTACTTACGATATACTATGTACTAAGTATAAGTGTATTAGGTAATATTGTATCGAATACATCTTATATATATATATATATATATATAATATATGTACTTACGCTATACTATACACTAAGTATAAGTGTATTAGGTAATACTATATCGAATACAGCTTATATATATATATAATATATGTATTTACGCTATACTATGCACTAAGTATAAGTGTATTAGGTAATACTGTATCGAATACAGCTTATATATATATAATATATGTACTTACGCTATACTATGCACTAAGTATAAGTGTATTAGGTAATACTGTATCGAATACAACTTATATATATATATATAATATATATATGTACTTACGTTATACTATGCACTAAGTATAAGTGTATTAGGTAATACTATATCGAATACAACTTATATATATATAATATATGTATTTACGCTATACTATGCACTAAGTATAAGTGTATTAGGTAATACTGTATCGAATACAGCTTATATATATATATAATATATGTACTTACGCTATACTATGCACTAAGTATAAGTGTATTAGGTAATACCGTATCGAATATAGCTTATATATATATATATATATATATATATATATATATAATATATATATATACTTACGCTATACTATGCACTAAGTATAGACTGTTTGACCAAAATAGCGACCAACGTTGGTCGCCATTTTTGACCGTTTGACCAAAAGGCGACCAAAGTTGGTCGCCATTTTGGTCAAACGGTCAAAAATGGCGACCAACGTTGGTCGCTATTTTGGTCAAACAGTCAAAAATAATTTGGCTACCAAAATAGAGACCAAGTTTGGTCGCTATTTTTTTTCACAGGAGCCAAAACGAGTTTCAGGTCCATTCTTTCAAAATTATTCCCCAAATTAAAATCTTTCTCCTCTAACACTCAAAACCCCTTCCCCCCTCCGACTTTCAGCAGCAGCGACGCCCCCGCCACCGGCGACCCCTGACGACAGCAGCAAATTCCGGCGACCTCCACTCCCAAGGTTAGTTTCTCTCTCCTTTCTTTTATTTTTCCGAAAAACAGTGATTTTAGGGGTTCAGTTCCAATATATTAGGGTTCAAAGTTATATATTATTTGTTCAACTATGTTTAGTTCAAAGTTAATTCCATGTTAGGGTTTAATTTCTCCATGTTAGGGTTCAATTTCTCCATGTTAGGGTTCAATTTCTCCATGTTATATATTATTTGCAATTTTTAGGGTTCTTATTAATACTTTTAGGGTTCAAATAAATTAATTATTTAGGTAGACTAATTTATATATGGGGTTAAATTTCATTTTATGGAGTTCAAGTCAGCTACATTTCATGTGTTGCGAAATTGTCTCGAAGTAGTACCATTTCTCAAGTAAGTATTGATTTAATAGTTATCAAAATATAAAATTTACTGTGATTACATCTCAATGCAACTACTAAAAATATTTGATGTGTCACAGTCACTTCGTGGGTCAATTTGGCCAAGATGCTGTATATACGGCATTTCATAGGTGGTTCAAACAATTTGTAAGTATATCCTTAAAATATTCTAACACTATGTAGGTAAACAATGTTTGGAAGTTATGCTAACTTATGAATTTTGTTAACAATATGTAGGTAAATGATCCAAATAATGGTGTAAATCAATTTTTGAAAGATATATCTTGGGGACCTGGGGTTGAGGTCACAACATATTCCAAGTACGTTGTGAATGGTTATAAGTTTCATACAGAGGGTTGCTCTAAAAATAAAAAAAGCAACAACAGTGGGGTGTGGGTTCAAGGTGGTGATGGCAACCAAGTTGGAGATATTGATTATTATGGTATGCTCAAAGAAATAATAGAACTAGAATATTCAGGTAGGCCATTTAAGAAAATTATTCTCTTTAGATGCAAGTGGTTTGACCCAAATCCAACAAGAGGTACGAGAGTACACAATCAATACAACATAATTGAGGTTAATCATACGAGGGAGTATGATCGCTATGATCCTTTCATAATTGCACATAATGTTAGGCAAGTGTATTATGCTCCTTATCCATTTCGGCAGAATAAGTCCGATTGGTGGGTTGTAATCAAAACTAAGCCTGTAGGTAGGGTCGAAGTCGAGAATGTGTTGGATGTTGCATATCAAAACGATATCTCCAGTGTTCACCAAATAGTGGACGAACTTTTAGAAAATGATTTGGAACATCCTGAACACATATTGGAAGAAGTTGATATAAATGAAGTAAGAATTATAGAAAATGAGGAAGAAGAATCAACTGATGAAGCTCAAACTAGTGAGGAAGAAGAATTCTCTGACGAGGAAGAATACGTCGATGAGCTTTAAAAAGTTGGTTTCTTTGATAACTCTCATTTATAGATAGTTTCCTTATATATTTCAATCTAAATATGTATTATATTATGCAGATGACAGGCAAGGGTCGAGGTAATAATGAAGGTAGTGGTTCTCGGGGTCGAAAAAAGGCTAGGAAGCAAAAGAGGAGGGTAGAAGATACTACTCATCAATCTTTTCCACCATCTTCTGATTTGCCTATCACTATGCCACAGCCTCTACCCCATGGCTATACTGAGCTGACACAACATCACCAGCCCTACACCTTCGTGCAGACCCCGGGTGTTTCTTCACAGGGCCATCGGACTGTGCGTCCGACATACAATCCACCTGCCTCACTACCACGTGGATCCCACCCAGAAGCATCACATGGATCGCATCGATCCATGTCACAGCCACATGGATCACAACCATCAATATCACAGCCACTCGGGTCACAGCCACTCGGGTCACAGCCACTCGGGTCACAGCAATCAGTATCACAGCCACTTGCGATCCGTGCAGCTATGTCGCAGTCACAGGGATCACATCTATCGTCATCAGCGACTCCACCTATTGGAGGCCTTCGCTTGCGGGATAGTAGCTCTGACCCCCCTACTCCTTCTACACATGCCTCTGATACACATGTTTCGAACGATGATGCTGATGCTGCTACTGCTTCTAACGAGGAGGTGCATTATGATCAGTATGGCAGGATCATCATAGTCCCTGAGGGTGATGGGTAAGAGTTATTTGTTATTTTTATGTTTATTTTTTTGTACAGTTTTTACTAAGATATTAATTTGTTTTATTTATTAAATTGCAGGTTCCTCCCGAGTAATATTACTACGAGGATAATCACCAAAGCAACCAGAAAGCTTTATGATGCCCCTTATGCGTCTTGGCGTGAATTCCCATTCTCACTGAAGGAGGCAATTTTCAATGAATTTAAGGTATAAATGTTCTTTTAAGCAGTATAATTATTTATATTTATGATATTTCCATATAATATTTAACTTTTGAAATACAGAGCAAGTGTGTATGGGAACACCAGTATAGCGCGGACGTGGCTGCAAATTTTAATCTCAAAGCTCGCAAGCGGTTGTCGCATTCTTTCTCCATAGCTAGACAGCTGAACCAGAAGCCTGGCTGGTTGCTTCAGGAGTTTTGGGATGATTTGCAAAGGCAATGGCTTACTGCAGAGTTCTTACAGAAGAGCGAAAAGGGAAAGAAAGCTCGCGCATCTGAGAAGGGAGGATCATTGCACACTGGAGGTGCGGTCAGCCAGGGGACAATAAAAAGAAGAATGGTACGTAATTGCTTAATTTATTTTAATTTTCAAAGTATATCTATTCTATTTATTAATTAAAATTTATGAGTTTTCAGGAAAAGAAGTTGGGTCGTCCGATGAACCAAGATGAGCTATTCAGGGAGACTCATATTGTGAAGAAGAAGAAAGAGACGGATCAAGAAAGGTGGGTCGAGGGACGTGCCTCGACTGTACATGTAAGTTTTCACTTTTCATTAAGTATTTTCATTTACTTTTATATAAATTTTGAAATACTAATTCAATTTACTTTTTCTTATAGGATCGCTTCAGAGTTGAAGCTGAGGAATTCATACGCAGCCAGCCACCTAATGAGTCGGGCGCGCCATTCCAACTTTCGGCCGAGGATGTTGAAAGACTATGGACGCGGGCTGCAGGCAGTCCAAAACGGGGGAAGGTATACGGCCTTCCTACTAAGACATTCCATCGCTATAGGTGTGGAATGCAAGGAATATGGACTTCATCGCAAGCCGAGCAACTTGATGGGGAGAGCCTCTCCGCTATGCGGGAGACTGTGACAAAGCTCACATCCGAGCTAGAAGCGTCCAAGGAAAGAGAAAAGCTTAGAGATGCTGAGTATATTGGTGTGGTCGCTCAGTGCCAAAGCATGCAAGAGCAGATCAAAAATCTCCTAGCTGGATCTTTTTCGATTCCCCGGTCTCGGCCATCATCGCCAGAGGCTGCCCGTCCCCGTGCTCGTTCGTCCCGTCCTCCAAGTGGACGTTCCTCCTGTCCTCCCCGAGATCATTCTTCCCGTCATCGACAAGTAGACCCTTCTCAATACCGTGATGATGATGAAACTTCATCAGACAGTGATGATAATGATGTTCCAAACAATGAATGAATTTTAGACAATTTGAACTAGACAAATACAATTTGTTTTCCATTGGGTTGTAATAAGAGTTAACTTAGTTTGGTAGTTCTATTGAAATTAACACTTTCTTGGTTTTAATGTAGCTTTTAATGTTGTTTTTGTGTTGTTGTTGTTGTTGTTGTTGGGTTGTTTTTTGGTATTTTTATTGGAATTATTGTTTGAATTGTTGTTGTTGTTGCTTGTTAGGGTTTTGGTATGACTGGCAGGTGGTGTAGCTGCCAAAACAGGCAGTTTCTGCCAAAATAATACACAGAAAAGCGACCAAAGTTGGTCTCTATTTGGTCGCTTTTCATGTTAAAAAAAATAATTTTCTGGAGAATAGCGACCAACGTTGGTCGCTATTTACCCAGATTTCTACAAAAAGCGACCAAACTTGGTCGCTATTTCATTAAAAAAATAAAATTTCTGGTGATATAGCGATCAAAGTTGGTCGCTAATATTTAAAAAATAAATTAAATTCATGTATTTAGGGACCAAAGTTGGTCGCTAGTTTAATAAAATAAAGAAATAATTGAATAAAAAAGCGACCAACATTGGTCTCTAATTTCCAGATTTTAAAATATAATATTTGGATTAGAGACCAAAGTTGGTCGCTTTTTAATGATTAATAATAAATAAATAAATAATGTATTTTATATTTAGAGACCAACTTTGGTTGCCAAATTTATATTATTAAATTAATAAAACGACCAAAGTTGGTCTCTATAGTCAATATCCGGAAAAATTGGTCCATTTAGCTTAGAGACCAACTTTGGTCCCTAAATAAAAGGGATCATCAATATAGCTACCAGGCCTTTTTGGTCGCTTTTTAGCCCAATAGCGACCAACACTGGTCGCTTTTTGCGGTCATTTTTTCCCGGATTTCTAGTAGTGAGAGTTAGCAAAGTTCAAGCAAGCAGAACGACCCCTTAATGCAATAGCCGCCACGTCATGAGCTCTAGCCGCCATTTCTGCAGTGGGGTAAGTTCCAAGCCATATTCTTGATTTCTTATTTGGTTCTCTGACTTCAGAAACCCATTTGTCTGAATTCCTCTTCCTCACTCCCCTGTATACTGGGTGTCGAGTTTCGCAAAACTTCTTCCTCCCTGCTCGCTTCTTGGGGTTATTCAAAGCTAACAACACTTCCTCATCAGAGTGATTAGCTCGATTACATGGGGAGCTGCTGTTATCAGAAAGTGATGAAGATTCAGTAAGAGGGTCCGAATAATAACTTCGAAAGATATCCATTCTTGATCACTGATATATATAATTATATATTTTGAGAGTAAGTAGTAGCCTAGTAGTAGTGTTGTGTTGTTTCAGTTAGAGGTTTTTTTTCTTTTTGGTCAATATGAAAGGTAGGCGTCTATATATAGGGGAAGTAAGCTATCATAAGGGAAGCAATTAAGCTAAAAAGTTTGATGACGCGGGCGAAAGAACACGCGAGTCGCGAGTTAATTGAAGGGCTGTAAGGAGACATGCTGGAATATTTTTAGAAATATTCTGAGCCCAGCTGTTTTATGGGACAAGTGGACTGGTTTCAGAAAAGTAAATTCCAAGTCTTACGTGTGTACAACTCGTGTGGGTTTTGCTGATGTGACAACTTGTAAATCTTTCTACTTTCTGCCTCTCTTCCTTCCTTCCTTCTTTTTTTTTTTTCTTTTTTGGAAAATACCTTATCTAGAGTACTGGGATTACTTGGGCTGAACTGACCAATCTTTAACTTTTGAAAATGATCAAAATAAGGAACTATTCCCTCCATTTTAATTTTTGGATGATATTTGACTCGACACAAAGTTTAAGAAAGAAATAGATTTTTAAAACTTTTGATAAAAATAAACCATAAATATTTATGTGATTGTAAATTTATTTATTAAGAGTTAGCAAGGAATTTAAAACTAAATTATTTCTTAATAACAAAGTGATATTCTTTTCAGGATTAACTAAAAATAAAAAAGTATAATATAAATTGAGACAGGGGAGTAATTGTTTATTTAAAATGATTGGATTTAAGTCATATGTACTTATAATATAAATTTTTAGTATTATTAGTGAATTTTGGTATGTTTTAGGATGTTATAAGTTACCATTTTAAATATATTACATGTAATTATTCAATAAGTGATATAATTGTCACGACCCCAATATCCCTCTGTAGGATGTCGTGACAGCACCTAGTCTCTAAGACTAGATAAACCTAACATACATGCGGAATAACTGAAATAATAATTTAAAAGCTCAAAACGTCAACAACTGTATAAAGTAAAAGCTGCAATTCAACATGTATACAACTCCCAAAACCCGGCAAGATATAAGTCACAAGCTCTAGATACAATGTTGCACAATCCTACAAATCACTCTCTATCAAGAAACATAAGAAAACAAGGAAAAGACGGGATAGAAGGGGACTTCGAGGCCTGCGAACGCGGGCAGATGTACCTTGAAGTCTCTGAAGCCAACAACAAAAGGGGCATTAGCGGCAATAACAATAGCCGCTATATAATTTACCGGCCATTGATGTTTAGCCGCTGAAGACAGGGTCGGCAAAGCCTGTAGCGGCATTTCTGACAAAAGCTGGTATAAGGCATGGCTGATTGCCGCTAAATATCATTTGCTTTAACGATAATTGTTTGCGGCAATTATTTTGACTGCTAAATCCAATCTAAACCGGCTACTGATGCTCTAAATCCAATCTAGAATGGCTATAATATTCTTTCTAAAAATATATTAGTATGACCTTTTAGCATCGATTTTAATGGCTGGTAAATTCAATTAAATTGCCACTAAAACTCATCTTTAACGATAATTATAATAGCTACAATATCTCTTATGGACACATCATAATTTGCCTTTTATCATCTATTTTTATAACCGATATATCCTATTAAATTGGCGCTAAAAGTTGCAAGCTATAATGATAATAGTTTAGCCTCCATTAATAATAGCTACACACTCTTTCAAAAAAGGATCTATAGTATTGATGGAATACCATGTTTCTTTTATTTGTTTTCTAGTTTTAGATATACAAAAAATATAAAGTTGAGGTTTCCTAACTCTCAAGTAGAATGAAGAGATCTACACAATGACCTTGTCGCAAATGTACTTTGTGTTTTGGAATTTCTATAAAGGTGGTTGTTGAATAAATAAAAAAATAAAAAAGACTCTAATGATAAAATAAATTAGAGGAAAATTCAAACAATAAACAACTCAAACAGTAACGCTTTGAAAGATAAAGATGAGTACTACCGTGATAAAGTGAAGTATGTTTTGCAATACTAGGTATCTTTGATGTTTGTGATACTCGTTCATGCCCGTTGTTGGCGTCAGGGTCCTGATTAATATTATCACCTTAGATAACAATACTTTTAAAGGATTAAATTTTTATAAAGAATGTCTAAAACTTATGAAAAATCGAGTTACTTGTTCACTTGAGGTGCCATTGATATTTTGAGGCATTGATTAATTAGAAGCATATTTGCACATGAATTATCTCATTTGGAGTAATTCTGATTGCATCTTCTCTTGATTTTATTTCATCAGATTCATTTCTTCATTGTGTTTATCCTTTAATTCGGTAATCTCTTATTCTAACCTTTGTACATCCTCATTAGACGAATCCTCCGCAATAATATTTTTCAAGAAAGATCTACAACGCATAGAACAAAAGGAGTTGGACCAAGTCCTAAACCACGAACATACCCACTTTTGTCATTTCCGAATACCTAGGAATACACATAGCCTTCTCAAGCAACATTGCGATGAGGTTGGTCAGTAGAGCTCTCACTATTGCTCATCCTTTCATTTATTTTTTTCTGGCCATAGAACACACAATAAATCCAATTTAAAATTCATTTATTCGCTTTTAACTTTTTTTTCCCTAACTATTTCACAATTAAGAAATTAAAAGAATAAATAAATCTTACGATTACCTTGAAAGAATCATCGTCCAATGTTCTACCATCTTCATGTTCTTTATGAGTTAATATGATAATTTGTGCTCGTGTAGACTCTATCTCATTTACAGCCTAACACAATCAAATTGACGTTAGATATGTGTGAAAAAAGAATTTTAAATTATTATAGTTAGTAATTTTAATAGGTTTACCTGCTCATCCATCAAGGTACCAATACTTTTTGATCCTCCTATGCGAGGCATGTTTTGATTGTCCCTATTATTTCTATTTGCTTGGGTACGCCTCTGTCATTAAAATATTACAATGATATCTGTCACGACCCAAAATCTAACCATGTCGTGATGGTGCCTATCGTATTACAAGGCAAGCCTATTTCCCAAAATACTACTACTAAATCAATTATAAGATATTAATAAAATATTTCAACATTTAAATTTTTCATAAACTAAATCAACACTAACTATAATATAGAAAAAATACGGAAACAAATCCCAAACATCAGGGTGTCACTAAGTCATGAGCGTCTAAAACTATAAACTAAGATATATATATAAACTGTCTAACTATCCAAAAGAAGAAATGACAAAAGGAGTAACAAGGTCCTGCGAACGCTAGCAGCTACCTTGCAGTCTCCAGATATAGCCAGCTTAAACTCAACGATCACCGCGCTCTAACTCACCTGGATCTGCACATAAGGTGCAGGGTGTAGTATGAGTACAACCACCTAAGTAGTAACAGAAATAACTAAGGAACTGAGAAGTAGTGACGAGCTAAGTAAAACAGTCCAATTATTTATTTTCACAATTTTAAAAAAATAAACATGAATAAACAGGTAAATTCCATAACTCAGTAAATACAACAAAGAAATTTAACAGATAAATGCAGCAACAACAAAAGTAAATGCAACTTCGCAGCAATGTCACTCCATCACTTAGCACTCGCACTCAACATTCAACACTCAACACTCAATACACTCAACACTCTGCGCTCACTGGGGGTGTGTACAGACTCTGGAGGGGATCCTAAAGCCCAAGCGCTAAGCACGGAAAATTCACGTACTACCATATCAATACCTGGATCCGCACGATCAACTCACGCGCTATGGTATCATTACCTAGACCCGCACGGTCAACTCGCGTGCTACACGGACAACTCACGCGCTATGGTATCAATATCCTCACAACTAGGCCCCTGACCTCACTCAATCATGTACCTTACTATCCTCACCATCATCAACAAATAAGGGGACACAACCCACATCAAGTATCACAACATATTAGCAAATAATAGAGACTGAGGTAAACATGTACAATAATTTCTATGATTGAGTACAAATAATGTGAGCATGAATAAAGCCTAAGCATGATCCCTAACATGAAGGCAAACAAGTTCAACAACAAGTAAACACATAAACACATATAACAGCCATTAGGCCTCACAACCTCACGGAACTGACTAAGTCTCAATCCCTCGCGGTGCACACCCACACGCCTGTCACCTAGCGTGGGTATCACCACCAAACAATCACATGATATCAATTTCTCCGGGTTTATACCCTCAAAGACAGAGTTAAAACTGTTACTTACCTCAACCGCATAAAATCCTACTCCGGGATACCCTCGTCTCTGGACTCGGTCTTCAAAAGCTTCGAATCTAACCATGATCAGATTAATACCATCACCATGTACTAAAGAATTGAATTCCACAATAAAAACTACAAAATATGCAAAAAATTCGAAATTGGCCAAAATCTGGCCCCGGGCCCATGTCTTGTAATCAGTAAAAAATGGTAGAAAACCTCGTTCTCTCCCGAATCTAACCATATAAAATTTATCAAAATCGGACTTTGTTTGGTCCCTCAAATCCTCACTTAAAACTCTCCAAAACTCAAACCCTAACTCCCTCAATTTCACTTTGAAATCATCAATCAAATCCCAAAAATGATGATGGATTCATAAAATATAACCAAAACCGAGTAGAGAACACTTATCCTAATCCATATGGTGAAAATCGCCTCCAAAATTGCCCAAATCTGAACTCCCCAACTCAAAATATGATCGAATAAACAAACCCTTATTATATATATATTTTTCTGTCAGCTATTCCGCCTCGTTTCTTATGCCAAATGATCCTGAAACTCGCTTTTTATGGCTTCAATGGATTCCTTGTGAAATTCTAGTCAAGTTAGGCTTTTGAATCACTATATTTGACCTTATAATGAATGAGATATGTAGGTTTTAATATTTACAAATAGTGTAGATTTTTAAATACGCTAATAGAGGTAATTTCGTAATTACTCTGAAAAATCTGACAACCTAATTCTTAGTAAAATGACCATAAAATCTTCATACAATGTCCAAATTCGATGATTCTTTTTGCTACGGGTTCGTAATTACGACACGGATCTAATTCATCAATAAAAAAAGAAATCGAAACTCATTTATTCAATATGATATCATTTATGCTTGAAGAAACAGCGTCGAAACATAAGAAAAACGAGCGCAACAAAACCCAAACTTATTAAAAACTCACCCGAGGTCCTCGGGACCTCAACCAATAATTTTAGCAAGTTATACCGAACTTAGTCGAACCTCCAGAACACCCAAAACAACACCAAAACACTAAATCAACCTCGAATTCAAGCCTAAGAATTTCTAAACTTCCAATTTTCGCCAATTCAAGCCTAATTCTACCAAGGACCTCCAAATTATATTCCGGACACACTCTTAAGTGTAAAATCACCCAACTAAGCTAATCGAATCATAAAAATCCAAATCCGAATTCGTTTACTCATAAGTCAACTTCCGATTGACTTTTCTAACTTTACTTTCTAACTAAGAGACTAATTGTTCATTTCACTACAAAACTACTTCGAACCCAAACCTACCAACTCAATACAACTCAACACAGTTTAACAATACATAAAGAAGCATAGATGGGGGAAATGGGGCTATAACTCTCAAAACGATTGGCCGGGTCGTTACATCCTCCCCCTCTTAAACAAACGTTTGTCCTCGAACTAGTCTAAAAACATACCTGGAGTCTCAAATAGATGAAACCTTTAGCAATACCTTATCATCACATTCAAATCATATAAACTCATCTCGCGGTCACATCATACTCATCACGTATCCATCCAGCCACTATTTTCACTAATAGGGACACTACCGAACATATATGTCCACAAGCACGCGCTCACACAATCAACACCTTAGTGCTCAATCTACAGTCAAAACCTGGCCTCAAATCCTCCAGATTGGCCCAACATCAATACACAAAAATCACATCTCGCACCTCATCTAGGGAATCACAATTCGTCAATGCAAAACTGATACCGAGCACTCATGTGCGCATATGAATGCGTGGAAGGAATTCAAAGCGTTACACTTCAAGCTGAATCAATATAGCACGATAAGAATTCAAGAAGGTGAATTTTTCCTAAGGGTTCTACAGCCTCTCGAAGATAAGTACAGACGTCTCCGTATCGATATGCAAGACTATACTAAACCCGCTCATGACTCGTGAGACCTATGTAACCTAGGCTCTGATACCAACTTGTCACGACCCAAAATCTAACCATGTCGTGATGGCGCCTATCGTGTTACAAAGCAAGCCTATTTCCCAAAACACTACTACTAATTCAATTATATGATATTAATAAAACATTTCAACATTTAAATTTTTCATAAACTAAATCAACTCTAAATATAATATAGAAAAATACGGAAACAAGTCCCAAATATCAG
Source organism: Nicotiana sylvestris (assembly GCF_000393655.2). Lineage (NCBI taxonomy): Eukaryota > Viridiplantae > Streptophyta > Magnoliopsida > Solanales > Solanaceae > Nicotiana > Nicotiana sylvestris. The sequence continues at coordinate 128,332,621 of NC_091059.1, read as the reverse complement.
GGTGTCACTAAGTCATGAGCTTCCAAAACTATAAACTAAGATATGTAAACTGTTTAACTGTTCAAAAGAAGAAATGGCAAAATGAGTAACAAGGTCCTGTGAACGCTAGCAGCTACCTTGCAGTCTCCAAATATAGCCGACCTTAACTCAATGATTGTCGCACTCTAACTTACCTGGATCTGCACATAAAGTGCAGGGTGTAGTATGAGTACAACCACCTCAGTAGTAACAGAAATAACAAAGGAACTGTGCAGTAGTGACGAGCTAAGTAAAACTGTCCAATTATTTATTTTTACAATTTTAAAAAAATAAACATGAATAAATAGGTAAATTCCATAACTCAGTAAATACCACAAAGAAATTTAACAGATAAATGCAACAACAACAAAAGTAAATGCAACTTCACATCAATGTCACTCCATCACTCAGCACTCATACTCAGCACTCAACACTCAACACTCAATACACTCAACACTCTGCGCTCATTGGGGGTGTGTACAGACTCTGGAGGGGCTCCCAAAGCACAAGTGCTAAGCACGGAAAACTCATGTACTACCATATCAATATCTGGATCCGCACGATCAACTCACATGCTACGCGGATAACTCACGCGCTATGGTATCAATACCTGGACCCGCACGGTCAACTCACGTGCTACGCGGACAACTCACGCTCTATGGTATCAATATCCTCACAATCAGGCCCTCGACCTCACTCAATCATCAACAAATAAGGGGATACAACCCACATCAAGTATCATACCATATTAACAAATATAGAGACTGAGTTAAACATGTACAATAATTTCTATGACAAAGTACAAATAATGTGAGCATGAATAAAGCCTAAGCATGATCCCTAACATGAAGGCAAACAAGTTCAACAACAAGTAAACACATAACCACAGATAACAACCATTAGGCTTTATAGCCTCACGGGATGGACTAAGTCTCAATCCCTCGCGGTGCACACCCACACACATGTCACCTAGCGTGGGTATCACCCCCAAACAATCACATGATATCAATTTCTCCGAGTTTATACCCTCAAAGCCAGAGTTAAAACTGTTACTTACCTCAATCGCATAAAATCCTACTCGGGGATGCCCTCATCTCTGGACTTGGTCTTCCAAAGCTCCGAATCTAACCATGACCAGATTAATAGCATCACCATGTGCTAAAGAATTGAATTCCACAATAAAAACTACAAAATATGCCAAAAATTCAAAATCGGCCAAAATTCGGCCCCGGGCCCACGTCTCGGAATCAGTAAAAAATGGCAAAATCATAAACCTTGTTCTCTCCCGAGTCTAACCATATAAAATTTATCAAAATCGGACTCCGTTTGTGTGACGACCCGGCCGATCGTCTTAAGAATTAACGCCCCGATCCCCTATTAACTATTTTTCCCAAGTTTGTTTCTGCTATTTTGATTTGCTGGGATGTTCGGTTTTGAGTTTTGGAGAGTTATGGGACACTTAGTCCCTAAATAAGAGCTTAAGTGTTGGAAAGTTGGCCATAGTCAGAACAGTGTGAAGACGGCCTCGGAATAGAAATCCGATGGTTCTGTTAGCTTTGTTGGGTGATTTCGGGGTTAGGAGCGTGTTCGGATTGTATTTTGGAGGTCCGTAGCTAATTTAGGCCTGAAATGCCGAAAGTTGAATTTTTAAAGTTTCCGGTTCGATAGTGAGATTTTGATCCGAGGGTCGGAATGGAATTCCGGAAGTTGGAGTAGCTTCGTAGTGTTTAATGTGACGTGCGTGCAAAATTTCAGGTCATTCGGACGAGGTTTGATAGACTTTTTGATCGAAAGAATATTTTTAGAGTTTTTGGAATTCAAAGGCTTGAATCCGATGAAAAATAGGTGTTTTGATGTTGTTTTGAGTATTCCGAAGGTTGGAATAAGTTTGAATGATGTTTTAGGATTGGCTGATAGGTTTGGTTGAGGTCCCGGGGGCCTCGGGGGTGTTTCGGATGCTCAACGGACCACTTTTGGACTTGGAAAGACAACAAATTTTCTGCTATTGTGTTGTAGAGAAAACATTCATCGCGTTCGCGAGAGGGTCTCGCATTCGCGTAGAGCATTTGGGTGAAGCAACTGAAATGTGCTTCGCGTTCGCGATGTTTTCCCGCGTTCGCGGAGGTAAGGACCCGTTGGTCTTCACGTTCGCGACATGGTCCTCGCGTTTGCATAGGGTCTACCGGTGTAAGCTGCGCGTTTGCGAGTGGACCTCGCATTCGCGAAAGAGGAAGTTGGCCAGCAGGACTTTTGTGCATTGCGTTCGCGATAACAGCCTCGCATTCGCGAAGGAAAACGCGCCTCGGCAGATATAAGATTTCAAAATCGAAGGTTTAGCCATTTTTATCAAAACTTAAGCTTGAGAGCTCGGATTTAGTGATATTTTGAGGGATTTTCAGAGATATGATTGGGTAACGATTCTAGACTCCTTTTTGCTTGGAACCCATTAATCTAAATATAAATTCATCCTTTAATTTCGGAATTTGTATGAAAATTTGGAAAAGTTCTTAGACCAAGAAATTGAGTTTTGATTGGGGATTTGACATCGGAATTTGATAATTTTGGTATGCTTAGACTTGTGAGAGTGTTAGAATTCTGAAACTATAAATTTTACCCGATTCCGAGATGTGGGCGTGAGGGGCATTTTGGTCGTTTTACATAATTTCGCGTATTAGCTTAGACTTTAATTGTAGAATCAGTTACTTGAAGCGTTATTTACATTATGTAATTGAATTGAATAGATTTGGGTCATTCAGAATCGAGTACTCGTGGCAAAGACGTGGTGTCGGGTTGATTTTGAGCTGGTTTGAGGTAAGTGGTTTGTCTAACTTTGTGTAGAGGACCTTCTCCTTAGGATATGATATATTTGATAATTGAAACGCCTTGTACTTGAGCTAATTGTTGAAAATCCGTTTTTCCTTAAGTATTTCAATTGAGTTCTTTTTTCTGTTTTATTCTACTTGCGTATTTAGCATGTTGCTAGTTTAGGAAAGCATGTTTAGTTGACTTAATTACCTATTTGCCTAAACTGCCTTAATTGCATTACTTGAAGAATGTTAGGCTCGAATTAATTGTTTACGTGGTACGAAATTTAGCTTAATTTAGTACGGAATTTAGCTTAATTACCTATTTAGCTTGAAGAATGTTAGGCTACTGTGTGTTTTTACTTTGGAACTATGGGTCGGCATCCCGGGAGATCCCCTGTACGTATTTATGATCTGAATTGAGGTGCGGGATACCAAGAGATCCCTGGCACATATATTGAAGATACCAAGAGATCCTTGGGATACTAAGAGATCCCTAGCATATAATTGAGGATACCAAGAGATCCTCGGGATACCAAGAGACCCCTGACACGTATATTGAGGATACCAAGAGATCCTTGGGATACCAAGAGATCCCTAACATATATTGAGGATACCAAGAGATCCTCGGGATACCAAGAGATCTCCGGCTATCATCCTGGTTATGAGTTGTATTTCCTAGTGTTTGCCTTTATTTTTGTTTCTGTTATTGTACTCTTATTAACCTTTATAGATCCTTACTGTAGATTTTCAATTGTACTGCTTACCTTATCCTGTCATCTTTATATTTATTTAATCTCAGTAGGGCCCTGACCTTTCCTCGTCACTACCCAACCAAGGTTACGCTTGGCACTTACTGAGTACCGTTGTGGTGTACTCATGCCCCTTCTGAGCATGTTTTTCATGTGCAGATCTAGGTACCGCTACTCAAGCCTATCATCCTTGAGGAGGCGACTGCTCTAGAAACTTCGAGGTACATCTGCCGCGTCCGCAGACCGAGAAGTCCCTTTCTATTCCTGCTTTTAGTATTTTGCTCTTCTTTATTTTTCTGTTCTTATTAGATATTCCGGAGTTAGAGCTATGTAGTATTGATCTTAGCTTGTGATTCATAGGTTTCCGGGTCTTGGATTTACGTATTGGTATTGAGAGTTAAACACGATGTATGCCGAGGAGCACATTTAAACACTATTATTACTTTATTCCTGTTTTAAATTGTTTTACTTCCGCTAATTTTGGTTTTTCTTCTACAATTTAGGCTTAACTAGTCATAGAGACTAGGTGCCGTCATGATGGTTCATGGAGGGTGAACCGGGGTCGTGATAGTTTGGTCCCTCAAATACTCACTTAAAACTCTCCAAAACACAAACCCTAACTCCCTCAATTTCACTTTGAAATCATCAATCAAATCCCAAAAACGATGATGGATTCATGAAATATAACAAAAGCTGAGTAGAGAACACTTACCCCAATCCATATGAGAGGCTATGTAACTGTTAGGAAAATTTCCACTTTATTTGATTCCTTGTCTTGCGATATTTTGACATCACAATTCTAAACTTCTGTCTTCTATTCTCTTGCAGATGGTGAGGACACGTGCTACCCAAGATGATCAGGCACCCGCGCCCCCTACTGCAACTGTCAGAGGCCGGAGCCGGATAGAGGCTGAGGACGCGCACGTGGTGCAGCTAGAGCACCTGCGCGAGCTGCCGCAGAGGTACCATTCGCAGTTCCAGTTGGAGTCTAGGCACCTGATACGCCTACTGCTACTACTACTCTAGCCCTTCAGGAGATTTGGCGGAGTTCATGAGCATGTTCACCACCTTGGCTCAGGTAGGGTTGCTTCCCCTTGCTGCAGCCACATCTCAGGCCTGGGGAGGAGCATAGACTCTCGCCACCCGCACTCCTGAGTAGCGAGTGCATGTTGAGCAGGTCCTTGAGATTATTCCTGGACCGCCTGCAGTGCCAATTCAGCCCGAGGACAGGGCAGCAGTTTCCGAGGAGGACCAGCTGAGGCTTGAGAGGTTCAAAAAGTACAAGCCTCTTATATTCAGCAGTCTAGCATCAGAGGATGCTCTGGAATTTCTAGATGAGAGCTACCACATTCTCCGTACCATGGGTATATCAGGATCGAGCGGGGTTTCTTTCACTAATTTCCAGCTTCGAGGAGCCACCTATGAGTGGTGGCGCACCTATGAGTTAGACAGTCCGGATGAGGCTGCTTCATTGACTTGGACTCGGTTTTCAAATCTGTTCCTGAGAGAGTATGTTCCTTAGAGCCTTAAGGACGCATGACACATAGAGTTTGAGCATTTGCGCCAAGGTACTATGACTATCTCAGAGTATGCTGTCCATTACACCAGTTTGGCTAGGCATGCACCAGCCTTGGTTTCTACTATTCGCGAGAGAGTTCGCCGGTTTATTGAGGGCCTTATTCTCAGCATCAAGTCTAGCATGGCTCGTGAGTTGGAGATGGATATTTCTTATCAGCAGGTGGTGAGAATTTCTAGGAGGATTGAGGGTATGCATGCTAGGGAAAGAGAGGAGAGGGAGGCCAAGAGGTCTCGAGAGTCGGGCCATTATTCTGGTGCCCGTACCCCAGATGCAGGTCGTCATGGTAGGGGTTATATTAGTCGTCCTATTCATTCAGCTCTTCCAGCAGCCAGTAGTGCTCCAGCTCCTCTTAGGCATCAGGAGCCTTATTATGCACCTCCGGTTTCTAGCGCGCCTCCTGCGCGGGGTGCTTTCAGAGGTCAGTCCAGCAGACCTGGTCTAAGCCAGTCACAGCTGCCACGTCCTCCTAGAGCTTGTTTTGAGTGTGGAGACACATGACACATGGTGAGGGATTGCCCTAGACCTGGGAAGAGTGCACCTCCAGAGACTTCTCAGTCACAATGTGCTCCATAGAGTTCTCAGGCTATGATTATAGCTCCAGTTGCTACCCCACCTGCTCAGCCAGCCAGAGGTGGAGGTCGGGGAGGTAGAGGTCGCCCTAGAGGGGGAGGCCAGGCCAGATACTATGCCCTTCCTGCCCGTACCGAGGCTGTAGCCTCCGATTCTGTCATCATAGGTATTATATTGGTTTGCCACAGAGATGCATCGGTTCTATTCGATCCAGGCTCTACTTACTCTTATGTATCTTCTTATTTTGCTCCGCATTTGGGTGTATCTCGGGATTCTTTGAGTTCACCTGTTTATGTTTCTACTCATGTGGGAGATTCTCTTGTTGTGGACCGCGTTTATCGGTCGTGTTTGGTTGCTCTTAGTGGTTTTGAGACCAGAGCCAATTTATTGTTACTCAGCATGGTAGATTTTGACATTATCTTGGGCATGGACTGGTTGTCTCCCCATTATGCTATTCTTGATTGTCATGCCAAAACCGTGATGCTGGCTATGCCAGGTGTACCGCATGTTGAGTGGAGGGGTACTTTATATCACACTCCCAGTAGAGTTATTTCTTTTCTTAAAGCTCAGCATATGGTTGAGAAGGGGTGTGATGCGTACTTAGATTATGTGAGAGATGTCAGTGTTGATACCCCTTCAGTTGATTCAGTCCTAGTAGTACGGGATTTTTTCGATGTGTTTCCAGCTGATCTTCCAGGCATGCCGCCTAATAGAGATATTGATTTTGGCATTGATCTGCTGCGGGGCACTCAACCCATTTCTATTCCCCCGTATCGTGTGGCTCCTCTTGAGTTGAAGGAGTTGAAGGATCAGTTATAGGAATTTCTTGATAAGGGTTTTATTCGGCCCAGCGTATCACCTTGGGATGCTCCTATCTTGTTTATGAAGAAGAATGATGGTTCCATGCGTATGTGCATTGATTATCGCAAGTTGAACAAGGTTACAATGGAGAACCATTATCCTTTGCCTCGTATTGATGATATGTTTGACCAGCTTTAGGGTGCACGGGTGTTTTCTAAGATTGATTTGCGCTCAGGTTATCATCAGTTGAAGATTCGAGAGCCAAATATCCCAAGACTGCTTTCAGGACTCGGTATGGTCATTACGAGTTCCTTGTTATGTCATTTGGGTTGACTAATGCCCCAACAACCTTTATGCATTTGATGCACAGTGTGTTCTGGCCGTATTTTGACTCGCTCGTCATTGTCTGTATTGATGATATTCTAGTGTATTCTCGGATTCGGGAAGTTCATGAGCAACACCTGAGGGCTGTGCTTCAGACTCTAAGAAAGAAGAAGTTATATGCTAAGTTCTCGAAATGTGAGTTTTGGTTAGATTCAGTGGCATTTCTAGGCCACGTGGTATCGAGTGAGGGTATTCAGGTGGATCCGAAGAAGATAGAGGCCATGCAGAGTTGGCCCAGACCATCCTCAGCTACCGATATCCATAGTTTCTTTGGTTTGGCGGGATACTACCATCGTTTTGTAGAGGGGTTTTCATCGATTGCAGCCCTTATGACCAGGTTGACCCAGAAGGGTGCTCCGTTCCAATGGACAGAGGAGTGTGAGGCGAGCTTTCAGAAGCTCAAGACAGCTTTGATCACAACCCAAATTTTGAAACTGCCTATAGGTTCGGGGTCTTATATAGTCTATTGTGATGCCTCGAGGGTTGGCCTTGGAGCGGTGTTGATGCAGGACGATAGGGTGATTGCCTACGCATCCAGACAATTGAAGGTACATGAGAAGAACTACCCTGTTCATGACCTTGAGTTAGCTTCCATTGTTCAGGCCCTGAAGATTTTGCACCATTATTTATATTGTGTGCCTTGTGAGATTATATTAACCATCGGAGCTTGCAGCACCTTTTTAAGAAAAAGGATCTAAATTTGCGCCAGAGGAGGTGGTTAGAGTTGTTGAAGGACTATGATATCACCATTTTGTATCACCTGGGCAAGGCCAATGTAGTGGCTGATGCCTTGAGTTGCCGGGCAGAGAGTTTGGGGAGTTTGGCATATTTACCAGCATCGGAGAGGCCTATGGCGATGGATGTTCAAGCCTTAGCCAGCCAGTTTGTGAGATTGGATCTTTCAGAACCCAGTCGGGTTCTAGCTTGCATGATTTCTCGGTCTTCCTTATTTGATCGTATTAGGGAGCGGCAGTATGATGACTCTCATTTTCTTGTCCTCAAGGACAAAGTTCAGCACTGTGATGCTAGAGATGTGACTATTGGTGATAATAGGGTATTAAGGATGAAGGGTCGGATTTTTGTACCCAATGTTGATGGGTTTCGAGAGTTGATTCTATAGGAGGCCCATAGTCCGCGGTATTCTATCCATCGGGGTGCCGCGAAGATGTATCAGGATTTGAGACAGTACTACTGATGGAGGTGGATGAAGAAAGATATAGTTAGATTCGTAGATCGGTGTCTCAACTATCAGCAAGTAAAGTATGAGCACTAGATACCAGGTGGGTTGCTTCAGCAGATGGAGATCCTGGAATGGAAGTGGGAGAAGATCACCATGGACTTTGTAGTTGGGCTCCCACAGACTTTGAGGAAGTTTGATGCTATTTGGGTGATTATGGATCGGCTGATCAAGTCTGCTCATTTCATTCTTGTGTGTACTACTTATTCCTCGGAGCGGTTGGCGGAGATTTATATCCGGGAGATTATTCGTCTACATGGTATTCCAGTGTCCATCATTTCAGATAGAGGTACTCAGTTCACGTCACGGTTCTGGAGGGTCGTTTAGCATGAGTTGGGTACTCGGGTGGAGTTGAGTACAACATTTCACCCTCAGACGGACGGATAGTCCGAGCGCACTATTCAGATTCTTGAGGATATTCTCCGTGCGTGTGTGATTGAGTTTGGAGGGTCTTGGGATCAGTTCCTGCAATTGGCGAAGTTTGCTTACAACAACAGCTATCAGTCCAACATTCAGCTGGAATCGTATGAGGCTTTGTATGGGAGACAGTGTAGATCCCCGGTGGGTTGGATTGAGCTGAATGAGGCTAGATTGTTTGGCACAGACCTGGTTTAGGATGCTTTGGAGAAGGTTAAGGTGATTCAGGATAGACTCCGTACAGCCCTGTCCAGACAGAAGAGTTACGCGGACCGGAAGGTTCGTGATGTTTCCTATATGGTTGGAGAGCGGGTTCTGCTTCGGGTTTCGCCTATGAAAGGCGTTATGAGATTCGGGAAAAAAGAAAAGTTAAGTCCGAGATTTATTGGCCCTTTTGAGATATTGAGGCATGTTGTGGAGGTTGCTTATGAGCTTGCCTTACCTCCCATCTTGGCCGGAGTTCATCCAGTATTCTATGTTTCGATGCTCCGGAGGTATCACGGTGATCCATCGCACGTGTTGGATTTCAGTTCAGTCCAGTTGAACAAGGATCTATCTTATGTTGAGGAGCCAGTGGCAATATTGGACAGGTAGGTTAGAAAGTTGAGGTCAAAGAACATTGATTCGGTAAAGGTTCAGTGGCGGGGCCATCTGGTCGAGTAGGCGACCTGGGAGATCGAGCAGGAAATGTGCATCCATTACCCTCATCTTTTCACTACTTCAGGTATGTCTCTATGCTCGTTCAAGGACGAATGAATGTTTAAGTGTAGGAGGATATGGCGACCCGGCCGGTAGTCTTAATAATTAACGCCTCGATCCCCTATTAACTGCTTTCCCCAAGTTTATTTTTGCTATTTTGATTTGTCGGGATGCTCGGTTTTGAGTTTCGGAGAGTTATGGGACACTTAGTCCCTAACTGAGAGCTTAAGTGTTGGAAAGTTGGCCATAGTCGGAATAGTGTGAAGACGGCCTCGGAATGGAAATTTGATGGTTTTGTTAGCTATGTTGGGTGATTTCGGGGTTAGGAGTATGTTCGGATTGTGTTTTGGAGGTCCGTAGCTAATATAGGCTTGAAATGCCGAAAGTTGAATTTTTGAAGTTTCCGGTTCGCTAGTGAGATTTTGATCCGAGGGTCGGAATGGAATTCCGGAAGTTGGAGTAGTTCCGTAGTGTTTAATGTGACGTGCGTGCAAAATTTTAGGTCATTTGGACAAGGTTTGATAGAATTTTTGATCGAAAGCGTATTTTTATAGTATTTGGAATTTTTAGGCTTGAATCCGATGAAAATAGGTGTTTTGATGTTGTTTTGAGCATTTCGAAGGTTGGAACAAGTTTGAATGATGTTTTAGGATAGGTTGGCAGGTTTGGTTGAGGTCCTGGGGGCCTCGGGGGTGTTTCGGATGCTCAACGTACCACTTTTGGACTTGGAAAGACAACAGATTTTCTGTTGTTGTGTTGCAGAGAAAACATTCATCGCGTTCGCGTAGAGCATCTAGGTGAAGCAGCTGAAATGTGCTTTGTGTTTGTGAAGGTAAGGACCCGTTGGTCTTCGCGTTCGTGACATGGTCCTCGCGTTCGGATGGGTTCTGCCTGTGTAAGCTACGCGTCCGCGAATGGACCTCGCGTTTGCGAAAGAGAAATTTGGCCAGCAGGACTTTTGTGCATCGCGTTCGCGATAGTAGCCTTGCGTTCGCGAAGGAGAACGCGCCTGGGCAGATATAAGATTTCAAAATCGAGGGTTTAGTCATTTTTATAAAAACTTAAGCTTGGGAGCTCGGATTTGAGCGAGATTTTGAGGGATTTCAGAGATATCGATTGGGTAACAATTCTAGACTTCTTTTTGTTTGTAACCCATTAATCTAAACATGAATTCATCCTTTAATTTCGGAATTTGTATGAAAATTGGGGATAAGTTCTTAGACCAAGAAATTGAGTTTTAATTGGGGATTTGACATCGGATTTGAATAATTTTGTAATGGTTATACTCGTGAGAGTGTGAGAATTCCGAAACTATAAATTTTACCTGATTCCGAGATGTGGGCCCAAGGGGCATTTTGGTCATTTTACATAATTTCGAGTATTATCTTAGACTTTAATTATAGAATCAGTTACTTGAAGCGTTATTTACATTATGCAATTGAATTGAATAGATTTGGGTCATTCGGAGTCGAGTACTCATGGCAAAGACGTGGTGTCGGGTTGATTTTGAGTTGGTTCGAGGTAAGTGACTTGTCTAACCTTGTGTAGGGGACCTTCCCCTTAGGATATGATATATTTGATAATTGAAACGCCTTGTACGTGAGGTGACGAGTGAGTACTTGAGCTAATTGTTGAAAATCCGGTTTTTCCTTAAGTATTTCAATTGAGTTCTTTTTCCTGTTTTATTCTACTTGCGTATTTAGCCTGTTGCTAGTTTAGGAAAACATGTTTAGTTGACTTAATTGCTTATTTCTCTAAACTGCCTTAATTGCATTATGTGAAGCATGTTAGGCTAGAATTAATTGTTTACTTGGTACGAAATTTAGCTTAATTGGGTATTCTTGTGTTGCTAATGTGTGTTTTTACTTGGAATTACGGGACGACATCCCGGGATATCTCCTGTACGTATTTATGATCTGAACTGAGGTGTGGGATACCAAGAGATCAGTGACACGTTTATTGAGGATACCAAGAGATCCTCGGGATACTAAGAGATCCCTAGCATATAATTGAGGATACCAAGAGATCCTCGGGGTACCAAGAGATCTTCGACACGTATATTGAGGATACCAAGAGATCTTCGGGATACCAAGAGATCCCTAACTTATATTGAGGATACCAAGAGATCCTCGGGACACTAAGAGATCCCTAGCATATAATTGAGAATACCAAGAGATCCTCGGGATACCAAGAGATCCCTAGCTATCATCCGGGTTATGAGTGGTATTTCCTGGTGTTTGCCTTTATTTTTGTTTCCGTTATTGTAATCTTATTAACCTGTATAGATCCTTACTGTAGATTTTTAATTGTACTGCTTACCTTATCATAACATCTTTATATTTATTTAACCTCAGTAGGGCCCTAACCTTTCCTCATCACTACCCAACCGAGGTTAGGCTTGGCATTTACTGAGTACCGTTGTGGTGTACTCATGCCCCTTCTGCCCATGTTTTTCATGTGCAGATCCAAGTACCGCTACTCAAGCCTATCATCCTTGAGGAGGAGACTGCTCTAGAGACTTCGAGGTACATCTACCGTGTCCATAGACCGAGAAGTCCCTTTCTATTCCTGCTTTTAGTATTTAGCCCTTTTGTATTTTTCTGTTCTTATTAGACATTCCGGAGTTAGAGCTATATAGTATTGATCTTAGCTTGTGATTTGTGGGTTTCCGGGTCTTGGATTTACGTATTGGTATTGAGATTTAAACATGGTGTATGCCGAGTGGCACATTTAAACACTATTATTACTTTATTCCTGTTTTAAATTGTTTTACTTCCGCAATTTAGGCTTACCTAGTCGTAGAGATTAGGGGCCGTCACGATGGTTCACGGAGGGCGAATTGGGTCGTGACAGTTTGGTCCCTCACATCCTCACTTAAAACTCTCCAAAACTCAAACCCTAACTCCCTCAATTTCACTTTGAAATCATCAATCAAATCTCAAAAGCGATGATGGATTCATGAAATATAACCAAAGCTGAGTAGAGAAAACTTACCCCAATCCATATAGTGAAAATCGCCTCCAAAATCACCCAAATCCGAGCTCCCCAACTCAAAATATGATCGAATGAACAAACCCTTATTTTATATATTTTTTTGCCAGTTATTCTTCCTTGTTTCTCATGCCAAACGATCCCGAAACTCGCATTTTATGCCTCCAATGGACTCCTTGTAAATTTCTGGTCAAGTTAGGCTTTTGAATTACTCAATTTGACCTTATAATGAATGAGATATGTAGGTTTTAATATTTGCAAATAGTGCAGATTTTTATATACGCTTCTAATGGCAATTTCGTAATTACTTTGAAAAATGTGGCAACCTAATTTTTAGTAAAATAGCCATAAAATTCCCATACGCTATCCAAATTGGACGATTATTTTTGTTACGGATCCGTAATTACGATACGGATCTAATGCTTCAATCAAAAAAGAAATCGGAGCTCATTTATTCAATATGATATCATTTATGCTTGAAAAAACGGCGTCGAAACATAAGAAAAATGAGCGCAACACAACCCAAACCTATCTAAAACTCACCCGAGGTCCTCGGGACCTCAACCAATAATTTTAACAAGTTATATATCACTACCCGAACTTAGTTGAACCTCCAGAACACCCAAAACAACACCAAAACACCAAATCAACCTCGAATTCAAACCTATGAATTTCTAAACTTCCAACTTTCGCCAATTCAAGCATAATTCTACCACGAACCTCCAAATTATATTTCGGACACACTCCTAAGTCTAAAATCACCCAACGAAGCTAATAGAATCATAAAATTCCAAATCCGAATTCGTTTACTCATAAGTCAATTTTCGATCGGACTTTTCTAACTTAACTTTCTAACTAAGAGACTAATTGTTCATTTCACTCCAAAACTACTCCGAACCCAAACCTACCAACTTGATACAACTCAACACAACTGAACAATACATAAAGAAACATAGATGGAGGAAATGAGGCTATAACTCTCAAAACGATAGGCCGGGTCGTTACAATATCTTACAAATTATAAATAAAAATTAAGCATAACTAAAATCAAAACAGTGAAAATAATCAATTAGGGTTGTTTTAAAGATTTGTTGATACCTTAGCTTTATCCGAAAGCTAATAAGAGACAAGATCACTCCATTGATCTCTTGGTATGCGACTTGGTCTATTATTCAGCAAAGCGTCTTTAGTCTTATATTTTCGCATATACTCTACTTTTAAATCGCACTTGTAATATTTTCATTTATTTTCTAGTGACTTTGAGACATAAGCTTCTCTCCGTTTTGGGATAGGAAACTTCATCTGAAAAAATAAAGCCAACATTTAGAAGAAAATATCATGTATAAAAGATTGAGCTGGTTCATATAATAATAATAACAATAACAATAATAATAATAAGAAGAAGAACTACTACATACCCTCACAAAATCCACCAATTTTTTATTTTCCTCCTTGTCAAAATTTCTCCAATCATTTACATGTAGAGGTGTTAGTTCTCGAGTTCTCGCAATACTTCCTAGAAAGCTAGATAGGTTTCAGACCTTTTTCCCCAATAGCGTGGTTACGATTATTAAACGGCACATTAACTATATTTTCCGGAGGAGGCTTCCAAATATCTTTCAGTAAAGTAAGCCCATGAACCTTTCTTGGCTCCGAATTACCTAGAATGGAAGAATCGAAAGTCATCAAATGGCAAAGACTTATATGGTTAAACACCAGAGAAAGCAAAAACTTATATGGTTAAGCATACAAATCTATTAAATAATAGTATCATGATAAAACAACAGAAAGCAAAAACAATATATGTTTCAACACTAAATATATGCCAACAGGTAAGTGGTTATCTTCGATTAAATAGTGAATGTATATATGACCTTTAAAGACACTATAATTTGGACTAGTTATCAAATTTCAAGCCTGAAAGCAGCTACTCAGCTTTCTGGCATAATGTTCATAATAAGTAGACCAACTAAAAGATGTAAATGATAAAATCAAGCCCACGAAGGAACTTCCAAATCACCGTAATGTGGCAGCTAAGATAAGCCCATGGAACTATAGGCTTAAAGGAGATAAAAACTAAACAAAAGGCAAATAGCTATATATTATAAAGATTTTGCACGTTTAAGCTGCATTAGTGAGTAACTTTTCCTATTTCATGGTTTTCCCATCTAAGGGAACGATATACAATTTCAAACAAAAATGGCTAGCGTTTTGGAACAATTGAATTTCATGGTTTCCACATAAGCAATATGCAATTTCTAATAAAATGGCCAGATTTTCAGAAATGCAAAGGACGGCCCAATGGAGAGGAGCTATAGTGAGAGCAAACTGAAATTAGAATCAGAAGAACACACCATATGTTCAGAATATTAAGTCCTCAAAGATAGCCAATGTGTGCAAAATTGTATAAAAGAGCTTACAACAATCTTTAGCAACTTTAAATCACACCTAAAAATAAGTGAATAACCAGATGGTACTCACCAAGAGAGATATGGCAAAATATTGAGCAGCGAAGTTTTGTTCTTAGTGGACAACATGAATTATGGAAAAAATTGTATATATATTCAATTAAAACATCAATATGCATTAACGACACTTAAATTTTTTTTGAAAATCACAAAAATTACAGTAGCCTTAGAAAACATAAAATGAGCAAAGACATAATACGCCAGCAGCAGTTTTGAGTGTGTGGATTTCAGTAATAACAGACAAACAATAATATTAGCTACAACAAAGAAATATGCTTCTGTTAAAGAAATGCTGAGACCTCAAGTCAAAAAGGGGTCAAAGGATAAAGACCTCGAGTTAAATGACTTAAGGTTTTGTCTCCAAAGGAAAAAGATATATATTTAGTATGTCAAACATTAAGTGCTAGCTAGAAAATATGTATAAATCTCAAGAATAGAGATAGGTGATGATGCTGATAGAATGTTACACTTGGCAAAATGAATTAACAACCACCAGCTTGAGGAAAAGATAATGAATAAGATTAGAAATCAAACTTTTAGCAGATTCAAATATAAATACTACTCTTCTGACTTCAGTTAAATATATATATATATATATATATATATATATATATATAACATGATACATACTCATATTCCTTCCTTCTCCTTTTTAACGTAGATTACGACAAAAATATTCATATTCCGCGGACAGAAGTGAAATATGGTGGAGTGTCCATGTTAAAAACCTTGACAACAATAGAGGAACGGAGGAGGAATCAATTCAATTAATAGACCATTAATCTAATAGCAGCCAAATATCACAAACGACTTAGCAAACACCAAAAAACCTATACTTTCACAAATCCTAAAATGCCATAATTAGACATAAAAAAATCATAAATTGGTACCTGGTAAACAGAATTTTTTGACGCTAAAGACAAGAAAGTGAAGGAGAAGAATGATTTCTGCAACAATCTTGAAACCTACACGAAAAGAGAAATTGGATATGGATAAGAGGGAGAAGATTGACAGCAAAGATTGAGCATTATTGAACAGCATCAACCCAAAATCAACTGTAAATTGATTGGAAGAAACCTACAGGTTAAGAAGAAAAATTACTTGGGGATGGCCGAAGACCGTGGCAGAGCAAGACTGTGGTAGCGATATTGTTTGGTTTTGTTTCAGTTTCCCTTTCAGTCAATGGGAATATGTTTTCAAGAGACCATCCTTAGGTTTCCTTTTGATTAAAGGAAATATGTTTTTCTAATTGGAGGGAATGTAATTTCTTGTCCAAAAAAATTGGAGAGAAATAATTTTTTTTATACGGAGGAAAGGTAAAATAGTAAAAAGAAAAACAATTAATCAATTAGTGGCAATATTTTTTTATTGTCGGTAAAAGAATATCTTTTACTGGCTAATGGTCATGTGCCGCTAATATTTCAGCTTAAATATTTCATTAGCGGCAATTGCCCTATTGCCACTAAATAGGATGTACCAGGATCTGCACAAAACATGTGCAGAAGCGTAGTATGAGTGCACCACAATGGTACCCATTAAGTGCCAAACCTAATTTCGGTAAAGCAGTGACTGGTCTGGTCAAGGCCGTACTGGAGATAGTAAGAAACAAGGCAGAAGATATAATGATATAATAAGAATAATAGATAAGTAAAACAATAAAGAAATTACGGAAAATAACAATACAAAATCAAGAGAACAATACGACACGAAAGGAAACAAGAATCCTACATGTTAAGGAAACAACAAACAACAATACAGCAAATAGAGAAAGTCAACAGGGGCACTCCCGAGGTACCGCCTCATAGTCCCAAATCATAAAATAACTCAAAGTCTTTCCTTATATCACCGCGGGAGACTTTATATTTGATTTTAAAAATTATTTTTCCGAAATATCATCCTGCATTTTAGCCCACCTTCTCACACCGCATGGCTTCTAGCAGTTTCCCTACTAGCCACGCGTATCAAGCCTACCTTATCTCACCGCATGCGTATCAACACCCACACCTTATACTACCGTATGCGCATCAATACTCACAACGGCACAGGAGAAACTTGGTGCAACAATAACAACCATACGGCAGAAATCTCGTACAACAATAACAACAATACGACAGAAACCTCATGCAAACAACCAAACAATTACCTCAACAATAACACGAAAGCCAAGACACAACAACAACAACAACAACAACCCAGTGTAATCCCACAAGTGGGGTCTGGGGAGGGTAATATGTACGCAGACCTTACCTCTACCCCGAGAGGTAGAGAGGCTGTTTCCAGGAGACAACTAAGTCACGCCCAGTGGGACTTAGTAAAGAATTCCACAGTTAAGTAATGAATACGGAAATCAAGAAAAGCAAGTAATTCAACTAAACTTGTGATACATGTTGCAAATAAGAGATAAGACAAGTAGACATGTGAAATTAGGCTAAACATGGTGACTATTATAACATGCTAAAGTAAATCAATAAAGGCATAAAAAGGAAACTACGCAGCTAAAATAGGGATTTTAGCATTTAGCCCGCCTACGCACTCGTCACCTTGCATGCATGATCTTTACATAGTACAAATTATCACCACAGTACCAAATCCTAAGGGTAATTTCCTCCACACAAGGTTAGACAAGTCACTTACCTCAAACCACGCTCAATCAATCAATTAGAAGGCCTTTCCCTCGATTTTCCGACTCTGAGCGGCTCAAATCTAACCAAAAATAATTACATACTATAAATATAACTATAGAAAACTAGTCTAAATAATAAAATTACGATTTTTGCAAGGAATTGGAAAATCGCTCCAAAACGTCGACTGGGGCTCACTTCTCAAAATTCGACCAAAATTATAAAATCCGAACACCCATTCGATATCGAATCCAACCATACAAGAATTATCCAAATTCAAACTCATTTCGCCTTTCAAAACTCAACAATTTGGCCTAAGAACTTTACACATTTTCCCCAAATTTTTCAACCAAAATCCTGAATTAAATGAAGAAATCAAAGATTGATTAATGGAATTTAATAAAAAATGAGTTAGGAACTCTTACCCGAACAATCCCTCCAAAGTTCCCTCAAATTATCACCTTAAACCGAGCTCTCATGTACAAATGATGAAAAATGACATAAATCCTCGATTTTGAAACTTAAATCTACTGCCTATGTATTTCTTCTTCGCGAACGCGGAAACTGCCTCGCGTTCGCAAAGCACAAAATGCTACCGGCCAAATTTCCTCTTACGTGAACGTGAGGGTCCACTCACGAATGCAGCCCAAATAATCTACCAGCTTCGTGATCGCGAAGTCCATTATGCGAACGCATAGACCAAACACAGGAGTCCACCCAGGCTACCTTTCCTCTTCACGAACATGGATTCCAGTCTGCGATCGTAGTACACAAGGTCCTGCCCCTTCGCGAACGCATGGCCTCCTCTGCGAAAGAGAAGGGTAATCTTCCAGTAAAACTCAAACTACTCTACGCGAATGCGGGAGAATCATCGCGAACGCGTAGAAGGACACCAGAACTGAGAAAAACTAGCAACTTCAGAAATTATTCAAAGTTTCAAAATGCGTCGAACATGGTCCGAATAACACCCAAGGCCCCCGGACCTGAACCAGATGTACCAACAAGTTATAATATATGATAGAAATATAGTCGAGACCTCAAATCAAATCAAAAAATATCAAAAACACGAATCACAACCCAATTTAAGAATAATGAACTTATAGGCTTTTAACTTCTATATTCGATGCCGAATCCTATCAAATCAAGTCCGATTGATCTCAAATTTTGCACACAAGTCATAAATGATATTACAGACCTATTCCAACTTTCGAAATTGGAATCCGATCCTGATATCAAAATGTCCACTCCTAGTCAAATCTTCCAAAATCTTTCAACTTTCCAACTTTTGCCAATTTACGCTGAAATGACCTACAGACCTCCAAATCAACATCCGGACACGCTCCTATTACTAAAATCACCTTATGGGGCTATTGGAACTGTCAAAACTCCATTCTGGAGTCATCTTCACACAAGTCAAACTACAGTCAACTCCTACGACTCAAACTTTCAATTTAGGGACTATGTGTCCTATTCCACTCCGAAACTCTCCCGAACTCGACACCAGGCCTCCCGACAAGTCACATAACCACAAAATAAAATAGAGAGAACAATAAATAGGAGATTAGGGATAATATTCTCAAAATGACCGGTTGGATTATTACAATAATACTGTACATTTTATTTATGTGAATAATGCATAGAACTTAAATATTTTTCTTACAACCACCAATTTAACTAACTAGTGAATCTTTGGGGATTCAGTGTACCGATTACCGTGAAGTCAGCAATCATCGATGATAGGCTAGAAACTCACGCATTTAGCTATATTTTGCACTCTTGTTACTAAACTTTAATTGTATTTGAGCCTAATTACTAGTATTTTGTACTTATTACATGTATTATGCTTTATAGGAGGTCATTTCACATAAGGAGCGATTTTAGAGTTGTCACGACCCAAATCTACCATGTCGTGATGGAGCCTATCGTGGTACTAGGCAAGGGGACACATTATCAAAACCAATCAATATTTTCATTCTTAAGATAAAATCAAAGCTATTTAACAATAAACCTTCATAAAGTGTTTAAATCAAAACAACAGTGCGGAAAGAAAGCCCGACATCAGGGTGTCACTAGTCATAAGCATCTACTAAGAACTGCCCGATAATACAAAGACCAATACAGTATGGAAACCAACTAATGACATTTATAGGAAGATATATAGGAGGGAGAAGAGCAGGGCTACAATCGCCGTGCAGCTACCTAGCTAACTCCAATAGGTCCATGACGGATGAAATCAACACCCACAAACACGTCCACCAACCCTTTGATCTACATACAAGGTGCAGGGAGTAATGTGAGTACGCCAACTCAGTAAGTAATAAAAGTAAATAAAGACTGAGTAGTAGTGACGAGCAATAAAACATATATAGTTCATATCATGAAATCTCAGTAGAATACATCGAGCTTTTAAAATCAGGGTTTTGAATCAACTCAGCTCATTTAAATCCAGTTTCAGTAAAACCATTTAAAACATCTTTCAATTCTTTTCAAATAAAGTGATGAAACAGTGAGTAAAAATGATAAAAGCATAATAAGCCCCTAAGGAAAAACTCACTCGTATACGTCCCCTCGGGGAACATAAATCATAAACAGCTCCTCGGGCAAACATCACTCGTATACAGCCCCTCGGGCAAACATGAATCATAAACAGCCCCTCGGGCAAACATCACTGTCACTCGTGTACAGCCCATCGGGCATACCTTACAATCACTCGTAAACAGACCCTGAGGCACAACATGAATCAAGAACAGCCCCTCGGGCAAAATATCATATCACTCACTCAGGATACTAGCGCTCACTGGGGGTGTACAGACTCCGGAAGGGATATTACAGCCTAAGCGCTATAACGAACCACCTCGTGGCATAAATCAAATAGGCCCTCGGCCTCACATAATCATGAATTAGTACAATATGTTGCGGTGCACAGTCCGATCCCATATATCCTCACAAAATAGGCCCTCAACCTCACTCAGTCATAAACCTCTTAAGCCACTCGGGCTATCAGTAAAAACGGGGTGCTCAGCCCAAAATAACATTGTATATGCATCGAAACGGGGTAATAAAGACTGAGTTATGAAATAAGTAAACATAGCATGACTGAGTATAGATTTTCAATAAAAAGAGTGAGAGGATAATAAGAAAAAGGCCCTTAAGGGTCCAAACAGCTCTAGCACAAGGTCCAAATATGGCATTCAGCCCATTTTATAGAAGCTCTTTTTAAAACACATAAGTATCATATAGTTTCAGTCAAATATGTAACTTTATAGTTGCTGCGGGACGGACTAAGTCACAATCCCCAATGGTGCACACCCATACGCTCGTCACCTAGCACGTGCGTCACCGTAAAGTAGTAAAGCGATGTGAAATCTGGGGTTTCATACCTTCAAGACTAGATTTACAATCATCACCTACCTCAAACCGGTCAAATCTCTACTCTGCGATGCTTTTTCCCCTCGACTCGGCCTCCAATCGCTCCGAATCTATTCATAGCTAGAACATTACCATCAATATACGCTAATGGAACGAATTCCATAAGAAAAACTATCAAATTAGGCAAAATTTCGAAATCCTCTCCAACCCGGCCCCTGTACCCACGTCTCAAAGTCCGACAAAAATTACAAAACTAGAAAGCCCTTTCACTCAGGAATCTATACATACAAGATTTATGAAAAATCCGACTCCATTTGACCCCTCAAATCCTCAATCATCTCTCCAAAAATCCCAAGCCCTAACCCCTCATTTTCACCCTTAATCACCACTAATTACATGATTAAACCACGGAAAATTACCATAAACGCGAGTATTAGGGCTTAAATTACTTACCTCCATGAAAACCCCCTTGAATCCCTCTTCAAATTGCTCCCAAAAGCTCTAAATCTGGATAAAAATGGTGAAGAATAACCCAAAATTCGCAAAGCCCTCTATTTATACTTTCTGCCCAGTATAATCACACATGCAGCACCAATTTTTGCATATGCGGTCCGCACATGCAGACAAATCTCCGCTTCTGTGGATTTTCATTAACCAAGCAAACTCCGCTTCTGCGGTCGCCTAACCGCACCTGCGGTCACTCAAATGCGGGGACCAAGCAACACTTGTGGTTCCTCTGCGCACCTGCGCCTCAAGATCGCTTTTGCGAAGCTCGCACCTGTGGTTCCCAATCTGTAGGTGCAGAAACTCCAGCAACAACAGCTTCAGCTGCACTTTCCAAATTCCAAACTCCCCGATGACCATCCGAAATCATCCTGAGTCCCTCGGGACCTCAACAAAAATACCAACATGTCACATACTAACATACGAACTTAGTCAAATCTTTGGAACACTCAAAACAACATCAAAACACCAAATCACCCTCGAATTCAAGCCTAAGAACTTCTAAATTTCCAAATTCTGCAACGATGTCGAAACCTATCAAACCTCGTCCGAATGACCTCAAATTTTACACACACGTCATGAATGATACCACGAACCTACCCTAACTTCTGAAATTCCATTCCGATCCTGATATCAAAATTTCCAATGCCGACCGAAAATTGCCAAATTTCTAATTTTGCCAATTCAAGCCTAATTCCACCACGTACCTCCAAATCACATTCCGAATGTGCTCCCAAGTGCAAAATCACCTATCAGAGCTAACCAAATGATAAAAATCCAAATTCGAGATCGAATACTAAAAGTCAAAACTTGGTTAAACCTTTCAAATTTAAAGCTTTAAGCTGAGAATCATTCTTCCATATCTATTCTGATTAACTTGAAAACCAAAACCGATGATTTACATAAGTCATAATACATCATACAAGGCTAGTCATGCTCGAGAACTGGCGAGAAAAGTGCAAATGCTCAAAACGACCGGTCGGGTCGTTACAAGCTAAGTTGGATTATTGGGAGCTTTGAGGTCTGAGTAAAAGCCCAAGAGATTAAACTAAGATCGCGTTCGGGGGGAGATGACCAAGTCTGAATGTTAAAAGGTAGCTTCATCCGGGCCCGTTCCTACATGGTATAAATACTCCAAAAATATGATTTTTAAATACCCTACTGGTCGTTTTGAGCATTTACACTTCGCTCGATAGTTTGGGGGCACGAGTAGCTCCTTATTAGACTTATGTGCAAAATTTGAGTTAATTCCGAGTTGATTTGATATGTTTCGGCACGAGTTTTTGGAAATCGAGAGTTTGAAAGTTCATTAAGTTTGATTTGAGGTGTGTTTCGTCATTTTTTTCAAGCATAAATAGTACTACATTAAGCAAATGAGCTCCAATTTCTGTTTTGATTGAAGTCTTAGATCTGTATCATAATTACGGAGGCATAGTAAAATGAATCGTCGAATTTGAACATCGATAAGGTGTTTATGGTCATTTTACTAAAAATTGGGTTGCCATTTTTTTAGATTAATTACGAAATTGCCCCTGACTTCGTTTTTAAAAATCTACACTATTTCCAAATATTGAAACCAACATATCTCCTTCACTATAAGGTCAAATGGAGTGATTCAAAAGCCTAACTTGACTGAAAGTTTACAAGCAATCCATTGGAGGCATCAAAATTGAGTTTCGGGATCACTTGGCATAAGAAACAAGGCAAAATAGCTGGGCAAAAATACTTAATATCGAAGGTTTGTTCATTTGGTTATATTTTGAGTTGGGAGCTCGGATTTGGATATTTTTTGGAGGAGATTTTCACTATATGGACTGGGATAAGTGTTTTATACCTGATTTTGGTTATAATTCATGAATCCATCTCCATTTTTGGCATTTGATTGATGATTTCAAAGTGAAATTTAGGGGGTTTTGTTTAAAATTTCATAAAGTGAAATTTTGAGTTTTGAACATCGATTCAGAGTCGGATTTGAGTTAAACTAGTATGGTTGGACTCGTAATTGAATGGGTTGTCAGATTTTATGAGTTTTGTTGGGTACCGAGCCACGGGCCCCGATTTGACCTTTTGGTCGATTTTGAGATTTTGATTAAAGTTTCGACCATTATTGATTGGGTTTATTTATTTTGGCATTATTTGATGTATTTGAGTTGGTTTTGGATAGTTTCGAGCAGTTCGAAGGTCAGTATGTGCGGGATGACATTTTTGGAGCATCGTTTGGCTTACTAAGTATTGGATTTTGCTTTTTCGTGGAAAGTAACACTTCTAAACTTGGTGCTGAGGGTATGAAACCCCGAATTACATGTTACGTGTTTGGTGTTGAGGTGACGCACATGCTAGGTGACGGGCGTATGGGTGTGCACCGTATAAGTTGTGACTCCGTTGTTCTAGTGGTATTGTGTAGTTACCTTATCTTATCTGTAACCATGAAATCTTTACGTGCTAGAGCTATTGAGCTATGATCCATGTTAGAAACTATGTCTAGGCTTCATGCTTATTCAGTTGGGGCCTACTGAGGTCATTCTACTATTGAATTACTTGTTTAATTTGCAATTTCATACTCAATCATATTTATTCATTTCATATCATCTCTCAGTCTCTGTTGCTATCTATTGATACATCATATCATCATTTTGGGCTAGTTTCTTGGCATTGTGACTCCGAGAGACTGGAGAGATTGATGACTGAGTAAGGTCGAGGCCCCGAGTGTGAGTGATATTATGGGATCGGATTGCACGCCGCAATATGTTATATTGATTATATTAAGGGATCAGGCTGCATGCCGCAACGAGTTATATTGATTTGTGCCATGATTGACTTGATATAGCACTTGGGCTGAAGGAGCCCATCTGGAGTCTGCACACACCCCCAGTGAGCGCGGTTGATTATATTGAGGGATGGATCTTCCCTGGACATGGATCTTGTCCAAAGCATTTATATACCTGGGGATGGATCTTCCCCACGGGATGGATTTGGCCCTACTCAGTATTGAGTAACTGATGGTCAGTTGATGTATATATTCCGGAATGGATCTTCCCTGGGTCGGATTGACAATATACAATACTAAGTGATTGGGCATGATGAGAGAAAAGTGTGAGACATTGAGATTGAGTACTCTGAGAGTGTGAGTAAATAAGGTCATCTCTGAGATACATTCCATTGACATGCACATATGACATACCTGCATAGAGATGCATTTTCCTTATGTTGTACAGTATCACATCATTCATAACTTCTCACACGTATTAACATATGGGCATAGAGAGGTATTTTACACTTGCTAAAAGAAAAATGAAATATCTTATTCATTGTTGAAAGGATTTTGGAAAAAATTAGAGTTTTCAAACTTACTTGTATTTTCGACGATTTCGGTAAATGATTTGGGTTTTACTGATATACTTGAAAAGCGGAACCATTTTCCGGGAAACTATGAGAAATATGAGCATTTTATCTCTAGGTTACTTCTTTCATTACTTACTTTATGTTGTTATTTGAACTGTTGTTGGCTATTGGTGTTGGAGCCGACCTTTGTTCCAGATCGCCACTACTTTCAACCTAAGGTTAAGTTTGTTACTTATTGAGTATATGGGATCGGTTGTACTCATACTATACTTATGCACCTTGTATGTAGATGTTGGCTACTGATGTTGCTGTGATAGACAGGAGCTGGAATTGAAGATGTACCTACGTTCCGGTTGTTTGAGGGCACAAATAGCTTACCTAGCGGGTTGGGTTAGGTCCTATCACGACCAATTGATTTTTGGATCGTGACAAATTGGTATCAGAGCTCTAGGTTCATAGTTTCTACAAGTCATGAGCAAGTTTCTAGTTGAGTCTTGCGGATCGGTATGATGACGTCCATACATATCTTCTAGAGGCTACAAGGCATTTAGGATAAACTTTCCATCTTTCTTTCCTTATTGTGTGGCAATAATTCAGCTTGAAGCGTAACTCTTTAAATTCCTTCCATGCATTCGTATGCACATGTGAGCGCTCGGTATCAGCTATGCATCGACGTTTTACGATTCCATGGATGAGGTGAGAAATGTGATTTAAGTGTGCTGATGATGGTCCAATCTGGAGGACTTGAGGCCGGGTTTTGACTATAGCTTCAGCACGGGGATTTCGGTTGTGTGAGAACGTGCTTTTGGACTTATAAGTCCGGTAGTGTTTCTATTAGTGGAATTCGTGGCTTGATGAGTGGTTGGGTGGCTACATGATGAGTATGATGTAATTGCGGGATGTGTACTGTTGGATTGAATGTGACGAGAAGAGTTTGGTTGTGATGTAAAAAGGACTATTCGGTGCTTGATTTCTATCTTGATATGGCGTATAGTCTTGAGTGTGAGTGTATTGGAGGATCTTTCATGTTGTTTAATGGCGGAACAAATTTGGTTCTCATGCCTTGCTGGTGAATTCAGACTCAGGAAGCTTAAGTGATTACGTGGTAGTTGTCGCTGTGAAAGGGTACAAAGAGATGTCATTTTGAGGCTAAGCAGGTGGATTATAACCTACGAGGTAATCTATAGATATGTGATTTTTATGATGTTGTGTAGAAGCTTTATTTTCTACTAATGGGTTATATTTGTGCAATTTGAGTTTGGATCGGTTGTAATAATTGACCTAACCGTCACAAGGATGAATGCAAGATTTGTAGATGATTTGAGGTATTAGATGGTTTGTGTTACATGAGCTTATGAAGGATTTAGTTGAATCTAACTGCGGTATTATGGCAGTAATGGGGTATGGTTATTGTAAGTTATTAGATGTTTTATTCCATGGCTTTGAGCCATGTGGGGGAGTCTGCTATCGATCATTATATTACACGATTATGTGTTGTAATGGTTTCGGTTTAAGGTATATTTGTGAATTAGATATGACTTGCAGAGGTTGAGATCGAGGATGACTGGAGTAAGGGAATTTTTGGATATGGGTTGTATTATATTCTATGGGTATATAGATATTATGGAATGGTTGAGTGGTTATTCGTGAAGTGTGTAGTGTGCATGGAGTAGGAATTTGCTTGGTTATGTTAAGGTGGGGTTACTTCTTTGGGCGTTGTCGTACTAATGGGGCACAAGTCGTTCGGCTCATTTAGGCGGTACAATTTGGATTTTAAGTAGAATGGATGACTCTCGAGAATGGTTCTAATGGATTTAAGATTTATATGTTGCAATTGGGAATTTTTAGGATTTGTATATGGCTAGGCACTACGATTTACATTAGATGGTGTCGAGACTCGCGGTATTTCTATATACTTATGGATTCTATATTTCAGTATCGGGGGGTGATGTAAACGACTTTAGATTTGCAAAAGGTCTCTTCAGAGTGGTATCTCGGATGTGGTACTTTTAGGGTACTTAAGAGGGAATTCAACATCTTATGGGCCTTAGGGTGGTGTGGTTCTATGCTAGAGTTTGTGGGGTAAGTTTTGGTTAAGGATCGTGGTGTTCTAGCAAGGAGAAGTATCAATTTGAAGGAAATTCGGAAGGAACTTGGAGAAATAGGACATTTTAGTAGTAGATTGGATCAACACTGTAATGGATATGATCGTTCTTTGGGTACTTATGATGTAGTGAGTTTCTATCGGTATTTTGTGGCAATACTCTTGGGTTTTGGCGGCCTGTGTGGCTTGGTTGAGTTAGGGAGATTTAGTTCTAATGGTTTGGTTATATGCAAATGGGTTTCGGAGAGTTCTCGATGGCTTCTACCATAGTTTGAGATGGATATTTCCTATTGGCGAGAGGAGCATGTTGTGTATTATGATTTTCTCCTAGGTGAGATCAAATGGAAGTTTTTTGACTAACCGGGTAGGTATTCTTCTTGTGGCTCAGAGATGATTATGAGATTCTCGTACTTTCATATGATGGCACGATAGATGCGGTGTGTTATGTAGGATTGACATTTGCATGTGCAAGTCACAGTTCTATTTTGAAGGGAAGGTCTTGAATTCTTAGCAGCATGGATGGTTTTCGATGTTTAGATGAACACTATAACTATGTTGTATTGCTTGAGGAGAGTGTACATTTCCGAAGGTGCATTGTGTTTTGAGTTCGGATGCTTTATTGGTATTGCGGTACTCGCCTGGTTGACTCCGTACTGCTGTTGTTGAGGGATGTGCCATTCAGTTAGAGCTTATTCGTGTTCTGAGATTCTCTATGAGTCACCCTTCTATGCTACGAGGGGTTGTGATTCGTTGGTTATATACACATGTGGTGTGGTTCTATTTGGGCCTTATGGCGGAATTTGAGCAAGATGGGTATTAGGGTGTTGAATGATTGATTGCGTATTGATTATGTTCATTCCGGACTATGGTATTGAGTTATTTGCTTCGGTGGTTATGATCATGCACTTTTGGTTCTAGACGTCAAATTGCGTGTGGTTGTTGATTTTAAGCATTGTCACTTGAGGTATTTCATGTGGACCAGTGTTTGGATGGGTTCACGCATTACAGCGAAGTTATGTTGGGATATGATCCTTTGTATTAGATTCGTGTGTTTTGGTTCTACGGTGTGTGATGGGTTCTCAACATTGTGTTGTGGTGGTACTTGTTGAGCTTGCGGGACGGTTCTCTCATTGGAGTCATTTTCTATGTTTCAGTACGTTTGAATTTTTGCTTATTGGTGCACGGATTGCACGATTTATGGCACTGGGTAGTATTGGTGAGGCATGTCAGTAGAGTAGCTTGTATTTGATAAGATGAGGTTGTCTGACCTAGAATGGGTGCTATCGGATTTGATTGCGGTATATTTAAGAGGATAATGTCATTGATCGACTTAGAAATTGGTTATAGTTCTTGTCGAAGGAGAGGCAGCTCCATGACTTTTTGATCTGATGAATGGTTATGAGTTTCTACATGTTTCTTTCATCATCTGTAGTACACAAAGGCTTTAGAACAAGGTTTTGTTTGACATGAGGTTTATTACCAGTATTGGGTTGTTTTGAGCAGCTATTGTGATCAGAAATTTTGCTACGAGCATGCGAGTTGTGCGGTATGTCAGGTGATTACATCTTGGGTTGTGGTTATGCTTGATACAGCTTGTTCAGACTTATATAGTGTGTAGATGCAAAGTTTGGGTCTTGTAGTAAATTCTGAATTTTGGAAATTGGATTCTGTGGTTTAAGGACTAAGGTTGAAGTAATGATCTTCAGTTGTGTTGTGTTGTCAGGCCTATATGGTATAGGGTGATGTGGGATAACCCCCGAGTATGTGCATGGTAAGGTTACACGGCGGTTTGATGGCTTAGGAACAACTCTTGGCACGTTCGAGGATGAACGTATGTTTAAGTGGGGGGAGAATGTAACGACCCGATCGATCGTTTTGAGCATTTGCACTTCACTCGGTAGTTTGAGGGCACAAATAGCTCCTTATGATGTATTAGGACTTGTGTGCAAAATTTGAGTTCATACAGAGTTGATTTGATATGTTTCAGAGTGAGTTTTTGGAAGTCGAAAGTTCGAAAATTCATTAAGTTTGATTTGAGGTGTGTTTCGTCGTTTCCTCAAGTATAAATGGTATCACATTAAGTATATGAGCTCCAATTTCTATTTTGATTGAAGCATTAGATCCGTATCGTAAGTATGGAGGTATAGCAAAAAGAATCGTCGAATTTGGACATCGTATGAGGAGTTTATGGTCAGTTTACTATGAATTGGGTTGCCAGATTTTTCAGATTAATTACGAAATTGCAATTGATTTGGTATTTAAAAATCTGTACTATTTTCAATATTGAAACCAACATATCTCCTTCATTATAAGGTCAAATGGAGTGATTCAAAAGCTTAACTTGACTGAAATTTTACAAGGAATCCATTGGATCATCAAAAGAGAGTTTCGAGATCATTTGCATGAGAAACGAGCCAAAGTAGTTGGGCAAAAATACTTAATATCGAAAGTTTGTTCATTTGGTCATATTTTGAGTTGGGGAGCTCAGATTTGGACAATTGTTGGAGGCGATTTCACTATATGGACTAGGGTAAGTGTTGTATATTCAATTTTTATTATATTTCATAAATCCATCTTCGTTTTTTACATTTGATTGATGACTTCAAAGTGAAATTTGGGGGTTTTGTCTAAAATTTCATATAGTGAATTTTTGAGCTTTGAACATCGATTCGTAGTCGGATTTGAGTGAAAGTAGTATGGTTGGACTCGTAATTGAATGCGTTGTTAAATTGTATGAGTTTTGTCAGGTACCGAAGTGCGGGCCCCAGTTTGACCTTTTGGTCGATTTTGGAATTTTGATTAAAGATTCGATCTTTATCGATTGAGTTTGTTTCTTTTGGCATTATTTGATATATTTGAGTTGCTTTTGGCTAATTTCAAGTTTTTCAGAGGTCGGTACGCACGGGATGACATTTTTGGAGCATTGTTTGGCTTGCTGGGTATTGGATTTGGCTTGTTCGAGGTAAGTAACACTTCTAAACTTGGTGTTGAGGGTATGAAACCCCGAATTACGTGCTATGTGTTTGGTGTTGAGGTGACGCACATTCTAGGTGACGGGCGTGTGGGCGTGCATCGTGTAAGTTATGACTCTGTTATTCATGTGGTACTGTGTAGCTACCTTATCTTATCTGTAACAATGAAATCTTTATGTACTAGAGCTGTGATCCATATTAGAACCCATGTCTAGGCTTCATGCTTATTCTGTTAGGGCCCACTAAGGTCAATTTGTTGTTGAATTACTTGTTTAATTTGCAATTTCATACTCAGTCATGTTTATTAATTTCATATCATATCTCAGTCTCTGTTGCTATCTATTGACATATCATATCATCATTTTGGGCTAGTTTCTTGGCATTCTGAGTCCGAGAAACTGGAGAGATTGATGACTGAGTGAGACCGAGGGCCTGAGTTTGAGTGATATTATGGGATCAAGTTGCACGCCGCAACATGTTATATTGATTATATTATGGAATTGGGTTGCACGCCACAACAAGTTATATTGATTTGTGCCATGATTGGCTTGATATAACGCTTGGGATGAAGGAGCCCCTCCAAAGTCTGCACACACCCCCAGTGAGTGTGGTTGATTATATTGAGGGATGGATCTTCCCTGGATATGGATCTTGTCCAAAGCATTTATATACCTGGGGATGGATCTTCCCCACGGGATGGATTTGGCCCTACTCAGTACTGAGTGACTGATGGTCAGTTGATATATATATTCCAGGATGGATCTTTCTTGGGCCGGATTGTCCACATATAGTACTAAGTGATTGAGCATGATAAGTGAAAAGTGTGTGATAGTAAGATTGAGTACTCTGAGAGTGTGAGTACATGAGTTCATCTCTGAGATACATTGCATTGACATGCACACATGACATACATGCATAGAGATGCATTTTCCTCATGTTGTACGGTATCACGTCATTCATGACTTCTCACACATATTGACATATGGTCATAGAGAGGTATTTTAAACTTGCTATCTGGAAAGAAAAATGAAACATCTTATTCATTATTGAAAGGATTTTTGGGAAAAATTACAGTTTTCAAACTTACTTGTATTTTCGACAATTTTGGTAAAGGTTTTGGGTTTTTACTAATATACTTGAAAAGCAGAACTATATTTTGGGAAACTATGAGAAAGCTGAGCATTTTATATATGAGTTACTTCTGTCATTACTTGCATTACATTGTTATGAAATGTTGTTGGCTATTGGTGTTGGATTGGACCTTTATTTCAGCTCGTCACTACTTTCAACCTAAGGTTAGGTTGTTACTTATTGAATACATGGGTTCGGTTGTACTCATACTACACTTCTGCACCTTGCGTACAGATGTTGGCTACTGATGCGATCGACGGGAGCTAGAATTGAAGATGTACCTGCGTTTCAGTTATAGCTGCCTTTTTTTCATAGTAGCCTTAGATCATAAAAATTTGTTTATGTACTTTTCGAACAGATGATGTATTCATTTCATACCAGCTTTGTAAATTCTAATCTTAGAAGCTCATGAGTTGTACTACCAGTCCTTGGGGAATGTATAAGATTCAGATAATCTTCTATTTAATTGGTTTATTAATATCATTGGAATTGGATAGTTGTTAATTGGCTTACCTAGCGAGTTGGGTTAGGTGATATCATGATTAGTTGGTTTTTGGGTGGTGACATTAGTAGCCTTTCTTACTCCACCATGATGACCACCATATGACGAAATATGAAAAGTCCCAAGAATATCACCGTGCTATTTATTTATCCGTAAAATGGTACAGTTGAATTTGTTATGTTGTTTATAGAAAAGCGAACTGATTTGATAAAAAATAGTAAATAAACAAAACTAAAAGTAAGACTGAATATAGAAAGTCTGGCTCTGAGAACAGCGTCTCTGAGGGCAGAAATAAGAACAATATAGAAAGCAAATAAAATTGTTTTAATTGAGAGCGAAAGTGTAATACAACATAAGTTTTGCCAAGAATTCTGTGCCTTAAAATGGCTACTGAGCCTGCTATTTATAGCTATACTTAGAAAAACAAAATCCTAGAATCAAGCCCCTCTTAAATAATAATAAAGGGCCATTGATGAATATATAACGGCATACCATAAATGCAAATATTCTCTGCAACGGCTGCCCATTTAGTGTTAGAGAATATTTTTCATTGAATGTTATCCGATGGCAAACATTTGAACTGCTCCCGTTAACCAGGCTCCTTTTGGGGTTTAACTACAGATGTTGTTTCTGGTGTTGGTTGTCACATGATTACCTTTTACGTGTCTTTGGTTCCACATGGCGTGCTATCATTTGATCATTTATTATGGAACAATTTTACCCTATATAGATACCCCCCCCCCCCGCTTTTTAGTGGCATATCTTTGTGTCACCGGGAAGTTGGTGAAGATCTTTTTCTTGGCGGGAAATCTTCTGAATAGTCTCTGGCGCTTGAAAGGATGCACGTCTTCTCGCATTTAATACCCCAAACATGTGTTGCCCCACAATTCAACAATGTTTTTGCCGATTCTCGAGGTAATCATGACCACGATTTTTACCGTCTATGTCTTTACTTATACTTATCATTTTATCTCTTTCACTTCCAAAATTTTTATAAGTTTATTGTCTTCTTTGCATTCAAGATTCTCCTACTTAGAAAAGCTTTCATCTTCTCTAACTTTCTCTAAAAATTTAATTCCCTTCATTACCATGGCTCCTTCTACCGAATCTTTTAGAAACTCTGATCTTCTCTTCGATGGAGGAACATAGAGAAACAAAGAGAAAGAAGTTGACATTGACGCTGATCCTCCCACAGTAAGCACCATTATACTCAAACACCTGAGTATTGTCAATGACTTCCAAGAGAAGTTCACATCTGCATCCCCATGGACTTGGGCTCTTAGCCGGCACCCTTTCTCTATTCTCCCTTCCAGTATTCCTATTGTGAAGGAGGACCTCAATTGGCCAGACCTCAACATCCTTACTCCGGATTTAATAGACCGGGTTACCTTCACCAAGGAAGGTTTTACGTATGTTTATATGTACCCCTTCACATTGGGTCTGTTTTCCTTGAGTGGAGGGCTCGACCCCGTGATTATGGAGTTCTGCCACCGGTACCACGTTTGTTTGGCACAAGTAGGCCCATCTATATGGCAAACAGTGGCCTGTCTATGCTGGTTTTTCATGGAGACTGGGAAAACCCTAACCCTGGTACACATGATGAATCTCTACTCCCCCAAAATCTTCTGTAAGGGGAGTAATAGATTTTAGCAAACATGACTATCATGCTCTTCTCACCAGCGTGGATGATAAAAAGGACTATGGATGGATGACGCATTTTGTCATCATCGCTACCATGGATATCATCTATGCCACAACTCCATCTTTTCCTGAATCATGGAATTGTTCTTGTAAGTTTGTAAGTTATTCATCTTTTTCCTTCATAAAAAGGTTGTTTCCCATTATTATTGATCTCTTTGTTTTCGTTGTTTTAGCTACCCGGTGGACACCTTAATGAGTTCAAGGCCTGGACCAATAGGTTCAGAAGATTCTAGATATAAAACCACCAAAAACTTATCGGTGGAAGGAAATGGCCCCTAAGTATAGGTGGAAGGTCAAAAACCATGGTAAATCGAGCCCTTCTTCCTTTCATCTTTGTATGAACACAAGTAACCTTTGCTAACTTTGTTTGTTGCTTGATTCAGGACTCCCGCAGGACTGCCTCGAGGTGGATATTTTGGTTTACCCCGCGGAGGTCATGAGGGTTCTACAAAGTGCCCTTGCTCGAAGTAGTGCCCTCAGATCTGCTCCCGATGGTGATGCTTCCTCTTAGAGTCCCCAACTAGAGATCAAGCAACCAAAAAGATAGTGTTCTTCCTTAGTTGGGGATAAAAATAAGAAAATAAAGAAGGCCACGACCAAGCCAACCATGGTCACTGTGGTAACTGAAGATGAAGGGAAAGCTAGTGATGAATAGGCTTCTCTTCAAAGGAGAAAATGAACTTTATCAGCTCACAGATGCTCAGCTGGAATAGCTTCAAAACCCAA
This sequence comes from Nicotiana sylvestris, assembly GCF_000393655.2. Lineage (NCBI taxonomy): Eukaryota > Viridiplantae > Streptophyta > Magnoliopsida > Solanales > Solanaceae > Nicotiana > Nicotiana sylvestris. Next base: position 128,298,929 of record NC_091059.1, on the reverse strand, counting down.
TCGTAGAAGAGGTCCAAATGCTTTGGGGTGAGATGGATCTGGTAGATAGGGCCAATTCTCGTTGTCCTATACTCGTTGTTGTTTCTGGTCTATAGAGCTCGGATCCTGGGCCTCTACTACTTTCGGACACTGAGCAACCAACAATCATCGCTACTCTTGTTGCAGCTGCTTCTCAACCTTCAACACCAATGACTTCACACCCTTTAACGCTAGTTGTACTTTGCCATACACTCAAAAGGAGGTTGTTTCTCCTCCCTAGCCTCTCGACCACGGGAATTTAGGGCACAATTATTCACCCCCTTCTCCAGATCCCTTAGGGAGGAGGAGTGCCACCCTTTTGGTTTTGAAGGGGTGACATCTGCTATCCAGGACGGTGGAGCTTGCTAACTACCTAAATCCACTGGCTTCAGAGAAGGATATAAATAAAATACACTCCCTTTCAGGGGAGTGTCTATTGAATAATGTAACATAATGCAGCAGTGGTATCATACTTGCTCTCTTATTGCTTGATTTTTACTTATCTATTGTAACGAGGTTTCTAACCTCAATATACTTTTTACAGGCAAACTTCCTAGATTCCGAGAGACTTCAGAGACTAATTCTTGATAAAGAAGGGCTTTCCTTCGAAGGGATCAACTGTCTGATGAAAGGAATCAACTTGTTGCGCTCCTCCTGATGTTGGAGGCAAAAGGTGCTGAGGCTGGTAAGCTTGAGGCTCAGTTGCTACATAGTGAGCAAGAAGTGATAACGCACATCCAAGAAGCCACTCAATTACATTCATAACTTTAAGATGCTAAGGCTAAGTGGGCTGAGCTTCAAGATACTGTGCTTGCTACTACCGAGCGCGAGTTTGCCTCCGAGGAGCAAGTGAATAACTTGAAGGAAATCTTGAACTCCAAAAAAGAGGAGGCCGATGCCGCCAAGGAGTAAAGGGCCAGAATGGAGGAGAGATTCATGAAGTTCATGGAACAAAACTGGCTTCACCAATCAAAAATCTATGATCTTGATTCTAGCCTCGGTGCCATGATATCGGAGAGGGATGGCCTTCAGGCCAATGTTGACAGACTTAAGACAAAGCTCCAGCACCAAGGGGATACCCTCATATTTGAAAAGACATATGTTGTGTATCATATGAGCAAAAAAGCCTTGGAAGAGGCCAAAACAGGCATCGTTGATATTGATGATTTTATTGCCAAGGCCCGAGCACTAGAGTTAACTACTCGAGAACGTCTTAATACTCAGCCTGCTGCAACTGACTCATCGAGCATTGGTTCTGAGTATTCGAGAACCGAGGACGAAACTGAAGAGAAGGATGATCAAGTCCTAGGCTCCGAACCGGCGGCTAACCCGCCTCCTTCCTCTGGAGGGACGTAGATGCCTTCCTCTCCCCGGCACAAGCACTCGAAATTATTTGTTAACTTTCAAATGATAAAATCACCTCTTCGTTCGGACAAGTAACAAGATAAAAATAAAACGACTTTAGTTTTATTCCTTCTATCTTTAAAATTACATAAGCATTCGTTTGCTAAAACAACAACAACAACAACAACAACAACGACCCAATGTAATCCCACTAGTGGGGTTTGGGGAGGGTAGTATGTACGCAGACCTTACCTCTACCATGAGGGGTAGAAAGGCTATTTCCAGGAGACTCTCAGCTTAAGAAGTTTGCTAAAAAAACGAAACTGCCAATACATGTGTCTAACTTGTACGACTTATTACTATGGGGTTGGTCGCATAGTCCCTAGTTCCAATGCGACATTATTGTTCCCAATTCTCGCAACCCCCAATTTTTGCAGCATTCTTGTTGTCGTATCTAATACTATTCCCCCTATTGTTCGAACGCGACATATTCGAATTTGAACACTAGAAGTCTTGCTTCATTAGTGGAAACAACTCGTGAACGGTTGAATAGTCTTTGATTCGATGGCAAGTTTTGTTTCCCATTAAGAACTTTCCATCGAGCCAAAGACTATTTAACCATACCATAGTGGTTTATGATTCCAATCTCTTGTCATTTAAAGGTCTTAACTATGCCAATGACGCTCCCATCATAGTATTCTTTTAGTTTTTGCCTCATTAAAAATCTTGCCAGAAAAACCTGATTGGGACAAAAACTGGTCGAAGGGAAAAAGAGTGCAACACATACTTTTAGTGTAGATAGGATCCATCAACAGTAATATCTTTTGAGCTTATATCACATTCCAATTGCTGGGCAATTTGACTCCATCTTGATTTCCAGCTCATACGATCCTTTATCAATGACAGCTAAAACTCGGTAGGGACCTCCCACATCAGACCCACCTTCCCAAGGTTGATTTCTCGAGTGCTCTGAGTCAACATTATCAAAACCAAATCTCCTACTTTAAAGTAACAGAGACTGGCCCTCCAATTATAGTACCTCTCCATCCTTTACTTCTGAGCCACCATCCTTATATATGCTAACTCCCTGCATTCATCGAGCAAATACAGCTTCACCAGCAATGCCTCATTATTTGCTTCTTCATTTGTTCGGGAAAATGTAAGGTCGGTTCCCCTACTTCTACTGGAATCAGAGCTTCCACGCCATATACGAGAGAGAAAGGTGTCTCTCCTGTGCTTGACTTTGCCATCGTCAGGTATGCCCATAACACGTCCGATAACTCTTCGAGCCACTTTCCTTTAGCAGCTTCTAACCTCCCTTTGAGGCTTTGTATTGGTTAATTCCTCCTATCCATTGTTTGGATGGTACGGTGAGGACGTAATTGTCATGATTTTCAAATCTTCAAGAAATTTTGTAACTTTTAAGCCTATGAACTGTCCGTTGTCACATGCAATCTCCTTCAGTATTTTGAATTGGAAGATTATGTGGTCCCATAGGAAGTCGACCACTTCACACTCACCAATTTTTGGAAAGGACCTGCTTCAACCCATATAGTGAAGTAGTCAGTTAAAATTAAGAGGAATCATAACTTTCTGGGACCCGATGGCAGTGAGCCAACTATATCCATGTCCCATTTCATGAAATACAATAGGGACACCACTGAATGCAAGAGTTCCGCCGGTTGGTATAACAATTATGCATAGGCATTGGCATTTGTCGCATTTCTGAATGAACGTCTTTGCGTCTTGTTCCATCCAGGGCCAATAGTATCCTACCTTAACCAACTTTAGTACCTGTGAATATGCATCGGAATGGTTACCACCAATTCCTTCATGGACTTCTCATATCAAGTATTCTGCCTCTGAGGCTTCTAGACATCGATCCAACAAGACTTTGTATGATCTCCTATATAATTGATCGTCCGTAAGGTGTTAGCGAGCCGTTTTGGCGCGCAGTGCCCAGGACGCTTTCGGCAACTTGCTATGCCAAAGATATTCGACAAACTCATTCCTTCAGTCCCAGACGAGGTTGGTTGTATTCACTTCACAATAGCCAACCACCTCTAGTACCAAATGCAAAAGTTGAACGACAATACTAGAGTCAGATCATTTCATCTACGTAGATGAACCCAAATTAGCCAATGCATTCACTTCCACGTTCTCTTCTCTCGGGACGTGTATGATTGACCATTCCCTTAATCGTGCAAGCAATGCCTAAACCTTGTTCACACACTATTACCTGCGTTCCTTTTTTATATCAAAGGTCCAGTACACTTGGTTTACTACCAGTTGGGAATCATATTTGATCTCAATGACCTCAGAACCAAGTCCCTAGGTCAGTTCGAGTCCTGTAACCAAAGCCTCATACTCGGCTTTATTATAAGTTAACGGGACAATTTTAATGGCCTGCCTCAGGGTTTCCCGCGAGGGCGTGATTAACCCCACCCCAAGCTTGGACCCTTTTACATTCGAGGCACCATCCGTAAGCAAGGTCCAAACTTCTGATGTCATTTTCGACACCAGCACCGCTTCTTTAGCAGCCAACGGCATTAACCCGAGACTGAAATCGACCACAAAGTCAGCCAAAACTTGTGATTTGATCGTAGTCCTAGGCTTCTATTCAATATCAAACTCACTAATTTTGACTTCCCATTTGGCCAACTGGCCTGCCAACTCAGGCTTGTGAGGAACATTCCGCAAAGGGAAGGTTGTCACAACGGTTATCGGGTAGCACTAAAAATAAGGCCTAAGCTTTCGTGAGGCGGCCATGAGAGCTAAAGCCAGCTTTTCGAGGTGCGGATAACGATTCTCCGCCCCCGACAAAATTTAACTAACATAACGGATAGAAAATTGTGCACCTTCGTCCTCTCGGACTAAGACGATGCTTACTGCTACTTCCAAGAAAGCTAGATATATCAACAATTGTTCACCTTCCTCAGGTTTTAATAGTAGCGGGGCTTGATAGGTAACGTTTCAAGTCTTTCAAGGACTGCTAACATTCTAGAGTCCATTCGAAATTGTTCTTCTTCTTCATAAGTGAGAATAAGTGATGACATTTTTCTAAGGATCGAGAGATAAACCTACTTAAAGCAGCTAATCTTCCGGTTAGCCTCTGTACTTCTGTTACACTCGTTAGCTGGTTCAGGTTGTCTTCGATGGCTTTGATTTTATCGGGATTTACCTCGATCCCTCTCCATGAGACCAAGAAACCTAAGAACTTGCTAGAGCCAATCCCAAACGCATATTTTTCAGGGTTGAGCTTAATGTTATGTTTTCTCGTGATATCAACGGTTTCTTGGAGGTATTTCAAATGATCACCTGCATTCAATGACTTGACTAACATATTATCTTTATACACTTCCATTGTTTTGCCTATTTGCCTTTTGAACATCGTTTCATGAGCCTCTGATAAGTGGCTCCAGCATTTTAAGGCCAAATGGCATTACATTTTAAAAATATGTGTCAAAGTTCATTTTGGACGAAGTTTTTTCCTGATCCTCACGGTTCTTCTTGATTTGATTGTATCCGGAGTAGGCATCAAGGAAACTCATTAACTCGTGCGCCACCGTTGCATCAATTATTTGACATGTTTGTAAATAGGAATGAGTCTTATGGCACACCTTATTTAAGTCTTTATAATTTACATGCATTCAAAACTTGTTATTCTTCTTTGGAACCAAAACTACATTAGCTAACCATTCGGGATACTTCACCTCCCGGAATGAACCGATGTCGTGTAGTCGTGTTACCTCTTCTTTAACAAACCTATTTCTGACCTTGCCTATTGGGCATTTTTTTGCCTTACTGGAGGGAATCTCGGGTTCAGGCTTAGCTTGTACATGGCCACCTCTAATGGGATACCTGTCATATCCGAGTGTGACCCTGCAAAATAATCGACATTAGCTTTAAGGAAATTAATAGATCCTGACCCGAGTTTGGGGTTAAGTCTTGTTCCCAACTAAAACTTTCTTTCCAAGAATTCTCCAAATATAGCCACTTGCCCGAGTTCTTATGGAGTGGACTTGGTTGCATCTGTCTCCTTTGGTATCTGAAAGTATCTCGGCACCTGATGGGATTCCGACGACTCTTTGCCTTTTTTATCTTCATTTGGTAAGGGAGGAAGCGCTAGTTCCTGTAATTGCTATTTTTTGGGTTCCATCCCTTTGTTGATTGAAATTGACATTGCGTTCATTTCTCTTGCAGCCAGTTGATATCCTCTTATCTACCTAATTCCCTCCGGGGTCGGGAATTTCAGCAGTTGGTGATATGTTGATAGTACAACCTTTATGTCATGCAACCATGGCCTTTCGAGGATTATGTTGTAACCCATGTTGCCGTCTAACACTTCAAATAAGGTGGTCTTGGTTACCCCTTCGGCATTCGTGGTCAGTAGGATCTCTCCTCGGGTTGTCAAACTTGCCAAGTTGAACTCAACGAGGAGTTTTGTTGCCAGAATGATGCTTCTGTTAACTTTGCTTGATCTAACACTCTCTATTGAATAATGTTGGCGAGCTTCCTAGGTCAACCAAAACACGCTTAATCTTGAAATCAAAGACATTAAGAGAGATTACTAGGGCATGGTTTTATAGGAGAAAAGTCCGCCAGCATGTTCCTCTGTGAAGGTGATTTCACCATTGATTTCATTCCATCCGAAAAATCATGTTAATAGTAAAACAAGTAGGGTATTCCGTTATTTTTGAGTGCTTTGTGTTGTCTCAACTATGGCTGTAATTGTTCTTCGCCTAATCGCTCAAAATCTCCCTGAAATGTATATTTTTCAACATCTCCACCTCTTCACATAGTTGCCAGCAATCCCTATTTCTGTGGTCGTAAGTCCCATGATACTCGCGCCATAGGTTAGGATCTTTTAACTGGGATCAAATTTGATTGGCTTCGAGAATCATGCTTCTTTGATATTTCTCATTGCTGATATCAATTCCACTATGTTGATGTTAAAATTGTAATATGACAACCTGGGATATACGGAATCCCTGGCCCTCGATACTTTTTTTCTTGTAACTGTCTGTTGCTCCGGCCACGGTCGGTTCTTATATTGGGAGTGAACGTATGCGAGGACTGAAACCCTTTTATCCCTCGGCTCTCTCGTAAGGCAAGAAACGACCTCTAGAAGATCGTTGATCTGCATTAAAATTACTTTTGAACTTATCCTGGTTTTTTGCTCGATCCCGTCCTTTGGTTGATATCGTGAACCTGAGATGATCATAGTCTATCCTTATTTTTGACTCGTAACGGTTATGAACATCCGCCCACATAGTCACTTGGAATTCAAGCAGGCTTTCCTTTAGCTTTTGGGAGGCGTCAGAGCTCCTTGGATTCAAACCCTTTGTGAATGCCTCGGCTGCCCACTCATCTAGTATGGCTGATTGCCGCATCCTTTATTTCTAGAACCTGACCATAAACTCTGCAACAATTGGAACTCACTTTGTGTGACCCTAAATATGTTTGCCTTCCTTGCCTGGACCATTCTGGCCCCGGTATGGGCCATTATAAAGGAATCTACACGCATCTAATAAGAGTCAATTGAATGTTCAGATAAGAGTGAATACCATGTTAGGTCCCCCTTTGTGAGGGTTTCTTTGAACGTCTTCAGTAGAACCGATTCGATCTCATGTTGAGCCAAATCGTTTCCTTTCGCAGTCGTGGTATACGTTGTGATATGCTCATGTGGGTCCGAAGTCCCATCATATTTTGGTATGTCATGCATCTTGAACCTCTTTGGAATTGACTCTGGTGCTACGCTCAGTTTAAATGGCAACTGAGTGTATTTTTTCAAATCTGGGCCCTTCAAAACTAGTGGTGAGTCCAAAATAGGATCCATTTGGGCATGAAACTCCTTCGCATTTTGATTCATCCGTTCGTTTATTTCCCTCATAAATCTCATGATCTCGATTTTGAAGGGATCATTACTGTTATCGTTACCAGATCCGCTACAGGTCCCTCCAGCACCGTCGTAACTGGCCTCACCCCTCAGGGTATTGTTATCAGCTCTTTGAGCCATTTGATTAGCAGAAACGTCGGGAGGAACAAGACCCTTTCCATTTGGGTTGTTTGAAGTGCCTGACAACATCTGCTTCAATTCCGTCATCACCTGATCCTGCCTTGAGACGTGGCCCATGATGGCTTTCTGTTGCTCCGTTAGGATTCTTACTATTGTCGCAATGTATTCCTCTTCCGCATCATCAGGAGTTGGCTCCCGTACATGCCGGGGGTACTTTCCTTCACGAACTGGGGTCACCTCATCCCCCTCGTTGCAGGTGTCACTAATTGAATTCTCATGTTGAGGTAGATTTCATGTCCCTCAACGTTATGTGCGATGTTGACATCGTTAGCTATCATTTTTATTTCTTGCTAAGGAATAGAGAATCAAACAAGTTAGTCATAAACACAAGGATTAACTAAATTACGTAGCTGTCTAAGCCCCACGGTGGGCGCCAAACTAATTACCGGTAAAATAGTACAGTTGAATTTGCTTCGTGATTTATAGACAAGCGAACTAATTTGATCCAAACATGATAAATAAACAAGATTAAAAGTAAGACTTAGAAATTAAGATTGAAGAAGATGGCAAATTTGGCTCTAAGAATAGTGTCTCCGAGGGCAGAAATAAGAACAATATAGAACGGAAATAAAATTGTTTTAATTGAGAGCGAAAGTGTAATACAACATACATTTTGCCAATAATTTCGTGCTTTACAGTGGCTACGTAGTCTGATATTCATAACTATGCCTAGGGAAACAAGATCCTAGGATCAATCCCTTCTTTAATGACAATAAAGGGTCATTGATGAATATGTAACGGCAGGCGATGAAAGCAAATATTCTCTGCAATGGCTACCCATTTAATGTTAGAGAATATTCTTCATTGAAAACATTATCCGATGACAAACATTCGAACTGCTCCCGTTAACCAGAATCCTTTCGGGGTTTATCCGATACCAACTACAGTTATTGTTCCCAGTGCTGGTTCTCACATGATTCACCTTTTACCTGTCTTCAGTTCCACATGGCATGTTATTATTTGATCATTTATTATGGACCAATTTTACCCTATATACTCTTCCTCCGGCACACACCTTCTAATCACCCCATCTGTGCAATCCGAAAAAAGTATGGTTCATCCCAATAGTAGTCTTGATAATCTCTCTTGAACTTCTTCCTTTGGTTTGAAGAGCATTCATCTGGAATGATACCATACACGAAAATTTTCCAAATCCACAAATCATGGTACGTCTTTCATTGAAAATGCCAAAAGTTGCTCAACAGGAAAAGAGTCATTGATTTCAAGGCCATCATGTGGCCTCCCCTCCTCTTCCAAATGGGACAAGTGGTCTGCACTTGATTTTCACCTTCCTTCTTGTCTTGGATGTCAATATCAAACCCTTGCAACAAAATAACTCGCATTACTTTTATTGGAAAAAATCCAATGTTGCACCGCTTATGGTTGTGGTGGTGGGGGAGGGTAGGGAGATGGAGGCACTCCTCTTCTCCATCCACCTTGCCCAATGGAAAATTTCCAAGTTCATTATTTTCCATTTGAAACCTATAATCACTTCAACAAAATAGAATCACGAATGTAAAAGAAGATACTTCAAGAAACAAACTCAAGTATATAGCTAACAACGTAAACTCCCCGGCAACGGCACCGAAAATTGATCATGTCCAATTCACACCCAATTAAGGAGTATGAAACGGTCATTACAAATAATAAAATCCAACGCGAGTTAGGGTCAAATCCACAGGGAGTTTAAAGTGGTGTTAAGTTAAACACTCAAGAAAAGAAACTCGAAATAACCAAATTTATCTTTCAAACAAAGGTGGGTAGTTGCTATCTAAATTAACTACCAAGAGATTTAACTAACTAGTGAGCAACTAACGATTGAAATATTTTTGATATTTTCGTCAAATAGGGAAAAACCTAAAGTTGTAACCTTCACATGTGTGTAAACCTAATGGGTAGAGTAAATTTATGCTTGTTGGTAGATCAGGGTTTGTTATGACTCTCAATGCTCAAGTACCCACTCAATACCTCTCGGTTAAAGAGTAATTATGCCCAAATTGGCTTTCTCAAGACCAAATGTGTATCAATCTAAAAAATTCAATATGAGTCCAAGTTAGATTATCCCAATCTCTAGTTCAAATCCTTTAATCAAACTAATAAAAATTTCAACTTGTAATGACTCGACCGGTCGTTTCATGAGTTACCTCTCCCCCATTTCTGCTTCTTATTGCCTTGTTCAGCTGTATTATAGGTTATTGGGTTGGTTGGCTCGGGTTCAGAGAGGTTTTGGTAAGGTTTGAGACACTTAGTCTCTTTTGAGTAAGCTTAAGTTGGAAAAGTCAACCGGATGTTGACTTATATGATAAAGGGCTTGGATGTGAGTTCTGATGGTTCGGATAGCTTCGGAAGGTGATTTGGGACTTAGGAAAGTGATCGAAGTGTGTTTTGGAGGTTCGGACTTCAATTGGGAAAATTGGAATTTTGGCATTTTCTGGTTGGTAGGTGAGATTTTGATATAGGGGTCAGAATGGAATTCCAGGAGTTGCAATAGGTCCGTTGTGTCATTTGGGATGTGTGTGAAAAATTTCAGGTCATTCGAACGTGGTTTGATAGACCTTTTGATCGAAACCGGATTTTGAAAGTTTTTGGAATTCTTAGGCTTGAATCCGATGCAAATTTGGTGTTTTGATGTTGTTTTGAGCGTTCTGAAGGTTAGAACAAGTTTGCATAATGTTATGGGATATGTTGGCATATTTGGTTAAGGTCCCGAGGGCCTCGGCTGAGTTTCGGTTGGTTAAACAGATCATTTCATGTTGAAGGAAATTGCAGAAAAACTGTTGTTGGTGTTGCAGGTTTTTGACTTTCGTGTTTGCAATGCATGTCCCACGTTCGCGAAGGGTTGGGATGTGAAGCTGTAAAGTTGGCCTTCGTGTTTGCAAATGTGGTATCGCGGTCACGAAGGGTTGAGATCAATGGTCATCACGTTTGCGAGGGGTTAGTCGCTTTCGCGTAGAGGAAAGGCGAACAACTGGATCCAGGTAAGTTTATTCTTTGCATTCGCGAGTGGGTAGCCATGTTCGCGATGAGTTGTGAAGCTTAGGCTTCACATTCGCATGCATGAGGTCGTGTTTGCGACGAAGGGAAATGGTCAACTTAAGTTTGTGCTTCACGAACGCGAGGCATTGACCGCGTTCGCGAAGAAGGATTTTGAACAGCTGGGCAAAATGTTTTAAAAGGCCATATAGTCGCGATTTTGGGTCTAAGTTTCACCATTGTTGGGCGATTTTAGAGATTTTTGAGGAGTATTGAAGAGGGAATCAAGGAGGAACACTTTGAGGTAAGATTTATGGACTTAATACTCAATCCTAATGTGATTTCTATCATATTAATCATGGAATTTGCGGAATTTAAGCCTAAAAATTGGAAGTTAGGGCTTGGAAATTGGAGACCTAAATCTAGAGATTTGAGGGGCCATTTGTGGTCGGATTTTGATGTATTTGATATGTATGAACTCGTGGGAAGATAAAGAGTTTATTGATATAATTTTTATCGAATTCCGAGGTGTGGGCCCGGGGGTCGGGTTTGGTTAATTTTGGGATTTGTGTTGTAATTTGATTACTTTCAAGTGGGCTTTGTTCCCTTAGCATATTTTGATGGTTATGTACTGATTTTGGTTAGATTTGGAGCATTCGGAGGCCGATTCAAGAGGCAAAGTCATCACGAGCTAGAGTTTGGACTGGATAGAGCTAAGTAATAATTGTAAATGCTGTTCGGAGGGTATGAAACCCTGGATTTCACATCATTCTGCTATTCTGAGGTAACGCACACGCTTGATGACGAGCGTAGGGTTGTGCACCATTGGGGATTGCAATTTAGCCCATCCCGTATGACTGTTTAACTACGTATTTGATTGAAAACGGTTTGCTATCATCATGTTTTGGGCTGAATACTGTATTTGGGCCTCGTGCCAACTGTTTGGACCCTTTGGGGATTTTTACTACCATTCCACACTGTTTTGACTTTATATTTATACTCAGTCATGTTATATTCTACTGTTTTCATAACTCGGCCATGTTTACTCTATTTTGACATCTTAAATGATATTTTGGGCTGAGCATCATATTTTACTGTGCTCGAATGGCTTTTAGAGATTTTTGACAGAGTAGGGCCGATGGCCTATGTTGTGAGGTTATTATAGGATCAGGCTGCGCGCCGCAGTGGTATTGTGCTAATTCATGATTTGTAGGCTGAGGGCCTGAGTTGTACGCTGCTTGATATGAGGCCGAAAGCCTGTTTGATTATGCTACGAGATGGCTTGATATTGCGCTTGGGCCGTAAGGGGCCCCTCCCGGAGTCTGTATACCCCTAGTGAGCACGGGTACCCAATGTGATATGTGATATAGCCCGAGGGGCTAATGTTGTTCCATGTTATTGCTCGAGGGGCTGATACGAGTGATTGTGAGATAGTCCGAGGGGCTGATTCTATTGATATTTTGCCCGAGGGGTTGATTTATGTATCTATCTTTTCTACCTATTTTCATTCACTCGTTTGAACTATTAAAAGATGTTTTAAAGAGGTTTTCACTGAACTAAGGTGTTTTTACAAGTTTTCACTGTTTTATTGCATTGTATTGGTTTTATACTGCCTTGTTTTAGCTTTTTGATGTGTCTTACGTGTTTTCTTATCGTTCAGCTACCTTTACTTTTATTAGTTATTGAGTTGGCGTACTCACATTACTCCCTGCACCCTGTGTGCAGATCCAGGAGTCTCGGGTCACACTAGCGAGGGCTGATTGCTTCCAGTAGGCTGTTCGGAGTTCACTAGGTAGCTGCTCGGTGTTTGCAGCCCAGTGCTTCTCCCTCCTATATTTACTTTTCTTTTGTACTAGCTCTGTAATAGACTGTGTAGTCTTTTTTCATACTCTTAGTCGGATTCTTAGATGCTCATGACTGGTGACACTCCGATGTCGGGTTGTGTTTGTTTCCGCATTTGTTCTATTTCACTCTATTTTGGGATTTATCACATATCAATGACTTAATTATGAATTATTATAACAATTAATTGGTTTGGGGGTTTGTGTCGGCTGGCCTTGTTTCACGATAGGCTCCATCACGACCAGGTCCGGTTTAGGGTCGTGAAAAGTTGGTATTATAGCCTAGGTTACATAGGTCTCACGAGTCATGAGCAGGTTTAGTAGAGTCTCGCAGATAGGTACGGAGACGTTTGTATTTATGCTCGGGAGGCTGCAGAACCTTTAGGAAAAACTTCATATTCTTGAAATTCTTGTCGTGTGAATCTGTTGATCCGAGTACTAAACTTTTGTTATTATATTCTCTCACAAATAGTGAGGACACGTGCTACCAGTCAGGATGGACAACCACTAGTATCACCAGCAGGGGCCACTAGAGGTCGAGGGCACAGTCGAGGTCGCAATAGGGGCAGGGGTGTAGCCCACACAGCAGCTACGGCAACACCTGCAGATCCACCAGCCGCCCCAATTCAGTATTAAGTCCTAGTTGTGGACGCTCCAGCAGCGCCAGAAGGCACCAGCTGTGCCCTGGTGATTCCGGGTCTTCAGGAGGCCCTAGCTCAGATTCTATCAGTATGCACTGGCCTAGATCAGGCGGTCTCAATTACTACAACCGTAGCTACTTCTCAGACCGGGGAGGCACTCAGACTACCACTACTCGTAAACCTGAGCAGGTCATGTAGGTACTTTAGACACCAGGGGCACCTCCAGCCCAACCGATTGCAGCTGTTCAGGACTATGTAGCTCCTTTCATGCCAGAGGATGAGCAGCGCAGGTTGGAGAGGGTTTGGTAGACTTCAGCCTCTGACTTTCAATGGTGCAGAGGGCGAGGATGCCCAGGGTTTCTTGGACAAGTGTCAAAGGATTCTTCGTACAACGGGTATTCTGGAGACCAGCAGGGACGCTTTCACTACTTTTCAGTTTTCTGGAGCCGTCTTCACTTGGTGGGAGGCTTATGTGAGGCGTAGGCCTATTGGTGCATCACCCTATACCTGGCAGCAGTTCTCCGTTCTTTTTTTGGAGAAGTATGTGCCACAGTCTCGCAGAGAGGAGCTGCGCAGGCAATTTGAGTGGTTGCGTCAGGGAGAGATGAATGTGATGCAATATGAGATGAGGTTCTCGGATTTAGCTCGTTATGCTGTTTGGTTGGTTCCTACAGAGAGAGAGAGGATCAGGAGGTTCGTTGATGGCCTTACGTATCAGCTTCAAATTCTCATGACCAGGGAGAGGGTATCTGGTGCTACTTTTGAGGAGGTGGTTGACATTGCTCGCGAGATAGAGTCAGTTCGTCACCAGGAGCGAAATGAGAGGGTGGCCAAGAGGCCTTGGGGATCTGGTAGTTATGGTGGTGCTCCTTCGAGAGGTCAGTTTTAGCACGGCAGAGGTCTTCCATTCAGACATGCTCGGTCAGCTCGCCCAGGGTATCGAGGGGCATTATCGTGTTATGGTTCTCACAGTTCTCATCAGGGCCAGTCATCACTCAGTGCCTTGTGTGTAGATCCAGGAGTCTCGGGTCATGCTAGAGAGGGTTGATTGCTTCCAGCAGGCTGTTTAGAGTTCACTAGGTAGTTGCTCGGCGTTTGCAGCCCAGTGTTTCTCCCTCCTATATTTACTTTTCTTTTGTACTAGCTCTATAATAGACTGTGTAGTCCTCTTTCATACTATTAGTCGGATGTTTAGATGCTCATGATTGGTGACACCCCGATATCGTCCTGTGTTTGTTTCCTCATGTGTTTTATTTCACTATATTTTGGGATTTATCACTTATCAATGACTTAATTATGAATTATTATAACTGTTAATTGGTTAGGGGGTTTGTATCGACTGGCCTTGTTTCACGATAGGCGTCATCACGACCGGGTCTGGTTTAGGGTCGTGACACAACTAGTTCAATTTCTTGTTAGCCAAGTTTTCCTAGATCAAATCCCTCTTTCTCAAGTAAGAATGAAGTCAAATATGCATGAATCAATGTTTGCAACCATTAATTATAAGTATAAAGAATAAACAAGGCTAAATAACATCCATCCAATCAATAGCAAAAATTAATGTGGAACACCCATAAGTTTTATATACTAGGTTTGGATCACAACCCTATATAAAATCTAGCTACTCATAATTATTGACCTGGAAAATGAAAAGAAGAAGTATTTGAAGACATAAAACTAGAATTAAAGTATGAAATTAATGGGTATTCTCTAATTGTAGCTCCAAATTATCCAAAATGGCTAAAGATAACCGCTAGTTGCTGCTACAATACCAAAGTTGCTCTAAAAATGTATTCCTTATCTATTTATATGGCTCTAAAATTCGCTGACAAAAATACTTTTGGAGAGCGGTGAGTTCCTTAGTTGTGACGCTTAGGCTCTGTTCTTGGCTCATGTATAAGTGCCTTTAAAATATTTGATTTTGATTATGCTTAACTACTTTTTACTAGAGAGTCTGGATAGATCCGTTCCTAAGTGAGTTATGTACCAAATTACAAAAACAACAACAACAACAACAACAACAACAACGACCCAGTATAATCCCACAAGTGGGGTCTGGGGAGGGTAATATGTACGCAGACCTTACCCCTACCCCGAAGGGTAGAGAGGCTGTTTCCAGGAGACCCTCGGCTCAAAAAAGCAATAGGAGATGATATATTAGTACCATAAAAATGCGTAATAAAAATAACAACAATATATAAGAGATATGAAATATGAAATACAGAATACGAAATAGATGGCTGGTATAGTAAAACTAGCAGGTAAAGCCCTGTATCAATAGTCGACCAATGACATTCTTAGTCTAACTCCTAACTGGCTAGTCTCACTCTATTGTGCTTTAGAAATATTCACAACTTTCCCCTAACCTACAACTTTAATGCTCGACCTCCATAATTCCCTGTCAAGGGCCATGTCCTCTGTAATCCTAAGTCGCGTCATGTCATGTCTGATCACCTCTCCCTAATACTTCTTAGGTCGCCCTCTACCTCTCCGCGCGCCCACTACAGCCAGTCACTCACACCTCCTCACCGGTAAGGTTATTGTTGATATTCTGTGCATATTAGTTGATGTTTAGAACTCGCCTCGAGTGGTTGAAAAGGAAAATAGTAGTCTTGTTCGCTCTAGGATGCGATAGAGGCATTTCATTGTTGAGCCAGATATATACTTTTTACCAACCTAATTGTTGTATGTCTTAGTTGGCCCTCTTGAGCCTGTAATCCAATTTCTTTGGCAATCACACTACAAGCCTAACCCCTTTGTTTGAATTGACTATATGTTTGAACCTTTTACCTCTTTTGAGAACTTGAATTTGTTATGATCTTGTTAAAATCTAAGTGGAGGTATGATTGAGTAGATGAGTGAAATTGAGAAAAATAGAGAAAGATGCACTATTTGAAAAATTATGAGAGCCACGTGTAAGGAATTGAAAAACAAAGTGAATTTTCTTGGAAAAAAATAAATCAAAACTTAGAAAGAAAAAAAGAGAGTTGTGTATGTATTAGAAAGAAAAAATAATTGGTTCCTTTGTAGTAGTAGTTCTCATCTTGTTTATGCTGAAAGAATTGAGAGCTTGATGCTATTATTTTATAAAGGTTAGGGTATGGTTCAACACAAACGTGTGATTTGAACATATATATATTAAACTACTTAGGGAGGTGTAGCCGCTATTATCCAAATTGTATTCTACCCGTCCTTCAGCTTACATTACAACCAAATTAAGTCCTACCTAATCTTTGACTTAATAAACTCAAATTAGTAGGTATTACACTATGGAAAAGCCTATGGTACGTCTTCTGTGGTACATGAATCTTATTTCTGAGAGTGAGTGAATTCTTTCTATCTTAAGTTCCTGTTTTTTCTTGAATTTTATTGTGTGTGGAACTATTCTCTATCTGTGTGTGAGGGCACATGATTTGCAAAGGAAAGATAATGTTTTGGCCTCTGTTTTAGAGTAAGTGAGCAGGTTTTAAAAAATATGTGGTGCTTATGAGTTAAGTCTTGAGGCTAGAATGTTATGATATGGTGCTTAGTCTCCTTTAAATATTCTTGGCATGATGAGTTAGGGAAGTTATTTGATGAAAATGTCATCTCTATGTGAAGTGTTGTTTGATTGCTCGAGGACGAGTAACGGTTTAAGTGTGGGGTATTGATGGTAGGCTAGAAACTCACGTTTTAGCTACATTTTGCACTCTAATTGCTACACTTTGATTGTATTTGAGCATAATTGCTAGTATTTCGTACTTATTATGTGTATTATACTTTGTTGGAGGTGATTTCGCTTGAGCAGTGATTTTGGAGCTAAGTTAGATGATTGGGAGCTTTGAATTCTGAGTAAAATCCCAAGGAACAAAACCGGGATTGTGTTGGGGGGGGGGGTCGAGGACCAAGTTTAGATGTCAAAAATTAAGAAAAATTCCTACTCTAAAAAAATTCACTACCGCGCCACGGGGCGCTAGTGAATAATTCCTACAAAGTGAAAAAAATTAGCTCTCTGAAAAATTTCATGTGTGCGGCGGCTTTAGTACAAAATAGTGCCTAACTTTCCCCACTGCAACTTGGAATGAGTAGTTTTGTCCAGGCACATTCCTACATGGTATAAATACATTAAAAATATGATTTTTAGAGGATTGGTTTACTAGGGAACTTTTGGAGACTTCAAGATACAAGATTTCATCATCCTTCCATCAATTCAATACGGGTGTTTGGATTGTATCGTTGGATTGATGTTTTCCTATTTTTAACTTTATTTGTGTTGGCTTTCTCCATGATTATGGAGTGTTTTACTTTTAGGTTTAACAGATATGGTGTTTTGATTAATATTTGTGGATTTTAACTCTAGTTATTTTGCATGAATTCGTTTATGGAGTTTAAAATTGATTGCAATTCTATTCATCGAAGTGTTGATCGAAAGAGGAATATTTTAGGTGATTATATTTGCATTAATATTTTTTGTTTAATTTAGTGATTTTTCTAAATAATCAAAAGAGTTTGTTAAATTGTTGCTTAAATCAAGTTAGGAGAATATTCTTAGACATTTTCCTAAAGACTAGTGCATTAACGTATTCTTCCATACCTTCACAGTGCGTTATATTAGTTTACCTTGTAGAGTTCAGATTTAATCTTGCCACGACACAAAATCCGACCAGTCGTGACGGCACCTAACCCAACCTGTTATATACATTTCAGACGTAAAACACGCTACGGACCTGCTCGAGCACTCAAAACACCGAAAAACGGTCGTCTAGATCCGATATTGACCATGGTAAAACTCCAAATTAAATAACTTAACTAGTCTCTCAACCAATGATCCAAAATACACCCAAGCCCATCGGGACCCCGTCAACTCATACTAACAAGTTCAAAAACATAACACGGACTTACTCGACGGCCTCAAAAAATCTGACCAATCGTGATGGCACCTAACCCAACCCGTTAGGTAAGCTAATACACGAGAATATATTAAAGATTCCAAATCTACCAAGAACAAGTAGCAGATATAACTGGAATGTAGGTACATCTTCTATGCCAGTTCCCGCCATACACTGCAACATCAACATCCAAAACCTGCATGCAAGGTGCAGAAGTATAGTATCAGTACAACTGACCCCATGTACTCAGTAAGTATATTATCTAACCTCGTCAAAGTAGTGATGAGGATTTTTAGTTTAAAAGGTATTCATCATTATAACCTGTACAATAGACTAGCATAGAAATAGTTATAGAATATAACAGATAAGTGTCACGGCCCAAACCGATAGGCTGTGACGGGCACTCGGTGTCTTACTCAACTGAGTACCAACATTACATATCGTTCTCATCATACTATCATTGGCAAATGGGCCAAACAGGCCATCATAGGCTAACCAAAATAAACATAAGGGAATACTCAATATAGGACGACCCAACCTGATATAAAAACTTATACATGACATAGCCCTATAAGGCCAAAATGATCACTCGTGCACTGAACATAGGCCGGCAAGGCCATACTATCTTTCATACACATGACATATGTCTACAAGCCTCTAAGAGTAGATCAATACCATAAAGGTCGGGACAGGGCCCCACAATACTAATCAATACACGTCCAAATCATACTGACTAAATAAGTAACTCTGGAGCAAATGGAGCGCACCAACACCTTCCGCTAAGATGATAGCCTACTTGGAGGACTCTCGACATGTCTTTGTAAAAAAATTTCTTGAACACTCTAATATTCATATCTAGTTGTACCATTCTAGTATGCACCATCTACGTGTCTCACAAGGAGATCTATTAGCACATTTGCAATGTCCTTTGGAAATGACAACTGACGCAAACAATCCATCCACAAGTTTAGGTTACTCGAATCCCAACGGGATCCTGATATCCCGCCTTTACCTCAAACCATATTTGTTAGCTCCCATAGGACATAACTAAGATGGGTGTGGCCAATTGTACATACATATATTACTGTTGAAGGTAACTCAAAATACTTATATTTCTCTGCCTGAATTGTAAATACTGATAATCTTCATTAACTGGGTACCTCATACCCTTCTCACCTTGCATCTTTTACTTGTTGAAACTTGTACCTACCTTCTGAATCTCTCATTACTTTTCACCATATGGGTGAATAGATATTTTTGCCTTAAGGCTCCTTATCAAGAAGCTTACACGTCTTATTACCCACATGTTCTGCTGAAGACCTTATATTTACTCATCATAAGAATCATGCAAAATTGAGTTCCTCTGACCCAACCTTTCCACAGCCACATGCAATCTCTTACCAACTATCTTTCTAGATATAGGTATCATTGTAATATGAATAAAATATAGTCTGGGAGTTTGAATTCTTATAAGTGAGCTCTACCACATGATCTAGAGTAAAAAGAAAGAGTGACAGTCCTAAATGCCCTGTAGACTCCTGCTTATAAGTGTGGTGCACGACACACCCATAAACAAGGTTCTACTAGATACGGCTTGTAGACTCTCTAGGACAAAACTGCTCTGATACCACTTTTGTCACAACCCAAACCGATGGGCCGCGACGGGCACCCGATGCCTTACTCAACCTAGTACAAACATTACATATCTTTCTCGCGTACTATCATTGGCAAATAGGCCAAACGAAACTCATGGTCTAACCAGAATAAACATAAGGAAATACTCAATATAGAATGACTCACCCTGATATAAAAACTTATACATGACATACGGGCCTATAAGTCAAAAATGGTCACCAGTACACTGAACATAGGCCGACAAGGCCATACTATGTTTCATATACATGACATATGCCTACAAGACTCTAAGAGTAGATCAATTAAAGGTCAGGACAGGGCCCCGCCATACTAATCAATACATGTCGAAATCATACTGACCAAATAAGCAACTCTGGAGCAAATGGAGCGAACCAACACCTTCCGCTGAGCTGATAGCCTACTTGGAGGACTCTCGACCTATCTAGACGGGGCCTATGGGCATGAAACGCAGCATCCCCAGGAAAAAGGGACGTCAGTACAAATAATGTAACGAGTATGTAAGGAATGAAAATTAGTAAATAATAGACATGAGAGAAACATGGAGTAAAAGACTCAACATGTATGTCTGAATAGCTCTGCGAATCATTTAATATTATAATGTCATACATATGCGTATAAATGTCATACTGTGCATAGGTACATGCGTTCATAACATCTTCAAGCCTCTGAAGGCATCTCATCATATAATCTCGGCCATTATGGGCAAAATCATCAACGTATACCAGTTGATCAGGTGGTGGTGCGTATATAACGTCGTAACCTTTTCCCATATCCCATATACATATACATACATACATATATACATATACGCGTATATAATGCCATCTAGTCATGCGTCAATGAACATGTATAAATGAATGCAATACATGAGAAGTACGTCATTAAAATCTCTTGGAACGCCATAAGACCATTATGCCTTTGATTAATGCCATGAAGTAAACTTTGTAAACTTACATATTTTCTAAGACCCATGAACAGATGATAGAATAATAGGACACGTGAAAATTAAAAACATAGGCATCTCTAGTATTTCGAAGAATAGAGTCATTTATGGAAGTTGTGCATTTGCCCGTTTTGTTTGTATTGTATGGATCATGCCAAAAGAAAAGAAGGGATATCCTTAACATACCTAAGTCGATTCTCTTGACAATCCTTCGAACACACGTCAACTGCGACAATATGTAACGGCATATTGAAGTAGGGAAAAATCCATATAATGTTCTTGAGAAAGATTGTACTGTGCTATCTTAGAATCGCAAATTTCACGCTTTATCGCATTAGAAAGTTTCAAATGAATTCTTGGAGTTCCATCCGTCACTTAAACAAGCTTAATATCCAAAGACTTGGAGTTTCAAATGAAATTTTGGAGTTTCATTTGCAAGCTTAGCATCCAAAGACTTGGAGTTTCAAATGAATTCTTTAAAAGTATTAGTTGGTAAGCCCCACAAATTTGATGACTTAGCCACTTAGTCTTCTAAATGTGCCATGTTGCTATATAATTCAAGGGTCATTTCTTTAGCTTTCATTGGCTGCCACGTTAGGGGCTTTAACTTTATCCAAAAGAATTTAATTAATCTCCCACTAAAATTCATTAATTACCCAATTATACACATAATTAAAAATTATTTCAAATTACTTAAAATACTACTCACTTTTAACACACTTTATACATCTTACTGTCATGGTCATGCGGTACCTTGTATGGCACTAGTCCATAAATACAGGGTATTATAGCTTGGACCGTATCTTATCCCAAAATGTAAAACTTCGACGAACCTCATTTTCTTTGATTCTCTTACCCTCTCACTTTCAAGAATTTGCTTATCACTTATTTGAAATAGCATAATACTCATAATCTCCAAATAATCTTGTCCTTGAACAGATTTTAATTATCTTACGACAAATTCAACGTACAATACTTCAGGGTGTAACATCGTCGTAATATAATACTGCAGAGCATAACATCGACATAATACTGTGGGGCATAATATCATCATAATATAATACTATGGAGTGTAACATTAACGTAATACTGTTGGGCGTAACATCATTCCCCCCCATTGGAACATTTGTCCTCGAATGTTGACTGATGCATTTATCATTATTATAACCTATAGTTCTTGCGAATACATTAGTACTCTTCTTGTCATCTAGGCAACTGTTCTGTGAATAAATCCAAAGTCCAGGGCATCCCCCATTTAGGCCACTTTCTCACACCACAACTTGTAGTCGGAATCCTTCCAATCTCATAATTGTTGCTATCTTCCGTCATGTAGCCTGTATGACTTTTTCCTTGTAAGTGCACCTATACGACTCTTCTCTCCTTTTTAATCCAGTTTGTAGCCCATCTCTAGGCCTCACTTTGTAAATATATAAAGAGCTTGACAAGATGTCCCTCTGGGAATCTATAGGTATACTGAAGTTCTTCGCTCGGTACTTTGTCGAACTTATGAATATTGCTATATCTTATTTCATATGCCCGGTTGTCTATCTGCATATCTTCACTACATCTAAGTAGGTCATACTATACCATAACTCTTACCTTGATTTATCGTTACTGAGGTCTGCTACCAAACTCCAGGTTACTTTCGTTGCTTATCCCATATGTATAAATCTATGTCCTTTAATACTTCCTCATTACTGTTTATCTTAAGAATGACGGCCTAATCTCATCTCATACTTTATGACTTTTTTTCATCCATTGTTGATTCACCTCAATATTTATCTACAACCTACCACTGATAACTTGAAACCTCTTACGTAATCAGTAGGGCTTACGTTGCAACGTGGAACATTTGAAGTGATTTTCCTGATCCACCTGGGTGTGATACGATACTATACTTCCATAATCGTATTTCAAACCATCCCAATGTGATTTACATTACGTGGGTATTTTAATCCTGTACAATTCATGAAATCATTAATCAATCGCAGGCCCAAACGACATCCTTCATCTATCACAAGTACATCTTCATTCTACTACCAGGACAACATTCCATCTCTTCTAAATGCTACTAGTCTTAGACTCATTTGAGTTCATTCAGGCTATACCGAGATTTCTATAAATTAGAGAAACCATCATCTCTCTTGTTTTCATGGGCTTAATCCTGAGGACTTATCCATTATCATCACCTTCTCACTCGCCCTTTCTTATCCTTACTCTTGTCTTCCTAAAATCTTGTCACTTTACCATACTTTAGCTTGTGACCTACACATATCTATTTGTACTACTCACAACTTTCATTCAACTTGCTTGCACAGTAGATTTCCATATGTTATTTTGAAATATCAATCGAGACATCACATCGTCTCAAACTCTTCTTTACACTTTTAACTAGAGCTCTCAATATCTATAAACCATAGGCCGGAAGATATGCCACTAATTGCACTGCTGTATTCCCTGGATACTGAATCCCAATGCTTCTAGCCCTCTATGTAAAGTATGGATTATTCACAATCTTCTACACCTGAGTATATCGTACATTGTTCACCTTTACCTTACTTACATTAAAATATCGCTTCACCTCTTCTATCCCTTTCATAACCTCCCTTGCACATAGGTATAATTCACCTCCACAATGTGAAGCTCTATTGTAATACTTGCACCTCTGGTGCATACACAATCTGGTGGGAGCTTCATACTGACTTCTTATGAGGCTGGTACTCTTCCAACGGGCTTTATCGTAGAGCCGTTATAGAATATAGTTGTTGTACCATCTCTCTTGTACCTCTGATATTAAGAGTGATTCTGCAACTTTCTCAATCACGATTTCTATAATTTTCTGGGTCTAATAATCAGACTCCTGATTTACTTAGTTGATGTAACTCTTTAGTTTCCTTCTCCTTCTAATCAGCCTTTATGTACGCTTAAGCTATCTTCCGATTTGCGGCTCCTGGTATTAGTATTAGTTTATCCTTTCATAGACATTATCGATTATCCGTGTTACCATCATCTAACAATTCAATCCTTTATTTATTCCTTGGGCTCAATTTTCTTTTAACTTATACTGAAGTCTTCTATTGATGTATGAATGTCAATATATATAATGCATGGATAGTACTCTAAAATCTTAAGTGCATTCATAACATAACTAATTCTGGATCATTGATCGAATAATTCCTTCAATTTCATCTCAACTTTCTTTAAACATAAGCAATTACTTTTCCTGGTCTTTCTGCCCCCTTGTTCCGTGCATACTTAGCTTATCTTAGTTCCCATACATGCCGGAATTATTTTTGGTGCAACTCATATGATTTCGACCATTACTTTTGGTTTCACTTCCCGCTCATTAGCCATGATAGGTTTTGGACCACTTTTTTATGGAGTGCATATAATGTTGTAGTGGGACTGCTATTACAAGACCATTTCTTCTTCAAGTTACTATGTTTAGGTTGAAGCCTTCTTCCTTATTTCCTTAGCTAGTCTTTCATTGTAGTACTTAGGGAAGACCCTTTGACTCTTGTAAAGCTGCAAGCTTATTACATCATATACCTAATAGAATCTTTGATGTTCGTACTCACCTATAATTATGCTTAGTTACTTACCTCCATGCTCATATGCTCGTACGGTTTCTTCTGAACTATAGTTTTGACTGTCTTCCCAATGGGACTCTCTTTTATTTTTATAACACTCATACGGTATCTTTAACTACCCCAACTCCTATCTGAATATTTCTCAAGGCCACGATGTCATATCCACAAGACCGAATTCCCCATGTTGGGGTTTACTTTGTTTATATTGCACGATCTATTGATTTATCGGTATCCTCTTATCTAGCCATAACTAGGCTCTTCCTAAATCAACTACTAGCTACTCATTGGCCCATTCTCATATCAATATTTTGTGTAATCTTTCTTAGGTTATTTCTTTTGTCTTAACTTACGTCTCGCACTGGCTCCTTATCTATCAATAACATCTCGGGTAGGAACCCTTACTTCCTCTCCTTGACGCTATGTTTGCATAATGTTCTTGAATCGTAGCATATCTGTAGGATTTGAATAAGTGAAATCTCATCCCTTTCTCATTTTTATCGCATTCTTCCTTTACCATTCCATAATTACTAGAACCATTTAATTCTGACTTAATGCCACATCACTCCATATTCCCCCCTTTAAGGGAGTACTAAGATTTAGCGCTAGGACGATCTACCTATAGATATTTTACCTCTTTATCTTTGGCATCTTCTCACATCATCGATGGCCCTTACTCGCCTTGCAGTAATCCTTCTGTACCAAGGATAACAAAAATCCTTACCCACGAGGGTGACACGTAGTGTAACTGGCACACATAGTCCCTTAAGCTTAACTTTGCTCACATTGCTTTCTTTTAGGGAAGCGTCTTCCTGAATGATCTTTAAAGGTTATTCTTCTGTCATTCATTCTATTATTGCCGGAACGCACTATGAAATTCTCATGATGCCGATTATTATCAAATTACTCAATCCCTAATCCATGTTTAGTTTATCTTGTTCACCAACCCATACTGATTTCTATTACTTTGGAGGTCTAGCTTTTCCTTTTAGTAATCACTTTAGAGTCACGAACTTATTTCTCGAAATGAGGATATGACTTTATGGCATATACTCTTTTGTTATCTCAAGACCTGTCACCTTTCATCTTTTCCTTCCCTTGACTATAGACTCCGTAATACTGTCATGTTTTTTTGATCTACCATTGTTATCCATGTATCATATCTTACTTATAATTCTTCATTAACTCTCTTTTTATTTCCCTGCTAACATTTCTATCTATCACCTTCTTCTGAAAACTTCAACAAGATATTTGTTTGCTTTTAGCTCCTCTTTCTCCATCCCCTGGTTGTTCGGGTTGCCAAACATTCTTGCTCTACTAGGGACGGGAGCCACAAAGGGACGGGAGCCACACTAAGGTAACATTTATCCCTTTAAGGATTCCAGATCCCTTCAAGGATTCCAGTGCCTGTCTTTGTAATTCTTTTTCTTGAACGCTCTAGTATTCATATCTAGTTGTACAATTCTAGTGTGCACCATCTGGGTGTCTCACAAGGAGATCTATTAGCACATTTGCAATGTCCTTTGGAAATGTCAACTGACACAAATAATCTATCCACCATTTTAGGTTACTCTAACCCCAGCGGGATCCTAATATCTCGTCCTTCCCTCAAACCATAGTTGTTAGCTCTCATAGGGCATAACTGAGATGGGTGTGGCCAGTTGTACATACATATATTACTGTTGAAGGTAACTCAAAGTGCTTATATTTCTCTGCCTAAAGTGTAAATATCGATAATCTTCATTAACTGGGTACCTCGTACCCTTGATCACCTTTCTCCTTTTACTTGTTGAAGCTTGTACCTAACTTTTGAATATCTCGTTACTTTTCACTATATGGGTGGATAGATATTTTTGCCTTAAGGCTCCTTATCAAGAAGCTTACATGTCTTAGTACCCACATGTTCCATTGAAGACCCTATATTTACTCATCATAAGAATCATGCAAAATCGAGTTCCTCTGACCCAACCCTTCCACAACCACATGCAATCCCTTACCAACTATCTTTATGGATATAGGTATCATTGTATTATAAATAAAATATAATTTAGGAGTTTGAATTCTTATAAGTGAGCTCTACCACACGATCTAGAGTAAGAAGAAAGAGTGATAGTCCTAAATGCCCTGTAGCCTCCTGCTTATAAGTGTGGTGCACAATACACGCATAAACTAGACTCTACTAGACGCGGCTTATAGATTCCCTAGGATAGAACTGCTCTAATACCACTTTTGTCACAACCCAAATAGATGGGGCGCGATGGGCACGGTGCCTTACTCAACTGAGTACCAACATTACATATCTTTCTCATCATACTATCATCGGCAAATAGGCCAAACGGGCCGTCATTGGCTAAACATAATAAATATAAGGAAATACTCAATATAGGATGACTCAACCTGATATAAAAATTTATACATGACATACGAGCCTATAAGGCCAAAATGATCACTCGTACACTGAATATAGGGCGACAAGGCCATACTATCTTTCATATACATGACATATGTCTACAAGCCTCTAAGAGTAGATCCATACCATAAAGGTTGGGATAGGGCCCCGCCATACTAATTAATACACATCCAAATCATACTGACCAAATAAGCAACTCCCGAGCAAATGGAGAGCACCAACACCTTCTGCTGAGCTGATAGCCTACTTGGAGGACTCTCGACCTATCTAGATGGGGCCTGTGGGCATGAAACACAGCATCCCAAGGAAAAAAGAACGTTAGTACAAATAATTACGGAGTATGTAAGGAATGAAAATTAGTAAATAATAGACATAAGAGAAACATGGAGTAAAAGACCTAACATGTATGTCTGAATAGCTCTGCGAATCATTTAATATTATAATGTCATGCATATGCGTATAAATGTCATACCACGTATAGGTATATGCATTCATAACATCATCAAGCCTCTGAAGGCATCCCATCACATCATCTCCGCCACTTTGGGTAAAATCATCAATGTATACCAGCTGATCAGGTGGTGGTGTGTATATAACCCCGTAACCTTTTCCCATATCTCATATACGTATACATATATACATATACGTGTATATAATACCATCTAGTCATGGATCAACGTACATGTATAAATAAATGCAATACATGAGAAGTATGTCATTAAAATCTCTCGTAACGCCATAAGACCATTATGCCTTTAATTAATGTCATGAAGTAAACTTTGTAAACTTATGTATTTTCTAAGACCCATGAGCAGATGATAGAATAATAGGACACTGGAAAATCAAGAACATAAGCATCTCTAGTATTTCTAAGAATAGAGTCATTTATGGAAGTTGTGCATTAGCTCGTTTCGTTTGCATCGTATGGATCATGCCAAAAGAAAAAAACGGATATCCTTAACATACCTGAGCTGATTCTCTTGACAATACTTTGAACACACGTCAATTGTGCCAATATGTAACGGCAGATTGAAGTAGGGAAAAATTCATATGTTCTTGAGAAAGATTTTATTGTGCTCTCTTAGAATTACAAATTTCACGCTTTATTGCATTAGAAAGTTTCAAATGAATTCTTGGATTTCCATCCTTCACTTAAACAAGCTTAATATCCAAAGACTTGAAGTTTCAAATGAAATTTTGAAGTTTCGTCCGCAAGCTTAGCATCCAAAGACTCGGAGTTTCAAATGAATTCTTTAAAAGTGTTAGTTGGTAAGCCCCACTAATTTGATGACGTAGCCACTTAGTATTCTAAATGTGCCATGTTGTTATATAATTCAAGAATCATTTCTTTAGCTTTCATTGGCTGCCATGTTAGGGGATTTAACTTTATTCTTTTTTAATTAATCTCCCACTAAAATTCATTAATTACCTAATTATCCACATAATTAAGAATTATCTCAAATTACTTAAAATACTACTCACTTTTAACGCACTTTATACATCTTACTATCATGGTCATCTGGTACCTTGTATAACACTAGTCCATATATATGAGGTATTATAGCTTGGACCGTATCTTATCCCAAATTGTCAAACTTCGACGAAACTCATTTTCTTCGATTTGCTCACCCTTTCACTTTCACGAATTTGCTTATCACTTGTTTGAAATAGGATAATACTTATAATCTCCAAATAATCTTGTCCTTGAATTAATGTCAATTATCTTACGACAAATTCAACGTACAATACTACAAAGTGTAACATTGTCGTGATATAATACTGCAGAGCGTAACATCGACGTAATACTGCGGGGCGTAACATCGTTGTAATATAATATTGCGGAGTGTAACATCGACATAATACTGTGGGGCATAACAATAAGGGTACAATTAAACAACTATGCGAGGTAGTAAACGATTACTAGGAAAAATCACAATAGTAAATTCATAATTTTCCTGGTATGAGGAATATATTCAAGGTATCAAATCGAATGGCATGGTAATACCTTTTTGTACTCATCTTATTCCCACCCAATATATATTTGTAGATAAAATCAACTGGCACGACAACACCCTTCGTGCATTTATCTCTTCCTTACCGGACATACGTATAACAGTACCTACTAGGTAAAAAGAAATGGCAATAACAAAATGATACAGTGGGAGACACATACGAAGCAGTAATGAACAAGGTCGTACATATGGACAACGGTAACAGACTAGGTAGAAGGCATAGAAACTATGTAGCAACTAGGAAAGAAGAATATAAATTTAACTAGCTAGCATGGTAGAAGGCTTAGATGAAAATATTACAAACAAGAAGAAAATCATAATATTTGCGAGTTGAACAAATAGAAGGCATGGATAACACAACAAAAATTGTGGTAGAGGACACAGACAGAACAACGACGAAAAGTCACATAGAAAACATAGGTGCACAATAACAGCGCAAGATAAAGGCATGAATGTATACACAACGAAGAGATATCGCAATATAATGTATGTCTCTCATCCTCGCCTGTACGGAAACACCCTTCGTGCCATGATCATATGATAATATAAAAAAATGGCACGACATCACGCTTCGTTCTTTTACTCTCATCCTCACATGATAATATAAATGAAATGGCACAGCATTATCCTTCGTGTATATTAATGCATATGAATGGCATGGCACCACCCTTTGTGCGTTATATTTTTCCTTATATAATAATATAACTAAAATGGCATGGCATCACCCTTCGTGCTTTACACTGTCTCTAACATGATAATGTGTGTGAAATGGCACAACATCACCCTTTGTGTTTTACACTCTTCCTTACCAAGCACATGTATATCATTAACAATCAAGGCAGGAAGCATAAATAACATCAAGGAGAGTGTTTAAACGAATGTTCCAAATGGAACATCAATCACGGCTTTCAAGCCAATAACAATTTAATAAACCTCAAGTACTTTATTATTCAAGTAATTCAATAAGTCTCAAAAATGATCTTCAACTCAAGTATAGAATTCAAAATCTCAAGAATAACAGTCGCAACTATGTATTTGTGATTGATTATAATAACGACCGGATTTAGCACATCAATAATTTTCACAAAAAATCGTCAGATTTTTAATCAAATTATAATAAGTTAAATCATGGTTTCTAGCATTTAATTTCATATTCATAGAAATCTAGAATTCAAAGAAGACATGAAAAAAGAGTGTCACATAATTCTACAAAGTACAATAAATCATATAATTTACCCCCGAGCATGATTAACTCTGGCAAATGTAATTCTACAAAGATTTTACAAATTTCTCAGTTTCTTCCATTCAATTCACTAATTAATGATGAAAATAAGTATGGAATCATGAAATATAATCAACTTCGGATGAAGAACGCGTACCCAAATCAAACTCATGAAGAACTCCTCCAAAATCGCCAAAAGCTCAAGACAGGTTTGACTACAGCACCGGTTCTAGTGTTGCCTTCTGGTTCGGGAATGTATACAGTGTATTATGATGCTTCACGCATTGGCTTGGGTTGTGTATTGATGCGGGAGGGGTGAGTCATTGCATATGCTTCACGTTAGCTGAAGATTCATAAGAAGAATTACCCTGTGCACGATATAAAGTTAGTTGCGATTGTTCGTGCTCTTAAGATCTGGAGGCATTATCTTTATGGGGTATCATGTGAGTTTTACACTAATCATCGCAGCTTGTAGTATTTGTTCAAGCAAAGGAATCTCAATTTGAGGCAGCATAGATGGATTGAGTTGCTAAAGGATTATGATATCGCTATTCTTTATCATCCAGTCAAGGCGAATGTGGTCGTGTATGCCTTTAGTAGAAAGGCAGAGAGTATGGGTGGATTGGCATTTATTTCAGTAGAGGAGAGACTACTAGCTTTGGACATTCAGTCCTTGGCTAACAGACTTGTGAGGTTGGGTATTTCAAAGCCCGGCCAAGTTTTTGCATACGGCGTTGTGTAGTCTTCACTATTAGAGCAGATCAAGGCTCGATAGTTTGATGATCCGCATTTGATGGTTCTCAAAGATAAGGTACTACAGGGTAGTGCCAAGGAGATTTCTATCGTCAAAGATGGTGTTCTGCGACTCCATGGTCGTCTATGTGTTCCTAATGTCGATGGCTTGAGAGGGAGGATTATAGAGAATGCACACAGTTCTCGGTATTCCATTCATCCAGGTGCTACGAAGATGTATCGCAACCTGAGACAGCATTTCTAGTGGCAGTGGATGAAGAAATACATAGTTGAGTATGTATCTAGGTGCCTACATTGCCAACAGGTTAAGTACGAGCACCAGAGGCCAGGTGGCCTACTCCAGCAAATGAGTATACCGGAGTGGAAATGGGAGTGCATTACTATGGACTTCGTAGTTGGGTTGCTGCGGACCTTGCAGAAGTTCGATATAGTTTGGTTCATTGTTGATAGGTTGACCAAGTCAGTACACTTCATTCTAGTTGCAACTACTTATACTTCAGAGAGGTTGGCCCAGATTTATATTCAGGAGATAGTTTGGTTGCATAGTCTGCCTGTTTGCATCATATCAAATAGAGGCCCTCAAATCACTTCGCATTTTTGCGGAGCCGTACAGAGTGAGTTGGGGACCCGTGTAGAGCTCAACACCGCATTTCATCCACAGACTGAAGGGCAGTCGGAGCGGACAGTTCAGATCTTGGAGGAAATGCTCATAGCATGTGTGATTTACTTTGGAGGGCAGTGCGATCAATTCTTACCCCTGGCCGAGTTAGACTTAATTCTTAATGTTTAACTGATTAAAACTAAAATGGGAAAGTGTCGGTTGGCCTTGTCTTCATGAGAGGCGTCATCACGACCGGGTCCGGTTTTAGGGTCGTGACATTTTTCTATGGCTATGACTGCATTTAGCTGCCTTTGTTCAAATTATTTTAAATACGTTATTTATTAAAAAAAATTTAATTAAGGAAGTTATTTACTGAAAACCCTATTAAAATGGAAAATTACTAGATTTTTTAGTGTTGGCTTTCCTAGCAAGGGTGCTAGGCATCATCACGGCCTAAAATGAAATTGTGTTATGACAAATTCCCTCAACAAGTTAGGCAAAACACTTATCTCAAACAAGCCAATTCGATACACTGGAAGTTCAATCCTGCTCAAATCATCCTCCGAATGGCTCGAAACTAGCTAAAAGAAACTCAATTACATCAATTATTGCCTAAAGAATTAATTCCAAATAATAAAGGCTGAATTAATAATTATAACTCCGAAGTCAACCAACAGTCAATGTGAGGCCCACGTCTTAGAATTCGACAAAACTTATACATTCAAATTCAACCACGAGTCTAACCATACAAATTTTACCAAATTCTGACATCAACTCGACCTCCAAATCCTAAATTCTTATTTTTGAAAGATTTAACAAATTTCTCAATTTCTTCCATTCAATTCACTCATTAATGATGAAATAAGTACGGAATCATGAAATATAATCAACTTCGGATGAAGAACACTTACCCAAATCAAACTCGTGAAGAACTCCTCCAGAATCGCCCAAAATTGAGGCTAGAGTTCAAAATATGAAAGAATGAGCTAAAATCCCGAAGTTCCAACTTTTAACCCAGCTACAGATATCGCATTTGTGACTGAAACTTTGCAATTGCGACCACAGGTTCGCAATTGTTGTGTTTGCAATTGCGACCAAATGTTCGCAAATGCGAAGTTCGCAATTGCGAAGTACCAGCATCAGCAAAACCTAAACTTCACCGAAATAATACGAAACCACCCTGAAACTCATCCGGAACCTCCCGGACGCATACCATATATTTATTTCAATCGTAAAACATGTTACGGACCTACTCAAGCACTCAAAATACTGAAATGAGGTCGTCTTAATCCTATATTAACCTACTCGAGGCCTTAAAAAATCCGACCAGTCGTGATGGCACCTAACCCAACCCGTTAGGTAAGCTAATACACGAGAACATATTAAAGATTCTAAAGCTACCAAGAACAAGTGGCAGCTATAACCGGAATGCAGGTATATCTTCAAAGCCAGTTTTTGCCATACACCGCAATATTAGCATCCAAAACTTGCACGCAAGGTGCAGATGTATAATATGAGTACAACCGACCCCATGTACTCAGTAAGTATATTGTCTACCTCGTCGAAGTAGTGATGAGGATTTTTAATTGAGAAGATATTCAATGTTATAACTTCTGCAGTAGACTAACAATAGAAACAGTTATATATCATAACTGATAACGTTACAATTAAACAACTATGCGAGTCAGTAAATGATTACTATGAGAAATCACCATAGTAAATTCATAATTTTCCTGGTATGAGGAATATATTCAAGATATCAAATCGAATGGCACGGTAATACCTTCGTGCACTTATCTCATTCCCACCCAATATATATTTGTTGATCAAATCAACTCGGACGGCAATACCCTTCGTATATTTATCTCTTCCTTACCGAAGATGCGTATAACATTACCCACTAGGTAAAAGAAACGACAATAACAAAATGATATAGTGGGAGACACACAAGAAGAAGTAATGAACAAGGCCGTACATATGGACAACGGTAACAGACTAGGTAAAAGGCATAGAAATTATGACAGCAATTAGAAAAGAAGAATATAAATTTCACCAACTAGTATGGTAGAAGGCTTAGATGTAATTATAACAAACCTTCAAATTGTTCACTTTCACCAATTAGTGTCAAAAACTTCTAGAAATATCCAAATGAAATTTTATGCATACGCCCAAGTCCAAAATTACCATTCGGACCTAACATAATCATCAAAATATTGATCCCAGATCAAATACTAAAGTCCAACTTGGTCAACTATTCCAACTTAAAGCTTAAATCATGAAACTCATCCTTCCAACGAAATTTCGAAACACCTGAAAACCAAAACCAATGATTCAAACAATCACAATGCATTATATGAAGCTACTCCATACTTCAAATAGCTGAACGGAGTGCAATTGCTCAAAATGACCAGTCGGGTCATTACAAATCGAGAGAGGAGTCTTGGCTATACGGTTGAACAAATCATCGAGTGAATTCGTGAGAATCATCAAAATATTAGAGTGAATTGAACTAGAGTTAGATCTTGAATAGCTATCTTGCACCTATCTTGTCACGACCCTTATTTCTCTCATTGATTATTTATGTCTTGCTCTACTCTTGCCTTTTCATGATCAATTGTTAATTGCTTATATTTTAATAGTTAATTTTAGTTCATAATCATTTCAAATCACATGTTCATCATCCTGAATAACATTTAAGCCAGAAATTACTAGAGCATTATTTAATTCTAATTCATGTGGAGATGATACATAATCTACACTATCTTTGATTAGCGAGCTTGATTTTGCGCCCGTCAGTCATCATATGTACTGAATAACTAATCTTCTTGCTTATTAGGCTGCGTATGAATTTTCAGTAATACTTTTAAGACTGAAAAATCATATCTTAGTGAATCGACTTGTTAGAATCTTTCTTGAATCAGCTCCATGTCTCGCTGATCTTTTAGAGCATATTAGTGGATATTAGATATTTATTGAAGTCTTTATGTTCACTCACCTTTAGAAGTATGTAATCATGTATTTTATCCAACTAGAGGCGGGGCTAGGTTTTGAAGTTTACGGGTTTAGGATTTAAATATTTTTAAGACTTATTTAAATTCCCTACAATTACTTTTACAAAATTATATATAATACAATTTATTTTAAAATCTTACCCTTTTTAATTAAACTATGTACAACTTTCATATCCTATAATCTCTCTTAAGATTCTCTCTCACCTAAAAGGATATCTCTCTTAAGATTCTCTCCCACTTAAAACGTATCTATCCATATCAATTTTCTCTCCAATTTCTCCATTAAATCAATTCCAGGATATCCCAATGTCCCAAACCTCTTTCTCCATTTTTTACTATATCCGCCGATAGACAATAAAATTTGCATCAAGAAAATAACCGACATCGAAAATATTGCAATACTTAAGTATTTTATTTCAAATAATTTGACTGTTATAATCTCTTTGATTCCTCTGATTTTCTTTCCAATAATAAATAAAATAAACTCAGGGGGGCCATCCTGAATTTGAATTTGATCTATCACCAAGAAAGTCTTAACTATCTCCACAAACATTAATTATGTTGAGAACAAGTAATCTTGATATTTAACGTCTTACATTTGATTTCATTCTTGATCTTCAACTTGATTTCTTTTACGTGAAATTGATTGCTTGAAACTTGAAGGTTGTAGAGAGATTTGCGGCGTTTGATCCACGAGTTCTCTCTGCTTCTTGTTATGATTTTTCTGGTGTCTTCTCTAAGTTATAAAAACCCGATTTATAGTTGTGGAAGAAAAGAATTGTGATGAGAACAAACTCTTTCCGGCCAATCAGATTGAAGCATGAAAAAGCCGCATTTGATTGGCTGCTTTACTTTCTTGAAATTTTATCATTTGATATAAAATTTCGAAATATATTATAGTGCATATGCTATTATTTGTTGTACATTATTATAAGATGATTTCAAATCCTCGTAAATGAGGTGTCATTCCATGCCATGCTATCAGGATTTAGTAGTGAAATTCATGTATTTGGAATCTCCAAGACAAGATTCTGTGATACTAGCAACCCTATATTCCTTAAACCTGGGTTCTTGTACTGATTGTGTTGGTCTGCAGTAAATCGCACATCTCAGTATAAAATTGGGGTCCACAAATTTGTAAGACAAAAATGAGTCTTATACCATTGGTGTAAGTTGTACCAACACCCAAAATAAAACATTGTTCTCTCGGGGCGTACATAGGCTTCCTTGGTTGTCGTCCATGTATATTTTAGGCTCCTATGGACTATGTAGGTCCCATCAACGACAATATTCTTTGGTTGTAAATCAACGACTTTTAAGGTCTCCTAACAGATAACGTTAGGAGACGCTTTGTACTTTAGTGAACTTTTAGTTAATTACGAGGAGAGTGGCTTCTAGTTGTTCACTTTCACTCTGCGAGTCCCAAACTTAAATAGTGCCAAAATTGGCACAAAATATGTTTTTACTGTTAAAAAAAATATATAAATACATAAAACGCAGTATAATACTGTATTTTACTTTAATAGAAAGTTAGCCGTTAAAGTTTAAATGCAGTACTATACTGCGTTTTATTAAAAAATTATTTTTTTTAGGAAAACGCAGTACAATACTGCATTTAACTTAAACGCAGTATTGTACTGCGTTTTCCTATAATATTTGGACCCACTTCTGCAGGACTGTAGAGAATTAATTTTTAGTGTAAAATGCAGTGCGTTTCCCTATAATATTTGGGCCCACTTCTACAGGACTGTAGAGAATTAATTGTACTGCATTTTACACTGAAACGTATTATTATACTGCATTTTACTATGATTTTTGAGCCCACCAATAAGTGTTCTGCAGATAACTGACATAACAATAATTCAAATACATAAAACGGGGTAGTGTACTGCATTTTACATAAAACAATTCTGCACCCCAGACTCGGACTTGCCTTATTTAAAGGCGTTTCAATTTTATGAAAATCCATTCAATACTTTCATCAAACTTCCGTTCATACTTCTGTCTTCTTCTTATCAATCATTCTTCATAGAATTGTTCAAATATTCAACTTATTGGTGTTACTAAGGAAGACCAATCTAAAAATTAAAAAAAATTATATGTAAAGCGCGGTATAATACTACGTTTTTTTGAGTTGTCTTGTCGTTCTGAAAAAGCTGAAAACCATGTGAAAAGGCCGTTTTCTTGCAAAAAAACTTAATATGTAAAGCATGGTATAATACTACGTTTTATGTGTATGTAAAGCGTGGTATAATACTACGTTTTATGTGAAATCTTGCCTATAAATAACGAGCGCATTCTAGTTATTTTCTGTGCTTAACAACAAACTATAAAAAATATTTCCATAAAACCAAAGTTTCTCTTTAAGAAATGTCTCAATAACCCCTTTATTGCCCAAGGTACGACTGCAGAACCAAAAGCATGATGTACGATTGTTGAGAAGAAGCTGGACGCCGCTACTGGGCATGTATGAACAAGTTTTATAGGCAACCCGACGTACCTACATGCAATTTTAAGGTGTGGATTGATGAACCATGTGAGCAGGAATACTACAAAGACAAGTTGTATCATCTTCATAATGTGTGTACGAGGCAGTGGGACAGAGAACGCCAATCCAAGCAAGAAATTGCGGAGTTGAAGGAAAAGCTCAAGGAGGTGGAAGAATAGAAAAAAAAGCTGGAAGACCAGCTCAAGTGGTTGGAGCAGAGAATACTAGGTGGTAGTGACTAAACAATGGCATGTACGTGTTGAGCGGTGTAGTGTATCTTTATGTTTCCTTTGTCAAGTGTTTTCATTAGCTCTACTGTTTGTTTTTGTGTTAAGTTTGCAAGGTTTGTGTTTTTGTTGTACTGTTAAAGTAAAATTGTTGTTCAAATGCAGTTAAAATAAAATTATTTCTAAAACATAATTGTTACCATTATTTACATAATATACTATTTACACAAAGTAAAAACATACGTAAATCAATGTGTCTCGCAGCCTGTGTGCTTCAGTGCTGCTGCTGGCCTGAGTCGCATCCTTTGTCGCCCGGGTACACTATTTGGATCATCATCACCAAGCCGCCTCTTTATGTGAGGATGTGCAGCAGCATCGACACCACAGCTGGCAGGATCGGTAGAACAGGTCGTCGGGCCGTCAGCAACCTACAAAACAAGTACTAAGCTTATCATGTGAAAAAGTATATTAGTATTGTACGTGTTAAGTCAAAAAATATTTTCTTACCGTGTTCTCGTTGGCCTCCTGAGTATATGCATCCGTGGTGTCCTCAGCAAAGCATGTAGTAGCCTCAAAGATGGGCTGGGATGAAGCCTTCATAAGAAAGTTAAAAATTAATTAATGGCAGCTCATTAAGGAAAAGAAAACAAATTGAAATTTTACAGTAATACAAACATACCTGCGCCTGTGGTAGATCCGCATCAACCGCCGGGGTTGAGGCATAACTCAACCTGCACCCGCCATCCATGTCCCGGGTCGGCCGATCCTCAGCTGGGGTAGATGGGACTGCAAAGTACTGGTCTATATCCTCGTCGAATGTACCCGTGATCAACAATGTTCCTGACGAGGTGACCTGCGATGCTGGCAGAGATAGTTGAAGGTTGTACGACGGCATGCTGCTGGAAGGCTCATCTACCTGAGGTATATAACCCGGCTGATCATCTCCAAGATCCTCATCTCCAAAATCCTCATCATGTCCCTCAACAGGTGGGTCGACAGGTGCCTCAATGCCCCCTTGCTAGGGACCACCTCCTCGCCGTCCCCTGCGACCCCGTGGGGCACCCCTGCCTCGTGGGGCACCCCTCCCTCGTGCCCTACCCCTGCCTCGTGGGACAGCCCTACCCCGATGGTAGTCCTCTAGCGCCGCACACTGAGCCTCATGATCCAACCTCGTGATATCTCTCGCTTGGAACAGGGTCCGACGAGCCAGATCTGCCACCTGCCGGCCATACTCAACGAGTGCAGCATTGTTGGCATGTTGCTGCATCTCCTGTCCCAACTGGTAGACCAGGTGATGCCCAATAACTTGTGAAACACTTAAGATATTAATTAAATAACGCTATATCACAAATATAAGATATTAATAAGCCACAAAAACATACCAGTGCCTCGTGCCTCCCGGCGTATGGTCTGTAGCGCTCGCCAAGTACATGAACAGGGTTCCCGATCATCAGTAGGGTGTGACAACGGTACCATGACGTATACAGCTGAATAGTGGCCTCCTGGGTAAATGAAGGTGGTGGCGGAATACTGTCCACGCGTCATGGATCTAATGTATTGGGGCAGTGCAACGACCCGTCCATCTACGCATAGCCAGTACAAAACCTGAACATCCTCCAGCGTGATGGTGGCCTCTCCAGTGGGCAAGTGAAAAGTGTGCGTCTCCGGTCGCCACCGCTCTACCAAGGCCGTGATGAGAGACCAATCAAGCTGCACCCGCCCAATTCGAAAAATCGTATAGAAGCCCATAGCCTGTAGGCGCGCGACTACACGGGCATGGAAATGATGATGCGCCATGAAGTCCCACAAATCGTCAGGTCTCCTGGCGCAGAGAGGCTGATCTAATAGATGTCCCTCCCATACAAAGGAGGACCTATGGTCGCCCTGCAACACTAATAGCTGATCCTCGGCTGGTCAAGGATGCGCATGCGAAAAGTCCATGTCGTCTACTATAATTTAAAGAAAATTCATTGTGTGTGTTAATTTAATAAATTAAATAATTATTTTTAAAATTGGAATGAGTAATTATCTATGGGTTCCAGACTCTATATTTGAGGTCTGGTAGCACCAAGTTATCCTTAGTTAATATGTGTGTCAATTTCAACATTTTTAGAATTTTCTTAGTTTAATAAATTAAATAATTATTTTTAAAATTGGACTTAGTAATTATTTGTGAGTTTCAGGCTCGATATTTGAGGTCCGGTAGCACCAAGTTATCCTTAATTATTATGTGTGTCAATTTCAATATTTTTAGAATTTTGTTTGTTTAATAAATTAAATAATTATTTTTAAAATTGGACTGAGTAATTATCTATAGGTTCCAGTCTCGATATTTGAGGCCTGGTAGCACCAAGTTATCCTTAATTATTATGCGTGTCAATTTCAACATTTTTAGAATTTTGTTAGTTTAATAAATTAAATAATTATTTTTAAATTGGACTGAGTAATTATCCATGGGTTCTAGGCTCGATATTTGAGGTCTGGTAGCACCAAGTTATCCTTAATTATTATGTGTATCAATTTCAATATTTTTAGAATTTTGTTTGTTTAATAAATTAAATAATTATTTTTAAAATTTGACTGAGTAATTATCTATGGGTTTCAGGCTCGATATTTGAGGCCTGGTAGCACCAAGTTATCCTTAATTATTATGCGTGTCAATTTTAATATTTTTAGAATTTTGTTAGTTTAAGGAATTAAATTAAAAATTATTGAATTGGACTGAATAATTATGTATGGGTTCGAGACTCGATATTTGAGGCCTGGTAGCACCAAGTTATCCTTAATTATTATGTGTATCAATTTCAATATTTTTAGAATTTTGTTAGTTTAAGGAATTAAATAATTATTTTTAAAATTGGACTGAGTAATTATGTATGGGTTACAGGCTCGATATTTGAGGCCCGGTAGCACCAAGTTATCCTTAATTATTATGCGTGTCAATTTCAGCATTTTTACA
Organism: Nicotiana sylvestris; assembly: GCF_000393655.2. Classification (NCBI taxonomy): domain Eukaryota; kingdom Viridiplantae; phylum Streptophyta; class Magnoliopsida; order Solanales; family Solanaceae; genus Nicotiana; species Nicotiana sylvestris. Next base: position 128,259,296 of record NC_091059.1, on the reverse strand, counting down.
ACTCTTTTAATTTAATAAATTAAATAATTAATTATTGAATTGGACTGAGTAATTATCTATGAGTTCCAGTTACTACATACTTAAACTACAGAGACTCTACGCTAAAAGGCTCTACATCTTACTACGCTAAAAGGCTATATATTTTACTACGCTCTATATTTTACTACGCTAAAAGGCTCTATATTTTACTACGCTAAAAGACCACTATTACATATAAAAACAACAAACATAACATACATATGGACAACAAACTAAATAAATAATATTTATTATTTAAGCAAATAAAAACATAACATTAACAATAAAAATTATTTATCACATTTTAACTAGTTTTTGTCCCAAAGCTAATAAATCAATCCGGGTATAAATAAGATACAAATTTAAACACAAACATAACACAAATTAACATGGAAACACATTCAACGATACAAATATGCATGTACTATACGAGTTTCGACATAAACAAAATCGAAATACCTCGATTTAAGTTTTTTGAAATAGATTCAAATCGAATTTTTGAACCCGAAAGAAGGAATCCAAAGCTTGTGTTGTGTGCGGGACCTACACTCTTTGCTTTTTGGGTGACAAGTGAGGCCCAAATTTTTTTTTAATTTGGGGGGGGGGGGACCAGCAGTGAGGAGGGAGAGCTTTTTTAATGGAGTCGTCGTCTTGGGGAAGAAGAAGGGCCCCTATATTTTATTAAAGGAAAACACAGTACAATACTGCGTTTCCCTTAAACGCAGTATTGTACTGCGTTTTCCTTTAATTGAATATAGGCATTTATGGCAGAGTTATAAGGTGGGCCCAACTTTAATTGGAAAACGCAGTACAATACTGCATTTGAGGGAAACGCAGTATTGTACTGCGTTTTCGTTAAAAAAATTATTTTTTTAATAAATCGCAGTATAGTACTGTGTTTAACTTTAACGGCTAACTTTCCGTTAAAGTAAAACGCTGTATTATAATGCATTTTATATACTTATGTAACATTTTTTTTAATAGTAGAAAAGTATTTTTTGCCCAAAAGGGCACTATTTAAGTTTCGGAGTCTTCACTCTGTAAGTAGTTTAAATTCAGAAGTTCGCATAATTTTCGCTTAAGATCGGGATAAAAAAAATTACTCCATTTGTTTCAGTTTATGTGAACCTATTTCTTTTTTGGTCCGTTCCAAAAAAAATGATCCCTTTCTAAATTTGGTAACAATTTAGCTTAAACTTACAATTCTATCCTTAATGATAAGCTTTTATAACCATACAAATACTCTGGGCTCCTTTTTAACTTGTTTAGGATCACAAATTTCAAAAGTCTTCATTTTTTCTTAATCTCTGTGCCCGGTCAAACAGGTTCATAAATTAGAACTTTAACTACAAAAAGTACTTAGAAGTAACTTTTATAAATATCAAAAGTGGCAAAATAACAAGTACAGTTTTCAAATAGTAGTCAAAGTTTATATAATAATCTTGGAAGGTGAAAAATATTGATGAATACTCCAAAACATATGAAATAGATCCTAGATTAATTAGTGGGCCACTTATTTCATTCAAATACAATGGCATGAAAACAACAAAGCTATCACAAAATTGGTGACGCTAACTAAGGTCAATGTTCTGCATTTAGAGAAAACACTGAGTACTACGTAATTACTATCGACATCGTTACAAAATTACAACGCTATTGTATATTCGTACCATCCAAATATTTGAGTACGAAACTACCAGTAGCTCCTAAATCCTAATTGAAGGAACTTCACCTCAAGCATCTTGATTGCGTATTGACTATATGTACTTATGAATGATGATATATATTATTCGAAAGAGGCAATAACCAGAAGTATTTAAATAATATAACTCCATAAATGCATGTCAGCAGCAGCTTCCACATAATCTCCAACTTCTACGTAGTGAGGTGGGGGTAGCATTAGTCCTTCCGCCATACTCGCTAGCAATCCCGGCATGCAAAACAGAGCTTCCTCATCCATAAAACAATGATTACTTTCTGGCTTTTCAGGAGTAGTGCCACTGCCACCACATGAGTCACCTGAAACTGCTTCTGACTCAGATGGCCGGAAAGCCTCGGCGGCCTCCACCGCCGCTCTCTGAATATCCTTGGCGTCGGCGGAAGCAGGGACAGGCAACTTCCAAACAGAGTCTGCGAAGTTCAAGCAAGCAGAACGACCCCTTAATGCAATTGCCGCCACGTCATGAGCTCTAGCCGCCATTTCTGCAGTGGGATAAGTTCCAAGCCATATTCTTGATTTTTTATTTGGTTGTCTGACTTCACAAACCCATTTGTCCGAGTTCCTCTTCCTCACTCCCCTGTATACTGGGTGTCGAGTTTCGCGAAACTTCTTCCTCCCTGCTCGCTTCTTGGGGTTATTCAAAGCTAACAAAACTTCCCCATCAGAAAGATTAGCTCTATTACATGGGGAGCTGCTGTTATCAGAAAGTGATGAAGATTCAGTAAGTGAGTCCGAATAATAGCTTCGAAAGATATTCATTCTTGATCACCGATATATATATTGAGAGTGTAAGTAGTCGTGTTGGATGTTGTTTCAGTTAGAGGTTTAGCTCTTTTTGGTCAATATGAAGGGTAGGCGTCTATATATAGGGGAAGTAAGCTATGATAAGTGAAGCAATAAAGCTAAAAGGTTTGATGACGCGGACGAAAGAACACGGTAGTTAATTGGAGGGGTTCTAAGGAGACAGGCTGGATATTTTTAGAAATATCCTAAGCACTGCTATTTTATGGGACAAGTGGATTGGTTTCTGAAAAGTAAATTCCAAGTCTTAAGTGTGTGTCCGACTCGTGTGGGTTTTTGCTGATGTGGCAACTTGTGAATCTTTCTACTTTCTGCTTCTCTTCCTTCCTTCCTTTTTTGGAATATATCTTATCTAGAGTATCATGATTACTTACGCTGCTACCGACAAATCTTTGATTTGAAAATGATAAAACATAACTAATTGTTTGTTTAAAATAATTTGATATAAATCATATGCACCGATAATATAAATTCTTTTTGGTGTTATTAGTGAATTTTACTTTATTTTAGAATGTTACTAGTTACTATATTTACCAAATTACTAATTAATGTTTATCATGAGATTTATAGATAATTACTTAGTAAATGACAATGATTCTGTAAATATTATTTTTAAAAGTGTGTAACCACTTGCATGAAACTAAGCAAAGCAAATGTCACATATATAAGTTTAGTCAACGATCACATATATTTAAAATATTTGTTTTGAGTAGCTAGGTTCAAGTGTCTTGAAAAAATTGCTGGAAACACAATCTCCAACTACAAGTATCTTTGTAAAAACTAACATTTCTTAGCCCAATCATCTTCTTTTTTTCTTCTTCTAATTGTATCTCCATTCCACGATAAAGTATACCAAATGAAGGTTTACTGAATATCAAATAATAGATGAAAAAGAACATACATCTTAATTAACCTACATGCGTGGAGTTTATTTTCTAGCAACGGGCACCATGCATGTTGAACTCCACTTGTCAAACACGTGTCAAATCAAAGTAAGGTGTTCAATTATATATTGTGTATAAACTAGTTGTAACTAGAGGCAGATGCAGTGTGAGAGTTACGGGTTCAATTGAACCCATAACTTTCAACGTGGAGTAGAAATTTATCTGTAAAAATTCATTAAAATTGTAAAAATAATAGATTTGAACTCATAACTTTAAATATATAATGGGCTCAATATTAAAAATCTTAAAAATTGAACCCAAAAAATTTAAATCCAGGATTCGCCTCTGGTTATAACTTCAATATGATATGTTGCTATTTTGACATTGTGATAACAAATAGGAGGAGGAAGTAATATTCGAAGTCAAGATCAAGAACAGAAATGATGAGCTGAAAGCTACACATTCAAATTCTTGAGAAGAAGTTAGTGGAAGGTGAAGCATTAGTTACTTTTGGAGTTGTATTGTAGGACTAAATGACAAATATCCGTTGTATCCTAGGAGAGGCCGAATGCATTCATGTTTGAAGGTTAAAGTTAGAAAATTGACCTTTCAAATATTTGAAGCCATCCATATTGTCTTACTGAACTACACCCACTCATTCACTCGCTCTAATATCATTTGAAAGCTACACATTCAAATTCTTGAGAAGAAGTTAGTGGAAGGTGAAGCATTAGTTACTTTTGGAGTTGTATTGTAGGACTAAATGACAAATATCCGTTGTATCCTAGGAGAGGCCGAATGCATTCATGTTTGAAGGTTAAAGTTAGAAAATTGACCTTTCAAATATTTGAAGCCATCCATATTGTCTTACTGAACTACACCCACTCATTCACTCGCTCTAATATCATTTGACAGTTAATACCATTTGCAGCTCCACCTTTGCAAGAAATGAAAGAAACGAGTGGACCACGTCTAACAGTTTTAGGAAATAGGAATCTTGTTGTTCCCCCTCATTTTCTTCTGCTGGACTAGGAAACAGGAATCTTGGATATTAATATTATATATTATTGTACTAACCTACAAATTTGGATTCTTCCTCGAGCAAAAAAAAAAAAAAAAGCTCGTATCAACTTCGACCCCGAAGAAGAAGGCAAAATAAATAAGTTATCACCTAACCTTTAGCCCAAATCTCCCTTACACATTTTTTGTGAACAATAATAACATTACATATGCAACATTTCTAAAATGTATCTAATACACATCTCTTTTAATCAAGTAAGTTTCACGCAAAAGTAGTGCGTGAAGATGTGAAAATGAGAATCTGCAGGATAGTTTGAATGCTGTAGATTTAAATGAATTGATCCAATGGTCTAAATAATTTTTTTTCTTTTTTATCTTTTTCTACCTTTTATTATTTCACACAAAATACAAAAAGAAAAGACAAAAAACATATACACTAATACCTTCATCCCCAACCCCTCTTCTGGCAAACGGACCAACTGGACGACTTGGGCAAAATTGTGATTTCTATTCGCCGTGGTCTTTTATATCTCCTCCTGTGCTTTTCTCCAATGCCATGGATTTTACAGTAAAATCCTCTTCTTTTACGTCTTTTGCTTGTCGGAAATGGAGTTTTGCTTACTCCGGACGGTGAAAAGTTTGGATATTTAGCCAGAATATTTTTGATGAGTATTTTTTTGTGGGTTTTATCTTCCATGGCTGCTGAGGTTCAGAGGAGAAACAATTGCACATTTCTACCAATTCAAAAACAAAATTAACAAAATCAATAACCAAAGAATTCCAACTAGTAGCTTCTTCTAGGCCAAGCACCACTGACATTAGGAGACTCATCCCTAATAGTAGCCTGACATTTAAGGGTTCTAGTTGAAGAAGAAAAGAAACAACTATAGAGATGATGAGGGGTTTTAGGGGGTGGTGGTGGGGGAGGGGGAAGATAAGAGATAGATGGGTCGGGTAGGGCAGTAAATAAGGGTTAAGTTAAAAATAAATGGGTCGGGTTTAATAATTTCAAATGGGCTAAAGTCAAACGCGTGCATTACACAGATATACTTTTTACTTGTTTTGGTCAAAGAAGGTGTGTACTAGATACACTTTAGAAAGGTTGCGTATGTAATGTTATTATCGTCCACAGAAAGTGTGTAAAGGGGATTTGGGCCAAAGGTTAGCGGGTAACTTATGTATTTTGCTGAAGAAGAATGAAATGAAAGTAGCTTTACCAGATCCATGCACGGGCGAATTTATAGGCAAATATATCGGGTCGTGAACCCTGGTTTCTTCGTCAAAATTAGGTATTTTATGTACATATTTTTTAGAGTTGATCTAATATTATCTACTGGCACCATGCTCCAAAGAGGCTAAATGGTGCACTTTGTTGAATGATGAGTTATTTACCTAGAGGAGCAAGGATCAAATTCCATTTAATACACTCCCAACAATCTACCCTTGAACTAGGTTCCACATGACCCTTCGCCGTTTATGAGTTAATTTGAAGATTAACTGTGTGTCACCCACATGATCCGAGTATTTACGGTCACCGAAACCCAATGAGAGGTTGTGTATATATACATCTTTGAAGCTATGGGTAAAGGTAGTGAACCAGCCCATAGACGGACAAATGCACTAAACCGGGCCTTACGCCATCTCTATATTCATCTCGTGAAATCATTGGTTTTGATACCAGTTGTTAGGCTAAAACGGTTCAAAAATACTTTTAACATGGTATGATATTGTCTGCTTTGGGGCAAGCCTGCATGATTTTCTCCAAAAGGCCTAAAGAAAAGGTCTCACACCATTAAGGGTATCCAACTCCTTATAAATATTTTATTTTTCTTTTTTACTTTTTATGTGAGAATTTGTTCATACACTCCCAACACTTAGGAAGAACATAGATTGTCCGAAAGAAGCAACAATCAGAACTATTTAAATAGAATAACTCCATAGAGTCATGTCAGCAGCAGTTTCCACATTATCTCCAACTTCTACGTAGTGAGGTGGAGGTAACATTAGTCCTTCCGCCATATTCGTTAGCAATCCCGGCATGCAGAAGAGCGCTTCCTCATCCATAAAAGACTTATTACTTTCTAGCATTTCAGGATATTCTCCTGAAACTCTTTCAGACTGATCAGATGGGCGGAAAGCCTCGGCAGCCTTCGCCGTCACTCTCTGAATATCATTAGCGTCAGATGAAGTAGGGATAGGCAACTTCCAAACAGAGTCAACAAAGTTCAAGCAAGCAAAACGACCCCTTAATGCAATAGTCGCCACGTCATGAGCTCTAGCCGCCATATCTGCACTGGGGTAAGTTCCAAGCCATATTCTTGATTTTTTATTTGTTTCTCTGACTTCAAAAACCCATTTGTTTGAATTCCTCTTCCTCACTCCCCTGTATACTGGGTGTCGGGTTTCTTGAAACTTCTTTCTCCCTGCTCGCTTCTTGGAGTTATTCGAAGCTAACATCACTTCCTCTTCAGAAAGATCAGCTCTATTAATGCAAGAGCTGCTATTGTTAGACAATGGTGATGATTCAGCCATTGATGATGATGTTGTATGAAGTGAGTCACAATAATAGATATGAGAAATATCCATTCTTGAGAGTTACTAATACTAATATATATAGTAGTGTTATATTATACTCTGCGAGTTGTTTAGTTTGATATTTTTGCTATTTTTGGGGATCGGAATGTGAAAACTTGGGTTCTAAATATATAGTAAAAGTAGGATACTACGATTATGAACGCTTCTATATGTAGATGAATAAGTGAAGCATTGTAGCTAAATAGTTTGATAACACAAATGAACATCAGGGGAACATGCTGGATTTTGACACGGGTAAGTAAGCTGTATAGATGAATAAGTGAAGTTATTAAAGTCTAGAGTGTGTCTTAGCTCGTGTGGTTTTCTGCTGGCTGATGCGGAACTTGCGAGAGTTTCTAGTTTCTGCCCCTTTCTTCCATCCTTCCTTCCTTTCTTAAATATGTACACCAGAATTTATGTGTCACTATTTGACTCGACATAAAGTTTAAGAAAAAAAGACCTCTAAAATATGTGATTATAAGTCATTTCATTAAGGATAAAGTAGGAAGTTTAAACTGAAATTGTTTTCTTAATAACAAAGTATGGCATTCTTTTTAAATAGACTAAAAATAAAATAATATGACACATAAATTGGGACATAAAAAGGAAGTATATTTTATTTGGAGTACCGGGACTACTTAGGCTACCACTGACCAATCTTTGTCATTTGTGTCACGCCCCAAACCTGGGCCTGGACGTAACACGATACTCGGTGCCTGACTATATATGACCGAGCGCACCAACTGGCTGGTTGAATCAACATGTGATATCATAACATACTAAATGCGGAAGAAAAACTAACACATGCTGATACACTGAAAGTCTGAATGATATAAATCAAAGTGCGGAAATACTAATAAAATTCTGAAACATATTTGTAGCCAACATAGCTTAACATGAAAATCCTGACACTCTGTCAAACTGTTACTCTAGTCTATAAAGCCTCTAATGAAGTACTGAAAACATTGACTGTCTCAAAATACGGAAGACTATAAGATAATTATAATTCCCTGAAAGAACTGGGGATCACCAAATAACTGATATGAGAGTCCTAGCGCTCTGAATCATCTACCTGTAAATCATTACCTGCATTGTGAGATGCATGCCCCAGGCAAAAGGGAAAGTACATTTGAATTGCACTGGTATGTAAAGCAACTGAAAGAAAGAATTATAAATGTTAAAACAAAAACTAAGTTGATAGCTGAGAATTGATAATTGATAACTGAAATGATAATTATTGAAACTGAAATTGAAACTAAAATGATAACTGATAACTAATAATTCAACTAAACAAGGAAGTAAGAATATGAATACTCCATCTTCTGAATGATGAACAACCTATTTATCTGAATATTAAACTACAGCCTCAGGCCCAATAAATATATGTGCACAACTGCTGCCTCGGGCCCAAGTATACGTATACATAACTACGGCCTCAGGCCCAAAGATGCATAAAGCATAAACTGCGACCTCGGGCCCAAAGATGCATAAAGCATAAACTGCAGCCTCAGACCCAAATACAGGTGTTCAACATTCAGGGATTTAAAATCATGAACTGAGAATCATACTGCAATACATGATAGTGAAATACTGAATTACACTGAGTTACATGATACTGGAATATTGGATCACACTGAGTTACATAATACTGGAATACTGAATAGGACTAGGCTGAGACATGTATTCTTGAACTGATTATGAACACTGAAACTTCAACTGTTTATGGCATATTGAGTAATCTACACTAAGACTCGGGGGCATCAAACCCAAGTCTATATTGATTACACACTGAGCTCACAATGTTCAGAATGAAAGTCATGAACGAGTTATGAAGCTAAAGAATAGAAGTTCTACAACTATTTAAGGAACTAGGCTAAACTATATTTCTGAGGCAATTAGTAACGTCGTAAAAGAAACGTAGTGTAGGGAGAATCATTAACATTTTCAAACATAGAGAGTTAGCCTCACATACCTTAACTTCTTGCTCTTGAGCGTAATACAACATTCACCAACCATTTCACCTTCAATCTATATCAATACAAGTCAAAGGGATTCCATATTAGCAATAATACTCATGTTTTGGTCATTTAGACATTTTCTCAAACACTTGGTGAGAATAAAGCTTCATAGTTCTTATAATGGTATCTCTACACCCAATAACCCATTCTCTTGCTCCTAGATAAATTCTAAAGTCTCAAATGGTTATAATCAACATTATTGTTTATCACCCATAAGGTAAACAACACCTTTAACCAATAATCAATAATCAACACCCCAAACCTATTATCGTTCATACTTTTCTATCAAACCCATCAATTCATATCTTATGAACTAGAGTCTATAATCATTAATCCAATGTTAGAATCAATTAGAGGGTGAAGACGTTACCTTTTTGAAGTTCAATCTCCTTGAATTTGAGTTCTAGGGTTCCTTCTTTCAACAGTAATATCCCAATCGAATATCTAATGATATGGAGGGTTTACCCATATTAATAAGATGTTGGAAAATTGAAATTAACTTAGAATCACCATTAGAACTTACCTTGGGTGGTGGAGGGACCCTTAAGTAGTTAGGTTTTTGAGAGCTTTCCTTTCTAGAGCAAGTTTTTATATTTTGCGGCTGTGGGGAGATGAAATAGGGCTATAAAAACGACTTCCCAAGTCATCCACTGCATCCCAGTAGGCCTGAACGCGGTCCCGACCACGGTAAATAGCTGGAGCACTGCCTAACGACCGCGGTCTCGGTCAAATATGGTGGTTACACACTGCTCTGTAAAATGGGCATAACATTTTACACAAAGCTCCATTTGGGCTCCAAAATATATCGTTATAAAGCTATTTCAAATGCCTACAACTTTTATGCTTTGAGTTTTCCCAAATTCCGTATACATTTTCACTAAACCCTGCTGGAAAACAGATCTTCTGCAAACTTAGTCGATTTTGTCAAATCTTATTCACCTCACTTTCCATCTTGATTTTGAAACAACTATTTTCACCCATACTCATCCCGATAGGACTTCATATGTATAAAATATCTAATTATACCCATTTAAAACATCCACAACTAGTCATAATGTACAGGGTATTACATTATCTCCCCCTTGGGATCATTCGTCCTCAAATGATTGTCCTGACTGTAACTTCTGCTAACTCCGGACCTTAAATGGGTTTGGTGGAAACATGAACTTTCATTAACACTTGTATACTAAACTGAATGAATACATGATTACTGAACTGCTATGATACTGAACTGAATGACTACTACATTGATTGAATATTGGTCTGCCATGGATACGCGAATACTGAACTAACATGGATATATGAATATTGAACTGTCACGAATATTTGAGTAATCTGAGTACTAAGCTAGCATTAATGTCTAAGTATTGCACTAACATGAGTAGCTGAGTATTGAGCTGACATGAGTATCTGACTACCGAACTGACATGAGTATCTGAGTACTGGAAACTTGAATGTTATGACATGACACGTGAAATACTGGTTGTACCATCACTAATTATGGTGGAAACTCCAACTCATAAGCTAATTGACCAATTATTCGCAAGAATTTATATGGCCCAATATAGCAGGGACTATGCTTCCCCTTCTTCCCAAATCTTATAACGCTTTTCATAAGCAACACTTTCGGAAACACCCAATCATCAACTTGAAACTCTAGGTCCCTATGCCGCACGCTCGAATAGGACTTTTAGCGGCTCTAAGTTTTCTTCAAACGTTCTTGAATCAACTTAAATTTCTCTATAGTTTGGTAGACCAAATCGGGTCCTAATAACTCCACTTTTACAACTTCGAACCAACCAATTGGTGATCTACACCTTCGCCCATACAGAGCTTCATATGGTTCCATCTTGATACTAGAGTAGTAGGTTATTATTATCAAGGTCAATGAGAGGTATGTGATCATCCCAATTACTCTTAACATCAAGGACATATCCTCAACTATTTGAACAATGTGCTCTGCCTGGCCATATTTCTGAGGACAAAAAACTTGTGCCTAATCAATTCTCAAATAACTTCTAAAAGTTCATTTTAAACTGAGCACCATAGTCCGTAATGACGGACAACGGATTCCTATGCAATCAAACGATTTCGTGAATGTACACCTTGGTATAATCTTTTGCTGAATCTGTAGTTTTGTTTTGTTTTTGGCAAGAAGTGTGCTGACTTGGTAAGTCGATTTACAATCATCCAATCAAATCATGCTTTTAAAATGAGCAAGATAATCCTGTTATAAATTTTATATTTACCATCTCCACTCAAAATATGTGTATTCTGTGATAAAACACTAGGCTTTCTGTTGCTCGACTTTCACTTGCTGACAATTCGGACAATTGGCCACAAAGTTTGGGATGTTCTTTTTCATGTTGTTCGACCAATAGATCTCTTTGGTCATGATTCATATTTGGGGAACCTGGATGGAAAGAATACCTAGAATTATGGGCTCCTAACATGATCTTCCCTCTTTAAGTCCATCTACGTCTGGAACACACAATCCATCTTAGTACCTCAAAGTACCATCATCTTCCCCTTGTTCAAAAGCTATCATCTTATGCTTGTGTATCCCCTCTTTAATTGTAATATGTAGGTATCATCAATCTATTTCTCTTTCACTTTGGCTACTAAGTAGGAACGAGTCCTGTTCTAGACAACAACTCCGTCATCTTTGGATTCCGAAGTTGAACTCCTATCTTGGCTGGTGAACTTCTTTCACAGAGTTCTCTTATATACCTCAATCATAAGTTATAATTCCCACACTTTATCTTTTTAAGCACTTCTTGAAAAAATTTATAGAATTATTGTGAGCTAAGTCTATACTTCGAAGATTAGAGTCTCGTGCAATGTCACTACCCTCATAATACATACCTAGGCATGATTTTATAGCTTTTCCGTGACCACTTTATCATAAATAACTAAGCTCGGTGATCATTCTACTCACTTTGTGTTTCTTACACATGCTAGACATAATCCTTGTGGTAATTATACAATTTTCCCTCATTACCGAACTGATTTTCTTTTTTCATATCCCATGCTAACTATTCGAGTTTCAGATCTCCATCTGGACTTACTGATGGTTTTCACATCACCCCTTAGACCAAAGGTCTTATACTTGCGGATCCTTCTTTTTTTTTTGTTGGGATCCAAATAACTTTCCTTATTTTCTGCAATTCTTTGCACTCTATGTCAATGATGACTCATCTTCCAACTAACTTCTGAGAAATCCTTCTTACTAGGAAAAACTATATTACCTACATAAATGGAAAGCTAATGTATTCACAACTATCATACACAATCTTAATGATTTAACTCTGCTCATAATGTCAATCTTGGGAAGACCCTTTTTCCATACTTCTTAAAGGCTATTCTTCTGTAGTCAGGTTTCTTACTGCCTAGCTGATTTTTTCCCACTATCACTGTACTTTGTATTTAACTTAAACTCTTTGGGTTCTAACACACGTTCAGTATTTCAAACTGTCATCCACTCACTAGAGTTAACATGGCTAAGTGAATCAAATCTTGCCTCTACTAGCCATGTTGAGCTAATTCACAGTATCTACTCAATACTTACTTACGATTCTTTTACTAACCTGCTAGCATCATGTTTTCTTGCTTTGCTTTGAATAACTAAAGTGAAGCATAAGGTTATTTCTAACTTCCATCACCATCCGATTCTATTCTATGGTAGCATACTATCTTTCTCTTTTTGAACTATGTACATGGATCACCAATGGATCACACTTAGGGAAATTTCATCTTTCTTAAACAAAATTGGAATATCTAACCCCTAACTTTCTATATACTTCAAAATCACTTCAGACTATAAACCTTCGGCCTAAACACATATTCACATCATTTGAAAGGGAACTGTCATATCTTTTATCTCACAATAATAGCCACTTCTTATAGTAACTTACTAACGTGGTACTTCTAGTTCTGATTTGTATAAATATAAACAACTTAAAATCATTCCCTAAAATTCAATATTGTCTACTCTTGGTTCTCATTTTGTACATCGTATTATTCTTAGTTATATTTCCCTTAGGCTCTTTCTGTCCAAAACTACAGTGATCAATTCTATGCCCATTACGGTTGAATTCTTAACCTAACACATCGTGGGGTCTGACATATGGATACACTGCCATACATATCCGATAAATCACTTCATGCACCATCCGGTGAGTCTTGGGTCTTAATCCCTAAAACATGCGAAGATTTTGCTATTATCACTGTAACTTACATTTTCTTTGAGCATCCATATGCGTCACTGTATACTCACAAGTCTCTAGAAATTTTGATATACTGAAAATCGGAGATCTGGTAACTGAATAATAAATAACTGGCTTACTGGATAACTATAAACCTGCTAACTGAAAGACTGCATAACTGATAACTGAGTAAAACAGATGACCATAAAATGTAATAACTGCTTTTGTACTTTCTGATAATGTTATTCTCTAATCTATACTACTATCCATTGCATCCCACTTTTAACATCCTCTCAAGTCTCATATTTACTAAGTTGTACTCCATAATTATATCCCAATGGGTAATTATCCTCTCTAGGACTTTAGGTTTCTCTTGCGCGTCGCTTGGGCATCCAATACGTTTGGAATTCGATAAGAAGAGAAGATTACCAATTGCTCTAAGTTTCATGGCACGATCTAGAGAAGAAAGAAAAGAGACAATCCTGAATGTCTTGGTAGTTAACCGTTTATATGAGTGGTCAGCACACACATATAAAAGAAACTCTACTGGACATGGCTTCATAGACTCCCTAGGACTCTTGAACCTAGTGCTCTGATACCAAGCTTTGTCACGCCCCGAACCTGGGCCTGGACGTAACACAGAACTCGGTGCCTGACTACATGTGACCGAGCGAACCAACTGGCAGGATAAATCAACATGTGATATCATAACATACTAAATACGAAAGATAAACTAACACATACACTGAAAGTCTGAATGATATAAATCAAAGTGCGGAAATACTAATACAATTCTGAAACATATTGGTAGCCAACATAGCTTAACATGAAAAGCCCGAGACTCTGTCTAACTGTTACTCTAGTCAATGAAGCCTCTAATGAAGTACTGAAAACATTGATTGTCTGAAAATACTGAAGACTATAAGATAATTATAATTCCTCGAAAGAACGGGGGATCATCAAATAGCTGATACGAGAGTCCTAGCGCTCTAAATCATCAACCTGTAAATCATTACCTACATTGTAAGATGCAGGCCCCAGAAAAAAAGGACGTTAGTACATTTGAATTGCATTGGTATGTAAAGAAACTGAAAGAAAGAATTATAAATGCTGAAACTGAAACTAAGCTGATAGATGAGAATTGATAATTGATAACTGAAATGATAATTATTGAAACTGAAACTGAAATGATAACTGATAACTGAGCTGATAACTAATAATTGAACTTAACAATGAAGTGAGAATATGAATACTCCCTCTTCTAAATGATGAACAACTTGTTTATCTGAATATTAAACTGCGGCCTTAGGCCCAATAAATATATGTGTACAACTACGACCTCGGGCCCAAGTATACGTATACATAACTGCGGCCTCGGGCCCAAAGATGCATAAAGATTAAAATGCGGCCTCGGGCCCAAAGATGCATAAAACATAAACTGCAACCTCAGGCCCAAATACAGGTGTTCAACATTTAGGGATTTAGAATCATGAACTGAGAATCATACTGCAATACATGATAGTGGAATACTGAATCACACTGAGTTACATGATACTGGAATACTGGATCACATTGAGTTACATAATACTGGAATACTGAATAGGACTAGGCTGAGAGATGTATTCTTGAACTGATTATAAATATTGAAACTTTAACTATTTATGGCATATTGAGTAATCTATACTAAAACTCGGGAGCGTAAAACCCAAGTCTATATTGAATACACACTGAGCTCACAACGTTCATAATGAAAGTCATGAACGAGTTATGAAGCTAATGAATAGAAGTTCTACAACTATTCAAAGAACTAGGCTAAATTATATTTCTGAGGCAATTAGCAACGTCGTAAAAGAAACGTAGTGTAGGGAGAATCATTAACATTCCCAAACATAGAGAGTTAGCCTCACATACCTTAACTTCCTACTCTTTAGCGTAATACAACGTTCGCCAACCCTTTCAACTTCAATCTATATCAGTACAAGTCAAACAAATTTTATATTAGCAATAATACAAATGTTTTGGTCACTTAGGCATTTTCTAAAATACTTGGTGAGAATAAAGCTTCATAGTCCTTATAATAGTGTCTCTACACCCAATAACCCATTCTCTTGCTCCTAGATAAATTCTAAAGTCTCAAATGGTTATAATCAACATTATTCTTTTTCACCCATAAGGTAAACAACACCTTTAACTAATCATCAATAATCAACATCCCAAACCTATAATCGTTCATACTCTTCTATTAAACCCATAAATTCATAACTCATGAACTAGAGTCTATAATCATTAATCCAATGTTAGAATCAATTAGAGGGTGAAGACATTACCTTTTTGAAGTTCAATCCCTTTGAATTCGAGTTCTAGGGTTCCTTCTCTCAACAATGATGTCCACATCGAATATCTAATGATATGGAGGGTTTAACCATGTTAATAAGATGTTGGAAAATTGAAATTAACCTAGAATCACCATTTGAACTTACCTTGGGTGGTGGAGGGGCCCTTAAGGAGTTAGGTTTTTGAGAGTTTTCCTTTCTAGAGCAAGTTTTTATGTTTTGTGGCAGTGGGGGGACGAAATAGGGCTAGCAAAACGACTTCCCAAGTAATCCAATGCGTCCTAGTAGGCTTGACCGCGGTCTCAACCACGGTAAATAGCTGGAGCACTGCCTCACGACCACGGTCGCGGTCAAACGCGACCGAACGCGGTAGTTACACACTGTTCTATAAAACGGGCATAACATTTTGCAAAGAGCTCCATTTGGGCTCCACAATATATCATTGGAAAGCATTTCAAAGGCCTACAACTTTCATGCTTCGAGTTTTCCCAAATTCCTTACACTGTTTAACTAAACCCTGCTGGAAGACGGACCTTCTACAAACTTAGTCGCTTTTGTCGAATCTTATTCACCTCACTTTCTATCTTGATTTTGAAACAACTATTTTCACCTATACTTATCCCGATAGGACTTCATATGTATAAAATATCTAATTATTTCCCATTTAACAATCCATACCTAGTTCAAATGTACATGGTGTTACAATTAAAAACAAATAAAATAATTATATTTAATTCGTGTTGCATCTATATTAACCCTAAATTACACCACCAATTTTACTAGTGAATCATGGTATAACGACCTGATCGGTTGTTTTAAGAATTAATATCCCGATCACCTATTAACTACTTTTCTCATATTCTTTTCTACTATTGTAACTTGCCGGGAGTATTCGGTTTGAGTTTCGGAGTGTTTTGGGGCACTTAGTCCCTAAATGAGAGCTTAAGCTTTAATATTTGGACTGTAGCCGGAAAAGTGTGAAGACGACCTCAGAATGGAATTTCGTCGATTCTGTTAGCTCTGTAGGGTGATTTCGGGCTTACGGGCGTGTTCGGATTGTGTTTTGGAGGTCCGTAGCTTATTTAGGCTTGAAATGGCTAAAGTTGAATTTTTGAAGTTTCTCGATCGATAGTGAGCTTTTGATATTGAGGCCGGAATCCGATTCCGAAAGTTGGAATAGCTCTGTAGTGTTGAATGTGACTTGTGTACAAAATATGGGGTCAATTGGACATGGTTTGGTTGGTTTCGGCATCAGTTGTAGAATTCTTGAGATTTCAAGTTCATTAGGCTTAGATTGGAGGGTGATTCGTGGTTTTAGCGTTGTTTTATGTGATTTGAGGATTGGACTAAGTTCGTATGATGTTTAGGATTGGTTGTCATGTTTGGTTGAGGTATCGGGGGCCTTGGGTGAGTTTGGGATGCTTAACAGAATTGGATTTGGACTTAGACATTTTCTGACATTGCTGAACCTTTCATAATCGCACCTATGTATATGGGACAACAGGTGCGGCGCCGCAGAAGTGGCTTGTTGAACGCAGGAGCGGAAATAGGTCAGGGCTTCAGGAACCACAAGTGCGGCTGGGTGACCGCAAATGCGGAACCACAGATGCAACTAAGGGACCGCATATGCGTCCCCAAGCCCAGTTAAGTGAATTTCGCACCTGCGATGCCTTTTTCGCTTGTGCACGACTGCAAGTGCATACCCCCTGACCACAAATGCGGTAATCGCTGGGCAGATATATAAATTTCAAGGGTTTGAAGTTCATAACATCAAATTTCATTTTTAGCTCAAGAGAAGACGATTTTGAGAGAGTTTTGTCACGACCCAAACCGAAGGGCCGCGACGGGCACCCGGTGCCTTACTCAACCGAGTACCAACATAACATATCTTTCTTATCATGTTATCATGAGTAAATGAGCTAGAAAACTCGTCCTGAGATAACAAGAATAAAACATAAGGGAATAGTCAACATATGAAGACCCAACATGATATACAAACTAATATATGTGACATACGGGCCTATAAGGCCGACATGACCATTAGTAAACTCGAAACATAGGCCGACAAGGCCATACAATTATCCATACACCTGACATATGTCTACAAGCCTCTAAGAGTACATAAAATCATAAAGGTCGGGACAGGGCCCCGCCATATCAATCAATACATATCCAAAGCATACTGACCAAATAGGCAACTCCGGAGCAAGTGGAGTGCACCAACACCTTCGCTGAGCTGATAGCCTACTAGGAGGACTGTCAACCTATCAATCGGGACCTGCGGGCATGAAATGCAGCGTCCCCAGGCAAAAGGGACGTCAGTACGAATAAAGTACCGAGTATGTTAGGCAGGAAAGCATAAACAAGAACAGTAATGTAAAGAGAGAGATAAAGGAGATACAACCTGTAACATCAGAGTGCCTCTGGGGGTTACTGATATGAAATGCATAATACATATATATACATAAACTTTTTAAAACATTCGCCTCTGTGGGCATCATCATCATATCGTACCCGGCCTCAAAGAGGACTCGGTAAAAGCGTACCCGACCATCATAAGGTTCGGTAGAATCGTACCCGGCCACGTGGAGCTCGGTAAACCCAACTGATCAGTGGTTGCACAATAGGTGCCGTACCCGGCCGACTATAGCGCGGCTCGGTAGAGTAAAATAGATACCATATATAATGCATGCTAGACTCATGGAATCATCTTCTAAACCTTTTGGAGTGACTTAAGAACATTATGGACATCCCTACCATCAATATGAACCTTAGTAGGATTTAAGGATCATACACACTTGTTTAGAATAATTTTATAAGGAAAGAACAACATGGACAACCTTAGTTGCTAGGAGTAGAGTCATTATGAAATAGCGTATCGTTTATGTTCATTTCATTTTAGACCATGCCAAAAGAAAGAAGAAAGTGCCTTAACATACCTTAAACCCGTTGAGTCCTTAATCCCTTCCAAGCAACTCTTCAAACAAGTCAACTCAATCTATCATAGTATAAGGAGATTCAAAATCAGTGCTGAGCAAAGGCTAAGTCTATAACTTAAGCTAGTAGCTCGTTTACGTAAATTTGGGCAGCATCTCCATTGTAACAAGGGCCTCCTCCAATACCATATACCAACAACAATGACCAGAGCAATCCATCAATACATAATTATCAATATCAAGACACCATATAACCACAACAAGTCACAACTACATTACGACGAGCGGCAAACTCCGATTGGAATCCGTATACCCCTTATCAATCCTTATAGACTTCTTACTTCAACATAAAAGTATCATTAACTTGATAATGAAGTCATTAATCAATGATTCCAGCCTTATACCATATATTTATAACAACGAAAATAATCCACAACTTCAACTATCCCCAACTAGCAACTTTATTCACTAGTTCAGGTCTAGCCCATCCATTTAACTTAATCAATATCAAGATAACCTTAGGCACAAGCAAGAACACAATATACATACCTCCTACAGTAACTTCAAGTCAAAATCCAAGTTATATTCATTTTACAACAACCCTTAATAGCAATACAACACCATAGAAGTGACTTAAGCTAGTCCAAGTATTATCTTATAGTTTATCATCCTAACAACTTAACCAACATACAAGAAAGCTTAAGCACAATTAGTAGGTTGTTATACTCACCTTATACAGCAGCAACAACTTGGAATTTCATCCAAATACAGCCCACAACAATCCTCAATGACAACACAACCTCAAAGAGGTGTTGTTCTTCACTAGAACTAAGTTTTGATGTTGAAATATGGTGTAATCACTTTGGAATCACTTCAAACCCTTGTGATATATGTTTAGGAGGGTTAGGAGAAGTTTGGAGACGAACTTTAGTTGAAAAATGAGCAAAAATAGGCGTCCAAATCGTTTATAAATTGAAGTAGGTCAACCACCGCCTAAGTGGGTCCCATTGGGAGCTGCTTGCGCGGTCTCGCGAAAATGCGAATATCTCTCTACTCCGATGTCGTATTGACAAACGGTTTAATGCGTTAGAAACTAGACTCGTAGACCTTCAATTTGGTAGGTAGAACACCCCATTATTCCAAGTATATTTGGAGAAATTCTCAGATACATTTGACCTAAATTTCAGCAAATTTATGAATGTAACTTGTGATGACCTTTGCCAACTCTTGTTCCACAACTTGCTTGCCTTCAAAATGTAGAAAATGAATATCATACGACTAAAATAACTCATAGAATAACCTCCTTATCATGTTAATAACCCTAGTCTCACCCCAAAGTACATGTTATAACATTCGAAACTTGTCGACTTTCGACGAAACTTATTTTCTTCAATTGGTTTAGCTTCTAAGATTTCCAACCCTCTTGGTAATCGTTATTCATGATCTTAAATATTTGTAACCTCCAAGGTAACATTATTAACTTACTTTATTTGCTTCCAAATAGAATCTCATTTCCGAGCTTACATCAATGACTTACGATGTACTCTCACGTATGAAAACTTGGGGTGTAACATCATTCCCCCCTTTGGAACATTCGTCCTCGAATGTTGACTGATGCACTTATCAATTTCATAAACTATGGCTCTTACGAATACTTTAATGTTCATCTTGCCATCTAAGCAACAGTTTTGTGAATAAATCCAAACGCTTGGGCATTCCCCCCTTTTAGGCCTCTTTGTCACGCCATGACATGTGGTCGGAATTTTTCCAACATCGTAACATTTGCTACCTTATATCATGCAGTATGTACGACTGTGTCCTTATATGAGTGCCTAGCGACTCGTCTTCCCTTTTTCCTCCATCTTTTAGCCAATCTATAAGCCTCACCGTATGAACATATACAGAATTATGAAAAGCTGTCCCTCTAGGCATCTATAGGTGTATTGATGTCTTTCGCTTGGTACTTTATCGAACTTAAGACTATTGCTATCTCTTGTTTCATAGCCTTGCATATCTATCCTTATGGATTTACTACATCTAGGCAGGTTATACTATACCATAAAACTTACTTCGTTTTATAATTACCGAGACTTGCTACCCAACTCCAGGTTACTCTCTCGCTGCTTATCCTATATGTATAAATCTAAGTCCTTTAGTGCTTCCTCATTTTTATTCATCTTAAGAATAACAAACAAATCTCATCTCATACTTTGGAACTTGTACCCATCTATTGTTTATTCACCTTAATGTTGATCTATAATCTATCACTGATAACTTGCAACCTCTTACGTAATACACTGTCACTAGGGCTCACATCTTATTGGGGAACATCTGAAGTGATTTTCCTGATCCACCTAGGGATAATACTATACTTCAATAACCATATTTCATTGCATCCCAACGCGATTCATCTTATGGGGGTATTCTAATCCCGTGCAATTAATGAAATCCCTTTCTCGTTAAATCATTACTCAATCAAAGGCCTAAGAATCATCCTCTTATCTATCACAATTACACCCTTATTCTACCGCCAGGGCAACATTCCATCTCTTCTAAATGCACCTAGTCTTAGACTCCTCTGGGTTCATTCAGGCTGTATAGAGTTTTTTATTCATATGGAAATCATCAGCTCCCTTGTTTTGATGGGTTTAATCCCGAGGACATACATATTCTCGTCACCTTCTCACTCATCTTTTCATATCCTTACTCCTATCTACCTAAAACCTTGTTGCTCTACAATACTTTACCTTAGGACCTACACCGATCTATTTATACTACTCCCAACCTTCCTTTAACTTGATAGCACCATAAATTTCCTTTTGTGCCTTCTCAGTTGTCCTTAAATGTAAGCAATTACTTTTGATGGTCGTTCTATCACTTGTTGCATGAATACTTGGCTTGTCCTTTTTGCCCACGAATACTATAATTTCTTGTACCTTATATGATCTCAAACATCACCTTTGATAGCTTCTTTTTTTACCATTCATTAGCCATGATAGGTGCCACTTTCTTATGGAGTGTATACAATATTGTAGTGAGACTGTTGTTACAGGATCATTTACTCTCTAGCTCACTATGCTTAGGTGGAAACCTTCTTCCTTATTTCCTCAACTAGTCTTTCATTGTAGTACTTAGGGAGACCTTCTGGCTCTTGTAAAGTTGCGAGCTTGATATATCGTACACCCGAAGGTAATTTTCGTTATTCTTACTTGCCTATAATAATCCTTAGTTACATAAATTTATGCCTTTGTGCTCGTAGGGTTACTTCTAAGCTCAAATTTTTATTGTCTCCTTAGTGACACTCTCTCTTATTTTCATAAACCTTTAAAAGTGGTACCTTTAATTGCCTCAACTCCTATCTGAATTTTTTTCAAATGATTGCGATCTTGTATCTGCGAGACTAAATTCATTATGCTGCAGTTCACTACATTTATCTTGCATGATCTATTGATTTATCCGTGACCTCTTGTCTAGCCATAACTGGGCTCTTCCTAAATCAACTACTAATTACTCGTTGGTCCATTCTCATATATATATATATATATATATATATTCTGCATAATCCCTCTTGGGATATATCCTTTGTCTTAACTTATCTCTCACCACTAGCTCCAGATGTATCAAATGTCCATTCATACTTATTTATCAATAACATCCTGGCACGGAAACTTTTACTGCCTCTCCCCGGTGTCGTGCTTGTATAATGTTCTGGATTCGCAACATATCTGCAGGAACTGAATAAATGCAACATCATCCCTTTCTCCTTTTTACCACATTCTTCCTTTACCATTCCATAGTTAACTGAACCGCTTAACTCCGACTTAATACCATATCACACCATATTCCCCCCTTCAGGGGAGTACTAAGATTTAGTACTACGACGATCTACCTATACTTGTTTTACCTTTTCATATTCGGCGTCTTTTCACATTATCAATGAACCTTAATCACCTTATGGTAACCTTCTGTACCAGGGATAACTAAATTTCTTACGCACGAAGGTGACACCTACGGTAACTGGCACATTTAGTCCCTTAAGATTAACTCTGCTCAGAGTGCTTGCTTTAGGTAAGCGACTTCCTAAATAACCTTTAAAGGTTATTCGTCTGTTGTCTATTCTATTATTGTTTGGAGCACGATCTTTGAAATTCTCACGATGTCGACCATTATCAAATCCTCCGGGCCCTAATTCATGTTCGGTTTTATCTTGTTCACCAGCCCATACTGATTTTTATTACTCTGGGGTCTAACCTTTCCTCCTGGTAATCACGTTGAAGTCACCAACTCATTTCTCGAAATAAAAATATGATTTTATGGCTTATACTCTTTTATTGCCTTAAGGCTTGTCACCTCTTGTATTTTCCTTCACTTTGACTATAGACTCTGTCATCGTGTCATATTTTGATTTACTGTTATCACCCCTATATCACATCTTACTCATGATGCTTCATTTATTTTCTTCTTATTCTCCGGATAATATTCTTTTTGTCTATCACTTTATTCTGAAAACTTCAACAAAAAGTTCTTTCCCTATAAGCTCCCCTAGCTTCATCTCATTAGAATGCCTAACATTCTTTTTTTTTACTCGGGGCTAGAGTCATACTAAGGTAAATATTTGTCCCTTCTAGGATCCCACTGCCTATATTCTGAAATTTTTGAATATTCCAGTATTCGTATCTGATTGTACTACTCTAGAGTTCACCATCTGGGTGTCTTAGAAGGATATCTTTTACCACATTTGTACCATCTTTCGGAAACATTGGTTAATAATAACAACCTATCCACAATTTTTGGGTTACTCTAACTCCAACTGGATCCTGATATCCCATCTTTCTCTTAAATAATATCTGTTAGCTCCCATAGAACATAACTGAGATGGGTGTGGCCAATTGTACTTACCTCTGTCATTGATGAAGGTACCAAAATGCTTATATTTCTCTGCCTGATTTGAAAATATTGATAATCTTCATTATCTGGGTGCCTTGTACCCCTCTTCACCTTACTTCTTTTACTTGTTGAAACTTGTATCTAGCTTCTGAATCCCTCATAGATTTTCACCATATTCGTGAATAGATATCCTTGCCTTAAGGCTCCTTATTAAGAAGCATACACATCTTAGTACACACACGATCTGTTGAAGACCTCATATTTACTCATCATAAGTATGATGTGAAATCGAGTTCCTCTGACTCAACTCTTTCACATCCACATGTAATCTCTTACCAACTATCTTTGTGGAAGTAGGTATCGTTGTATTATGACTAAAGTCGAATTTAGGAGTTTGAATTCTTACAACTGAGCTCTACTGCACGATCTAGAGTAAGAAGAAAGAGTGACAGACCTAAATGCCCTGTAGCCTCCTGCTTATAAGTGTGGTGCACAACACACCCATAAACAAGACTCTACTAGACACGGCTTGTAGACTCCCTAGGACAGAACTGCTCTGATACCACTTCTGTCACGACCCAAACCGAAGGGCCGCGACGGGCACCCGGTGCCTTACTCAACCGAGTACCAACGTAACATATCTTTCTTATCATGTTATCATGAGTAAATGAGCTAGAAAACTCGTCCTGAGATAACAAGAATAAAACATAAGGGAATAGTCAACATATGAAGACCCAACATGATATACAAACTAATATATGTGACATACGGGCCTATAAGGCCGACATGACCATTAGTAAACTCGAAACATAGGCCGACAAGGCCATACAATTATCCATACACCTGACATATGTCTACAAGCCTCTAAGAGTACATAAAATCATAAAGGTCGGGACAGGGCCCCGCCATATCAATCAATACATATCCAAAGCATACTGACCAAATAGGCAACTCCGGAGCAAGTGGAGTGCACCAACACCTTCGCTGAGCTGATAGCCTACTAGGAGGACTGTCAACCTATCAATCGGGATACAACCTGTAACATCAGAGTGCCTCTGGGGGTTACTGATATGAAATGCATAATACATATATATACATAAACTTTTTAAAACATTCGCCTCTGTGGGCATCATCATCATATCGTACCCGGCCTCAAAGAGGACTCGGTAAAAGCGTACCCGACCATCATAAGGTTCGGTAGAATCGTACCCGGCCACGTGGAGCTCGGTAAACCCAACTGATCAGTGGTTGCACAATAGGTGTCGTACCCGGCCGACTATAGCGCGGCTCGGTAGAGTAAAATAGATACTATATATAATGCATGCTAGACTCATGGAATCATCTTCTAAACCTTTTGGAGTGACTTAAGAACATTATGGACATCCCTACCATCAATATGAACCTTAGTAGGATTTAAGGATCATACACACTTGTTTAGAATAATTTTATAAGGAAAGAACAACATGGACAACCTTAGTTGCTAGGAGTAGAGTCATTATGAAATAGCGTATCGTTTATGTTCATTTCATTTTAGACCATGCCAAAAGAAAGAAGAAAGTGCCTTAACATACCTTAAACCCGTTGAGTCCTTAATCCCTTCCAAGCAACTCTTCAAACAAGTCAACTCAATCTATCATAGTATAAGGAGATTCAAAATCAGTGCTGAGCAAAGGCTAAGTCTATAACTTAAGCTAGTAGCTCGTTTACGTAAATTTGGGCAGCATCTCCATTGTAACAAGGGCCTCCTCCAATACCATATACCAACAACAATGACCAGAGCAATCCATCAATACATAATTATCAATATCAAGACACCATATAACCACAACAAGTCACAACTACATTACGACGAGCGGCAAACTCCGATTGGAATCCGTATACCCCTTATCAATCCTTATAGACTTCTTACTTCAACATAAAAGTATCATTAACTTGATAATGAAGTCATTAATCAATGATTCCAGCCTTATACCATATATTTATAACAACGAAAATAATCCACAACTTCAACTATCCCCAACTAGCAACTTTATTCACTAGTTCAGGTCTAGCCCATCCATTTAACTTAATCAATATCAAGATAACCTTAGGCACAAGCAAGAACACAATATACATACCTCCTACAGTAACTTCAAGTCAAAATCCAAGTTATATTCATTTTACAACAACCCTTAATAGCAATACAACACCATAGAAGTGACTTAAGCTAGTCCAAGTATTATCTTATAGTTTATCATCCTAACAACTTAACCAACATACAAGCAAGCTTAAGCACAATTAGTAGGTTGTTATACTCACCTTATACAGCAGCAACAACTTGGAATTTCATCCAAATACAGCCCACAACAATCCTCAATGACAACACAACCTCAAAGAGGTGTTGTTCTTCACTAGAACTAAGTTTTGATGTTGAAATATGGTGTAATCACTTTGGAATCACTTCAAACCCTTGTGATATATGTTTAGGAGGGTTAGGAGAAGTTTGGAGACGAACTTTAGTTGAAAAATGAGCAAAAATAGGCGTCCAAATCGTTTATAAATTGAAGTAGGTCAACCACCGCCTAAGTGGGTCCCATTGGGAGCTGCTTGCGCGGTCTCGCGAAAATGCGAATATCTCTCTACTCCGATGTCGTATTGACAAACGGTTTAATGCGTTAGAAACTAGACTCGTAGACCTTCAATTTTGTAGGTAGAACACCCCATTATTCCAAGTATATTTGGAGAAATTCTCAGATATATTTGACCTAAATTTCAGCAAATTTATGAATGTAACTTGTGATGACCTTTGCCAACTCTTGTTCCACAACTTGCTTGCCTTCAAAATGTAGAAAATGAATATCATACGACTAAAATAACTCATAGAATAACCTCCTTATCATGTTAATAACCCTAGTATCACCCCAAAGTACATGTTATAACATTCGAAACTTGTCGACTTTCGACGAAACTTATTTTCTTCAATTGGTTTAGCTTCTAAGATTTCCAACCCTCTTGGTAATCGTTATTCATGATCTTAAATATTTGTAACCTCCAAGGTAATATTATTAACTTACTTTATTTGCTTCCAAATAGAATCTCATTTCCGAGCTTACATCAATGACTTACGATGTACTCTCACGTATGAAAACTTGGGGTGTAACAAGTTTTGAAGAGGAAATTAGTGAGTAATGATTCCTAATCCCTTTCTAGTTGTATTCTATTAATCTAATCTTAGTTTTGTCATTTAATTTCGGATTTGGTGTCAAAAATTAGGAGAAATGAGGAAAAGTTCCCCAACTTAAAATCTGAGTTTAGAGGGAGATTTTGGCGTTGGATTTTGATGATTTTTGTTCGAGTGTGCTCGTAAGTGAATGGGTGTCCATAATCCATAATTTTACCCGATTTTGAGATGTGGGTCCGGAGAGGATTTTTGGGTGTTTTTCTACTTTCTTATCTTAGCTTCGATTCCTTTAGCTAAATCCGTTGTTTGTAGTTATATTTAATTATGAACTTATTTGATTAGATTTGGGCCACTCGGAGTTGGATACTCCTAGCAAGAGCGTGATTTTGAGCCGGTTCGAGGTAAGTGGCTTGCCTAACCTTGTGTGGGGGAACTCCCCTTAGGATTTTGGTACTGTTATTATATGAGTGCCGTGTACGTGAGGTGACGAGTGTGTACATGTGCTAATTGTTGAAAACCCCATTATCATTAAGTAAATATCTATGTTTTCTTGTAATTCAGCGATACTTGTACTTGAAGCCTCTTGTTTAGTTTAGGAAAAGCATGTTTATGTGATCTAATTGTCTTAAATTCTTTAACTTCTTACTTATATTCTGTGCAACATGTTCAAAGTAGAATTCCCATTTATTCTTGAATAAAACTGTAGATTCTTTTTTAAGACTGTTGTGTGTTTACTTTGGGACTACGAGATGATATCCTGGGAGATCCCTCTGTACGTTTACTTTGGGACTACAGATCGGTATTTTGGGAGATCCCCCTGCATGTTTACTTTGGGACTACAGATCGGTATTTCGAGAGATCCCCTTACACGTTTACATTTGGTACTACGGGATGACATCCGGGAGATTCCTCTGTACTAGATATTTACTTTGGGATTACGGATTGGTATTTAGAGAGATTCCCCTGCCTATTTATGATTCGGACTACGGGACAATATCCCGGGAGATCCTCTACACATTTACGTTTGGGACTACGAGACGATATCCTGGGAGATCCCTTGTTGCTATCTCTGTGTACTGAGTATATTTTGTCTATGATTTTGCTCTGTCTATGATTCGGACTGTTAGTATTTTTAATTATACTGTCGCACTTCATACTGTTTTACCTTGTTTTATATATATATATATATATATATATATAACCAATAGGGCCCTGACCTTCCTCGTTACTACTTGACCGAGGTTAGGCTTGGCACTTACTAGGTACTGCTGTGGTGTATTCATGCCATTTCCTGCACAAGTTTTTCGTGTGTAGATCTAGGTTCTTCTGCTCAGTCGTTCTATTAGTGAAGTGGGAGATATCAGAGACTTCGAGGTATATTTTCCGTGTCCGCAGACCCAGAAGTCCCTCTCTATTCTTCCCTTTAGCTTTAGACTTCCTGTATTTACTTTCGACTAGACATTCTAGAGTTAGAACACTATGGAGTTCTTCTATAGCTTGTGATTTCATGAGATTCCGAGTTTTGGGATATTTAAATTCAGTTTTCAGAGTGTGTATTGTATATGCCGAGCAGCATTTTAAACTCTTTTATTATGATTTACCCGCAACTTGCTAGTTTTGCATTTCATTTCCTTTTTCCGCAATTTGTTAGGCTTACCTAGTCGTAGAGACTAGGTGTCGTCACGATAGTTCACGAAGGGAGAACTTGGTTCGTGATAAGTGGTATCAGAGCTCTAGATTCATGAATCACAAGCCGGTTTATTAGAGTCTCGCGGATCGGTACTGAGACGTCTGTACTTATCTACAAGAGGCTATATATCTGTTAGGAAAATTCCACTTCATTTGTTTTTCTTGTCGTGCGAGATTTTTGATATCAAAATTCTAAACCTCTGTCTTTTATTCTCTCACAGATGGTGAGGACACATGCTACCGGAGATGACCAGGCACTCGCGCCTCCTGCTAGAGCCGCCAGAAGTCGAGGCCGGGGTAGAGGCTGAGGATGCGCACGTTGTGCAGCCAGAACTCCCGTGCAAGCTGCCACAGAGGAGCCACCAGCAGCTCCAGCCGGAGCCCAGGAACCTGATACGCCTACTGCTACTACTATCCCAGCTCTTCAGGAGACCCTTGCACAATTCGTGAGCATGTACACCACTCTAGATCAAGTAGGGCTGATTCCCATTGTCGCAGCCACATCTCAGGCCGGGGTGGAGCATAGACTCCCGCCGCCTGCACTCATGAGCAGTGGGTCCAGGTTGATCAGATCCTTGAGGTTATACCGGTACCGCCTGTAGTCCCAGTTCAGCCCGAGGATATGGCAACAACTTCAAAGGATTAGCAGCGGAGGCTTGATAGGTTCAAGAAGTAAAAGCCTCCTATATTTAGTGGTCTAGCATCAGATGATGCTTTAACAGTTTTGGAGGAGTGCTACCGTATCCTCCGCACTATAGGTATATCAGGATCGAGTAGGGTTTCTTTCACTGCCTTCCAACTTCGAGGAGTAGCATACCAGTGGTGGCGTACTTATGAGTTGGACAGCCCAGCCGAGGTAGCTTCCGTTACATGGACCCAGTTTTCAGATATGTTTTTGAGGGAGTATGTTCCTCAGAACCTCAGGGACGCATGACGCGCAGAGTTTGAGCATTTGTGTCAGGGTACTATGACTGTTTCGGAGTATGCTGACCGTTTCACTGACTTGGCTAGGCATGCACCAGCCTAGGTTTCTACAGTTCGTGAGACAGTTTGTCGGTTTACTGAGGGGCTCATTCCCAACATCACGTCTAGCATGGCTAGGGAGTTGGAGATAAATATTTCTTATTAGCAGGTGGTGAGCATTGCTAGGAGAGTAGAGGGTATGCATGCTCGGGATGGAGAAGAGAGCGAGGCCAAGAGGTCTCGAGAGTTGAGCCATTATTCTAGTGCCTATTCCCCAGCTACAGCTCGTCATAGTAGGGGTTATATGAGTCACCCTATTCGTTCAGCTCTTCTAGCAGCCAGTGGTGTTCCAGCTCCTCCTAGACCTCAAGAGCCTTATTATGCACCTCTAGTATCTAGTACGCCTCCTACACGGGGTGCTTCAGTGGTCAGTCCAGCAGACTTGGCCCGAGCCAGTCACAACCGCCACGTCCTCCAAGAGCTTGTTTTGAGTTAGGTGACACACGCCATATGGTGAGGGATTGCCCCATACTTAGAAGGGGTGCACCTCCACAGACTTCTCAGCCAGAGCATGCTCCGCAGAGTTCCCAGGCTATGATCATAGCACCAGTTGCTGCCCCACCTGCCCAGTCAGCTAGTGGTAGAGGTTGGGGAGGTAGAGGTCGCCCTAAAAGGGGAGGCTAGGCCAGATACTATGACTTCCTGCCCATACTGAGGTTTTCACCTCCGATTCTATCATCACAGGTATTGTCCTGGTTTGTCATAGAGATGCATCAGTTTTATTCGATCCAGGCTCCACTTATTCTCATGTGTCCTCTTATTTTACCGCGCATTTGGGCATATCTCGGGATTCTTTGAGTTCCCTTGTTTATGTTTCTACTCCTATGAGAGATTCTCTTGTTGTGGATCGCGTTTACCGGTCATGTTTGATTGCTCTTAGTGGTTTGAGACCAGAGTCGATTTATTATTGCTCAGCATGGTAGATTTTGATGTTATCTTGGGCATGGATTGGTTGTCGCCCCATTATGCTATTCTTGATTGTAACTCCAAAACCGTGACTTTGGCTATGCCAGGTGTACCGTGAGTAGAGTGGAGGGGTACCTTAGATCACACTCCCAGTAGAGTTATTTTATTCCTTAAGGCTTAGCGAATGGTTGAGAAGGGGTGTGATGCGTATCTAGCTTATGTGAGAGATGTCAGTATTGATACCCCTATAGTTGATTCAGTCCTAGTAATGAGGGATTTTCCTGATGTGTTTCCAACTGATCTTCCGGGTATGCCACCCGACAGAGATATCGATTTCGGCATTGATTTGTTGTCGGGCACTCAACCCATTTCTATTCCTCCTTCTCGTATGACTCCTCTTGAGTTGAAGGAGTTGGGGTGCTCTTGTCTTGTTTGTGAAGAAAAATGATGGTTTATGTGCATTGATTATCGCAAGTTGAACAAAGTTACGGTGAAGAACTGGTATCCTTTACCTCATATTGATGATATGTTTGACCAGTTACAGGGGCTTGACTGTTTTCTTAGATTGACTTGCATTTAGGTTACCATCAGTTGAAGCTTTTGGAGCCAGATATCCTAAAGACTACTTTTAGGACTCGGTATGGTCATTACGAGTTCCTTGTTTTGTCATTTGGGATGACCAATGCCCCAGCAACCTTTATACATTTGATGCACATCGTGTTCTAGCCATATCTTGACTCGTTCGTCATTATCTTTATTGATGACATTCTAGTATACTCCCGGAGTTGGGAAGATCATGAGTAGCACCTTAGTATAGTGGTTCGAACTTTGAAAGAAAAGAAATTATATGCAAAGTTCTCAAAATGTGAGTTTTGGTTGGATTCCATGGCATTCTTAGGTCACATGTTATTGAGTGAAGGGATCAAGGTTGATATGAAGAAAGTAGAAGCAGTGCAGAGTTGGCCCAGACCATCCTCAACTACAGAGATCCGTAGTTTTCTTGGCTTGGCGAGTTATTATCGTCGATTTGTTGAGGGATTTTCATCTATTGCAACACATATGACAAGGATAACCCAGAATGGTGCTCCGTTCTAGTGGACGAAAGAGTGTGAAGAGAGCTTCCAGAAGCTCAAGACAGCTTTGACTACATCCCCAATATTGATATTGCCTAGTGGTTCAGGGTCTTATACTATCTATTGTGATGCTTCCAGGATTGGCCTTGGAGCGGTGTTGATGCAGGACGGCAGGGTGATTGCCTACGTGTCCAGATAGTTGATGGTATATGAGAAGAATTATCCTGTCCATTATCTCAAATTAGCTACCATTGTTCACGCCTTGAAGATCTAGCATCATTATTTGTACGGTGTGCCTTGTGAGATTCATACTGATCACCAGATTTTGCAGCATCTGTTCAAGCAGAAGGACCTTAATTTGCGCCAGAAGAGTTGGTTAGATCTACTGAAGGACTATGATATCACTATCTTGTATCACCCGGGCAAGGCCAATGTGGTGGCGGATGTTTTGAGTCACTAGGCGAAGAGTTTGGGGAGTTTGGCTTATTTACCAGCAGCGGAGAGGCCCATGGCGATGGATGTTCAGGCCTTAGCCATCCAGTTTGTGAGATTGGATCTTTTGGAGCCCAGTCAGGTTCTAGCTTGTGTGATTTATTGGTCTTCCTTATTTGATCGTATCAGAGAGTGTCAATATGATGACCCTCATTTGCTCGTTCTCAAGGACAAGGTTCTGCATGGTGATGCCAGAGATGTGACCATTGGTGATGACAGGGTATTGAGGATCCATGGTCGGGTATGTGTACCAATATTGATGGGCTTTGGGAGTTGATTCTAGAGGAGGCCCATAGTTCGCGGTATTCCATCCATCCCAGTGCCACGAAGATGTACCAGGATTTGAGACAACACTATTGGTGGATGCGGATGAAGAAATATATAGTTGGGTTTGTAGCTCGGTGCCTCAATTGTCAGCAGGTGAAGTATGAGCACCAGAGATGGGGCGGTTTGCTTCAGCAGATAGAGATTCCGGAGTGGAAGTGGGAGCGGATCACCATGGACTTCGTAGTTGGACTCCCACAGACTTTGAGGAAGTTCGATGCCATTTGGGTGATTGTGGATCGGCTGACAAAGTCCGCGCATTTCATTCCTGTGTGTACTACCTATTCTTCGGAGCAGTTGGCGGAGATTTATATCCGGGAGATTTTTCGTCTGCATGGTATTCCAATTTCCATCATTTTAGATAGATGTACTCAGTTCACATCACGGTTCTGGAGGGTCGTATAGCATGAGTTGGGTACTCGTGTGGAGTTGAGCACAACATTTTACCCCTAGACGGACGGACAGTCCCATCGCACTATTCAGATTTCTGAGAATATGCTTCGTCCATGTGTGATGGAGTTTGGAGGTTTTTGGGATTAGTTCTTTCCACTGGCGGAGTTTGCCTACAACAATAGTTATCAGTCCAGCATTCAGATGGCACCGTATGAGGCTTTGTATGGTAGGCAGTATAGATCCCTAGTAGGTTGGTTTGAGCCGGGTGAGGCTAGATTATTGGGCACAAACTTGGTTCAGGATGCCTTAGAGAAGGTTAAGGTGATTCAGGATAGACTTCACACAGCCCAGTCAAGATAGAAAAGTTATGCGGACAGGAAGGTTCGTGATGTTTTCTATATGGTTGGAGAACGGGTCTTGCTTTGGGTCTCGCCTATGAAAGGCGTTATGAGATTTGGGAAGAAGGGGAAATTGAGTCCGAGGTTTATTGGACCTTTTGAGGTATTGTGACGTGTTAGGGAGGTTGCTTATGAGCTTGCCTTACTTCCCAGCTTGGCAGGAGTTCATCCAGTTTTTCATGTCTCGATACTCCGGAGGTATCATGATGATCCATCACACGTGTTGGATTTAAGTTTAGTCGAGTCGGACAAGGATCTATCTTATGTTGAGGAGCCAGTGGCGATATTGGACATGCAGGTTCGAAAGCTGAGGTCAAAGAATATTGCATCAGTGAAGGTTAAGTGGCGGGGTCAGCTGGTTGAGGAGGCGACTTTGGAGACCGAGTAGGATATGCACAGTCGTTACCCTCATCTTTTCACTACATCAGGTATGTCTCTATGCTTGTTCGAGGATGAATGAATGTTTTAAGAGTGGGAGGATGTAACGACCCGGCCGGTCGTTTTGAGAATTAACACTCCTGATCCCCTATTAACTGCTTTCCCCGTGTTTGTTTCTGCTATTGTGAGTTGCCGAGAGGATTAATTTTGAGTTTCAGAGTGTTTTGGGACACTTAGTCCCTAAATGAGAGCTTAAACTTTAAAATTTGGACCGTAGTCGGAACAGTATGAAGACGGCCTCAGAATGGAATTCTGTCGATTCCATTAGCTCCGTAAGGTGATTTCGGGCTTAGGGGCATGTTTGGATTGTGTTTTGGAGGTCCGTAGCTTATTTAGGCTTGAAATACCGAAAGTTGAATTTTTAAAGTTTCCGGATCGACAGCGAGATTTTGATATCGGGGTCAGAATCCGATTCCAAAAGATATAATAGCTCCGTAGTGTTGAATGTGACTTGTGTGCAAAATATGGGATCAATTGGACATGGTTTGGTTATTTTCGGCATCAGTTGTAGAATTCTTGAGATTTCAAGTTCATTAGGCCTAGATTTGAGGGTATTGTGTTGTTTTAGCCTTGTTTGATGTGATTTGAGGGTTGGACTACGTTTGTATGATGTTTTAGGATTGATTGGCATGCTTGGTTGAGGTCTCGAGGGCCTCAGGTGAGTTTCAGATGCTTAACGGAATTGGATTTTGACTTAGGCATTTTCTGATATTGCTGAACATGTCATAACCGCACTTGCATATGTGAGACCACAGGTGCGGCACCACAGAAACGGCTTGATGAACGCAGAAGCGGAAATAAGCCAGGGCTTCAGGAACCACAGGTGCGGCTGGGTGACCATAAATATGGAACCGCAAATGCGGCTAAGTGACCGCAGATGCGTCCCCAGCCTGGTTAAGTGAATTTTGCACCTGCGATGCCGTTTCCGCAGGTGCGGGACCGCAAGTGCGTCCCCCTGATCACAGATGCGGTAATCGCTGGGAAGATATAGAAATTTCGAGGGTTTGAAGTTCATAACATCAAATTTGATTTTTAGCTCGGGAGAAGGCAATTTTGAGAGAGTTTTGAAGAGAAAATCAGTGGGTAACAATTCCTAATCCCTTTCTAGTTGTATTCCATTAATCTAATCTTAGTTTTGTCATTTAATTTCGGATTTGGGGTGAAAAATTATGAGAAATGAGGAAAAGTTCCCCAACTTAAAATCTGAGTTTTGAAGGAAATTTTGGCGTCGGATTTTGATGATTTTTGTTCGAGTGTGCTCGTAAGTGAATGGGTGTCCATAATCCGTAATTTTACCCAATTCCGAGATGTGGGCCCAGAGAGGATTTTTTGGCATTTTTCTACTTTCTTATCTTAGCTTTGATTCCTTTAGCTAAATCCGTTGTTTGTAGTTATATTTACATTATGAAATTTATTTGATTAGATTTGGGCCACTTGGAGTTGGATACTCGTGGCAAGAGCGTGATTTCGGATTGATTTTGAGCCGGTTCGAGGTAAGTGGCTTGCTTAACCTTGTGTGGAGGAACTCCGCTTAGGATTTTGGTACTGTTATTATATGAGTGCCGTGTACATGAGGTGACGAGTGTATACACATGCTAATTGTTGAAAAACCCCGTTTTCATTAAGTAAATATCTATGTTTTCTTGTAATTGAGCAATACTTGTACATGAAGACTCTTGTTTAGTTTAGAAAAAACATGCTTATGTGATCTAATTGTCTTACCTGCTTTAACTGCTTACTTGTATTCCGTGCAGCATGTTCAGAGTAGAATTCCTGTTTATTCTCGAATAGAACTGTAGATTCTTTCTTGAGACTGTTTTGTGTTTACTTTGGGACTACAGGACGATATCCCAGGAGATCCCCCTGTATGTTAACTTTGGGACTATAGATCGGTATTCTGGGAGATCCCCATACATGTTTACTTTAGGACTATGGATCGGTATTCCGGGAGATCCCCTGCACGTTTACATTTGGGACTATGGGACGTCGCTCAAGAGATTCCCCTGTACTAGATATTTACTTTGGGACTATGGATTGGTATTCCGGGAGATTCCCCTGCATATTTATGATTCGGACTATAGGACGATATCCCGGGAGATCCTCTGCACATTTACGTTTGGGACTACGGGACGATATCCTGGGAGATCCCTTGTTGCTATCTCTGTGTACTGAGTATATTTTGTCTATGATTTTGCTCTTTATTGACTGTTAGTATTTTTAATTATATTGTCGCACTTCGACTGTTAGTACTTTAAATTATACTGTCATATTTCATATTGTTTTACCTAGTTTTATACACCTATAACCAATAGGGCCCTGACCTTCCTCGTCACTACTCGACCGAGGTTAGGCTTGGCACTTACTGGGTACCGGTGTGGTGTACTCATGCCCTTTCGTGCACATGTTTTTCGTGTGCAAATCTAGGTTCTTCTGCTCAACCGTTCTATCAGTGAGGCGACCAATATCAGAGACTTCGAGGTATATCTGCCGCGTCCGTAGACCCAGAAGTCCCTCTCTATTCTTCCCTTTAGCTTTAGACTTCTTTTATTTACTTTTGGTTAGACATTCTGGAGTTAGAAAACTATGTAGTTCTTTTATAGCTTGTGATTTCTTGAGATTCTGGGTTTTGGGAGTTTTTAATTCAGTTTTGAGAGTGTGTATTGTATATGCCGAGCGGCATTTTAAACTCTTTTATTATGATTTATCTGTAACTTGCTAGTTTTGTATTTTATTTCCTTTTTCCGCAATTTGTTAGGCTTACCTAGTCATAGAGACTAGGTGCCATTACGACAGTTCACGGAGGGAGAACTTGGGTTGTGACACTTTGGGAATTCAACGTACCGGTAGATGTCAAGTCAAACGTTAGCATACATACTCATTTTTACTTACTCTTCCTTATGTGACACAGTTTCATTAGACTCCAAATTATATATTTTTTTAATATAAAATTTGTAGTTTAAAACAAGTCATAAATATTTATGTGGCTATAAATTATCTCATTAATGGTAAAATAGTAAGTTTAAGTAATAGTTTCGTATATAACGTATATTAAATTGATATACATAGTTTTATTCTCATAAGCAATAGTTTAGCTATTAGGTGGAGGCACTCAATAAATTATTTTGCTAAACCAACTATGATGTAACCAACTTATCAAGATGAACTGTTTTGAATAGAAAATTTGAAAATTATGCTCTAAATTAAATTATTGAGCAAGTTACCTCGCAAATATCAGGTTGCTGGTTAATAATAATCGCACATGTGACCATCTCATAGATGCATCTTATGTGGTATACATGGCAGGTGAATGAGCCCATATTCACCTTTGATATTTTCAGCATTCATGGGATTCAGTCCCAATTTTAGTTGGTCTATTATTTAATGAGAACAAGTAACATAAGAGAATTCGTAAAGAACTTTCTAGTTTTTTAATATTTCCCCATGTGAATTCTCTTTTATTTTTTCATATTATACTTAAATCAAGATTTCTCAATAGGCCATGCTTGATAAAATTGTCTGTATTAGTAAATTTCAGGTTTACATCATGATATGCGCAATTAAAAAACTCCAAGTTTATCATGATATGTGTTTTTATATCAATAAACATTCAGTTTATTGTGGTATTCTTTTATTTGTATTGTACAAACTGGAGAAAAAAGTGGGTAACTTTTCACATGCATATTACCCTGCTACAAGTTGTAGTAATAGAATATATTAAATCTTTCCTTTATTTATAGTCTCAATATAACCAACCGCTTTCGCGAATACTTTAGAAACTCAATTAAGTTTCTTTGAGACTTACTATGACATGATAATCAATTGTATTCCTCCAAAATAGTAATATTTGGCTCTTCCAAAGCTCTCAATTAATTTGGTGCTACCACATATTCATCAACATCCATATGGTGAATATCTCTTTTAAAGAGAAAATTTTACCATTATGGTCATGATCAGAATTCTATACAAGATCTATTCCTTGCATTACTGTTGCCCTTTAATAATCACATTGCCAAAATATTTTGGCATACAATAGGTACGTGACCAATGACCATTCATGCTATAATAATGACATTATTTTCTTATATCATCTCAAACCTCCTTCTAGAGGTGAGTATAGTATATTCACTACCACTAGCACGTTCATATTCTTCCAAGAATGAATATGTATTCATAAATCACATGTTATCACATTCACATCATGAATGGACCATAAACAATCTATATGTGATTTACAAAATCTCATGTCAAATAGATGACAAACATTACTTTCATAGAGTGAAAGATTATTTTGAGAATCCTTATTATTCTCATTACCACGACGATGACGATTATAATTTTGTCTATTACCACATCCCCAACTATTGATACCTTTACGGTAATAATTTTGTCTTCTTTCAAACTTATTACATATTTCTACCACATTCTCTTAAGGGAATGAGAATGAAGCAAATTCAATGGGACGGGTTTCTACTTTTTGCCCACAATCATTCATGAATTTGATCATGGCATGACAGAGAAATTTTACCACTTCGAGTGGTTATAATTTCTTACTAACTCTATTAGAGTTACAATTAAAATTTATCGTCTTTACTTGTATTTAAAATTAAATTATAGAATTTCAAGCATTTAAAAGAGAAAAATAAAGTAAAATACTTACCTTAAATCCAGAATTTAATCATGAAGGAAGTTCATGGATGTAATGACCCGACCGGTCATTTTTAGCTTTTGCACATCGTTCGCCAGTTCTCGGGTATGACTAGCCTCATTTGGTGTATTATGACTTATGTAAACCGTCGGTTTTGGTTTTCAGGGTAACCAGAATGAATTTTGAAGAACAATTCTCAGTTGGAAGCTTAAAATTTGAAAGGTTTGACCAAGATTTGACTTGTTAGTAGATGACCTCGGATTGGAATTTTTATGATTTGGTTAGCTCCGTTAGTTGATTTGGGATTTAGGAGAAGTCGCAATGTGTTTTGAAGGTCCGAAATAGAGTTAGGCTTGAATTGACGAAATTGGAATTTTGGCGTTTTCCGGTTAATAGGTGAGATTTTGATATAGGGGTATAAATGGAATTCCGGAAGTTGGAGTAGGTCCGTTGTGTCATTTGTGATGTGTGTGCAAAATTTTAGGTCATTCGGACGAGGTTTGGTAAACTTTTTGATCGAAAGCGGAATTTGGAAGTTCTTGGAATTTTTAGGCTTGAATCCGATGTGATTTTGGTGTTTTGATGTTGTTTTGAGTGTTCTGAAGGTTAGAACAAGTTTGAATGAGGTTATGGGATATGTTGGCATGTTTGGTTGAGGTCCCGAGGGCCTCGGGTGAGTTTCGAGTGGTTAAACGGATCAAATTCTTGTTTTGAAAGTTGAAGATTTCGTTAGATCAGTGTTGCAGAGTTTTGCTCTTCGCGTTCACGAGAGGTCTCATGCGTTCGCAAAGAGATGTTGAGTGAGGTAGGCCAGTTTCCCTTCACATTCGCGATGTTAGTCCCGCGTTCGCGAAGGTTGAGTCTGATTGAGCATCGCGTTCGCGAGGTTGTGTTCGCGTTCGCGTAAGAGGAAATTTGAGCTGTGAATTATTTGTGCTTCACGAATGCGAGGCTTTGACCATGCTTGCGAAGAAGGAATTTTTGGCCTGGGCAGAATGTTTAAATAGCCATTGTCCGCGATTTTGGGTCTAACTTTCACCATATTTGAGCGATTTTGGATCTTTTTGAGAAGAATTGAAGAGGGAATCAAAGGGAAACACTTGGAGGTAATATTTTTGAACTCAATACTCGATCCTATGTTGATTCTTACTTGTTTAAACATGAATATGTGGAAATTAAAGCCTAAAATTGGGGAATTAGGTCTTGAATTTGGAGAGTGTAAATTGGGAATTTGTGGGGCCATTTGAGGTCCGATTTTGATGTTCTTGGTATGTATAGACTCGTGGGAGGATGAGGAATCTATTGATGTAATTTTTATCGGATTCTGAGACGTGGGAACGGGGGCCAAGTTTGGCCAATTTCAGGATTTTTGAGTTAATTCAATTATTTTCGCTTGGGCTTTGTTCCTTTAGCGTGTATTAATGATGTGGAACTAATTTTGGTTAGATTCGGAGCAATTGAAGACTGATTCGAGAGGCAAAGGCATCGCGGGCTAGAGTTTGGACCAGATAGAAGTAAGTAATGATTGTAAATGCTGTCCTAAGGGTTTGAAACCCCAGATTTCACATCGTTGTGCCATTTTTGAGGTGACGCACATGCTAGATGACGAGCATGGGGATTGTGACTTAGTCCGTTCCATATGAGTGTTTAACTGCGTATTTGATTGAAAACTGTTTGTTATTATCATGTTTTGGGCTAAATGCTATGTTTGGGCCTCGTGCCAATTGTTTTGGACCCTTATGGGACGTTTACTACTTTTCCTCACTATTTTGACATAATACTTTTACTCAGTCATGCTACATTTTTGTAATTTCCTAACTCAATCTTATTTACTAAATTATGGCACTATAAATGATATTTGAGCGCAATGCCCAATTTTACTGATAGTCTAAGTGACTTTTGAGGTTGATGGCTGAGAGAGGCTGAAGACGTGATTGTGAGATTGATGACTGAGATAGACTGAAGGTCTGATTGTGAGGTTAATGACTGAGAGAGGCCGATGTCCTGGTTGTGAGGATTATATATTTATGGATCGAACTGCACACCGCAACACTATATATATATATATATATATGGATCGGGTTGCACACCATAGCGATATGTTGGGTGTGGTTGCACGCCGCAGCGATATAGCGTTTGGGCTGTAGGAGCCCCTCTAGAGTTTGTACACCCCCAGTGAGCGCAATTGACTATATATATAGATCGGACTGCACGCCGCATCGATATATGGATCAGGCTGCACGCTGCAGCGGTTATTATATGGTACCTATTGAGCGTGAGTGCTGAGTGTGAGCACTAATTGATAAACGTTGAGTTATGAGTGACTAAGAGGATTGCCCGAGGGGCTATATATACCTGTATACGAGTGATGCTTTGCCTGAGGGGCCTGTTTATGAACTTACTGGTTTCACTCCTCCTTAAAGTGAGTTTCTATTGAATATGTTGATTTAATTACCGCTTTCACTCATCTTTAGACCGAGCCTCTATTGAAAATGCTAAACAAATGTTTTTAAACAACTTTCCTTTAAACCGAAGTTTTTACAAGGTGTTCGGAATTTAGTCACTGATTTGGCTTATTGCCTCCACTGAGATTTTTTTTAAGTTACGAAATGGTTATGAATTTCTGTTTGCCCGAGGGGCTGTATACGAATTTTGTTTTGGCCGAAGGGCCGATTATGATTTCCATCACTTTCACTATAAATTTCACTGAACTTCCACTGAAAACTATTAGAAAGGCATTTTCAAAGGATTTTCCCGAAATGGGAGTTGAACGAGATGATTTGATTTTTATCCTGTTTTGGAAACATACGGTATCTTTTGTGGTGCCATGATGTGGTTTATGTGATTTCTTACTGCTTAGACTTTATTTACTTTTATTACTTACTGAGTTGGCATACTCACATTACTCCCTGCACTTTGTGTGCAGATCCAGGTATTTTTGAGCTCGGTGGCCGGTTCATCGGAGTTAGCAAGGTAGCTGCCTGGCGATCGCTACCCTGCTTTTCTCCCTCCTTATTCTTCCTTATGTATTCTTGTGATTTTCCCGACCATATTGGCTTTGATGTTATTAGACAGTTGTAGTAGATGCTTATAACTAGTGACACCCTGATGTCTTTCGCGCCCCCTTTTTTCCTTCCCTTTTTTACGGGGAAGAAAGGTTCGGGTTTCGACATTTATGGGGGTAGTAACTCATTTCCTTTTGGGAAGTGGGTATTTTGAAGAGTCTCCACCTAACGAATTATGGTGCGTTAGGGCACCTAGAGTGAATAACTCTTGGATTGGTTTGCGTTATCTTAGATTTTTTGGTAAGGGCTCGAGATAACCTTGAGGGGAAGGTGTTAGGCACCCCTCTTAGTTCACAAC
The DNA here is from genome assembly GCF_000393655.2 of Nicotiana sylvestris. Lineage (NCBI taxonomy): Eukaryota > Viridiplantae > Streptophyta > Magnoliopsida > Solanales > Solanaceae > Nicotiana > Nicotiana sylvestris. Next base: position 128,217,996 of record NC_091059.1, on the reverse strand, counting down.
TGTGGGTCTCGGCCGAAATTATATTTATGAATTAGTCCTCTAACAGATAAGTGGTTGAAACAAATAAGTAAAGCATGTTGGGCATTGTATGACTCAAATAATAAGACATAGAATTTGGACAAGTTGTGTGCATAAAAAGAAAGTAAAGTTTTTTAAGCGAAGGGGATTTGGGAAGAGGGGTCCTACATTAGTTAGCCTACAGGATCACCCCACGCAATGCCCGGTAAACACTCCTCAATGAGGGGCTACACGTGACATTAGCATGTAGTCATCATATCCCATTCTACCCAAGTCCCTCCCCTTGGTCATAGCCTAAAGCGTTCTAATAACCTTGACAATGTCGTATGCGTGCATTACATGTCCCTTCCTTGTGGTCCTGGAGGTATTTTTGGACCTCTACACTTAGGCAGTTCTAGCTAACCCCTAAGGTGTTTTAAAAAGAGAAAATTCTAGGTGACATGCAAGAACAGTTAGGACTGCATATAAAGCAAACTAGAGGCTTACAGTTACCTCCTCAAACATACCACATAAATGCACGTCTTCAAACAACATTCAAAGAGAACAAATCCTAGAACCTGATATCTAAGTGAGCAGGGGTTATAAAGCCAATATATGAAGGATCCACTTAACTTGCCTACTAATTAAACCTGTTAAATATGAACAACTTTAATTAGCAGAAATGCAGTTTTAGAGTTGCAGGATTTGAAAATGCCCTATAGGCTTGCCTAACGCAGAACAATGATGTCCTATGATAAATATGTATGATGTAGTAAAACAGTGAACAGTTTTAAAACGGACTCTTGAGTTCCTATATGCATGCTGTCTAGTGATAGTGAAGGCAGTATTTGAAAGAATTCATTTAAGGAAAACAAACCATTGATTAGGCCAGTTTCGAAGTAAACTAACATGAATTGAACTGACTTATTAATTTTATTCTATAGGTAGAATTTCTGATTTTGTTCACTATAAACATGGTATCTAATTGTTAAGAACTTATGTTAGAAACTTATAGGCATGATATCTAATGAGAACAAATATCCGTTGTAACAGAAACTGTACTTGATCACATTCTATAGGCAAGGTTTCTAGCATGGTACAACAGACATAGCAAGCATAAAACCCTATAGGCATGGTTTCTACCCATATTCCTTACAAATATGTAACTAACCACCCCTTTTTACTAATCACCCCAATATTCGTTTACAAATAATTATTACAAACAAAATGAGTGAATTACATAAGTAGATAAAATAAAATAAGAAGTTACACTATAGGGAGCCTGACACAGGCCCAAATGATTTTTCCAAGCCTCCAATGGCCTCAAATGCCAAATTCCATAGACAATATCATTATCTAGGTGCATCAGAGTTCCCTAAAGATCTCAAGGATCCCGGGCAGTGCTCACACCTAGACTTTCCATAACAGGGATTGAGTAAGTGAAATGTGGAAGGGCTAGCCTCAGTGTGCCAGAGTTTAGAGGGATCTCAGAAAGATCCCAAGGCAGTACACACACTAGAGAGGGAATAACCTTAGGGACTTAGGAGTAAAGAGGGAGTGGTCGACATAGTTTTGAAAAGGTTTTGACAAGAAAACAGTACTGGATTGATTCAATAAGTAAATAAGTTTTTTGAAAATAAGGACTGATCAGTAGTAAAACAGTTTGAAAATAATGTAAACATTTTTACAAAAATCAGCAAGCAAACAAGTTGGCTACAGAACAAACAGGTCCAACATCACTTAACAACAGAATTCACATAGGGGTAGTGGGAATTGGGGACATACAGAACACATCAATGTCTTAGTGAAGCACATAACAACAGGAGCACAGAAGCTTTTCTAGAGTTTTAAGGAATTAGTCATACAACTGGAAGTAGGGACATAGAGCATGAATCACAAAACAACCATGTGAAACATATTACACTTGGATAAATTAAACATAGAAACAGAGTTACCTAGAGATATTAGGCAACTTAGCAAAATAGACTAAACCTAAACCTAAGTAAACAGATTGATCAAAACATGTTGATATACATAGGACAACTCAGGTTGAGGAATCTGGATAAAGAAATAGGCAGTTCCTTAGACATACTAATCATAAGTTAACAGGACAGAATTCATATAGCTAGTGATTAAGCAGTGTAGTTTAGGCATGCTAGGTGAAACAATGATTTAGACATGCTAGTTACACATTGAACATCCAAGTAGTGAGCAGAAAATGGCTAGAAATCAATGAACTAAAGCAATAATAGAACACATAGGGGTTTGGACTTGAAATTGAATTAGGACATACCAGTTAAGGAGAGCAAACACAGAGTAGAGAGCAGGTGTAGTGCAATAACTAGCATTGGCTTACAGTCAGCTAGTTCAGTAGAAGCAGCAAGTAACAAGAAAGAGCAGAGAGCCTTTAAGTGTAAAAGAGAGTTATTGAACTAATCTCTATGTCAGGAAGTGAGAATAGAGAAGAGTATATATAGTAATTGAGAGTAAAGTAAAGTAAGGTAAAAGAAATCAGCCTTCAATAATTAAGGAAGCCACAGAATCAGTCAGGCACAAAATTAGCAAGTCTTACCGTAATTATGGGGTAATTTACCAACGGTAAAGAGCAGGACATATTTAAGTAAAGAAAATCAAGTAAGACTTAGGTACATAGTAGACAATTAGGGGTAAATACACAAACGTTCAACTAAGGAAACAGTTAGTGAAGAATTAGTAAATAACACGGTTAATCAAATAAGGTAAGAGAACTAAATAAGGTTGCAAAAATATGGAAATAATCAGCATATAGGTATTACCATATCAAATCAGTGAATCAAGGACTCGAGGTAACACTAATTTAAAGAAAATAACATAGGTTTCCATGAATAAGCAAATAAGCCAAGTTTAAACAGAAAGAATCGAAGGTTTAAAGGAAAGTTTTCAAATCAAACCAAGAAACATGGAATTAAAATTCAATCAAAGAGAAAGTCATGGATCAGTGTTCAGCATATAAATAAAGTAAGACATGGATAGTCAAGAGTCGACATTTAACTCTAGCAAGCATGAAAGTTTAAACAATACTGATTCAATGAGAAAGAGGCAAAGCTTGAACAACCAAGATGAACACAAACACATAGAATCAGTGTAAGTTAGTCTAATAAACTCAGTAGAATCATATCAAGGAGAGACAGTCATGAGAAATCATAGAAACTCAAAAATGAGAATCGGTCAGTCATGCTAATATATAGAACCAAATGAAGAACCCTTTAAAATTAGGGATTTCAACATAGATGAGTTAAAGATGTAGGAAACTCATAGAATCAATCAAAATATGCAACAAATAGAAGTTTAAACACAAAGAATTAGTTAAACAAGGTTTTAAAAAGAAGTTCTGAAAACCTTAGTTTTAGGAGAAGACGAAAAACACTTGAAATCACATGATTCTTGTAAAGAACCTTGAGGATAGTGTAAATCATTCAAGAAACAAACTCAAATCGTCCGAGGTATAGAAAAGAAATTAGGGTTTCGAAAGAACCCATATAGAGAGGAAGAAACTTGTCCAGCAATCCAAGGATCGTAGCAAATATTGAATGCTTTTGCTTGAAATCACACTGGAATATCCATGAACAGGTAGGGGATGAACCCTAGATGCAAGTCGGCATGGCCCTGGTCCCTTGAAGACCTTAGAGAAGGCAAGCATGGCATGAGAGAAACCATTAGAGGCTTAAGAGACGATGAGAGGTCGCCGGAGATGACCAGAGACAGGAGGTCAGCGGTTGAAGATTAGGGTTAGGTCGAGAGTGTTTTGGGAGAGGAGGATCTTAGGGCGGCGGATGTAGAAAAGTGATTTTGGGTTAGGGGTAATTTGGAATTAGAAAGGAAAGAACAAATATTGGCCGTTAATCTTTCAGATCAACGACCAAGATCTGATGGGTTCTGGGTTGGGTAGGTGTATTTAGGGCTTGGGTCGGGTGGTTTAATCTGAAATTGGGTTGAATTGAGGCTAAAATTGAAATACAATTTGGCTAAGTTTTAAATAGCGAATTTAACCCTATATAACTTATAATAAATGATAAATGATTTTTAAAAATAATTTTGTGACATGATTTAAAATAGCTATTCAATATTTTAAAAATATAGAGGATCATTTTATACATTAATAACATAATTGAGCCTTAATAGGGCTAGTGTTGCAATTATATGCAAATTAGCTTAAAAATGAAAATGCAATTATAAAAATGCGCTAACAATACTTAAGCACTATTTGGCATAAATATAGGATTTAGATGGTTAAATTACCACAAAATAATTTGGAGGATAATTAATGAAAATTTTATAAGTAAAAGGGAAAGAATTAAATCATTTTAAAACCTTTAAAATTATAGGAAAAATTATAAATACCCCGTGCATGCTTATATATGCCTATATATGCTATTTTAAAAGTATATATGTCTATAAAAATATATAGGAAAAAATTGGAGATCAACAGTTGTCCCTCTTTACCCGGGAAGGATGAAAGAGTTTTCGGGTAAAGAAATGATGGCCAATTATAACCGGCGAGATGCTTTGGAATTGTTGCAAGAATGGACATGAGGTGCTAAAGAGGCTATGGTGAGCGGTTAAGGTTCAGAACAATTGAAGGAACTGGAGCGAGATCGCTCCTGCAAGGACAGTGGTTGCTTATTGGTTACCTGTAGATAAAAGATGCTACAGACATGTATTTGCGAAAATTTAAACATGATGCAGATTCCCTTCGTACCATGAAGGTTATCTTTGGACGGTTAAAGATGACGTCCTTGGACCATGACGTCCTGGGCCATGAATTGTTTAGTGAGGGATTCGCAGGCCATGAAATGATGTTCTTGGGCCATGAAAAATATTGCCTCCGAATCATGATGCCTTTGAATAATGATATGCAAATTGAGAGATCCTCAGGCTATGACACTATGTCTTCCGGCTATGAGGATGATGCCTTTAGACTATGATGCCTCTGGATAGATTTATGTTTTAGCCCATGATATGCAATAATATGATGTTAACAAGACAAGGCTTAGTTTTGTGAAATGGAGGGCAGAGCTTAGCCCGATTGAAAAACAAATAGATAGTAAAATAGAGCTATATTTGTGCGAAAAGGGACAGTGCTTAGTCCCATGCGAATGCGGAGGCAGGAATTAGCCTCATACAGATATGGAAGCAAGGATTAGCCTCATGCAAGTATGGAGGCAAGAATTAATCTCATGCAGGTATGGAGGAAAAGATTAGTCTCATACAAGTATGGAGGCAAGGATTAGTCTCATGCAGGTAGGGAGGCAGGGATTAGCCTCATGCAGGTATGGAGGCAAGTATTAGCCTCATGCAAGTAGGGAGGCAAGTATTAGCCTCATGCAGGTATAGAGGGAAGGATTAGCCTCATGCAAATAGGGAGACAATGATTAGCCTCATGAAAAAATAGGGAGGCAAGGATTAGCCTCATGCAAGTAGGGAGGCAGGGATTAGCCACATGCAATTATGGGGGCAAGGATGAGACTCATGCAGGTGGGGAGGCAGGGATTAGCCTCATGTAGGTGGGGAGGCAGGGATTAACCTCATCCATTTTTTGAGAACAACTCCCTTTTTCATGGTCTGAATAGTGAGGCCTACTTCCTCCTCCTCCTCTATTATGGCACTACAATCCATGTCTTCATCCTCCAAGAACAAATTCTTCAAACCAGCTAGTGCTTCCTCTTCTGTGGTCCCCCATATCGTATTAGCCTTGTGAAAAGCTTGTTCCAGACGTGGCACCGACTTCTTAAGAGGGTAATATGGTCCACGCCATGGAGGCAACCGATCCCTATACTCTTTCCATATGTACTGGTATCCGAGTCCAAAGGTGGTACCATGATTTTTCAGCTATATCGATTTAGTGATACCTTGAATGTTCTTTCCCAACCCTTTGCCTGGTTCATATCTAGACCATACTAGTATGCTTTCTATTTTGTTACTCTACCACTTATCCTTCTCAACGGCATTGACACGTTCAATGTGATGATAGGTTTCCCCTCCTAGCCTTCTTCTATGTCCCATGGCCAGGATGGTTTGACTAGTGTAGATGGGGTTACTTCTATCTCCGTGGATGATTACCTCCTGGCGGTACCATTCAAACTTCACGGCTTGATATAGTGTGGAGGGCACGACTCCAGTGGCATGGATCCACGATCGGCCCAACAGAAGGTTATATAAGGCTGATATGTTGAGTACCTGAAATTCGACATCGAACCAAGTTGGCCCAATCTGCAAGCAAAGGTTGATTTCCCCAATTGTGGCCCTTTGGGACCCATCGAAAGCTTTCATGTTCATGCTTCCTACCGGTATTTCATGGAAACCTTTTTTCAACCTTTTCAGAGTGTCCAATGGACAAATATTTAGGGTTGAACCTCCATCAACCAAGACCCTGGAAATGAATATGTCTTCAAATTACACCGCAATATGCAATGTTCGATTGTGATTCAGCCCCTCAGGTGGTAGCTCATCCTCATGGAAGATGATCTTATGACTTTCTAGTACTTGCCTTACCATATTGGCCATTTCTCCACCAGTGATGTTATTGGGTAGATAAGCCTCGCTCAACACTTTCATTAAAGCATTCTTGTGTGCCTCTGAATTTTGCAATAGTGATAGGATAGATATCTGAGCAAGGACTTTGTTCAGATAGTCAACAACAGAATACTCCTTTGCCTGTACTTTCCTCCACAGGTCATCTGGCCCGGTCTCAATGATAGGCTGCCTAGTAGTGGCATCCTTGCTTGATCCTCCTAAATGTTCCGGTGTATAGACTCTTCCAGTTCTAGTCATTCCTTGTGTGTCATCGGATTCCTCTACCTTGGCCTTCCATTTTCGTCGAGACTCGGCAACATAATCCTAAGGTATTGTTTTTGAGTTTAATAGGGGTGTGGTTGATACTGTCATGGTGAAAGGAGTGACCACTTCTACTTCAAATGGAGCGGGGGTGGCTGCAGGCGGAGCCACTTCTACCTCGATTGGAACTGATGTAGTTACCTCAACCTCGATTGGTGACTGAGTTTGTACCACAATAGGAGTAAGTATGACTGCAACTTTAAAGTCATCACCTTCTCGAATAAGCCCAATCGACCCCTCAGAGTCCCATTCTTCATTTGTCTCTATCACATATACACCATCACCTCTGTGATCAGGGACGGGATTGTTGCGGACATTAGGTGCAGCTTCATTCGCCTGTATGACCTTGTTGTCAATTAGCGTCTGGATTTTATCCTTCAATGTTCGGCACTCAGCAGTGGTATGTCCTTTTATACCGGAATGGTATGCACAAGTTTTGTTTGGATTGACCCATCGTGATGGATTTTCTAATGCCACAGCAGGAACAAGAGTGATGTAACCCGCGACTTTCAACCTTTCATACAATTGGTCGATGGGCTCAGCAATGGCGGTGTATTATTTGGGTGGCTTGAGGTCGAAGTTGGGTCTTTGTCTTGGAATGTTTTGGCGAGTCAGAGGTGATTGGAAATGGGATGGCTGGGAGTTATAGTTGTGATGGATAGTGGCTGGTTGGGAATATCTGGGAGATGAAGGTTGATATGTAGGCGGTGATGCTTCGTATGTGGGTGGAAGTGTTTGATATGTGGGCGGAGGTGTTTGATATGGGGGTGGAGGTGTTTGATAGAAAAGTGGAGATTTTGTACCCTAGGCCACATTACTGCCCCAACATCCCTCTTCTTCGATATGTCACCTGATTTTAGTGCCTTATTTGTGGCTTGCAGTTCCTCGAAGTTTGTTACCATCCTGCTCTTGATTCCTTCTTCGATTCTTTCTCCAAGTTTGATAATGTCAGAGAATTTATGATTTTCGATAACCATCAACCTCTCATAATATTGTGGATCCTGTGCTCTGATAATTTATTCATCTGTTCTTCGTCTAAAGAGGGCCTGACCTTGGTCGCTTCCGACCTCCAATGAGCAGCATATTCACGAAAAGTCTTAGTATATTTCTTCTTAAGATTTTGGATGTAGAAAACATCTTGTGCGTTCTCTGCGTTGAACCTGAACCGGTCCATGAAATCTGATGCCATACTTACCCAATTGGACCATTTCTTGGGATCTTGACTGATATACCAAGACAAAGCATCCCCAGTAAGACTCCTCATAAAGAGCTTCATCTGGATCTATTCCTCTTTCCCGACCCCGACAAGCATGTCACAATAGGTCATTAGATGAGCCCTGGGATAACTTGTGCCGTCGAAAATTTTGAACTTGGGAGGTTTGTACCCTTTAGGCAGTTCCACATCTAGTTGTATGCACAGGTCTTCATAGTTTAAACCTTCTATTCCTCTGGTGCCTTCAACATCTTGAACTCGGCTTGTTAACTTCTCGAGTTCTTTAGCCATGTTTTTAATGAGCAGGTCCTTTTCGAAGAATTCCGGTGTATAAGAGATTAGTAGGGTAGAGTGAGGTATAATTTCCACATATATAGGGTTGCTTTTATGGGTTCCAGGTACTTGGGTGTAATGATGGGCATTGGGGGAGTTTTGGGGATCGAGAATGGGTTGTGGTGTGTTTTGGGGAGTGTGGTAAGCGGTGGTTGGTAGGTACTGAATTGGTTGATGGTGATGTTATGACGGAGTTGGTATCGGCAGTGGATTGAGATTTTGGGGTTGAGTTGTGTATTGATTTGGTGCCGGAGGATTTTGGTTTGTATGTTCTGAGGATGTGTTGGGTTCTTTGTGTTTTGTTTTGGATGTTGGGGACATTGAGGTTGAGTGAGAAGTTTCCCAGGTTGCGAACCTGCTCAAGTTCTTCTTGCAATTCCAGTATATTTTGTTCTAGTCTCAGAACTACATCATTTGGGGCCGGAGTACTATGACCATCTGAGGTTTCTGCGTTCTCAACATTCACCTTTCGGATATCACTTAAGTCGTCCATTTTTGCTTTTCCTATGCCCTTTGTGTTGCTTAGAGGAGGAGGAAGTGGAGGGCCTCTAGATCTGGTATGATATACTGACGAGGCCAGTATGAGTGAACCAACCTAAGGGGATGAGAATAATAAAAATAAGGAAAAGCAAAAAAGGTAACAAGTCAGTGAGGATTTTGAAATGTTTGCAATATTTAAACACATATTGCGGAAATGTAAATTCGTGTCCTACTTTGCGGAACCTCATTGTGCCCGAGGTAGGCCTAACGACAAATAAATTTGGAAAACTTTTAATGCTAATAAATGCTTCATTTCATAATATTAAAATAGACGAATCCCAAAATGACACTAAAATAAGAAAATAAGTCACTACTGGTACTTGGCCTTATTAAATTTTAAGAAAAAGCAAATAAATCTAGCTTATTTGGTCCTAGAAGGACCTTCCCCAGATTCGATCTTCTGGACTCCATCATATTGATCCCCCAGCTCGCGCAGCCCCAACACCAAGTAGGCTTTGGCCAGATGTCATCATTCAGCTCCTTTAGCGTTTTGGCAATTTTCAATCCTCTTTATGACTTTACCTTCCAGCTCCACGATTCCTCACTCCGAATATTCCAGTTTCTTGTTGAAAGTAACCGACATTCCTCGATCAACCTCGCATTACTCTCATGTATTTCTCGGTGTTCATTTTCAGAGTCGTGGACCCTCTTGCGCAGCCTGTTGTATTTGACTTGAGCTTCAACTTCTTTATCTATGATTATATTCCCTCGACCGTCCCCTAGTGTCACCATTCCTTCCAGATTATCCTCTAACCATGCCGGGTAGAGAGGCTCGCACCCTGCATGATACCTATTTGGCTAAATGGTGTTCTTCTGCACAATGATTTTGCAGTGCCACATGTGCTGAGCTTGGCACTTGTGAGGGACGTCGTCATCTTGAAAGTCTTCCCTAAAATGACTCATCTTGACAACCCTTAGTAGAACCTGTTTCCTTCCTGCTTGCCTCATAACTCGGATAGGGACATATAGTTATATCCTTCTCAACCCGATCAGCACCAAGTGCGGAGCATCCTTGGATCTGATGATGAATTCATCTGTTAGGAACCATTCAAACATCCATTGCACCTGTTCCTCGGTCAGATTGTCGAATAACGCTACCCATTCTTTGGCACTTTCTGGCTGAGCAAATCTATCTGGAATGTAAGTCATCCACTTGGGGTGATGGAAGGCAATATGGTCGTTCAAGCCCTTCGCGGAAATTCTTGGCGATAGTGGCCCTTTTGGAAATGCTCCAACAACAATAACTGCAACAACAAATTACAACCTTCGAAATGCTTAACCCATCTTTGATAGCACTCCAGAGCCCTGTAGATGTCGGCTATGATCACGGGGACTATGGTATATGTCTGTCCATTAATCCTTTCCATCAAAGTCTTGGCGACCATGGCCAACCTAGTGTGGATTCTTCCCTTCTTCATTGGGAACACTATCAGGACTAAGAAGCATACAATGAATACGAACACTCTGCGGTGGATGTGACCTAGATAAGTGAGAGAGATCTCATCATGGTAGGTACGGAAAGACTTGCTATGGCCATACCTCTCATACAGGTATTCGAAAGGTATGTAAGATTCCTTCAATCACACTACGTTGACATTCTTCATCAGCCCCATCATCTTTAAAAATCCCCTGCCAGTACGATATTTTGGTACCAATAACCCAGAACTATCCTAAGTCAACCCTGCAAGCCCTCTAATTTCTTCTAGGAGTGGTGTCATTTCTATGTCGCCAAAGTGAAACACATCCCTTTCACTATCCCGGAATAAAGTGGAAGCCTCGATCAACTTGTTGTTTTGCTCAATATCTAGCAAGGAAGGCAAGTTACCCAAGTACTTTCTCACATGTTTCTTTTCACTTGAGGAAAGGTCCTCCCACCAATCTAGCAGCAATGGTGGGATGTTGCTAACCAAACTGAATTTGGGGACCTCGTGCCTCATTTTCTACAAAACAAAAGGGTTAGGCCTTACCCCCACCACACTCGACTATTTATACATTTACAATCATCATATCGGCATTTAGTCTTCCAAATTAATGCATAGAATGTGGTTGTGTCCGTTGGGATTATGGAAAACTCGATGGACTTTTGGATATGGCTTGTAAATGATCATTATGTGGACAACATATTGATCCGAATAGGTTTGACCATGATGCATGCACAATTTTAACCAGAGTAAGGCTACTATGAGGTTTTAGACTGGTACCCTCAAGCAGACAACTTGAGGGGGAAGGCATAGAACCGTCGACTGCACCGCTGATCGACTGCTTTTACCGCAAATAAGTGTCACGACCCTAAATCCGGACCCGGTTGTGATGGCACCTCTCATGAAGACAAGGCCAGCTGACACTTTCCCATTCCAATTTTAAGCAATTAAAAAAGAAGAATTAAGTCTAAAGCATAATAAATAACCCAAAGGTAAGCAGTTAACTGAACAGTTTGCGGAAAATAAACTCAACACAGCCCGATACCGGGGTGTCACCAGTCATGAGCATCTATCAATACACTACAAGTCTGAAATTCCTACCAAGCTATTACAGAATATCTGAAAAGAGATAGAAATGAGATAAAGGGGGAGAAACACGGGACTGCGGACGCTAAGCAGCTACCTCGTGAACTCCGAAGTCTGCCCGGGAGCTTTCAACTCTCACTAGCAGGAACAGCAATACCTGAATCTGCACACGGGGTGCATGGAGTAAAATGAGTACTCCAACTCGGTGAGTAATAATCATAAATGAAGACTGAAAGAAAGAAATCACGTAAGGAATATTACAGGCTACAATGAAGTAGTAAAAGCCGATAGACAGTGAATCAGTAAAGATATGTAAAAATCATTTTAGTTCAGTTAAACTTCATGAAATGCCTCTTCAACAATTAAACAGGTAAATGACAAGCAATAAGAAAGACAAACACATAAAGGTTCGCCTCTCGGGAACAACATCAACAAATTCGCCCCTCGGGCAATGTCTTAGAACAATACCAGTCCCTCGGGCTATAATTTACATCACAATGGGTACCCGCGCTCACTGGGGGTGTACAGACTCCTAGAGGGGCCCCTTACGGCCCAAGCGCAATATCAAGCCATCTCGTGGCATCATCACTAGGCTCTCGGCCTCATATCAACAAGCCACCTCGTGGCGTACAATCTCAGGCCCTCGGCCTCATAATTTTAATCGAGTGTTTCCTCACAATATAGGCCCTCGGCTTTACTCAATCAAAATCCTCACAAGCCACTCGGGCAATAGTGAAATATAGTGCTCAGCCCAAAATATCATTTAAGTGTTAAAGTAGAGTAAACATGGCTGAGTTATGAAAAACAATTAAATATAGGATGACGGAGTTCAAGTATAAAGTCAAAACAATGATAGAATATCAATAAAAATTCCATAAGGGTTCAAATAGTTGACACGAGGTCCAAATATGACATTCGGCCCAAAACATGATGTTCACAAATAGATTTCAGTCAAATACGCGGTAAAATAGTCATTAGGGACAAACTAAGTCACAATCCCCAATAGTGCACGACCCCACGCTCGTCATCTAGCGTGTGCATCACCTCAATAATAGCACTACGATGTGTAAATCCTAGGTTTCATACCCTCAGGACATCATTTGCAATCATTACTCACCTCAATCCGGTCCAAACTCTAGCCCGCGATGCCTTTGCCCCTTGAATCGGCCTCCACTCGCGTCGAAACTATCCAAAATTAGAATCACGTCATCAAAATATGCTAAGGGAACAAAGCCCAAGTGAAAATATTAAATTTACAAAACAAATCCCGAAATTAGCAAAACTCTCCCCCCAAGCCCACGTCTCGGATCCCGATAAAATTCACATCAATGGATTCCTTATCACTCCCCGAGTTCATTCATACCAAAAGCATCAAAATCCAATCACAAATGACCCCTCAAATCCCAAATTCTAGGTCTCCTTTTCAAGCCCTAGTTCTTCAATTTTAGGCTTAATTTCCATGATTAATTAGGTAGATTTCACATTAGAATCGAGTATTAAGTCCATGAATCTTACCTCCAAGTGATTCCCCTTGAATCCCTCTTCAATCCTCTGCAAAAAGCTCTAAAAAAGCTCAAAAATGGTGGAAATAAACCCCAAAATCGCGGACAAGATGACTATTTAAACATTCTGCCCAGGCCTCATTTCCTTTTTGCGAAGCACAAATCAACTTTGACCAAAAATTACTCTTCGCGATCGTAACCTGCCCATCGCGAACGCGATGCTTCTTCCGCTTGACCCTTCACGATCACGTTACCTCACTCGCGAATGCGATGAATAAAATACCCTGAAGCTCAGCTGCCCAATTCCTCTATGTGAACGCAGTCCACTTCACGCAAACGCGATGACCAATCACCAAGACCTTCACGAACGAGGAGCCTTCGTCGCGAACGCCAAGGCTTAATTCCCAGCCTTCACCAATTAACCCTTTGCAAACATGAAGGTCTAAATTCTCTTCAACACACAACAGTTTTTCTGCAATTCCAAACAACATGAAATGGTCCGATTGACCACCCGAAACTCACCCGAGGCCCCCGGGACCTCAACCAAACATGTCAACATATCCCATAACTTCATTAAAACTTGTTCCAACCTTCAAAGATCTCAAAACAACATCAAAACACCAAATTCGCATCGGATTCAAGCCTAAGAATTCCAAAATCTTCTAAATTACGCTTTTAATAAAAAAAAACCAAGTAAACCACGTCCGAATGACCTGAAATTTTGCACACACATCCCAAATGACACAACGAAACTACTGAAACTCTCAGAATTCCATTCTGACCCCTGTATCAAAATCTCACCTATCAACCAGAAATTTTAAAAAATCCAATTTCGTCAATTCAAGCCTAAATCTACTCCGGACTTCCAAAACACATTCCGATCACACTCCTAAGTCCCAAATCACCTCCCGAAACTATCCGAACCATCGGAACTCACATATGAGCTCTCTAACACATAAGTCAACATCCGGTTGACTTTTCCAACTTAAGCTTCCTCCAAAGAGACTAAATGTCTCAAATCTTACCAAATCCTTTCCGAACCCGAGCCAACCAACCCGATCACAATATAGAACCGATAGACAAAGCAATAAGAAGCAGAAATGGGGGAAACAGAGTGGCAACTCATGAGACGACTGGCCAGGTCGTCACATCCTCCCCAACTTAAACAAACGTTCGTCCTCGAACGAGTCAAGAAACATACCTGAAGCCTCAAACAGGTGAGGATATCTGCTCTGCATCTCTCGCTCGGCCTCCCAGATAGCCTCCACTATGGGCCAACCTCTCCACTGCACTTTCAATGAAGCTATATCCTTTGATCTCAACTTGCGAACGTGACGCTCTAAAATAGATGCTGGCTCCACATCATAAGTCAAATCACCAGTGGTGAACAAAGCTAGACAAAAGTAGGATTTTCTGTGAATAGTGTCGCTGCCACTATTCACGGCCCATAACTCCGGCGTCCGGCAAGGTAATATAGCAAGATTGGTCACAAAAGAACCCCCTTCTCTTTGCGAACAATCCCCAGTTGGTTTCATTATCAAATAATCAACCAACTGCTAAAGATCTGATTTTTTGCGTAAACGTTACTGTAGCAGCGTCCCAGATTTGTGTTTCTGCTTCAACTTCATCAATGATGTTGTGTTGAGGCAGCCATGAATGTATTGTCCTCTCCCCAGCCTTTGGCTGTGGGAGAGCCAATTCAAAACATCAAAGAAACCATCACAATCTCGAATCCAAATCAGTCATATACTGCCCAGCTTCGTCCAAGACAATCTGCCGCAGTTACATCCAAAATCGAGTTGTTTCCTGTGACAGTTGAGCATGGCGAACCAACGATCAGTTTCACTATGGATGAGGTTAATGAATTCACAAGAGAAGAAGGACTGCATCAAGCAGTAATCGTGAAGTTTTCATATGGAAAACCTGAGTTGCAGGAATTTAGAAAACTATTTTTGTCACAATTCCATGTACAAGGTCGATGCAATATTGGGCTACTGGAATTTCGTCACTTATTGATCAGATTTGATCTTTACAGTGATTATGTTCTATTTTTATCAAGATCAACTAGTTATGTCAAGTCAAAAGGTGATGAATTCTTTTTTAGAACATTCCCATGGACGTTAGGATTCAATCCAAAGCAGTAAACGTCCATGGCAGTCGTATGGATTTCCTTTCCAGGTTTGCCACCTAATTTCTTCGCTAAGAGGTCGTTAATGTCGATTGCTTCAGCTGTTGGTAAGGCTATTGTTGTGGTCAAGGCGACGCAAGAAAAAACTCGACCTAGTGCTGCTAGGGTCAAGGTAATTCTTGATTTGCTCGAAAATAGTCCTAAAAAGGTTAAGTTACAGATTGTGGACAAAATTTCGGGTAAAATCAATGTACATTACAAGGAGGCGAACAATATTCAGAAGCTACAAGGAGATGCAAGAGACTATCTGAATGCCAAAAGAGAGATGGAAATAGCAGCTAGCAAGCAGGTAGATGAAGCAGCACAAGGAACTTTGGTCGACCAACAGGTGTTACAGACAGATGGAGGAAAACCGATTTTACTTTGAACAGTGACCAAGTGATGCATCGAACAACTGATAGTATTTATGTAGTTGAGACCTCATTGATTGAGAAAGCAGGGGTGGAAGGTTTGGTTAATAAGAATGTTGTACCAAATGTTACTGCATTAGCTGGGAATGAAATGCCAAGTTTTGAAGACTCAGAGATGACTAAACCAATAGCAGCTCATGCTACATTACCAAATGATGCAATTGAACAAATTGCGGGGCAGCAAATGCAATCTTAGTCGCAGGATTTCCAGAGGAGCAATTCAGTTTCAACTGTAGTTGCTAAGGACAATGGTACAGGAGCTGAATGCTCAATTTTGGAGAATTTTGTAGCATTAAAGACAACAGGTTCTGTGAATGCGATCTGGGATAGAGATTTACAGCTGACAAAATTGTCAAGCAAATATGCAGATATGACTTTGAACGATACTGCAATACCACGTAAAACTGGTGCAGCTGCTAATGTTTAGAAGTTGGATGATACAGTTGCATTAAATTCTCTTGCTGATCGAGCTATATCTAGGAGTATTAAACCTACTGTTGTGGTTGATTTTCTTGTAAAACCAACAGGTCCTATAACTACTGATGTACATAAGGAGCAGCAAGCTGGAGATGATCGTGGAGCTGCTGAAGTTACAAATTCGAAGGCTACTGTTGCATTGAAGGGAGCTGGTGATCGAGTAGTTGCAGGGGTTGCTAAACCTACTGCTGATCGAGCAACTAATGCCAAACCAGTAGGTGATCGAGATTCTGCAGTAGTTGATTTAGTTAAAAAACCTGTAGGTGAGGTGCATAAAAAAGATCATAAGACTGGGCAACAATCAGTTACACAAAAGCCTCTTCTACGTGATGGTGAGGACCAGATCAAGCAACCTTTGGTCACTTTGTCAAATTCAATCACATGCTCAAATTTGAAAAGGGAACAGGAAAATGGTCTTAAACTAAGGTTTCGATTTGCCAGCCATCGTGTGGAAAGAGTTAGCAAAGATGAACTTCAAATACTATATTTTGAGAATACTTTGACTGGAAAATTAAAGAACAAGTTGGAGGCTCCAGATTTCATTCCAAGTAAGCCTCCTTGTCGCACATGTATTCACTACCTAGATACACCACCAAACACTGTGGAGGACCACATTGGAACAAGCAAAGCAGGTGCTATCTAGATGAAAATTGCAACATGGTCTGACAAGGAAGCAATTGTTAGGCGACCTCCAATGAGAGCTGCCAAACAAAAGCAGGCTGCCCCAACTTCGTCAGCGAGGTTCAACCGGTCAAAAAATAGACGATGATTCTTGAATACTTTTTGAACAAGGTAGATGAAAACGACAAAGAAGTAAAAATTGAAGATTTTACAAGGTTGAAAAAAAGGGAGAACAATCAAATGGGTACTACATTTTATTCTACCACTTTATTAGTATCCTCATCTGTAATATCATCATAGAGTATGTTATAAACTCTGTGATGATCATAGAATATTTAGTCCTTTCAAGTTCATATTTTTTACATTCTTGTTAATAGGCGAGGTTGACAAGCCTCAATAGGATTAGTACAGTAAGGTTAGCCCGGTTTGTGTTATATGGGTAACAATACCGGTGCTATTGTTCCCCTTATTTGTACTTTTCCTAATTAATGTATTTTTCTTTTCTGTTATTAATAAAAAACTAGCCCTAGGCACTTGCCAAGTGGATTGCCAAAAAAAAGAAAGTCAAATCACCATCAAACTGAACCGTGCTTAAATCCAGAACATGAGACGGATCCCCAATATACTTTCGGAGCATAGAAACATGAAATACTGGATGCACACTCGACAAGCTGGGTCGCAAATCAAGCTCATAATCCACCTCCCCAATCCTCTGAAGCATCTCAAAAGGCCCAATGAACCGAGGACTCAATTTACCCTTCTTCCTAAACCTCATAACACCCTTCATGGGTGAAACCTTCAACAAAACCTTCTCACCAACCATGTAGGACACATCTCGAACCTTCCGGCCAGCATAACTCTTTTGTCTCGACTACGCTCTACGAAACCTCTCCTGAATCACCTTCGCCTTTTCGAAAGCATCTTACACCAAGTCTGGCCCCAATAGCCTAGCCTCACCCGGCTCAAACTAACCAATTGGAGATCTACACCGCCTCCCATACATAGCCTCATATAGAGCCATCAGAATACATGACTGCTAGCTGTTGTTATAAGCAAACTCTACAAGCGGTAGAAACTGATCCCATGACCCTTCGAAATAAATGACACAAGCACGCAACATGTCCTCCAATATCTGAATAGTGCGCTCAGACCGTCTGTTCATTTGTGGGTGAAAGTTGTGCTCAACTCAACCTGAGTACCCAACTCTCGCTGCACAGACCTCCAAAACTGCGAAGTAAACTGAGTGCTCCTATCTAAAATGATGGAAACTGGGACACCATGCAAACGAACAATCTCCCGGATATAGATATCTGCCAACCGCTCTGAAGAATACGTAGTACACATATGAATGAAGTGCGCGGACTTGGTCAGCCGATCCACAATCACCCAAATAGCATCGAACTTCTTCAAAGTCCATGGAAGTCGAACTACAATGTCCATGGTGTTCCGCTCCCACTTCCACTCTGGAATATCCATCCGCTGAAGCAAGCCACCCGGCCTTCGATGCTCATATTTCACCTGCTGACAATTGAGACACCGAGTTACAAATCCCACAATGTCTTTCTTCATTCCTCTCCACCAATAATATTGTCTCAGATCCTGATACATCTTCGCGGCACGCAAATTAATGGAATACCGCGAGCTATGGGCCTCCTCCAGAATCAACTCCTGAAGCCCATCCATATTAGGCACACTAATCCGGCCCTGTATCCTCAACATCCCATCGTCACCAATGGTCACATCCCTAGCATCATCGTGCTAAACTCTATCCTTAAGGACAAGCAAATGCGGATCATCATACTGGCGCTCTCTGATGCGATCATATAAGGAAGACCGAGAAACCACACAAGCCAATACCCGACTGGGCTCCGAAATATCTAACCTCACAAACCGATTGGCCAAGGCCTGAACATCAACTGCAAGAGGTCTCTCCCCAACTGGAATATATGCTAAACTCCCCATACTCACCGCCTTTCGGCTCAAAGCATCGGCCACCACATTGGCCTTTCCCAGATGGTACAATATAGTGATATCATAATCTTTTAGCAACTCCAACCATCTTCGTTGCCTCAAATTAAGATCCTTCTGCTTGAACAAGTGTTGGAGGCCATGATGATCAGTAAACACCTCACAAGACACACCATACAAGTAATGCCTCCAAATCTTCAACGCGTGAACTATGGCAGCCAACTCCAAATCATGAACGAGGTAGTTTTTCTCATGGCGCTTCAACTGACGAGAAGCATAAGCAATTACCCTACCCTCCTTCATCAACATACAACCAATACCAACTCTCGAAGCATCACAATACATGGTATATGAACCTGAAGCTGATGGCAAAACTAACACTGGAGCTGTGGTCAAGGCTGTCTTGAGCTTCTGGAAGCTCTCCTCACCCTCATCGACCATTCAAATGCAGTACCCTTTTGAGTCAACTTGGTCAAGGGCGATGCGATAGATGAGAATCTATGAATAAACCGGCGATAATTGTGAGCACGTGATTTTTGCCCTATGAGAATTACTCCAAAAAAATTCAAAATAAAATAAATTTTCTGTTGTTTGCAATTTATTAGATTTTTTGTAGTATTTTCTGTTATTATTTGTATTTTTGTCTGTGCATGTTTATTTGTTAAATTAGTGAAAATACAAAAATATGTCGCATTTGCATCTAGGATTTAATTTTACAATTAGGATTAGCCAAGTAAATATTTGTTTTACAAAAATGAAAAAAAATCACAAAATAACGTACTTCGCATTTTAGTGTTTAATGTCAAACTGTGTGATTATTTTATTTTTAGTATGTAATCACTTGTAATAAATATTATTTAAAGTGTATTAGTATTTTTAGTCAATTTTGGTTTTATAATTTGAGTTAGGATTTTTGGTTTTTAATTTTGAAAATAATTTAGGAAGAAAGAGAATTAATAAAAGAGAAGAAAATCAAATTGGGCCAAATTCAATTTAACCACCGAAGCCCAAATCAAATACACCCAAACCCACCCTAAATCAGCCCAAAAAACTCGTCCCAACCAGTTCGGCCCTATATTGAACCAAACGACGTCGTTTGGACTCGCCTGAATCCGAGCCGTTAAAGAATTGTTCATCCAACAATCTAGAACACACCCCATCGCCCGTATCCAACCCCGACCCGTTTTTCAGAGACCGATTTGGTCTCAAAAGAGTCTAAAACAGTGTCATTCCATTTAGTCAGATGATCCAGGCCGTTGATCTCGTTTGATCGAACTGTCTGGGTCCAGTTCCACCCCCAGTATACATGTGTCCAACCAAACCCGCCCCCTTCAGAACCCCTCAACCCTTTCGTCTCTAACCAAACCCTAGAGACACGGCCACCGTACCCTCACCGCCTTAGGATGGCGGCGCCGACTCCGTTCACCCTCATCTTCGCACCACGGATCCCCCTCAACCTCCCCATTCCAAATATCCAAACACCTCTCTTCGAATCATAGCCAAACACCTCGAATCTTCAATCGAAGTTTAGTCAAAAACTCTAGCTTACCTAATCAACCCCAAAAATCACACCCCTGAACCACGAGGCTTCCCTCGTCCTAAATCCCATGATAGGTTTCCTTGAATCACCGTAGAGCCTTTCAAATTTCAGATCGAAAAGTTGAACCTTGAGTCCCCAAAAACACTGTTTATTAAAGATTTCAAGAATTTTAGGTTGAAATAGGCTGTAATCGTGTGTTTTCAATCGAATAAAAACATACGATTAGAGCCCGTCTCAACCAAAAGAGTAGGAAGATCTTTGGAGCGGAATAAAGGGTTCGATTCTGGTAAGTGTTTATGTGTTTTTCAATGTTTTTCTTTTATGTATCTTCCTCCTCATCCCTTTCCCATAGGTTGAAATTCAAGGTCTTATCATGTTCTTGTCCTTTTATTATATGAAGTTTCAGTCTATTTGTGTCTTACTTTGCTGAGTACAACAATATGAACATTGCATGTCAAGTTACTGCTTAGTTAAATACGATAATTTGTTTGCAATTTCTGTTTGAATTTTGGTTTACATATTCTATAAATGTTTGTATGTTTGACTCAGGTTCAGTTCATTTTCAAAATTTCTACATCTCTTTTTGATTTATTTTGAAACCTTAACATGTAAATAGTCCTTATAAGGGTAATGTGGTTAGTTGGAGTTAATTAAGAAACAAAGGGATTGGTAATGGATATGACAGTTTATCAACATCTTTAGAGGTTTAATTAAAAAATTGAAAAGAAGGATCAGTAGTGGGAAGTAACAGCCCTTAAGTACCTTTAGAGGTGGGAATTCAAAGAAGAACAAAG